>NC_142515.1:50875000-51506666 GCF_057876585.1 Rhinolophus sinicus | reverse complement strand
ACTTGAAAAAAATAAGGAGTTGTACTTCTGGCAGTAGAGATGACCGAGGTACCATAACATAGCCAGCCCTCTTGCCGAAAACAATAAATGAGAAAAAATAAAAAGAAAACAAAAGAATCTTTTTTGTTTTGAGATACATCGCTGGGTTGATACAGAATACTCAGATGGCTAAAACAAAGTAAAAATGGAAATAAAGGGAGGTAAGCAAACACCCAAACGTCTTTCACTCTGGAGATATGCCAAACCCCATGAATTGAGCTGGTTTTTACAGCCATGTACAGAACAGGCAGTAGTATGTTGGAGCTGGCTTGTGAAAGCTAGCTATACATATCTTTTCCCAAATTCATGTTCACTGACTTTGTGTCAGTAGATTGAAATCAGCCATAATATGAAATTGGAAAAGATTACAAATCAGGGCTTTTTTCCCCCCCTCTGGAGAGCCAGTTTTAAAGTATTTACCAGCACACACTACTGAGCCCAAGGTTTAGGAAAGAAATCCTAGGTATATTGAAGATAGGGAGTCTAATTGGAGATCTCAACATAAAGCTGGGACTCTGAAGACCTGCAAGCTTAGTGTAAGAGCAGAATAGAATTATGCCTATCCCAGAGAAAGAATCAGCAAGGAAATTTTGTCTGTTTCAAACTTGATGCTGGATAGAGCTAAAAAATATCTCCCTTGAAAATTTAACTATAAGCCTACCCTCGTGAAAGTTTATGGATCTGGAACTCATGCTACCGATGTAGGTAGGTCACAAAACTTTAAGCCTAAAGTTTATTTCACTGTGTTCCCAGGTTGACGGTGTTCCCAGGCTTTTGGCAGATTCAAATGCAAAGCCTCTCTCTGGAAACTTATCTTCATCTCAGCCTCAAGTGTTCCCACAAATAAAGATGAGCTCACTCACACAAAATAAGGCAGCTGGAGTAAGAGCAAGCAGAAACAACAGACAACAAAATCAGAACTGCAAAAATTGTAAACACTTGATGAGGCACAAAATGGAAAATAAGTTTAATATATTTCAAGAAATAAAAGAAAGGATTGTAAATAGGGAAAGGAGTAAGAGTTTATGAAAACAATGAAACAAATAGTTTTGAGAGAAAAAATGAAAAATAATGGATGTTAAAACTCAATGGATAGATAAAACAAGATTAGACAGTGCTGAAAACACAATCAGAAACATCAGAAGAAATTATCCAGAATGTAGCAAAAAAGACAAAGATAGGGGTAACTATGTAGGAGGTGAGGAGATGTGGTAGAATGATTAGGGATACGTGTGGTTAAGCTATAAAGAAAAACCTGGGAATAATAACCATAACATTTAAGATAATGGTTATCTTTGGGGTGGAGAGAGACATGGGATCATGAAGGGCACTGAGGGATTCAAAGATACTGGTAATGTCCTGTTTCTTAAGATGGGGTGGTGGCTACATAGGCCCCTTACATTTAAATAGTTATTTTTTGGGAATATTTTCAGAATTACAGAAAAACTCCAAATGTAATAAGGAGAGGTCCCATATACCCCTCATCCAGTTTGCCCTCATGATAACACCTTATATTACTATGGTACATCTGTCCAAACTAAGAAACCAACCTTTGGTGCATTACTATAAACTAAAGTCCAGGCGAATCAGAATTCATCAGTTTTTATACCAATGTCCTTTTTTCTGTTGTTCTGGATCCAATCCAGGAAACCACTTTGTATTTAGTTGTCATGTCTTCTTAGTCTCTTTTTGTCAGTGACAAGTTCATAGTCTTTCCTTGTTTTCATGGCCTTCACCGTTCTAAGGAGTATTCTTTAAGTATTTTGTAGAATGTCCATCATTTTGGACTTGTCTGACATTTTCCTCATCATTAGATGGAGGCTACAGGTTTGGGGAAAGAACACCAGATACTCCATACTCATGTTGTATTTTTTTAGCCCCAGCCATAGAATCAGAATTTCTCCAAGGAACCCTGGATCTTTGTATTGGAGAATGGTATGTACAAACCCACACCTGGGTGCTACGTGTGTTTGTTGCCACTGGGGTATCACTACTTCTAAGCCTTCTCAGTGGACAGAGCTAGGAAATATTTGTATGTATACTAATCCATGTATACAGATATATCTGCAGTTATTTCTGCATCTACCCATTTATACATATTAAGCTAAACAAGAGTTCATACAATCATCTCCAACTCTAATCCAGTACCATAGGGTTTATTCCAGTTCTCCTTGCTTATCTTGTAAATCCCTCTGACAGTGAGAAACCTGAATCTCACTACTCATCATCTATTTAGATATTTATTTAACTCCAATATACGAGTATATGCAAAGCAGGTTCAGAATTATTAACCCAATACCCCTATAAGAAACAAATTTACCAACTAGAATACAATGTTTCTGTTGTGTTCCTTTGTCTTTAGCTGTACATTTTCTAGTCAAAACACAATTTTCCAAAGTTACTTAGGCCAGCTCCTTTTTCCCCCCATCCCTTCAATGAGGTAAGGTCATACATTTGTAATACAGGTAGATTCCCTTGTCACAGTTGCATTACATCCACGGATCCCCAGTACCTAAAAAATCGTTGCGTACATTAAGGTTAATTCCATGTGATGTAGTTTTATGGGCCTTAACAAATGCATAGAATAACGTATCCACCACTATATAGTACCATATAATTTTACTGCCCTAAAAATTGACCTATATGTCCTCTTTGTAATCAACTGTTTTCCTTCCCCATCATTTGCAATTTTAATATCTGACATGATTAAAAATCAGAATGCAAATATTAAAAATCATCTTCACAGAATAAAACCTATAACTGTAAGGAGAGTCACTGCTTAAAAGTTATTAGCATTGAGGGGTCATAATTTGTCACTTTAGAGGTCTACACTGGAAAAGAAGATGCCCAAGTTCTTGAATTAGCTTTCCCATGGTGTTATTCTAAAACATGTGAGACTATGAGATCGTCCTTGATGTTGTTAATGGTTGAGAGCTGAATTCTAGTCCCAAGCACTTATTTCCTGCATTTATAAAATATTCTCCAAGGAAGGAACCTGTAAGCTTCGCTCAAATGTTTAGGATTGAATTTTTAATGGTTTACTAGAGAAGCATTAAAAAACAAAAACTACATTGTCATTGTTGTGACAATAAACTAGAAAATGATCTTTACAAGCTATTTAATTCGCTATATCAATTATGTGATTATTTACTCTTCATTGATATGCTATGAGCTCCTCAAACTGACATAAGAAAATAATAAAAATCTTCATATGGCTTATTTGCACTCTCTAAAACACACAACATAAGGTTTGGACGTTTTCATTGTATTTACATTTAAATAGTGTGTGAAGTCTGTACAGATTTCACGTACAATTAGAGAATCACATCCTCAAAGGCAGCGTCATACGGGAAGGTGGTTAACTACACAGGTCTGAGCAGAACCATTTACTTGCGGGAAGTATTATCATCAGTTAAGGACTTTAAGTTTAGCTTTCTCCCCCTGGTGGTAGTATCTGCGATGATAATAATTTTTAAAATACTTGGATAGTATCTGAATGTTTATGGCTGCTACAGTCAATAATAGGCAAGTAATTGGGGGATAGAAGTAGATTTAAATGAAATAGAAGCAGATCTCAAAACTCTTCTAAAGGAAGCACTTGTTTCCTATAGTTCCTCTTTTTTCCTAAAATGCAATTATAACCATTACATCATTGTAAATTACATGCTGGGGTTATCTCAGTAGGTATCTGCCAAATGTAAAACTTACAGAAGGTCTTCAATGTAATAATGATGTTTTATCATTTTAATTACAAACTCTTTAAAAAAACTCCCTGAAGTGTACCAATTGGGGTGGTCTAAATTAACAGTATTTTAGTAGCCCAAGGGTAGTAAAAATAGATTGAACTACCAAATTTCATCATACTTATAGCAGCTGTCTTCCTGCCTCTAGGAAGCGAAGTATTTAACAAAGCAGACAGCTTGGCATTGGCATCTGATTAGCAGTGTGTGTATTGTCACATAGAATGTGCTTAGCTCTTTTGTTCTGGGGTTTGATTAGAAATCTGGAGAGCAGTGGCATCATGTAACTTTATTCTTAAGGCTTCTGAAAGGTAAATAAACTGATGCTTTCGCTGGTATTGTCCGTGAAAGACTGATTAATGCTTTGCTGGTAATATGCTCTATCAAATTTACATAAAATCATTATTTTTTTTCCTTAAAAAATACACCAAAGATTGATTTAAAAGGCAGATCTTAAAATCATTTCAATTAAATATTTTATATATTAAAAGTATTTTTACAATAGGGTGCTATCAGTCATATTGAGTCCTGTAATTAAAATACTTTGGTGGGGAGAAAGAATGGTCATTTTAAAGCACTTAAATATAAGATTCTTTTCCTAAAAATATCAACAGTCTAAATGAAGATTCAGAAAAAAATTTTTAAATGCGTATGAACATCGCATTGGAAAAATTAAGTTTTGTAAGAATAATATAGTTTGATGCAGGTGCCCAAACATTAAACTATAAAAGGTGACTTTAATTACTTTCTCCCCACAAATTTCTTTGAAAATTTATTATAAATGATTGTGCTTATTGGCAGAGTTCAAAATCAGTAGAGTCCATGCAAACAATCTACTTCAATGAGAAGTACATTCTTTTACTCTATCAAATCCATCGGAGGTAATCAGACTGGATGTTTTATTCAACAGGACTGAAGAAAATTGTTCTACAATAGGTTAATTCAAAATGGCAGCATAGAAAATGCATCTGTCAGTGGGGATCAAATTACAGGGCAAGCTCCTCTCAATGCTTAGAAAAACAAGTCTGCAGTTCTACAGATTATGTGCCTGTGTGTGTTTAAAGGGGTGGGAAAGGAGCTAAATATCTGAGCTAACCTCCAATTAAAGTCAATCATAAAAACAGCCAATTTAATGAGTGCGGATTTCTTTGGGTAATTATAACACCAACCACTTTTTTCTCTTTTAAATCTGTAATTCTGCCTTCTTGTTATTGCTTGCTTTGTCATTAATCGCCTCAGGACCTTGATTTCCTAGCAACAGACTGCCACCAAACATTTGGCTCCTGTTCAACATTTTCTTTGTGAAAAATGGCACTGCTGTTGCCGCCTGGGCTGCTGCAGCTATACTGGCTGTGTAAGTGCTCTAATAATGTATTCCACTGGAAAAAAAAAAATCACATGATATGGGGTGCAATGACTGAGCTCAGTTAATTACTGAGCTGGGAAGTTTATCTACAATCTAAAAGCTGTGTTGAGGGGGAAGAAGATATAAGGATTTAAAAGGTGCTCCTTGCATTATCAATAATTTGCAGGTGAGAATTTACATGGAAATATTTTATTCTTGAGTTGACAGGTTTCTGTTTAAGTTTATTTAGGAAAGGGTACAAAAGGCCAATGTCACTCAAATGTTGCCTGACAAATTCTTTCTCTATAAAATAGCCCCAAACACACAAAAGAACCACAGAACAGTTAGCTACAATTTTAAAAAGCAAATTAACCTATGTATCTGTCAGCTGTTTCTTTTCTACTTAAGGCAAAAATCATGTGAATATGTAAATATTGTATGAGATGGCAGAATGAGATTTTCATTCACAACAGGAACACTAGACATGATGAAAACAGAATAATTCAAATATTGTGGTTTGGTATATTCACCAACTAAAATAACTATCATCCATGGTAAGAGAAAAAAAGATGCTTATCATTATTTCTAAAATAATTCACTTGGGATTGAAAAAAAAATCAGACTTTATAATTGGAAACCTAGTGAAAAGGTAGATATTTTGCCATTTTTCACTTGGTGGATTTAGTGAGATTCTCCATGCCTTAGAAATACTACCACTTCCAGTAATGATAGTTATGGAAATTAACATGGCATGCCAGCTATGGCTCGCTGATACCTTGCTTTAGTTCTCAAAATATGGCTTTATAAGACTGACATGATTGCTGTCAGGATATAATTTAACAGACCCAAGAGTACACTAAGTATTATGGAAACATCTGTGAAACTAATAAGTCAGTGGACATTACGATTTTTACCAATGTCTATGTACTGTATAAAAAAACTTCCCACAAAGTATAGCCCCAATTCAGCTCATGTGAGGAAGTGAAAATGCCACAGTCTACCTGAAACATCACAATGACCACCTTGACAGGTTGAAATATAAATGGCATTAGGGAATGTTTATAAAGGAGCAGTAGCATTAAAAGGTCTTTGGTTTTATCCAGGTAGTTAAAATATATAGATATTTTTAGAAGAGAGCAAACGAGTTAAAAATATTTAAATGATTTTACAGAATTCTGCTTAGTGCTGGCACTAAACCACATCATTTCACCATTGAGTCTGATTTCCCCCTTCAGTACCTTTTCACAAAAAACAATTCTTGGTTGATATAAGAAAGCAAATACACATTCACAATCAGAAAAGTTTTAGAAATCCAGAATGGACATTTTCTAATATGAAACTATAACTGGAATTATATGTCAATTTAATTCACTATTTACTATGACAGGTTCTTGACCTGGACTCTATGAATTAGCAAAAAGTCTTTTGAAATCTATCAACATTGAAAAATTACATGAAAATTTCATAAGTGAATAAATTTGTCTGGGAGGGTTCAAAACTCAGAAAACACTAAAAACCACTACATTAAGCATATCAATCTACCTGAGCAATGCTAGTTGACATTCATAGGTAAAATAATATTTTAAGACGCAATTTAGCTTACTTTAGCTGTCAAATTAAATAAATGTTAACCTTACAAGAAGCTGCGTATCTATAAAAGTAATTATTTCTCAAGGATGAATAATGGAATGTATGGTGCTTTTTTGTTCTTTTATATGTGTCTTTCTGAAAAACATGAACTAAAAATTTGTGGTGGGTTATTCTACATTTTATATTTTATTTGATTGTGACAGTTTCTGTAACATCTCTTACACTTAACAATAACATAACAATACAAGGTGGTCTTAACTTCTTTCTACAATGAAGAAAGAAAGAAATACTTAGAAAACGAATACACAAAATGATTATTCAGGACAGCAGAGCTGAACAGGTTTGGGAGGTTGGATAAAAATGAGATGTTTGGGACGGGGCTATTATAGAGGAAGATGAGAGTTACAGAGAAAAGTATACAAGGGGTTATCACAATTTAAAGAGAAACTTGTTCCAGAAATCTGCAGAGAACAAGAGGAATGTAATTTGGAAAAGCAGCAATCTATCTTTTGAATATCTTCAACTATTTAGGATTTGATAATGTTCCTAATTATATCAGAACAACGTCAGTGAAAACACTAATTCGAGTATGTCCTTTGAGTCTAATGTGTTCCCTACTGCCTGCCAGAAGCTTTTGCAAAGGGGCAGAGAAAATACATGATAGACACAAGAGATTAGAGTCAAACGAGCCCTATTACATAGCTGAGAAACCTGTATTTGCCTGAAATTGGGTAAGAGAAAATATGGATTAATACATGAACTTGCCTTCTTAAGTAAGTATCGGAAAGAAAGAAAAGTGTTTTCTAATTTTTTCATCTACTTTACCAAATCTAATTTGTTTAAAACTTCATCTACTACATGTCAGCCTCCCATATCAGAAAAAAATTGACATTTTAAAGAACTGACCCCAAAACATGGTAACATTGTATCTACAACAAATAAATGAGAACAAAAGCTTAAAAGACCCTCTTAAAGCACCTGTAAAAGAGAAATAGGTAACCGCAAGAAGTCAAAATAGATTTATTATGACTTGCACTATACATGTCAAAGAACAAAGACATAAATTCATTATTTGTCTAATTAGGAACAATTATACTATTTGTAGCCATAATACCTGGGTATCATTGAGAAGTGTGGGTATAAGATTGAATCCAGGGGCCACAGAGAGTAACTGCTAATGGGTACAAAGTTTCTTTTTGTGGGGATGTGAATGTTCCAAAATTAGATTATGGCTACCGGTGCAGAACTGTGTAAATATACTAACAATCATTGAATTATACACTTTAAACAGGTGACCTTTATGGTATATAAATTTCTCAATAAAGCTGCTATAAAAAAATTAAATCCAATTTTATTTATCTAGAAGGATAACAGCAGCAGAACATATGGGTTAAACCATATTAGGTTATAGAGATTCTATTATGCGCACAGTAAATATGTTGGAAACAGATACAGTTCTACAGATACTATACTGTTTATGTCCAGTTTATATACAATTTCAAAGATATGACAACTAGCACATAAAGATGTACACTGCCATCATAATGTTTATAAATTTTGCCTCTCTTAATCATGTTTATTAAAGAGATTTAGTAAACACCTCATTTTCCCAAGCAATTGCTGATTGGTCTGAAATATATAAATAAAGTAAATGGAAGTGGAAACATTTCAGTAGATGGTTTGTTAATTCATTTGGGGCTCTGTATAAGGGCCTCCTGTCTTAACAACTAAGTGCTATACATATGTTTATTTTCTTACCATTCTAAGGCAATTAGCACATAGTGTGGTTTCCAAGTTCACATAAAATTTCAAGGCTTCATTATAATGCCACAAGTCTAAAACACAAAAATCTTTAGAGCTCAAAGCTTCTTTAACCAATACTATCTTACTCCTACTATATATAAGTAAAATGATTATTCTGTTTAACTAAAAATAGCCTTACTTTAATATTCCATAGATTCCCTCCATCTTAGGAGAGAGTTTTACTTTTAATAGCTGCCAAAAATGACACCTAAGAAAAATTACAGGAATAGAGAAGCAAATTGCCCAACTTGGATAAAATATTTATCTATAAAAATCACAAAGTATTAGTATCACTAACAAATGATACTCTTAGAATTTAACCTGACAGAAAAAAAACAATTCTAAAGAAACTGGAAATGAATACAAGTAGAACTTCCATTATCACACTCATTTGAAAAATTTTCTAACAAGAATCAAAGATTGTCCCTATTAAGGCAGAAGTAAGAACAATAATTATTTGTGTAACTTACTGAACATCAATAACATATGGAAAATGTTTTAAAGTTAAAACTTGAACTCTAATGCTAATATTTAATAAGAAACATAATTAGCAGTCTTTTTCTTGTATCTTTCTACATTATATTTATCTATCTTTATATTAAAACTATCTTTACCATAGTTTTGGCCTTTTATACTACTTGAAGGGATGTCAAATTGGCACACAAAATTCTAAACCCCTACATGACAAAGAGTTGTATATAGTGTCAGGAATTAAACAGAAACATGAAATACTCCAGATAAAAGAAAAAATACCCACAAAAAAACCCCACACATTTCTTCTCATTTTATTTTTGGAATTTGTAAATGTAATAGTTAAGGTCACCTGTAAGGACGTTTTCAAATAAAGGCTGAACAATTCATAGGTAATCCCTAACGAAATCAATGAAGCAGTCCAGAACAAAATGGTCAAAATCTTGAGCAAAAAATACAGGAACAAAACTATAGTGGGAGTTCCAATCCATGAGTTCAAAAGCTGCATTCAAACACTGATAAAATGAAAAGTCAGAGGTAGTTCAACCATCTTACCTCCTTAATTAATAATCTCAGAAGACTATTATAGATAAATTAATAAATTCCAATTAGAATTCCAAAAATTGCTTTCAATTTTATCTAAACGTTTTACAAAGAACTGTGATATTACTAAATCAACTGTCATTCACAAAATAGCTTACATTAAAAATACCTATTAGTTTACTTTCTCTGATAAAGTATATTCATTATATTCATTATAATACAGCTTTCGGAGGAAGACATTATAAAAGCTTTTTCTATGGTCTAATAAGTTTTAAGGCAATGAGTTTTAAGTAACTGTATGTTATTAAAACTTCTTCAACTGTAGAGACTTGGGGGAGTTTGGGGGGTGGCAAATCTCAAATATGTATATTAAGTAATTGTTATCTTTCATGTGTTTTTATATTACTCCAATTTCTATTAGGTTACCATTATAAGACAAATTCAGTCACTTTTGCTAGAACGTTTTAAAAATCTTTTCATGACAGAGTTAATAATACCAATGACACATACTAAATTTTGAGCATAATCAGAACAATCTTTCATGATTTCCAATCAAGTTTTATGTAAGCATATCTTTAGTAAATATTATCGTTCCAATTTTAGTATATGTGCTGCCGAAGCGAGCACAGTAAATATTATCAAAATGTAACCAAATCCTAAAAAAAGAGCAATTATATATTTCATGATCCATTTATTCTAATTTGTTATTCAACATTTTAGAAAACATTTATATGTAAAATTTCAAATATATGATTTCTTAGACCAGATTTCTTACGATTTATAACATCTCATTTTAAGGACGTATGTTATAGCTTTCAGATTACTGATAAAGATATTTAACTGCAACTGAGTCTAAATAGCAGTTCTATTAAGATAAATTATTACACATGGCATCATTAAGAATTTTAGTAGAAACCTCACCAACTAGGCCAAACAAAGTGAGAGATGTAAAACCCAAACAGTTGTTACTGACCATCATTTGTCCTTTATATACAAATATTCCTATTTCTTCCCAAGTATGAACTCTATTCCTTTTCTCCAAGAATGTACACTTCTCCAAACTATATTTCCTCTACTACCTCCGTTTATCCCAGAAGCAAACATTAGTAACAGTTGAAAACCCTACCCTCACAAAAATTATATTCCCCAAAATGGTGAGATTCCAGGCTGAAAATAAATAAAAGCAGTCAAGATGGAATTATAAAATAGGTTAAAAAAAAAGATCTGTAATACACCATGGGAACTGGAAAGATCACAGAAAGATGGAAATAGGCACAGGTGCCAAAGGAAAATTCAAACTCCAAGCCCCATATTCTCAGACAATTATTGACAAACTGTGATTCACTATTCTTTCATATATAATTATTTTTACTCTGTAAAAAAAGGCACACATGCAGCTAATTTAATTTATGCAAAGTTAGTCACAAGGCACTGAAAGTTTTTTGTTAAACCTATCTTAAATATCTGCTTAATCTCCAAAGTTAAATATTCTCCCTATAATAAGCCTAAACTTGCTAGCTGACTTGTGTTTTACAGCATATTTGAAACTTGGCAACTTTTTCTCATTAAAAAAAAAAAAAGTTATTAGAAATAATGCATAGATTTCTATGCAAAATCCAACCGTACTCACAATGTAAGCCAAAACACTGTAAAGGGATGGCTGAAAATATTTTTTTAAATTACTGCAACATTGGTAATTAATTATACATAGATGAACAGTTACGTATTAGCTGAAAGCTTTTAAAACTATTTTTAAGTGATAAAATGGGAGCTAGAGAATTTTACAGAATCTAGATAGAATAACACTTTGGGGGAACTTTTGAGGTTGAGTCTCCCTCAAGACTAATTTAAGACTAATTTCTCAACACAACTTGGGATTTCTGCATTCTGGTATTACTTGATTATTCCCTATAACACACCTATTAGTAGGGGTGTTGGTCATGCAGACATTCAAATAGTTCAAGGAAGGAAAAATAAAATTTGGGGACAGGGAAAGAAAGAATTAACTAGGTTAACTGAGAACTAAATCTGCAATTTAAAATAAATATACCTTGTTCCAGGTAAAGTCAGTATAGAACAATGGACACAAAGATAAACCATGGTTAAGTTACCAACAGGTTCAAATTCAAAGGAAAAGTTAGTGAGGCAATCTTGTAGAAAAAGAGAGACATCTTAAAAAGGGGAAAACAAAGTCACCCTGGGAATTTCCACTTTCAACCAAGATGGAGTGAATGAAGAGTGGATTTACACATCTACCTTAAACAACTATAAAAATGGAAAGAAAAAAACCCTATGAAACAATATTCAGACAGTGAACAATAACCAAAAAGGGACAGAATAAGGTGATCCCTACAATTAGTCAAAATTACTCTCTGGAGAGAGTTTCCAGGCTGTAGTGTGGGCAGAGAGAAGCTAAACAGCGTCCAATAGTCTCTGTTCAGGAAGGTCACAGTGCCTGGCACATGCCAAGGCAGAATACTGAACAGGAGAGAGCTGCCTGAAAAAAAGAGGTACAAAAGGAGAACTCTGGAGATCTGCAGGGGCTTCCCATAAGTATTGTGCATACACATTAGGAAGCAACCCAATGCTAAGGTAAGAACCAGAAAAACACACGTGTGATAGACATGGCAGACAAGGACATTAACAGTAGCTGTTATAACTATATTTTGTAAGTTAAATATGGTAAATGGCAACATGAGTATGTAGAGTAGACATGGCAGGGGTAAAAAAAAGGCCAAAGATCAAAACTATGTCTGAGATTTAAAAAGAATACACTGGATGAGATTAATGGCAGATTAGATATTGCAATGGAAATGATTAGTCAAAGTCAAGACATAGCAATAGCAATTATTTTTTTTAAAAAGGACAGAGAGAAAAAGAAATAATTGAAAAGAGCATCACTGAGCATGAGACAGTTTCAAGTGGCTTAATACCATGTTTCCCTGAAAATGAAACCTAGCTGGACCATCAGCTCTAATGCAAATGGAGTCCTCAAAGGTGGATAGGAGTGAGCAGAGAAAATTAATTTACAGAAAATTTTCCAAATTGAATAAACCCCAATCATAAGAAACACGAAAAAAACTCCACCAAGGTACTTTATAATAAAATTACTTAAAACCAATAAGAGAAAATCTTAAAAGCTAACAGAGGAAAAAAAAGACATATTAGGTAAGGAGGAACAATGATAAGAATGACAACAGACTTCTTCTCAAAAAACATTGCAAGGTAGAAGACAGTGGAGAAACAGAAATGGGGTTTATCCTCCAGCCTGAAACAACACAAATAAAAACAGACATGATAAATGACACAATGTTTTCAAGACAGTGGACATCAAGAATGAAAAATAGTGATCTTTGAGAGATGGGTAACAATCCAGGTGAACCATAAAGTTGAATCAGCTTACGGTCTTGAGAGTTCCCAGGCTACAGCATAATAAGCAGCAAATGGAGTGAAATCCAGTGAGTTGAGGAGATAGAGCTGAATCTAGAAAGACCAGAGCCATAAGAGTTCAGAGGCTAGAATACCAGAGCGGAGAAAGCTTTACAGGAGACCCTGAAAATCTGCAGAGGATTCCCCTTGAGCATTACCAGATCAGAGCCTGGGAACCAACCACCTGAATGCATCAGAGGGAAAAGGATTAGAGAGAACAGGACCTGGGGCACACATACCTCTGAAAATAGTGCCTGTTCCCACAGCTAGAGCAGAAAAGCTCATCATTAATGTGGTATTTCATAGAGTACAGGAAAGTCTTACCTCAGTAGTAGGGAATTTTTAGCTTCAGACCAGGGTTTCTTAACCTTGGCTCTATTGACATTTTGAAATGAATACTTCTTTGCTGTGGGGTACTGTCCCATGCTGTGGGGTACTGTCCCATGCATTGTAGGATGCTCAGCAACATGCCTGTTTTAAACCTACTAGTAGTAACCCTTAGTCATCACAATAAAAAAATGTCTCCAGACTTTGCCAAAATGTCCCTAAACAGCAAACTCGCCCCGGTGAAGAACCACTGCCGTTGAATGAGCACTAATAAATCATATGAGCCAGACTGAAAAGCACCAAACTCATTCCAAGTTAACAAGACTGGATTCCAGAATAAACCTCAATTAAATTTACAGTAATACAAAAACATCCTGCACCCAAAAAGGTAAAATTTGCAGTGTCTGACATGCAAAGAGGAAGGAAAATACAGCTCTTAGTGAGGAGGATAACTACTCAGAACTACCCCAGAATTGACACAGATGTTAAAATTAACAGAAAAGGACATTAAAACAGTTCTTTAACTGTATTTTACATGTCCAAAGTTAAATAGAGACAGAAACAGACAAAAGATGTAAATCAATCCTCCAGATATGAAAATAAAAAATGAAATTAAAAATATGCTAGATGGGATTAATGACAGTTCAGATATCACAGAAAAAAATGTTAGTGAACTAGAAGGCATAGCAAAAGACGATCCAAAATGCAACACAGAGAGAAAAGAATTCACAAGATGAAAAGGATGGTATCACTGAGCTATGAGACAACTTCAAGTGACATAATATATTGGTAATTTGAGACTCAAAAGGAGGGTTGGGACAGAAAACATATTTAAAGAAATAATGGCTGAAAAATATTCCAAACATAATAAAAAACTATAAGATCACAACTCTAAGTTAAACAATCCCTAAGCACAAGAAACATGAAAAAGAACACTAAGGCACAATACAATCAAACTGATCAAAACCAGTAATAAATAGGAGATCTTAACCGGAGCCAGGATTTGGGGTGTCTGCCATGTTACATCCAGAGGTAATGTACCAAGATGATGAGCTCAAATCTAACCGTATCAATAATCACATTAAGTAGGAATGGTGTAAACATCCCAATGAAAGGTACACATTGTCAGGTTGGACAAAAACTAATACTCAACAATATGTTGCCTACAAGACATGAATGTAAATAAACACACAAATAGCTTATAATAAAATAAATACACAAATAGGGGTGTTAAAAATAAACACACAAATAGGTTTTAAGTAAAAGGCAGAAAAAGATATACCATAATATCAAAATACCGTAACAGTCAAAAGAAAGTTGGATTGGCTATATTGTTACCAGCATAATAGAGCAAATTTGGGGACAATATATTACCAAGGATAAATAAATGATAAATGGGCCAAATAATCAATTATACACCTTTATGCACCTAATAACACCGTTTCAAAATACATGAAGAAAAGTCTGATAGCATTGCAAAGAGGAATATACAAAATCATAATGGTAGAAGGAAGAGCTCTAGGAAATCTCCCAGAGATTTAGAAAATAAAGATGTAGAAAATAAAGAACACGCTTCTAAATAACCCATGAGTCAAAGAAGAAAGAAAAAAAGAAAATAGAAAGTATTACAAGCTGAATGAAAATGAAAACACGAAATACCAAAATTTGTGGGAGGCAGCCAAATCAATGTTTCAAGAGACATTTATAGCACTAAACGTCTATACTAGACATGAAAAGTCTCAAATCAATGAATTATTCTTCCACCTTAAGAAACAAAGAAAAGGCAGATGGGAGGATGGTGAGGATGAAGGAAGAGGAGTAGAAGAACACATGAAATCCAAGGTAAGTAGAAAAACAGAAATAATAAAGAACAAAAATGAAAATGAACCTGGGCTTAGATATCTTACAAAAAGTGCTAGAAGACAATACAACAGTGTCTACAGAGTACTACTTTGTTCCACAAAATATAACATCAAACATGTTGTCTTTATATATATATAAAAGCAATGAAAAATAAATAAAAACTCAAGAAGACGGGAGCTCTGAGTTCTTAGGGGAAAACACATTTGATGACAAAAACGCAGTCAATTAAGAAATAATCAAAATGAACAATAAAGGAATGAGGAAAGTAGGGTAAAGTATTTGGTAAGCATTTAACTCATTTAAATGTAGAATTAAGACTAAGAATTATAGAACAGAATGCAAATGTTTAAACACTGAAATGTAAAAAACAACATAAAACTATAACTACAAAAAATCAAGAGGCAGGTTGAAATATTGAGTGCTAATTTTCTCATTTTTTATGGCACATTAATATTGTCTAAGAAAGGAAATACACAGTTTAGAAAAATTACTGTCTCTAATATCCTAATCTTGTTCATCAACCTTTTCTAAATATCAGTCTTAGGGGCTATTGTAAGAAATATTTCCTGTAAGAGAAGAAGAAAGATATATGTAAATATGACGCTAAGGTGAAGAGCACCTGAGATTTATATTTTTAAAACTGTAATTAGCTATCACCACCAGTAATCCCTAATCACCTAATGACAAGGAATTTGGTTTATACATGGGAAAAACTGAGTTTACATGCCATAAATGGGACACCTGCTTTAAAGTTAAAACAAAAAAAGACAACACTTTATTTAAATCAAAAGAAAATAATATTGGTATATGCATATTCCATTTTATTTATTTTTTAGTCTGGAAAGTTTTTTATGTGACCTCTGCATTGTAGGTTCATTGCATTATGTGACAAAAAAAAAAAGATCAAGGTTTTGAATTTTCTTAATGCTCATGACCATTACAAATTTATGGAATAATGGGAAGAATTACTGAGTGTGTAGATTTGGTTTATTTTATGTAATGCAGACAGATGTCTTAATTTTGGAAACTTGTTGAATAGATATACTGAGCTGCTTCCTTGGATCAAGAACTTTTTGTAATTGAAGAGCGCTTAGAATTTCAACTTGTTAAACCTCAGTAGTTTATGATGATGACATGAGAAGACTGCTGACCTATAGAACCTGAAAGTATGGAGGAGTCCAGCTGATTTGATGAACTAAGTATAGATATACCTACTCAATATAAAATATCCGTTTAAGCATATGCTAAGAGAAGACTAGACTGGATACTCTGTGCTCAAAGAGAATTAAAGATTTAAAAAACCATCAGAATGTCTTTGTGGAAATAACATTACATTTCAGAAGAGACTTCACAGATTTTAATGAATAAAAAGTATGCTCTTAGTTGTTAGCAAAATAAATACCTACTGAACGTCCACCAAGAATAACAGAATCCTAGTATCCAATATGAGTCTATTTTCAGAACTATTTTAAAACAGTCAAACTCTAAGCAAACTATAGAATTACCTGGCAATGTAAAAGAGCATTCTTTTTATATAATAGCTGAAATAAAAGCTAAGAGCTAACCGCTATCATCAGATATATCAACTGGAATCTATGTTTATATTTGTTTCTGACTGATTATACTACACAAGCTTCAAAAATAATTCAATTTTCTTTATTAATTTGACCAAAATTAATCACTCCACACTTTATACAAATGGCACTTGTATGAACAGTTAATATCACATAAAAATTCCATTCACCCAAACTTGGCTAAAGGGTCACATGTGCATAACTGTTAAAACTATGAGTTGTTTCCAACTTAGTTTATAATTCCGGGTCCAATTACTATACATTGAAATAGAGAGAATTCTAATTATCAGTTAAAAAGACTTTTCCATCATAATATATTGTCATATTTCGTCAATATAAAATGTAACATAAATAATGCCAAAAATTAAACCACATGCTTTGACAATGCAGATTTTCAATGTAAGATGGTTTGAAATAGTATATAAATCCCTCTAAAGAGCCACACTACAATAACATGCTACCAAGACATTACCCTCCCCCCCAAAAAAAGACCATTTTGAGAATTAAACTAAAATAGAAGAAAATCACTAGAAAAAAATTTTAATTTTTTAAACGTTTTTCTCACATAATGGCAGAAGAGGTAATATGTCTTTCCTCTATATAATCCTCTCGGTGTAAGCATTTATTTGACAGTTATAAAAAGTGGTAGGGTCCGCTATACAGAGGGATCAATAACAACCTTGTAAAGCCTACAGCAGTGCACATAAACATGCTGTAGGAGACATTAACACTAGACTGAAAGAAATAATTATATTTTCAATAAACATGTTCCTACTAGATAATCAATTTTTTTACCCGTCTTACCAGCTGTTTCACAGCTCAGGTAGTGAACGGCAGCAGCTGTTATATATCAAAACCGTATATTATATGCATTTGAGGTGTTTTTAATTTTTCATAGGCATCTACTTATTTGTGATCAGCCACATTTAACTCATATTAAATAAAAACAAGGTATTCATGGGGCGGTGAATTCAGGAGGATTTTCAGTACAATCTTATTTTAGAAATAAATTTTTAACCAATTATTCTTATGCCAGAAGACTTAATAATTCAAATTACATGCTGTCCTTATTCCCAGATTTAAGAGATTTGTCACGATCAATGTTTCTGAAATATTAAATTAAAATGTGTCATGGTAATTACTATGGAATAAACAGCAATTAGGATTTTTTAGGCAAATAAGCTCAAACTGTTTGCAGTGAATATTTATACCACTAATATCCGTTTGAGCGTATGCTAAAAAAATGCATTCATACCCATACAATGCATTCATCGTTTACAAGTAGTCTAAAAATATAAAATGTAAATTTGCAAAATCAAAAGATCTTTAGAAACTGATTTAAAACAGAATTCAATACTTGGTTAACAAACACCTATACCTAATGCATCCAAAAAGAGGCAGACTTGAAGGTAAATAATACAAATTATGTTACCACAGAATGATCATTAATTCCTGTTCTCTATTTGTAATAATGAACGTAACATATACTTTGAGATGGGTAAATAATTTGCAGGATAAAAGACAATTATTAAAAAAATTATATCAGGTAACAACTATAATTTATAGTGTAAACTATATACCAGAAATTTGAATTAGGTAAATACTTACTGCTATATAATAAACTCTTGCTTTTTCCACCAACATCCAGTTTTTCTCCATATCAAGATGTTTTTCTTTTTTATAACAGTTAGCAGCAGCAAGATTAGCTACAAGGGACCTAAAACAACAACAGAAAGCAAGTAGGTTTTTTTTTTCATATATAGTTTGTTCCTTTTTTTTTTTTCTGCAAACTTGTCATGTATTTCTACACAGTTAGTTAATATTTTTTGCAAATTTGATTTCACATTTTAATTCTTCAAACTACTGTGTACTGATTGTAATAAATGTAAATAAAATTAATTTTGTTTGAGATTTTTTTTGAGACTTCTATGTTGCCTTTGAGATAAGCAGAGATGTTAATCCTTGTTCTAAATCCCACCTGGTATTTTCAGAAATGGGTTTTTAAGTTTCCTTTTGATACTTAAATGATAAGATTATCTACTTTCTACATTAAAAAAAAAATTACGAGATGATTTATTGTAAATATAAATATGCATTAAAATAGATACACAAATATGATGTTTCTGATATTTCCAATATTTTACTGCTCTTGGTGGTAAGTGCATTGATTTTAAAATTTATTTACTTTTATTTTAAGATTTGTATTAAAAATATAGCTAACATAAAACACTATACCAGTTTCAGTGCATACTATAGTTTTTCAACATTTATATACTTAAGAAGTGATCACTATGTTAAGTTCAGCAACCATGTGACACTGTACTATGCTATCACAGTATTACTGACTGCATTCCATATACTGTATGTTACATCCCCATGACTTACTTGTTTTATACCTGGAAATTTGGACCACTTATTCCCCTTCACTTTCCCTTCCCCCTTTAATTTTTCAGTTACAGTTCACATTCAATATTATTTTATATTAATTTCAGGTGTACAGCATATGGTTAGACATTTATATAATTTAAGAAATGATCCCCCTGACTAGACTAATATTCACCTGGTACTATACATAGTTATTACCATATTATTGACTATATTCCCTATGCTTTACTTTACATCCCCATGACTATTTGTAACTACCAATTTGTACTTATTAATCCCTTCACCTTTTACACCCTGCCCTCCAACCCTCTCCCAACTATCACCCCAATACATCTAGTACCCATCTGACAGCATACATAGTTATTACAATATTATTGAATATATTCCTTATTCTATTCCCTACATCCCCATAATTACTTGTAACAACCAATTTGTACTTCATAATCCCTTCCCCTTTTTAACCCACACCCCCAAACCCTCTCCCACCTGCCAACCATCAAAATGTTCTCTGTATCTGTGAGTGTGTTTCTGTTTTGTTTGTTCATTCATTTTGTTCTTTAGATTCCACATTTCATCTGTATTTTCTCTGTCTGACATATTCCACGCAGCACAATATCCTCTAGGTCCATCTATGCCACTGCAGATGGCAAGACCCATTCCCTTCCCTAGCCAAGCAATATTCCACTGTACATATGTACCACCTCCTCTTTATCTATTCATCCATCAACGGACACCCAGGCTGCCTCCACATCTTGGCCCTTGTAAACAACGCTGCAATGAACAGATGGATGCACAGGTCCCCTTGAAGTAGTGTTTTGGGTTTCTTTGGATAAATACCCAGAAGTGGGATTACTGGATTCTTCTTTGTCTTTTGTTGTAGACTTTGTTTTAAAGTCTATTTTTCCTGGTATGAGTATTGCTACCCCAACTTTTTTTTAATTTCCATTTTCATGAAATAACATTTTCCATCCCTTTATTTTCGGTCTGTGTCTTTTAATCTAAAGTGAGTCTCCTGGAAGCAACATATGTAAGGGTTTTATTTTCTTATCCATTCATCCCTATGTCTTTTGATTGGAGCATTTAATCCATTTACAGTGAACATAACTGTTGATAGATATGTAGCTATTACCATTTTATTATTCATAATTTTGATTTTTTTTTTCATTTTAAGGAAGTCCCTCTAACATTCTTTGTAATACTGGTTTGGTGGTGATGAACTCCTTTAGCTTTTTCTTGTCTGGGAAGCTCTTTATCTCTCCTTCTATTTCTTTCCTTTTTTAAAAACTTCATTGACTTTTTAAATTGTGGTAAAATACACATAACATGAAGTTTTCCATCTTAACCATTTTTAAGTGTACAACTCAGTCATTAAGTACATCCACAATTGTTGTACAAAGGAAGGAAATTCTGATGAATGCTACAGCAAAGATGAACACTGAGGACATTACAAGTGAAATAAGCCAGGCACAAAAAGACAACTACTGTATGATTCAATTTATATGAGGTACCTGGAATAGGCAATTCAAAGCGACATAATAAAAAAGAAAAAAATAGACAAAATATAATGGTGGTTGCTCAGGGGCTGGGGGAAGGGGGAAATGGAGAGTTATTGTTCTATTTTAAATGATAACCTTGCTGGGTAGCATATCCTTGGTTGTAGGTCCTTGTTTTTTTATCACATTGAATATTTCCTGCCAATCCCTTATAGCCTGCGAAGTTCCTTTTGAGAAATCAGCTGATAATCTTATGGGAGCTCCCTTATAAGAAACTAATTGCCATTCTCTTGCTGCTTTTAGGATTATTTCTTTGTTTTTAATCTTTGCCATTTGAATTATAATGTGTCTTGGTATGGGCCTATTTGGGTTCATCATGTTTGGGACTCTGCTTCTTGGGCTGTATATCTGTTTCCTTCACAAGGTTAGGAAAGTTTGCAGTCATTATTTCTTCAAATAGATTCTCAATCCTTTGCTTTGTCTCTTCTCCTTCTGGTACCCCTATGATGTGAATGTTGTTATATTTGATGTTGTCCCAGAGTCTCTTAAACTATTCTCTTTTTTTTTCCTTTTGCTGTTCCGATTGGGTGTTTTCTGGTATCTTGTCTTCCAAATCACTAATTTGGTCCTCTGCTTCATCTAGTGTTCTGATGATTCCTTCTAATGCATTCTTCATTTCAGTTATTGTATACTTCACTTCTGACTGGTTCTTTTATGGTTTCTATGTCCTTTTTTATACTTGCTATCTCTCTGTTGAAGTTTTCACTAAGTTCCTTGAACATCCTTATAACCAGTGTTTTGAACTCTGTCTCTGATACATTGTTTGCCACCATTTCATTTTGGGGTTTTTTTTCTGGAATTCTGTTCTTTCATTTGGGAAGTATTTCTTTGTTTCTTCATTTTGGCAGCCTCTCTGTGTTTGTTCCTATGTCTTAGGTAGATCTGCTATGTTGCCTAGTCTTGCCAGGTAGTCTTATGTAGTAGGTGCCCTATGGGGCCCAGTGGCACAATATCCCTGGTCACCTGTGCTGGATGCCCCAGGAGAGTCCCTTGTGTGAGTTGTGTGTGCCCTCCTTTTGTAGTTGAGCCTTGATTAATGTTGGCATGTCAATGGGTTGTAGTGACCCTCAGGATGACTGGCTGTGGGGTTTGGCAACATCCACAGCTTATAGTCTGCTGTGCAGGTGGCTTATCCGACCTAACAGGATTCACCCCAGTGGGCTCTGGTGCCTGTTGAGACCACCCTTTGGGTATGTCACTTGTGAAGCTAACTGGGTGGTACTCTACTGTGGTCTGAAGCTAAACTCCAAGTATGTTGGTTCTGGGGCCTCTTGGGAGGGGCTCCGGTGCTAGCCCAGGTCAGCCACTGCCTGTGACCAGCCCAGGAGTACCTGGTAGGAGCCACAAAGTGATCCATATTTGGTCATTGCCTATGCTGGACCTGGAGGTGAATGGGGGAGGCTACACTGCAAACCAAGGATGTCTGCCACCAGTACCAGGTCTGGCGTAGCTCTGCAAAAAGCCAGAAATCTGAGGCCTGCTGTCAGCTGCTGGCTCCCTTAAGACTTATCAGCCACTGACAAAGCCTCCTGTGGTATGGAGTTAGGTGTGGCAGGGTCTCAGTGAGTCACCAGGATGGAGCGAGCCGAGCTCACCAGACCAACTGAAATTTAGATTTGGCCATGGGCATGGGGTAGGGTCAAAACAGGAGAGATGGCACTGGCCTGCTGGCTGCACGGGTGAAAGATCCCACACAGGGAAAATGACAACTGTCCCTCCAATCCTAGCCATGAAGCCACAACTCAGTCTGCCCCTAGTACGTGCCAGCATCCCCCAAGTCACTGTCCCTCCACTGGAGCCCAGGGTGAGTGCTTGTGAGTGAGAGAGTCTGTGTGCGGGCCCTTTATGAGGATGTCTGGGTTTCCTGCAGCCTTCTGTCCTATCCGGAGAGTCTTAATCCCCACTGTTTTTCACATCAGATGTTATAGGGGGCTCCTCTTCCCAGCACCAGTGCTCTGGACTGGGGATCCTGTTGTGGTGCTGGGGTCCCTCGCTCCTCTGTGGGGAACCTCTGTGCCAGAGATATCCCTCCTGATTTCCAACTGCCACACGGAGATTTGGGGCCAGCTCATTTCGTGTTTCTGCCCCTCCTGCCAATCTCAATCTTTTTTATACCCTTAGTTATAAAACTTCTGTTCAGCCAGATTTCAGATGGTTCTCCAGGTTGATTGTTCTATAATTTAGTTGTAATTTTGATGTGTTCATGGGATGAGGCAAGCACAGCATTCATCTACTCTGCCATCTTGGATTACTCTCTGCTACTTTCTACATTGTAATAGTTCAAAATGCAGTTAAGATATAAAACTACAATGCCATTATGCAAAAAAAAACCCAAAAAAACCCATGCAAATAAAAACCTCAGTTTTTAAGTATCAACATACTATACATTTATTATTATTTGACTTTAAAGTCATGTAAAAGAGTAATTATATAAAACACACATAAAAATATAGACCATATTTACTATGGAATAAATTTAAATTAGTTTCCACAGTTGAAAAACTGCCCTGCCCTGGTCCAATTTTGCAGCTGAAAAATCTATGCAGGACACTGCATTTAAAATCTTGCTACAAGTGCCACTACACAGACCTTTTTATTATTGACCAACAATTAAACTTAATAAATTATTCACATTATATACAAATTAATAAAAATAATTTTCCTTCTCATTCTGACTCAGAAATTAGAAAATAATTTGGCAATATTTCACTTTTGTGATCAATGGTAACAGTTATGGTTAAAACAAACCAAACCAAATACATCAACTCATCACTTGAGATTATCATGGTTCCTGTTAAGCAAAGAATAAACTGATTTTTTTCCAAGACATATTTCTACTCATCCACATGCCAACTGACTACTGAAAATAATATATCTGTTTACGTTCAATTATAATGAATGAAAATAGGAGTAATATGCATCAGTATATGCATATGCAAATAACTATATTACAAAGTTAAGAATAATTAGTCCTAACTTATAAAAAATATTTTAACAATCATGATCATGACTTCAGCAAAATTTTGACAAAAATGGTTACCAAATGAAAACAAACACTTCTGGTACCAGCTACTAAACTCTATCTTGATAATAAAACTACTCTTTGATAAGAAACTATCAAGTGTCTCCAAAAGAAAAATACAAGCATTCTTACTATCCAAATGTATTGGTTCAGAGTTTGGCAAATGAGAATCTGGATTAAGAAGATTAGTGCATTATCTAAACTCTTTGATTCCTGAGTTTTGGATAGTGGTACTAAGAATTACCAGCCCCATCTGAAACAATTTATCCAAATCTGTTAGGTTCCACAATTTGGATAATGAGTTAGATAGTGAGGGCTTTCCCCAGTTTCTAATTTCCAGTATCATTTGAACAATACTGATAGTCATAACCATAATAAATCAAGCTGTTGACTTGAGACCTAATATTATCATAACTGCTCTTTAAAATAGAAATTTAGCATACAAAAATAATTTATCAATTTTACTCTAGCCTCAGTGATGTCAGAGGCAAAACTTGACTCATTTCTCTCTAATGGGAAAACTTTACACCTGAATATTAATGTTGGTTTTAGAAAAACTGAAAAGGGGAAAGGTCTAATTTCAAATATGTTTGAACAATGAATGGTTTTATTTACTGAAACCTTAAAATCATAACAGTCTCCTATAAACAAAAAGTAAAGTTACAAGAAAGGTTTGAAAGGTTTTGGCACTCTAATTATTTTTAAAAGTTATATTTTAGTTATTTAATGACTACTGCCCCGAATAATGTCAGATCCTTAACATACATTTGCTGGATGACAAAGAGTAAGCAAAAATAAAAGCTGGGTTAGGAAAGGGGAAGAGAGAGAAGGGAGGAAATAAAGGAAGAAAACGAGGCAAACAAGAAAGGAGAGAAAGGAATGAAGACAGGAAATTGGAGGAGGACAGACTAAATATTTCTAGCTATAAGGAATATAAAATTTCTAGTGAATTACTATTTAAAAACAGACCATCTTTGTTAATTCTAACAATATAATAGCTAGACAATTTGTTTTGTTTTTCCCATGCAAAGGAGAAAAATGCCTATGCTGATGAGCAATATGGCAATAATGCTGCTTGCAAAGTACGAATGTACTGCAGGAAAACCTCCACGTAGCTGCAAAAGGCACAAATACAACTAACGTATGTAAGATCCTGAGTGATACATTCAAAGTTCACATAAAGAAGAAATTCTAGTAAGTAAAATTGTATAGAAGCGTAATGGGTTGTTTCTTGAGTGGTGTATTTACCCATGACTAAGTTGTTAATGTGGATGAATGACTATTTGTCATGCCAGAAATGCTTTAGATGACCAAATGTATATGAGACTAGATATAATGTAGTATTTTATATATGTTAAAAAATACATATGTATATGTATGTGTATATTTGAATACTCCAATCTCAGGATATAGTAAAAAGAATATTTCTTTCTAATCTCAGTTTGGAAGAAAGTAGCTAAAAGACATTGAATAAAATGTTTTCCTTTCTGATCATAATTATAAAAAGTTGAGACTAGACTAGATAATCTCAAAAATTTCATTCCATTATGTCTCATGAAGACAACAGCATGTTGAGTCAACAAAGATAATTAAAGAAAGGAGAAATGGTATGAGAAAGAAGAATTTATTAAACGTTAAAAGCAATTATAAACGCGAGGTTTAAATTCCAAATTCAGATTTTGCCAGCGTTTGAGCAGCCAATTAATACAGGCCCGCCTTGGGGGTCTCACCGACCTGTTGCCACCAGTGATGCACGCAGCACAAGTTCCTGTTGGCTGCTCATTCTGCTCATAGTAATGAGCATCCACATGGGCTTCCGCAGCCTTTTTCTTCAGGATCTCCCCAAATTTATCTGTCCCGATGCATCCAAAAAATGTTGCTGCTTTGTGTGGCTGCTGAATCATCCACTGAAAAAGAGGAACATAAATAATTTTAGTAGGTCAGAAAAATGGTACACATAGTTCAGTATTCTGCCATACACGGTGATATAAAAGGGATACTTTGTTAGAAGCTATGACTGTTAGGAATGGAATTCCAATTCTGTACTACTTCTTATGATAACAAATTTGATGTAACAACCACATAAAATCTTATTATACTATTTAGGGGGAGAGAAATAGAGCACAGTGGTTAAGAACTCAGAATCAAAAGTCATGTAGATCTTAGGTCAATGCTGGCTTGGTACAGAAAAATAACAGTTGAGTCCCAATAGAAATAGTATAGCAATGTCATTAAAAGCCCAGAATCTATTCTGAAGACTATCTATCTGTCTGGGTTCAAATGTTGCCTCTGCCAATTATTGGCTGTATGAGTAAGAATATGTCACTTCATATTTCTATGCTTCATTTTCCTCATCTGTAAATGCAAAAATGATTATAAATATACCCCAAAAGGTTGTTGAGGATTATATTAAATAATTTAATTTAATGTATATGCATAACTGAGCCTAGTACCCAGCACATAGTAAATTAGATAGATACAGATATATCTGCTGTCATTGCCACTATTGTCACACTTGTCATATATAATTAAGCTAAACTCTGTTTATGTCTAATAAATTGTTTTAAAAATTCCAAAATAAAGTGTTAAAAATTCTAATTCTATTATCTCATCTTTTCATTAGTCTCATAAACTTTAATTTCTTTGTTATAAATTAATAACAGTGGATTTTTTTAAATGCATACTTTTCACTGATACGAAAAGTGAAAAGGATGCATTTCATAATTAGCTCAAATTCCTAAGGTTTTTAATTAGCTATTCTAAAGCCACCATCTATTTTGTTTTTAACACTTACAGTTAGAAAAACACTCAATATACAAAGTGAAAAAACATCAAAATCTTATCACATTCTCAAATATTTGGTGTATAAAAGAAATGCATGTATGTTTGAGAGTTAAAAGAATGATGAGAGAAACAAAAGGTAACAGAGAAAACTGTAAGACAGAGTAACTATATGATGATCTACCAATCCTACTTCTATGGATTTATTCTGAAGATTCATGTCTATAAATATACAATAATGTATGTATAGACATTCTTTGAGACATTATTTGTAAAAACAAAATGTTGGAAATAACCTAAATGTCCATTCATAGAAGACTTCAGTGAGAAAAAAACAAATGAGAAAATTGAATACAACAAAAGCAAAGAAAATATCAAATTATAATCACAGAAGAAATACAAATAACTTTTCAACATACTAATATAAGCAAAAACAAAAACCAAAAATATCTTGAATTTTAATAGTAGGTTTATTGTTGGTAATGCTCTTGGTAAAACTATTTGCATGTATTGTAGCATACAGCAAATGAATGTAAGTTGAGATTGTCGGAAAGTAGGCTTGCACTGTAGAAGGGCAATATAAATATGGAATGGGGCAAGAGAAGAAGGTTCCAAGCAAGAATTCCGAGAGATACCGTCTTAACCAAATGATTTAACAGCATCTTCAATAAGGCAAGAAACTAACATTATTATGCCTTCTACTGTGATGCAATGAGAAATACACAGGATCACTTATGTAGTATTCATGCCAAAAATGTTTAACCTGAATCTAATCATGAGGACACAATCAGACTATGTATGGCACATCATTTTATAAGCAACTGGCTTGGACTTTTAAAACAAGGAAATGCCGGGGCCGGCCCGGTGGCTCAGGCGGTTAGAGCTCCATGCTCCTAACTCCGAAGGCTGCCTGTTCGATTCCCAGATGGGCCAGTGGGCTCTCAACCACAAGGTTGCCAGTTCAACTCCTCGAGTCCCGCAAGGGATGGTGGGCTCCGCCTCCTGCAACTAAGGTTGAACATAGCACCTTGAGCTGAGCTGCCGCTGAGCTCCCAGATGGCTCAGTTGGTTGGAGCGCATCCTCTCAACCACAAGGTTGCCGGTTCGACTCCCGCAAGGGATGGTGGGCTGTGCCCCCTGCAACTAGCAACGGCAACTGGACCTGGAGCTGAGCTGTGCCCTCCACAACTAAGACTGAAAGAACAACTTGAAGCTGAACAGCACCTTCCACAACTGAGATTGAAAGGACAACAACTTGACTTGGAAAAAAGGCCTGGAAGTACACACTGTTCCCCAATAAAGTCCTGTTCCCCTTCCCCAGTAAAATCTTTAAAAAAACAAGAAAAAAAACACCAACAACAACAACAAGGAAATGCCTAGTAAGACCTCCCCCGTCCCACCATCCCACCCCCCGAAACACACACACACACACACACACACACACACACACACACTCACTCACAAACAAAGGTAGGAAGAAGGACTGTTGCAGATCAAAGTAAATTAAAGAATTATGACACATACATGCAAGGTGTAATCCTTACTGGGTCTTGGATTGATAATTAAATCAAATAGCTATAAAAGACACTATTAGAATAATTGCTGAAATTGGAATACTACTTATTTTATATCAGAAAATAATATTGTATCAATTCTAAATTTCTCAAACGGGATAAATAATTCAAAATGGTTCAGGGAATTTTTCTTTCTCTGTCTGACTTATTTCATTTAGCATAATATTCTCTAGGTCCATTCATGTCGTTGCAAATGGTTATATGTGGAATCTAAGGAACAGAATAAACGAACAAACAAAACGGAAATAGACTCAGAGATATATAAAAAAAAAAGTGATGGTTGCTAGACGGGAGAGGGGCAGGGCTGGGGGAGAAGGTAAAGGGATTAGAAAGTACAAATCAGTAGTCCAATATTGCCACGGGGATATGAAATACAGTTTGGGGAATATAATCAATAATGTAAAGATTTTGTAGGGTGTTAGATGGTCACCTGTCTTATTAGGGAGACCACTTCATGGACAGTGTAGATGTCTGATCCTGCACTGTACACCTGAAGCGGAAGCTGAATAACACTGAAAGTGAACTATAATTAAACACACACACACACACACACACACACACACACACACATCTCGGGGGTGCCAAAAAAATGTATACAAGTGGACACTTTGGTCAATGCTGCTCAAGCAGTAGTTCACTGTAATCAAAAGTGTCTGGACGCTGATGGTAACCACTTTGAGCACCTCTTGTAATTGCAGAACTCAAGTGAAACTTGTATTCATCTTCCGTTATCGGTATATATCGAGTATTACAATTTTAATAGTTTTTTTTCCTTTCTTAAAATGTGTATACTTTTTTTGGCACCGTGTGTGTGTACAGAGAGAGTGCCAAAAAACATATATATATATATATATATATATATATATATATATATATATATATATATATATATATATATATATATATATTCCGCCACCCCCCCCCCCACCACCACGGGATGTGGAGTACGGCATAGGGAATATAGTCAATAGAACTGTAACAGCTATATACCATGTCAAAGGGATAGCAGACTGGAGAGGGTTATCATTTGTGAGGGATGTAAATATCTATTACATTGTTTTGTACACTTGAAACTAATAAAAAATGGTTCAGGGATATATACATTTATATAAAGAAAAAGAAAGCAAATACGTTGAAACTTTAACAACTGGTAAATCTATGTGAAGGGTATAGAGAAGTTCATTTCACTGTTTTTTCTACTTTTTTGTTAGAAAGTTTTCAAAATTAAAGAGTGCACCAAACATACTGTAACTAAATCAATCATTCTGTTTAAAGAATAACAATTTTTCAATTAATTTATTCAATCTTTAATATTATCAATGAATATTATCACTTATTCAAATGAATAAATCACATGAAGCAGTTAATACCTTAAAATGCATCAATATCAATGCCTAATAGATTTTAAATACTTTAAACCAGATTTAGGAAAGTATAAATTCAACAGTTGAGAAGAATATGTGTTATTCTATATATTACTTTTATTCACATAGGAAGCATGGATAAATGATCAACCATGTCTGCTTTATGTAGTAAAACACAAAAACAAAGTCAACAGCAAATCTTACTATGATTACTCAAATAACAATATGCCATAAAAATAATAGGAAACTTCATTCAGTGAAAGTGAAGTCATTATACTGTAATTCAGCCTAATTAAAATAAAAATTTGCATGTTCAAACTAGTCTGAAAAAGGGGCTCTATCAACTCACTACAGGCTTGTATCTGACTTAAAACATTTCCATAATCAGGATTTAAATTAATTAAAATGTTTCCATTATGTCAATATTACTTAAACCTACAACACAAAAATGAACAAATAATAGAAATATTCAGCAGGCTTCATTATATGTAATTCCACTACTGAATATTTCATCGCAGGAAAATGACTAACATTCTGGCTATTTCTGATGTCAGCAAATAGGACACTCCCAAAATATGAGAACTTTACTACTGATCAGTAATTTTCACTCAAAAGTTATTACATTTAAAATGAGCTTAGTAGACATACAAAGTAGATACACAAAGTAGACACACAAAAGAAATGGAAGCCATGTCCACTGCTTCAAAGCACTTCACAACCTAACTGAGTAAGGAAAGATGTTACAATCAAGGAAGTTGAAATAGATGAAAAATGTCAATTTTTTGAAAGCTTCTAAAATAATTTGCTAAGAGTTTTGTTAAAATTTTAGTACATCTCTAACATTATCTCAAACACAATGTGTTACCAACACCTAACCAATCTATTTCCTACTATTCTGACATCCAATCAATAAATACTTAATGCATGTCAACTACAGGAAAAAAAGACGAAAATGACAGTGACCCTGATACAAAGTCACAACCACAACATTTTCAGATTCTCCAGGAATAAGACTTAACCTTGTTAAAAACCTCTTATTATGCTACTTCTTTTAGATAAAGCAAATTGCCCAGCCTCTTTTTGTTTTATATGTATAGCACATCCTTAAATACCTATCTTTAACTTCTACTCTAGCTCTAAGGGAGAAGAGGGTCCAGAATTACCACTATGCTGTGAATACCTGGGAAACAAAACCAAAAGGAAGCAACTACAGAATTTTCAGACACTGGACATCAGGCAGGGCAAGACTGTGATCCGATAGAAAAGAACACAAGGTGAGCCCCGACATCATGCAGGCTCTCTGCCAGGAAGCAATTTCCAAGCTATGATGCAAGGAGGAAGAAGCCAAACTGACCCTGGCATTCTCACTGAAATGAGGAAACAGAGGTAAACGTTCAAGGAGAGCCAGGAGAGTAGAAATTGCAAAAAACAATATCAGAGTGGAATGAGCTGAAATCCATATAGAGTAATTCTCTAGGCTTTGGCAGGTACCAATCTTTGCATGTTTAAGGAATATATGAGATCATAAGGAATTTATATAAATGCTCTAGGATTAAAAAGTGAGTTTATCAAGGTCTCAGAATTCAAGATCAATATACATAAATCTAATGTAATTCTATATACTATCAAGGAACAGTTGAAAATAAAAATTAAGAAAACAATGTTATTTACAAGAGCATGAAAAAATGAAACATTGGGACAAATTTAAGAAAACATGTGCAAGAGCTATACTTAGAACACTACAGAAGTTTGCTGAGGAAAACAACTATAAAAATAGAGGGCTATAGTATTTGCATGGATTAGGAAACTCAATATTCTTTTTATTTTTTTTATTTTTTATTATTAAATTTATTGGGGTGACAATTGTTAGTAAAATTACATAGATTTCAGGTGTCAATATTCTTAAGACAGCAATTCTCCCCAAATTGATTCATAGATTCACTGCAACCCAATCAAAATCTCAATAGGATTTCTGAAGATACCAAAAAACTGATTCTACAATCCACAGTAAAAGGAAAAGGAACTAGAATAGCCAAAGGTTAGGAGGTATGTCAGTGTTATGGAAAACAACATTGCTAACCCCTAATTTTTTCAAATATAATGTTGATAATATAACCTATGATCTTGTAAGCACGTTTTAAGAATTAGAAATAGACTAACAAGACATGCAATTTAGTTCAGCAAATAATACCTATTATTACAGTTGGGTCACTTTTATACAGAGAATGAAAAGGGCTCTCACTAGACTGTAAGTAATACACCTAACTGGAGAACAAGGAAGCCACAGCTATAAATGTTAACTTTAAATAAATACATGAATACAGTTGAATTCGATTTTAAAAATCAGTAATAAAGGCAGAATGCCACCAGGAAACACCCAGGAGGGACATTAATTGCAGCTAAGGGATCAGAAAAGGCTTCCAGAGATGGGTGACATTATCAACTAGTCTTTGAAGGATGGTGTAATTTTCAAAAATGGCTATGAACTTGAAAGAAAGTAGAGGCACTGAGCACATGTCTCCTTTCCTGTCTTGGGAATTTTATCATGGTATTCCAAAGGTAAAAAGAAAAAAACAAAGTTATATTTATCAAGCAGTTAGTCCTAAAAAACTTAACAAATATTTATTCCCTAACAACTTAGCATGTATTGTGCACTACAAAATTCTCAAACCTTAGAATAACGCTCCATCCTCATTTCCTATGTCACACTGATTTTTGTGCGGTACTTTTTTTTTTTTAAATCACAGAAACCACCCCAAATCCAGTTTTCCAAAGCATATGATACCACCAAAAAGAATGTAGAAATCTAATGTGAAAACAGAAATATATGGAGCTAGTGGGTCATGCTATATGTAATAAATGTCACTGTTTCCCTAGAAAATTTAAAATAACCTGCAGACTCAATGTGGGACCCAAGGGGTCTTAGCACACAGTTTGGGAAATAAAGGAGAATAGTGTTAACAAAAGCAATGAAAAAGAGAAATAAGGGACTTTTAGGAGTGTAATGACAAAGCACTATGTGGGAGGAAAGAGACTAATGTGAAAAGTAGATCTAGGCCAGATCATTACACGCCATTTTAAGAAGTTTAGGCGGCATTCTGTAGTTAAAAGGGTGCAAATGAGGGGTTTTGAGCAAAAGAGTGAGATAGGAGGTGATGCCTATTAAGGGACTAGGAGGAGAAAAATGATAACTGAATTTAAATAGAGGCTGAATAAATGACATATGAAAGCTTCACTTCATGAGTCTTTAACAACGTATGGAATGATTTCTATTACCATTAACTTCACCTTCCAGATGAATTTCCTCTTTGTTACCTATATGTAATATTTAGAACAATATAACTGACAACAATGCTCAAGAGCTAGTCACTTTAATGTAATGTTATATAATTCAATTCCTAATAGAACGATGAAGAAGGATACCTAGATACTAAAATCGTTGTGAGATAAGCCAAACATAAGAAATTTTATACCAGAAAACCCAATGAGGCATTTCAGGAAAACTGTAAAGCACAACTAAAAGAAATTAAATGTCAAAACTGGGCAATAACAGCCGCAAGCTGATTGCAAAGGGAGATGAGGAAATCAAAACTGAAGTAGTTGGTTAGGAAAATAGCATATATTACATAGTTTAAAGGATTGATTCTCTCAGAGGATTGCTATGCTAACAAGTGACACTGGGTGAAACACAAAATTTTCATAAATATTATTAAGAATCCATTCTCCCTCAAACACTAGTATGTTATGCTGCTTTCCTGCCAAAACTGTTTCATTTCCCCTACTGGCAAGCATCTTATTAATAGAAACTGATTTCCAATAATCCTATTATTATTTCAACAGTTTCTTGTTATTTTTGTTGTTAAATACTGTATTTTGCCATGTATAACGCACACTTTTTTGTCCAAATTTGTGGGGGGAAAATAGGATGCGCATTACACATGGGTAGTACTAATTCTGTATATATATAAGTTTTTAATTCTTTTATTTATGCTTATGAGTTAAAAATGTAACTCTAGAAATCAATAACGATATTCATAAGCAAAATAATACCCTGGAATATGATAATCAGTTTTGTGGAACTTAGACCAACTTATAACAAGAGTTCTTGGCCTTCTATGATGTGTAAAATCGTAAATTTGTTACCGGCACATAAAATGTCTTGTACCATACTGTGTTAAAAAATAAAAGCTGAAATTTCTTTATAATACAAAAACCACATACCTAAATGTAAACAAATAAAAATATGAATTAAAAAATTAAAATGAAACATTTTTCCCCTGAAAGTTTGGGCTAAAAATGTGGGTGCACATTATACACAGGAGTGCATTATACATAGCAAAATACGGTTCCTGTTAACATCTATTTCTCAGAAGAGATTTGGGGAAACTTTGGCCTAGTTGGAAAAAAAAGATAAACTTTGGACTCAGAAATATACATATATAGTTCACCTAGTCCTGTGATGGTAAATTCCATACTCTATCAGAGATTATATTTCTTGCAGAATTATTGTGAGAATTGAGTAAGATTATGTAAGTAAAGTGTCTAAAACAGCACCTATTAAAAAGTACTGATGATGATGATAATAATAGGGCACTGAGATACGATCAAATAATTTTTAGTCTAACTTCATTAAACTCATTCCATAGTATTTTTTGATCACCTACCATTTGTTGGATATTATTGTAGTAAGTCCAACAGCATTTCTCTTTTGTACGCTTCTTTTCTTCTCCTGATCCCCTAGTGTTCCGCAGGCCTGAATACACAGATTACCTGTTCTCACCTATACCATTTCTCTCGATCTGATCTAATGTACACCCATGGTTTCAATTACCACCTATACACTGAAACTCCTCACCTCTATTTTTTAATCTAGACCTCTCTTCAGATAACTAACGCAAGTATCTAAATGCCTATTTTGCCTACTAGATATACACATTTCTTCTTCTCTCTAGCTCCATTATTACCACTTTAGTACATTCCACCATCTTCTCTCAATTAGACTACTGCAAAAGCTTCTTTAAAATTTTTATTGTTGAAATATATTCATATACCATAAAGTTTACAAGTTTAAAGTGACAAGTCAGTTGTTTCCCATATATTCACTAGGTTGTGCCAACCATAACCACTGTCTAACTCCAGAACATTTCATCTCTCCAAAAGAAAACTGTAGTTTAGCAATCACGCCTCATTCTTCCCCCATGCTACCCTCCACAGCCATTTGCAGAAGCTTACCTCATCCCCCTGCCTTCAGTTGTGTTTCCCTCAAATCCACTGCACTTAGAGTGATCTTTCTAAAATGCCCTTTAATAGTTACCCATTTCTCTTAACCAAAGTTCAAATATACACAACTTTATGATTGAACCAGCGCACTGTATCAATCCCACATAAGATTGTTAATTTCCATTTACTTGTAATTTCCTGTTCAACACACTTTTCCTGGCTTCTTTGAAAGAGCTATCGGGTATATTTCTACTTCAAAAGAGTACCTGCCATATTCTATGTATTTAATAAATATTTGTCAATTAAATTAAGAAACAGAAAAGCCATAATCCTTTCTTCATAAAGCTTACAGTTCAGGGTTATGTAAAAATTACAGACAAAAATATATTACTATTAATTATAAGACATATCTATATCTAGGCCTAACAAGTAGGTTCCCAAACTTGTTGCAACCATGTTGCTAACCTTTTTTGATACCAGAGGGGTTATTCATTATGAATTTGTGCCAACTGGACAAACAGTTAACCAAGTTTACTATTTGGAAGTGCTGAAAAGGCTGCATGAAAAAGTTAGATGAACTGAACTTTTCACCAGCAATTCATAGCTCTTGCGTCACAACAATGCACCAGCTCATACGACACTGTCTGTGAGGGAGTTTTTAGCCTGTAAACAAATAACTGTATTGGAACACCCTCCCTATTCGCCTGATCTGTCCATCAGATCAAAATGTTATAATCTCTTCCTTAAATCTGTATTCTAAAGATACCGTAGTTTCTAAAACAATAAATATCATTGGAGATATCATTAATAATATAACCATTAATCCAAGTTAAAGGTTTAGTATAGGACTTGACATAAGGTTGGCACATGTTAACTATTATTAATATTATAATTACTACTACTGTAATTAGTATAGGAGTATCAACACTATTTTATTATTATTTCTAAGGCAAATTGTTAAATATTTAGAATACTAAGGAGTTTGAAATTTATTTTCTAAGGAGATTTATACACTGCCTGAGATCCATGGGCCCCTATCAGGACAGGGTATGTGTGAGAGGAATGGGGGAATGCATGAACTCCCTGAAATTATAAAGAAATTGATGTATTTTTCAGAGGAGAGGATTCACATATTTCATCAGAGTCCTAAAAGGGACTAGGCCACCCACACCAAAAGGGAAGGGACAAGGAAAGGTGTAGGGAAAACCCAGCTATAGCCTGCCAGGGAGGAAGCCTTTTCTTTTTAAGAAGAGGAACAGGTTATAAGATTGCACCAAATTAACCAAGAAAACCATTTAATACAAAGCTATTTATCCAAATTGAAAATACTGTGTAAGTTATGTTTTTTTAAAAAATAACTTACCTGAAATTGTTACTCAATTAATTTCTTTTTCAAAAATAAGTAGCCTAGATTTATTTCCAAAGGTCTCCAAAACTAGGTGATAGATAGCATAGCACCTGAATATGCTGTTATAATAGGCCTCAGGGTTTTACTCAATCTGACTTTCACCATAAGCCTTTAAACAACAAGGTTTCTATCAGATGGATAGTATATATTATACCTCTATATTCTCCCAAGATTTGAAAAAAATCATGCCTACTTCGACAGTTTCAGTTTCTTGCTAAGCACTATGAAGTCATTCTTTTAGGTTGGAATAAAAACAGATCTCTTAAGGAGAAAGCAGATCTTTAAAAAGAAAAAACCTTCTAGAAAATGTCTTTAGAACAGAATTCAATATATAGCATTTCCACATTATCTGAAATAAATTCCTTTACGTAATGAAATGATATAAATATATATGGGAACACAATGATGGGGATCAGGACACACAATTCCAAATTATGGCACAGTGGCTGAAAAAAATGTGAGGAAATGGCAGAAGCAGAAAGGGACACAGACCTTCCCTTCTGTTCTCCCCTGAAACAGCTCATAAAACTCTCATGTGAAAAGTAACCCCCTATGCCTGGAGGAAAAGAACATCCTTATTCCAAAGACAAAAGGATATCAAGAAGAATCCTAACAAAAGTTCATTCAGTTTACTACACTTGCCTCATACTCTGATTTACCATATTTCTACAAGATTTCCCACTCTTCAACAAACCTAGCATAAAAATACTCAGGTCAAACTGTTTCTTTGCATCTTCGTTTCCTTATGAAGGCACCCTGTCACCTAAAAGTTATATTAAGTAAATTTGTATGCTTTGTCAGTTTAATTTTCAGACCCAACCAGGGACACCAAGAGGGTCAAGGAAAACTTTCTCCTTCCCTACTACCCTCAAGCAACTTCAAGTTAAAAGAGATGATAGCAATGGCTGCTTTAGTTTATCATATTCCCATTATACTCCAAACACTTCCCCTGACAACTTAAGAAACATTGTGCTAAACCAAATACAAACCAGAGGTTCAGCAAACAACAACAACAACAACAAAAACCCCACTATAATCAGCTGAAGATGCGTTAGAAACAACAGTATAATAAAGAGCTAAATTAGTTAAATACTATATTTTGGGCATTATGCTAGTCCTTTAGCTACTACGTTATCTCAGTTAATCTGAACCATCAAGCATGAGACAGATAGTATTCCAATTTCACAGGTGAAGAAAGCAGGCCAGTGGCAGAGCTCAAGTCTGAATTATTTTAGCAGGTATACACCCAATCATTTCTCTAGATATGAGAAAGAAAGGGAAGCAATGAGAAATCATACTGGAAGGAGTATCATCAGACCTCAGCCATAGTTGGAAAACAGTAACTGTATGACCCTTGTGTAAGTAAAGTAATCTTTCTAGCTATCATTGTCCTCAACTGTGAAACTCAGGAAATTACGATGACTTTTCTAAGGATCCATCACTTCAAGCTATGAAAAAAAAAAAAGAAGAATATGCGAGATATAAAATAAGAAAATAATTATCATACACATTTATTGTGGCCAGTTAAAACTGGGCCAGAGAGGTGAAGAAAGTATAAAACCTGTAGAGAAAAACCACAACGGGTCTTTAGAAGTAAGACTGTCTCTCAGATGCATTCACCCAGAAATTCTACAAAATCTACAGAGAAGTATGCCAACTAAGAACCAAAGAACAAGAAAAAAATTGAGAAAAACCTTTCTCCTTTACTATTTCTAGCATACACGCTATAAAAAGCAAAATCCCTTAAGGCAGTAAACATCTGCCCATCAACACCTATCAGAAGCAACATCAAAAATATAAGGCAAAGGTCAAGTCAAAGTTTATTGACAATGATGAACTATGACAGCCTCTATTAAATTACCCCTTCTTTCAAGGTGTATGTGATCAAAGCAGCAAAGATATTTTCACTCAGTCACATAACAAGCTATTTGATGAGAATGAAACATCTGGTCAATATCTCCTAACACTGCAATTTCATGCACAGTTAGCATTAGGGCACATTTCTTCTCTTCTTCTTACAGGGTCCATAAGGGTGGCACATATGGCTGATCATTTCATTCAAAAAGGATTCAATTCAAGGCATTACACACAATCGTCTGTGCTTTATGGTGTTTTAAGTCTACCTGCCATCGTTTTCCATCATCATTGCTCACTGCTGTTCTCCTCTACTATAAAAGCCTGCAAATATGACAGAGCACTTAAAGCTTAACAGCTTTCCTCTACTGGAGTTATAAAGCATTTAAGGCAAAGGAATCTATAAAGTGGGAGGTCGTATTCCATTGTCAAAAACTCCCACTACACTAAACTATTTACCATTTTATTTACCATTTAAGCAAAGATCTAGTACAGAATAAGAAAGCAATTTTTAATATAAAATCAAATGCTTAACTTTCTACATAACACATCTATCAACGTATATTCTTTTGGTATAATTTTAAGTTAGAATAAGTGACTGGAAAAATATCATAGGAACATTTAAAAATTAATTTTAACAGGGGTTTTCAAAATTTCTTTAACTTGACAAAGAGCAATTCTACACCAAGAGCATAGGGATGCTAGGATTTTATCAGTCCCATGTGATGAAAATTTTCCACTTGAAAGCCATGCATTTGTTGCCATGGTAACAGGGCCCTGTTCTTAAACAATTACTGTAGTAAACCTGAACTCACACCATAGATTTCTTTTTTCCCCCTTTCTTCCTTTAGTATAATAGCTTCAAGGGAAAAACAGGATTGGGGATAGGAGACATCTTTCCAACCACTGTTTCACATTTCCTTTCACACATCTCCATGACAGTTTTACTGTACAACTATAGTTCTCTTCTGAAAATAACAATTTGCCTAGATGTTAATCGCTGAGTGAATTTCAATGAGGAAATATTGTTCTAGTGATAAAAAAAACCACTGATGACCATCTTACAATAAGCAATACGCCATGGGTGATTAAGGAAAGAGAATATCAAAATAATAAGACCAAACTGAAACCTAAGTAAGACGCAATGTCCAGCTCTGTTACTCTAGCAGATAGTTTAAATATTTTATTTGTTCAACTGTTCACTAATTTAGTCAGTCACTCCAATAGAAAGGTATTTATTGAGTAGTTCTACGGGCCAGGCGCCACGCCTGCACTGGAACCCTCATGGTCTCCATCTCTTAGAGATTCCAAATCAAACAAAACAAAACATAAACAAAACAAAACTATTAAACAGAGAAATAAAATAATTGTGAGAAATGCCATGAAAGAAAAAACAAATAGCTGAGAAAGACTATTTGGTGGTGGGGGGGCAAGAATCTACTTTAAATAAGCCTGTCTAAGAATATTTAACTTGAGGCACAAAATATGCAAATAAGCTCAACAGGCAAAGAATGAGCTTGGGTTGGGGATTTTCCAAACAAAGAACAGCAAGTGCAAAGCTTCTCATGAGAGAGGCTGGCATATTAAAAAAAATTGAAAATCAGTGTGGCTAGAGATCAGGGAGGGAGATGAAGAGTAGCTAAGTAAGTTTGGGAAAATATGCAGGTTCCAGATTGTGCATATCTTGTTGGCTACAGTAAAGAGAATAAACTTTATTCAGGGTAAAATAGGACGCCACTGAAGGATTTTAAACAAGAAAGTGAAATTACCAAATTTAAATAAGAACCACCTTTGCTACTGTAGATAGAAGTATTTTTGTACTGTGTGTAAAAGAAGAAGCAATGAGGAGATAAATTAGGAGGGTGTTATTCACATCCTACATCGAGTCCTTTGGAAAAGCTTATTAGCTCTAAAGGGGAACAAAATATGCCACCCTAAAATGTGCCACTTTGGCATGTGGATTATTTTGAGATGAAGACAATCAAGACCCAGCCAACTCAAGAAAAAGTTTTACCTCTCCCTTAACTACTTAAAAATTTTTTTTAGATAGGCAGCCTGGCTCAGAAAGAGAGCTATTACGAGAGACAATGTGTATCTGAATGACCTATCTGTATGTCAGGGCTAACATCTAATTACCAAATATCTGCCCTTCTTACTGTCCTGTGAATTATCCACCTCCCTTTTGTACCCCCTGGTCTCTATCCCATCCTTAGCCCAGGATGGCAAATAAGGCTCAACTGCCCACTTGCCCTTGGGTCTCATGTTTTTATGGGGCTCCTTTTATGTACAAAATTTAAAATTTGTTTTTCTTCTGTTAATGTATCTAATATTGATTTAAGTGTTAAACCAGCCAAAGAAACTAGAAGGGTGAAAGAAAATTTTTCTTCCCCAACAACTCCATCTGAAATTATTTCCAGATTTCCAACCCCTTTTTCCAACCACTTTCCATTAATGCCTCTATGATCACCCATCCCAGTTATCATAACCTCTTCTCTGGATTGTTGCAGTAGTTTCCTAATCTCCTTGCTTCCATCCTTGACATTTTCCTTTTAAAACGTTAAGTCAGTGCTTGTCATTCCTTTACTTAAAATCCTTCAATGCTCTCCCTATCACTCAGTAAGAAGCAAAAATCATTATATTAGTGTATGAGGCTGTAGAGGATCAGCCACTCTTCATTTACCTCCCGCTGTCTCTCTAAACTCATCTCCTGTGGCACTTCTTATACTGCTCCAACCATACTTAACTCCTTGAAAAATTTTGAAACATGCCAAGCACTTGTTCCCTTAGCAACTGCTGACATCTCTACTATACTAGACACAGACGACTCTTCCTTCATCTTGGAAGTCTTTACTCAAATTTTACCTTCTCAACAAAATTGTTCCACACACCTTATTTAATATTGTAAAATGCTCCTTTTGTTCCAACGTTCCCAATACCACAATCACACTCTTCTACTGTTTATCCCTATTCTTTAACATCTTCTAATTTGCTAACATACTACATTCGTTATATTTCTCCCTCCCACTAAAATATGTACTCCATGAAGGAAGGAATTTTAATCTGTTTTGCTCATCAATGCATGCCCAGCACTTGTCACATAGTAGATAACCAGTAGTATTTCATTAATTGTATCTTATTAACATATCAGTAGATCTCCAGAGATCAACCAATACCAAACATTTATTTTGATGATATCCATCATATTCCTAAAACATACTTATTTATTGCAAAACAAAAGTAAAATAAAATTAGCACAGGAATAAAATGATGCTTCAATATATATTGGTTATTAATATTACTGAAGCTTGGCATGTTTCAAATGGCATGTTATCACTGCCATTACTTAACAATGTTGTAGTCAGTGTAATTTATTCTAAAATTACATAAAGCATATTGACAAGGTGAAAACATAATATCAAGGTCTGCAAAAGAAATAAGAATGTTAAGAACAAACATACTTTTCTTCTGATTATTATGGGAAATAATAACTCATTTAATCTCCTTTCAAAGATGAAGAAACTGAGGCACAGAAAGGGTGAATAAGCTTCCCAGAACTTAAATCTAGACATTCTACCAACAAAGTCCAAATGTGAACCACTCTTCTGTAATGGTCACTGAAAGAAACACACTAAAAAAATTATTATAGGGCCAGCCCGGTGGCTCAGGCGGTTAGAGCTCCATGCTCCTAACTCCAAAGGCTGCCAGTTCGATTCCCACATGGGCCAGTGGGCTCTCAACCACAAGGTTGCCGGTTCGACTCCAACAAGGGATGGTGGGATGTGCCCCCTGCAACTAGAAAATGGCAACTGGAACTGGAGCTGAGCTGCGCCCTCCACAACTAAGACTGAAAGGACAACTTGAAGCTGAATGGCACCCTTCACAACTAAGATTGAAAGGACAACAACTTGACTTGGAAAAAAGTCCTGGAAGTACACACTGTTTCCCAATAAAGTCCTGTTCCCCATCCCCAATAAAATCTTTAAAAAAAAATTATTATAAATAGTAAAGAGAGTTTGTAAGCTGTTCATTTACTAAAACATGTGCTTTACAAACTTTCTCATACACTAACAACTTACTAGAAAAATAACGAGATTTAATGTACAATATGACTATAGTTACCACTGTTGTGTGATACATATGAAATTAAGAGAGTAGATTCTAAGAGTTCTCATCACAAGGAAAAATATGTTTTTCTTTTTATTTTATTGTAACTATATGAGGTGATGAATATTAACTAAACTTACTGTGATAACCGTTTCACAATATATGTTAAGTCAAATCTTTATACTGTACAGCTAAAACTCATACAGTGGTGTATGTCAATTATATCTCAATAAAACTGGAGAAATTTTTTTAAAAGGAATAATTCTACATACAATAGCAGCAAGAAGAAACCACACTTGAAGCCACTGATCAATCTTAGCATAACTAAAATTGGAACAACCAGTTATGATGGGTTACAGGGATACAGACAAGATATAGGAGAAATGATAGAGTAACACTGTTAAAAGATTCTTGCCTAAAGAAACAAAACTTCCATCTAACCAAACCTCTAGCTCTATGAGCAAATATTAAATATGAAGCAACAGACAAAATCCAGAAAATGAGGTAATCTACAGTACAAATAACCCAGTTTCTCTTTTTTAGACAGAGATCAGGCGCGTTTAGGGTGGTATGGCCATAGACCAGTTTCTCTTTTTTAAAAAAAGTCAATGACACTTTAAAAGAGGGGGATCAGGGTAATTACTAAGTCAAAGATACAAAATGTAAATGCAATGATTGAATTCTTGTTTACATCCTGATTCAAATAAACCTATCACAAATGGATATTTTTGAAACAATTATGAAAATTTGAATACGAATTGGATATTAAATGACATTAAAAATTAATATTTTAAGGTAACAGTATGGTGGTGGTGTCTTTTTAGTGTCATTCCTGAAAAGTAAATTTGAAAGATTTATAGATGAAGTGACAAGATATGTGGGATTTGCTTCATAGGAGAAAGAGCTAAAACAAGTATGGCAAAATGTTAAATTACTGAAGCTAGATAATCGGTATGTGGGGGTCATTATACTATTCTATTTCTGTGTCGGTTTGAAATTTTCTGTAATAAAAAGTTAAAATATATATATATATATATATATATATATATATATACACACACACACACACATACACATACACATATACATATACAACATGGGGAGCTAAAATGAAAATGTTGATGTAGGACAAAAAGAAGAAAAACATTTACTCCAAAATATGTATAATAAAAATGTTATTTCTCACCAATGAACCTATAAAGTCCAATGTGATATTTTGAAAACATCAATATAATCCTTAAATCCACCTGAGAGGATAACAGGAAAATACACTCGGAAAAAGATGAGTAATAGCAATGGGGGAAGTAGAGGACTTACTACCAGATATTAAAATGTATTATTTGGCAACTGTAATTAAAATAACGTGGTACTGACACATAAAGAAACCAACGGAAAAAACAGAGTTCAAATATAGACCCAAGTACCGAAGGTAATACAGTAAGGATACAGATGACATTTCATTGAGATGGCAAAGAGGGAATTAGTCGACTGACTGGGCTGGGCTAAGTATATAACTATGGGGAAGAGGGACTCCCTCACCTCACACTGTAACCAAAGATGTAAAACATAAAACCAGAAGGTAGAAAATTCAGTTACTTATTTTAATAACTTTAAATCAGAGACAGATTTCCTAACCATGGCATGAATGCCAAATAATATAAAGGAAAGTACTGATAGCTGTGACTAGATATAAACTTAAGATCTAGTCACTTTACAGGAAGAAGAAGTCGTGTATGTAGCAGGGGGTGGGGGAAATCAGTCTCCTTAATAGACGAGACACTCTAAAAAAATCAGTAAGGAAAAGATCTGCAAGGTTATCACAGGGTGGTGGTGCTTGATAGCGTGATGCCCATAGCTACAGGCAATGATACCTACACTCCTTTAACATAGGTAAAGAAAACACACATGTAAAATACCTAAAGGGCTGTACGTAATAAGAAAATCAACTTTGCAAATCCAAGAGGAATCTTCACTGGCTTTCAAATGTGTATCACGGATACTACTGTTGATGCTAGCTCCTGTTTTCAGTGAGGATGCCATAAAGTCTTCCAAGAAGCGTCCTTTGCTATTCTCACGGTACTGCTGAGGTGCTTAGGCCATTCTGGCCCCTCCTGAGTGACCCTAATAAGAGACTTTAGCTTTAACCCTGTCTATCCACAAAGTGTAAATAAGTGGTAACAACTATATCATAGTTCTGAGTGCTAGATTGTGAGGCCAGGTGAATCAAAGGATAATTTCCCAGGCATATCCATATCTGATGGGCCCACATTTTAGTCCACCTGTATCTATTTTTACAATGAAATAAACAGCAATGGACAATAAACATATGTATTTTTTTGCACAGTAACATAATTACATAGTAGCATCAGATAATTAAAATGTATAGAGCTCTTTTAGGAAGAAAGATTTACACGCTGAGAGTTCAAGGAGAATCTTATTAGTAGCTCAATTATAACATCATCAAAATAAAAATGTTACTGGGCACCCACCATGGAATTATACACTTTTTAATCCAACAAATTTCTATTAAGCTCATAGCTAAAGTACTCTGTGAGGAAATACAATCTTGAAAATGACCTTGAGGAGTTCACAGTCTAGTGCAGGAGGCAGCATTGAAACAAATTCAAATTCAATGAGCATTATAATAGCGGTATATACAAAATATTTTAGAGTATCAAGAAGTTTGGGGAGTTATGAAAAAGTGAAAGAGAAAATGACAAATAGACTCGTTCTTGAGGGTTGAAGATTTTACCTGGCTGAGAACAAGAAAAACAAAAATAAAATAGCGTATTTTATGAAGGACCAGTAGTCAGTAACACTGAAAAATCAGGCTGGGATCAGAGAGTTGCAGGATAAAAATGTACTTTAAAAAGGTAATTTTAGCAACAATGTTCCGAAAACTAACCAAAAACTTTTGGGAGACAATAGACCATGGGTATGTCATGTCTCCATGGGTCTATCAGATTTTGTTCTCTCTATTTTAAAGATGTTTATATAGCAAACAACCTTAGAAGTTAAAGATATTGGCTTTATCTCAGGGTAAAGGTTAGGCAGGTTTCCAATAAGCACCTTTAAAGACTGGGGTTTTCTAAGGTCAGGATTCCTCAATCGTGAGGCAAACTCTGTGAGCACAGCTTTCACCTGTATCAACCTCCAGTTGCTCCTGAGTGAGTGGCAATGAAAGCAGAACCAATGGGAATATGAAACTCATGCAGCCTCCTTGCCTTGAGTAAAAAATTCCTTTATCTCTGAACCAGGAGGCTCTTGTCTTCTGTCAACACCTATGAAACTGCGAAGAACTAATTTGTTAGCTTGCAAGTGGGGTAAAATCCAAGATATTTCACAGTTACTGAAAACGATTTCTTCAAAAAGAAGAGGACCAGGACAGGACACAGGAAGATCAATTACCTGGCCATGTGGTATAGAAAAAAGACAAGGCTCTCAACCTTAGGAATTCTAAGGAAAGGAGAAAACAGTTATAAGAAAAAAAAATATGGAGGTAAAAAGTACAAGACTTGGAACTCAATGGGAGAGGGAGAAAGTAGGTTAAGTCTGACTATAATGTCTGTAATGGATGACTGATGGGAAGTTATGTCATTAATAAAGAAAATTTAAGAACATAGGAGCAAGTACAACGTAAAAAGCCAGAAAATGGTGAGTTTTGTTTGAACATATGGAATTATGAGAATATTTTTGTAGAGATACCTACTGGAACTTTCGAAATAACCAGTTTGCAGTTCCAGAAAGAGGTAGAAAATAGAAAAAAAGCATCCATCTATTGTTGAAGAGGGTCTGCAGACCCTGAGAACTTCTCAGGGGATCCACAAAATCAACTCCGTTTTCACAATAATAAGATGTTATTTGCATTTTTCATTGTTGACATTTGTGTTTATAGTGCAAGTTCAAAGGTGAGTAAAACTGCTGGTACCTAAAAACAAATAAAGGCAATGCAACCAAGCTGTCCTAGTCGTCATTGAATTCTTCACAACCCTGTGCTCAAATTAAAAAGATACCAATTTAAGAATTTTTTGAAGCAGCAAAAATCATTCATTTTGAACAAATATTAACACTTAAATACACATCTTTTCAATACTCTGTGTAAGGAAATGGGAAGTATGAATGAAATACAATGCTTTCCTGAGGAAAAGCACTTGTGCAGTTGAGTTTCTATATGAACGGCTTTTTTATGGAAAACTATTTTTATTTGAAATAATGACTGACAGACAAATGATAGTTATTCAGACTTGCATATTTGGCAGACATTTTCTTAAAAATGAAAAAAAAAGTAAGTCTGTCACTTAAAAAATAACTGTCAGGATTTATTGCTAATAATAAAATTTGAGCTTTCAACTGAAAATTATAATTGTGTAAAACTCATATCCACCACGGTGAGATTCTCAATACATAAAGGACTGTATTTTTGAGATTGGTTGTGAAACAGACAAATGAGACATTTTTGCAAGATCTGCATAATTTAATGAACAAAAACTTTGCAAGTGACCAAAGTATTATAGTAAAATTCACGTATGGGTTCAAGATCCATTCAGAGTGAACAGATCAATGCATATTTTTTTTAACGTTAACAGCTTTGTTGAAATACAATTCACATACCATACACTTTACATTTAAACTGTACAATTCAATGGTATTTAATATATTCACAGCATTGTGCAAGCATCACCACATCAATTTTAGAACATTTTCAACACTCCAAAAAGAACCCCTCATCACTTATCCATCACACCCTAAAACCCCTATTGCCACAAACCCTAAGCAACCACTAACGTATTTTCTGCAGCTATAAATATGCGGAAAAAATTTCACAGAGATGGAATCTTAAAATATGAGGCTTCTTTCACTTAGCATAATGTTTTCAAGGTTCATCCATATTGTGGCATGAATCAGTACCTCATTTCTTTTTATTGCCAATATTCTATCATATGAATACTCCACACTTTATTTATCCATTCATCAGTTGATGGACATTTGGATTATTTCCACTTTTTGGCTGTTACGAATAATACTGCTATAAACATTAATGCACAAGTTTGCGGTAAACATATGTTTTCATTTCTCTTGGGCTATCTGCCTAGAACTGCTGGGTCATATGGTAAATCATTACCCATCAGATCCTGTGTCTACTTTTTCAGTTGGGTTTTTCTTCTTAATGATGTCAAGAACCAAAAAATCTGTTTACATATTAGGAAGATTAGCTCTTTGTCTGCTATATCTTGCAAATATCCATTTCATCTTTGTTTGTGATGACTTTCACCTACTTTTCTTGCATTTTATGTACTTTAATCTTTCTGATTTATGAGATTAGAAACAGTAAGAAATTGATAGAGAAAGGTAAGCCAGTAAAAGGTACAGAGAAAGGGTGACTCAAGAGTTAACAAGAAAAGAACAACAAAAAAAGTGCTAGCTGTCCTGCAAGCTAATGGAAGAAAGAAAGTTTCAAAATTGATGGAGTAATCCACAAATGAAACAACCTTAACTGGGTCAATTAGGATCCCATCTTTTAAATGGCCATTGGGTCTGGCAATTATATTATTAGTGACTTTTGGAAACAAATGTTTCCAAAGAGAGATATGGTTGAGATCCCACATTGCAGTTAGTGAATAAAGAATGACTTGGAGGTGGAGGGCTGGTAATGAATGTAAACAACTCTGTCTAGACATCTGGCAGGGAAAAGGACCACAGTTTGAGAATTTAGAGAAAAAAGAAAATGGAGTAGAGTTAAAAAGGCAAAATTATATAATCAAGTTTGGAGACAATGGGGAGAGAAGGTGAAGAAGTTGATACCTAATGATTTCCATTGTAATTATAGAGAAGAATATGAGGTCACTTGTTGAAATTAGGGTAAAATGGTACAAATTGAGAAAAATTCGAACAAACACAAAGGGAAATGAGAATTGGAATAGAAACTGAAACTATTGTAGATGCAAACATATATGAGTCCCTTATAATGCCTAGAAAAATACCTTCCACATAGATGGACTCAATGAGTATATATAAAATTTAACTAAACTTGGGATAATTAAAAATATATATGCTCTAAAAAATTTAGTTTTTATATGTGTTTAACATGTTTTATGTAAACCAGTATACTAATATGATAATTACACTGTGACATGATTTCCCAAGGAGAACATATTCATGTAACTCCATTTATTTAATCTCTATAGTCAAATCATTTCCATAATAAAAGCAAAAGGAAAAAGTACTAAAATTGCTAATTAATGGTAAAGCTTGTATCTAAATAGAGTTAGAGTGATGACCTTACTAAATGTATTCGGCTACTAAATGTACTCTGAAAATGATTTTTTAATTAATAAACTAACACCAGGGGAAATGGGGTGAGGATTACAAAGGAATTCTCTGTACTCTCTTTGACACTTTTATGTAAATCTAAAATTATTCTAAATAAGAAGTTTATTTTTAAAAACTAACTATAACTAACAGTTTTACATTTATTAACTTTTTATTTTGAAACAATTTTCTACTTACAGAAAAGATGCAAAATAATACAGAGAATTCCCATATTTCTTCCACACAGCTTTATATTATTAACATGTTATATAACAATAAAATTATCAAAATCATAAAATTGCTTTTATATTTTGAAGTGTTTGTCCCTCATATCATAATCTTCTCTGTTTCATAAGGTAGTATTTTTACTGCAAAAAAATTCAACATAGTTTGTTGATATTCATCTCAGGTGACAAATAAAAGGACACATTTCCATTTGCAAGTTGAGTAAAAAACAGTGCTTTCACCTATCAATTATATTCTTCCACTTTCTAGGATGTGTTGCTACTTTGGAAATGGATAACCTCCAAGTGGTTGGATAATAAAGTATTATTTAAAGTTGTAAAAGATTTACATTAATCTTCAAAAGAATTTCTTGAAAGAAAACCTACCATTTACAGAAATGTTACAGGAAGAACTAAGTCAGGTATGGAGACCAGAAATTTGAAATAAGAGGAATACATAAAATATTATTATGATTTTCATCAAATAGTCTCAATATCCAAGATATTGTGGTGGATGGTTAGTTGACTGACCTAGAATCAGTGGCTAGGCGCTATGAAATGAAAGGACACAAAATTGAGAGAAAAATGTAAGTGTAGTCAAATGCACTATATGTAGCGAAATGGCAGTTTTGGTGGTAATGAAGCTTACAAGTACAAAGGCTAGGAGAGTTTTATGATAAAAGAACTGAAATAATAGGAGAAAAGTCAGGGAAAAGATTGCAAAAGATAAGACTAAAATATTAGATTTTTAGATTCCACATATAGAACTACAAGGGTTGTTAATGCACAGCATGTAGACATCACAGAGTATGCATAGTTTAAAAAATACCAAGTTCAACAAAATCTGAAACCAGAATGATGGCCAAGCTACAACAATGAAGTCAGACAATTACTAGTTAAATTATTCCTTAATTTCTGGTTGAGGAATACTTGGCAAGCCACAATAAAATTTACTTGAACATTTTTGTATTATGAAAATATAGGAAAAATTATAACGAAGATGAAAAGAGGTATATTATACTGTGCTTTCATTTTATCGCTTTAGTTTTCATTAATATGTGCGTTTTACCAGGCTTCTTTGGACCCATAGAAAATAGACAATTTGAAAAAATGATTGTCAAAAAGTGAAATGCTAAAATGGATCAAATACGTAAGATCTGAAACAATAAATTGCATATAAGAAAGCATAGGTACACTAAACTTAAGGACCTTGGGTTCAGAGAGATTTAATGAATTGAATTAAATCTCTCTATCAAGTCATTAAATCTTAAACAGCCTATTATTCAGAGAAACTGCTACTTTGTAAAGTAGCCCAAAAAAAATAGAATATTTCGGTTCCAGGATAATTTATTACCCATTTCTAAGTAGTTGGTACACAGTGGAAATTTCCTCATAGCTAAGGCATATACCTCATTAAAAGATACAATTAGTCTCCAGAAATTATATGCAACAAGAGAGTATAGGTAGTCAAACAAATTTGTAAAGTAAACCCTTTAGATAAAGCAGAAAAATGTTCTATCTACAAATGTTTCATTTGGAAAATACTGGAAGTCAGATTTATTACATCTTTGAAAAATCTGGAGATAACATAAGTCAGATACTAAAGATGTATGATTCTCTCTTGCAAAAACTAATCTCTTTCATACATTGATTACAAATGAATATGTCAGCATTATGGCTAAACCTTCCAGTTTTTCTTGAACATAAGTCAAAATAAATACACATCCTTTCAAAATATGTATGTTAGGAAATCTAATCGAAACCATTTCAAAAAGTTGAAGGGAACTGACTTTTTCTTTGGGGGTTGGGGAGAAAAGCAAATTTTAGATTTTGATTATGTAAAAGTGGCTGATTTTAATTTTTCTTTTCCAAACCCAGAAGTTGTAATTGCTAATACATACATTTCATTGTGAAGTTATTTTTCATCAAAATGTGTTGCTTGAAAAGGAAACATCATAATTAAAAACATACTAATCAGTAAAGCTATCTGGAAACTAATAATTTAATGCACCACAACAAGAATTGCAAAGGACTCTTTTGAAACCAGCTCAAAATTAGTCTATATGACCTCTGAAAAATATTAATCAAAGGTTCTTCATAATAAATACTTCTTAAATATCGTCTACCCTAAATACACATATCCCAAACGCACCTCTAATTATAATCTATTGGACCAATTATATATCAGAAAAAATTATAGAAAATGGTCAAAAAGGCTCAAAAGATGTTGCCCACTCCGATTTTAGAGTGCTAACCCCAAAAGTATGATAGGCAAATGTATTTAACAAGAAAACAAATTAGTCAAGGTTAAGCTAGTTCTGGCTTCCAAAGAAATAATGCTGATAGTAACACTCCACTCCACTCATAAGGTTTGCTCAGTAGAGGCTCAGTCATTTTTGGAGACTGATTTCCTTGTGATTAAAAACTGAGTTGAGCTTAGGCAATGCATTTAGTGCTATATGGACACGAATTCCTTTAGGTATTGTTGTTTGTTGGTTGGTTGGTTTAAATAGCTTTACAGAGGTTAAAATGATACAAAATTATCTGTACAAATTAAAGTGTAGTATTGTGTAAGTTTTGACATATGTATATTCCCGATACACAATTAATCAATTTTCTCTTTTACGGATCATTCTATTGGTGTCATATCTAAGAAATCTGTCCACTTAATTTCATTCACTAACGTTTTATAGTTTTCAGTATACAGATCGTGTATGTCTTTGGTCAGATATGTCCCTAAGTATTTTATATTATTGATGTTATGGCAAACGTTGTTTTTATTAAATTTCAATTTCAAATGTCTGTTGCTAGTGAAGAAAAATATACCTGCTTTTTAAAATATTGACTTTGCCTCCTGTAAATGTGCTAAACTCAATTAGTTCTACCACTTTTTTGTAGATTTGTATAGGATAATGTACATAGATAATCATGTCACAGATGAATAACGACAGATTTACTTCTGCTTTTCTAATCTAAATGCCTTCTTTTTATTGACTATTGACTAATGGCTCTGGCTAGAACTTCCAGTACAATGTTGAATAGAAGTGGTGAAAGCAGACATCATTGTCTTGTTCCTGATTTCAGAGGGAAAGCATTCAGTCTTTCAACAATAGATATAATGTTACCATTAGTTCTTCATAGATGCTATTTATCAGGTTGAGGAGGTTCCCCTCTATTGCCAGTTTAGAGTGATTTATGAGAAATGGACACTGGGTTTTGTCAAATGCCTTTTTTGCATCTACAGACATGATCATATGGTTTTCACATGGGAGGGTAAATCCAGTACTTGTTACCCCATCATTTTAGAAAGAGCCCCAAATTCTTTTAATTTTGAATAATGAAAAATATAATCTGATTCAATGAATGTAGTCAAATATGCAAATATACAGCTCAGACTTATAAGAAAAAGACCTGCTTCTAACTCTTCATCTATCATGAATTAGTAGGCCCTTAGATAAAATGGCTAAACTCCACCTAAATGGTTACCAATATCCCATAGCAAAATAGGATGTTATATTCTAATACACTGTATGATGAACAAAATAATATTTCAGACAGAAATTTGAAGTAGACGAGTGAATTCTGGCAGAGCGAGAAAGTGTAAATATGTAGCTTCCTTAAATCAATAGCATTTATCATGGTTTTGTCTAATGTGAGATTAAAAGATGAATTTTAATTTTAGCCATTTTAATGTCAGTAAATGTTCAGAAATGAAGCAAGAAATATTAAGTTAAAAAAAAAAAGATTTCAAAAGGTCAACTTGGATTGGCCTCTCTGGCTCTACCCAATCACAGTTGATTCTTATTATTCCGGGTACTTATGTTGTACAAACTTGGCGTGAACATTGATTTCATGACTACTGAACCACTGCTCCTAGGCGAAATACAGGGTTAGGTTTCTGTGAACTTTTTGTTACATTTTTGTCAATCAATCAGTATCAATACATAACTCTGTTTTATATGTGGTTCTCTTTACAGACACATTTTACTCAGACATATACATACAAGGTCGGACAATTCAGTTCGGGAACTCATCCTAGAAAAAGTGCTACATACCTTGTTGCTGAATATCACTACGGTCACCTTCGAAGTACTCCCCTTGGGAAGCTATGCACAAGCACCTAGTCCACCCTTTAAAGCAATTTTGGAACTCTTTTTCTGGAATGGCCAGAATGGCTTTTTCTGGTCGTCGTATTACCCTTGATGTCCAGAATGTCATTAAAATGTCTTCCTTTCAATACTTCCTTCATCTTTGGGTAAAGAAGGAAGTCATTGGGGCCAGATCAGGTGACTAGGGAGGGTGTTCCAATACAGTGATTTGTTTACTGGCTAAAAACTCCTTCACAGACAGTGCTGTGTGAGCGGGTGCATTGTCGTGATGTAAAAGCCACGAATTGTTGGTGAAAAGTTCAGGTCATTTTCGTCTAACTTTTTCAAAACTCAACCTTTTCAGCGCTTCCAAATAGTAAACTTAGTTAACTGTTTGTCCAGTTGGTACAAATTCATAATGAATAATCCCTCCGGTACCAAAGAAGGCTAGCAACATTGTTGCAACAAGTTCGCAAACTTAATTGTTAGGCCTCAAATATAAAGGTAAACTACATATAAAAATACATACACATTTATATTCGGTTCATCAACATTGAACTCACAGCCAATAGCACTAGAACACATGCCTGGACGGAGTGTGTCTAACACTGATTTTCTCTGTTTGGAACAATACAGCCTTCTAGAACCTATGCACACTAGACAGCATTTCAACACTATGCTTGAGGGCCATTTTAGACAACAAAAGCACCAAAATGCAAGAAAACATGGCACTAAATACACCACAAAAAGGACACTTGTTTATAGTATGCATGCTGGAACATGAAGCAGAGAGCTGCCTAGCTTGACCTCAGATGCTAATGGGCACATCATGCAACTCAAAGTTTTTGCTGCTCTGCATATGTCTGTGAATGATTCCAAAAGTGCTCTGGGTACTGATTTCAGATTTACAAATAAATTTTTCCTGAGTAGGTGAAGTTGCAAATACAGATTCCATAGATAATGAGAATCAATTTTACATATATATATTCATAATGAATAATTATACATATAGGGATATATATATAGTGGGATATACATATATATATAGTGGGATCCATCATGACCTTTATCAATATTTTAAATCAGTTGTTCTTGACTATTTTTTTGAGTCTTGGATTCTGAGAATATAACAAAAATTTTGTATTCTCAATTTTAGTATATGAACACATAAAGTGTAAAGTTTCATAGCACAGTGATATTTATATCAATCAGCTTTACCATTTTATTTGGTTCTCTACTTATGAAATATCTAAAATGTTGATTGTAATCCAGTATCCCTTTAGTCTCAAGGTAAAACCCTGCCTGTCAAAAACACTGTTAAATCTGATTTACAACTGACATATTAACCTCGAAAATGTTTATGAAGTACTAACATGGAAGCAAGCAATAGCTTTTAAGAGAAAAAAATAAACAAATACCAGCAATTACTTCAGCAGTAACTAATGACAGCTAGTTAATTGACAAAGGAATTTACACCCTTTTAATAATTGTATATTAGAGTATAAAGAACTGCAAAGTGGAAATGTTCTATGTTAAAAATTTCAAAAGGAACTGGATATTTTAGTATAAAGATCAAAAAATAATTCACTGCTTTTTAGAGAATCCAGAGAGGCTGATAATATTCAAGTAATTATAAACAGTGAAGATTATAATAACAGAGAATTCAAAGGTCAAAATGTGGCTCTGCTTTGATAATCATTAAATCTAGCAAAATCCTGGATCTGTGTCATTTAAAAGATATTTCTAGGCTAAAAATAGAAAGACTAACAACCAAATTTAAAAAATGGTTAAATAACCTGAATAGACATTTCTCCAAAGAAAATATACAAATGGCCAATAGACACTTAAAAAGATGTTCAATATTATTAACTAAGAGAGAAAGACATCAAAAGCACAATGAAGTACTAGTTTATACACACCAGGCAGCCATATCACAACAAACAAACAAAAACAAGTATTGGCAAGAACAAGCACAAATTGGAACCCTCGTACATGGGTAGGGAAAACATAAATTAGTGCAGCCACTGTGGAAACCAGTTTGGGGGTTCCTTGTAAAGTTACATGTAGATTTACCATATGACCTAGCAATTAAACTCCCAGGGATATACTCAAACAAATCAAAAACAGGTATTCAAAGGCATAGATAGTAAAAATAACTTTTTACTATCTATGAAGGAATTGTGTAGGCATCACAAAAACGCAATTTTTCCAGCAAAAGAAAATTCACATAGATACTGGAATATTTCTCTGAGAGTCAATAAGGTTGTAAGTGATTCATTTCAGGGCAGCATAGAATCTGCTATACTAAGAAGATAAAAATTACTATCTTGCCTCTGACAGGATCTTATTCCAGATGCTCAAGAAAATGATGAATACACTTTTTCCTAATCCCATATGAAACTTCTGGTCAACAGTAGTAATCAGTAGAGAAACTAACCAAAGCCACAGGTTTAGTTGTTTATGTTACACTTCATACACCAATTTGTTGAATACATATTTTCAAATATTGGGTTTTTTTAAGAGCTGCTTTTTTTTTTAAACTTTTTTTAATGTAGAAGGATTTAGACCATTTTACAAACTTTACTTCAGTTCTATGCTTTTTTTTTTTTTTTTTTTTTTTTTTTTTTTTTTAATAAATCAATAGAGCATATTTTAAATCTCTAAGGAACTCTGAGGATTTCCAGTGACGATGGCGGAGTAGGTAAATGTTGCCTCCTGTCAAGAACAGACCAAAATTACAACTAAACTACAGAACAATGATCATAGAGAATTGCCTGAAATCTAGCTCAACAGAAGTCCAACAACTAAGGACATACAGAAGAAGGCATCTCAAGACTGGTGGGAGGGGCAGAGAAGTGAAATGGGCTGATCCCGCAGCTGTGTATGGCAAGAAAAAATCATGAGGGATATCTTGGCTGCAGAGTTCCACCTGAGGAGCAAGGGGTTCCAGCCCCACACCAAGGCCCCAGCCAAAGGTTCCAGTGCCAGGAAGAGAAGTCCCCACAACTTCTGGCTGTGAAACCAGCAGAGATTGTGGCTGAGTGAGACAGAGGGCAGCTAGAGTCCCAGGCAATCCTATTAAAGGTTAAAGACAAAGAGAGAATCTTAAAAGCCCCAAGAAAAAAGCAGTTAGTTACCTACAAAGGAGCTCCCATAAGACCGTCAGCTGATTTCTCAACAGAAACTCTGCGGCCAGAAGGGACTGGCATGAAATATTCAAAATGATGAAAAGCAAGTACCTATAACCAAGATTACTCTACACAGTAAAGCTATCATTTAGAAATGAAGGACAGATAAAGAGCTTCCCAGATAAGAAAAAGCTAAAGGAGCTCAACAACAAGCAGTGTTAAAGGGACTTCTTTAAAAATAATAATAATAATAATAAAGATTAAAAATAAGAATAATAAAATGGCAATGACTACATATCTATCAACAGTTAATTTAAATGTAAGTGGATAAATGCTGCAATCAAAATGTAGGGTTGCTGAATGGGTAAGAAAACAAGACCTTTACACATGCTGCCTACAAGAGACTCAATTCAGACTGAAAAGTACACACAGACTGAAAAGTACAGGAATGGAAAAAGATATTTCATAAAAATGGAACAAACAAACAAAAAAATCTGGGATACCAACACTTATACCAGACAAAATAGACTTTAAAACAAAGGCTATAGTAAGAGACAAAAAAGGACCTAGTAATCCCACTTCTGGGTATTTATCCAAAGAAACCCAACAACATTACTTTGAAGGGACATGCTCATCCATATGTTCATTTCAGTATTATTTACAATAGCCAAGATATGGAGGCAACCTGGTGTCCATCAATGGATAAAAGGATAAAGAAGAGGCAATACATATATACTATGGAATAGTACTCAGCCATATAAAATAATGAAATCTTGCCATCTGCAACATGGACAGAACTAGAGGGTATGTACGCTGAGTAAATCAGTCAGATAGAGAAAGACAAATGCCATATGATTTCACTTATATGTGGAATCTACAGAACAAAATAAACAAACAAAACAGAAACAAACTAATTGATACAGAGAACATTTTTATGGTTGCCAGGTAGGAGGAGGGTTGGGGAGTGAGTGAAAAGGGGGAAGGGATTAAGAAGTACACATTGATAGTTACAAAATAGTCATGGGCTGCAAGGTATAGCAGAAGGAATATGGTCAATAATCTTGTAATAACTATGTATGGTATCAGATTAATCCCTTAAGTTATATAAATGTATAATCACTATGTTGTACACCTGTAAAATAATATTGTATGTCAACTCTAATTGAAAAATAAAATAAATCCCTAAGAAACTCTATATACAAAATCAAATAAACTGAACATTTCAAAAATAAAAAAATTTTTTTACATTATGAAACACTTTTAACTTTGCATTTAAATGATTTTAGTGTTTTCTTTCCACTTTTAGGAGGGTTGTTTTTTTCTTAAGATAAAAGGCAAAATAGAAGAAATGTAAGTCAAAATTCAGATTGATTTGGGCCAGCATGGTGGCTCAGGTGGTTGGAGCGCCATGTTCCTAACGCTGAGGTTGCTGGTTCGATTCCACATGGGCCAGTGAGCTGCGCCCTCTACAGCTAACACTGTAAACAATGGCTGTCCCTGGAGCTGGGTTGCCATGAGCAGCCAGAGGTCCACGTGAGCTGTGGCAGGTGGCTGTGTGCTGCCATGAGCAGCCAATGGCCAGCGTGAGTGGCCGGCAGCCAGTGAGAGCTGCTGTAAGCTGGTATGAGCCGCCAACCAATGACTAGCAACCAACTGCCTCAGAGGGGGGGTGGGGTAGGGTGGGGTAGGGTGGGGGGGTGGGGTAAAGCTGATAATACCAGCATGGGCCAGGGAGCTATGTCCTACACAACTAGATTGAAAAACAATAGTTTGAACCAATGTGGGAGGGGGGTGGAAGAAAGGGGGGAAAATTCAGATTGATTAGAAACTGGCAATCAGTGAAAATTTAGACAAGGTTGCATTAATTACAAGCTAATTAATTACATTGTTATTAATTATACACTATTATAATTGTAAAGCACCTATCAATATCACTAGTGGTATGCAATTTCTATTAGGTTGGTTCAAAAGTAATTGTGGTTTAAAAGGTTAAAAAAAATGGCAAAAAACGCAATTATTTTTGCACCAACCTAATAAATGGCAATGAATTATAAATATCAAATTTTAATCTATCAGAGAAAAACCTAAGTGGCATATAAAATTAACTAAAACATTATGGTTATGTTTAATACTTATGTCTCCATACCAGAAGATAAGCTTATAAAATGTAACTATATACCCATTATTCAATAAGATTAAAATCCACTCTTCATAGAACTACAAATCACTATTTTTACTTGTTTTCATATGTACCATAGTATGAAAATAAGGAAAATAAAGATAAACTCTGAACTCACTAGATAACAGAAATTTTTAAATGCAACAAAACTTAAGCTTATTCAAATGTTTTTCTCAAAGGTCTTAGAAAAAAAATTGGGTTTCATATAAAGAGTATAAGATATTTTATGGACTATTATACTAAATATACTGATCCCATGAAAATAAGAGAATGGGATAAATTTCACATTTTCACATCAAAAGTTCTGATAATTACAGATAAAAGACATTTATTCTTGTCTAGAGGAGACACATTTTAGAATAAAAGTTACAAATAATTTGAAAGTAAGAAAGTGGAAAAAGATATATCATGTAAATAACCACAAAAGAGCTGAAGGGGTTATACTAATATTAAACAAAATAGATGTAAAAACAAATTAGATAACTTAGATGAAATGGACAAATTCCCACAAACTATGACACAAACTATGGAAACTGACACAAGAATAAATAGGCAAACTGAATACACCCTATACAACAGGAAAGAGACTGAATTTGAAACAAAACAACAACAACAAAAAACACTACCCACAAAGAAAAGCCAAGGCCCAGGTGCTTTCACCACTGAATTCCAACAAACATTTAAAGAAGAATTAGTACCTATTCTTCACAAACTCTTCCAAAAAATAGAAAAAGAAACACATTCCAACTCATTTTATGAGGTCAATTATTACCATGATACCAAATCCAGACATAGAAATCACAAGAAAAGACAACTAAAGACCAATATTTCTTATGAATATGATGTAAAAATCCTTAATAAAATACTAGCAAAATGAATCCAGCAACATATGAAAAGAATTATATAACATGACCAAGTGAGATTTATTCCAGGAATGCTAGGATGGTTTAACATCTCAAAATTAATTAATGTAATACATCATATCAATTAAGCAGAAAACAAAAATCACACAATCATCACAACATGTGCAGAAAAAGCATCCAGCGAGTTTCAAATTAAGAGCACAAATTTAGGAATAGAAGGAAACTTCCTCCATCTGATAAAAGGCACCTAAGAAAAACCCCCAGTAAAGATCATGGTGAATGACTGGATGCTTTTGCCCTCAGATGAAGAATAAGAACAAGACAAGAATGCTCTCACACTTCTCTTCAACATCATAGCAGAGGTGTTAGTTGAACTATCAAACAGGAAGGAAGGAAGGAAGGAAGGAAAGAAGGAAGGAAGGGAGGAAGGGAGGAAGGGAGGAAGGGAGGAAGGGAGGAAGGGAGGAAGGGAGGAAGGGAGGAAGGGAGGGAGGGAGGGAGGGAGGAAGGAAGGAAGGAAGGAAGGAAGGAAGGAAAGGCTTTCAAATTGGGAAAAAAAGAAGTAACACTATCTCTATTTGCAGATAACATGTTTTGTATATAGAAAATCCTAAAGAATCCACTGAAAAATAGAATAAATGAGTTTAAAATGGCTACAGGATACAAGATCAATATTTTAAAAAAACAATTGTGTCTATACACTTGTAATGAACAATCAAAAAGTTAAATTATGAAACAATTCAATTTACAGTAACATCAAAAAGAAAAATAATTGGGAATACAATGTTTTTTATTAGTTTCCGGTGTACAAAACAATAGTTAGACATTTACATCCCTCACAAAGTGATAAACCCCCTTCCCCTCTGACATCGCATACAGCTCTTACAATTCCACTGACTCTATTTCCTATTCTGTACTCCACACATCCTGTGACTGTGTGTGTGTGTGTGTGTGTGTGTGTGTGTGTGTGTATAATTATAGTTGACATTCAGTATTATTCAGCTTCAGGTGTACACTGCAGTGGAATACATTTTTTAACGTGCAAAATTTATATTCTGAAATCTACAAAACAGTTGAAAGAATTTAAAGATCGAAATAACTGGGAAAATATCCCATATTTACGGGTCATTAGACTTAACTTTATTAACATAGTCAATACTACCTACATTGATCTCTATCAGAATCCAAGGTATATTCTTTGTAGAAATTGACAAGCTGATTTAAAACTCAAAGAATTACAGGAAACCCAAATAGGCATGAGGAAGGACTTGAGTGGGGCGTGGTAATTAAACAATACAGGGTTTCTTTTTGAGGTAATAAAAATGTACTAAAAATGACACTAGTCATGGTTACACACATCTATAAATGTACTAAACACCATGGAATTGCATCCTTTAAATAGTAAACTGTATGGTTTGTGAATTATATCTTAATAAAGCTATTTTTTTAAGTAGCATGAGAAGACAGTTAAAGAGTAGTTTAAAGGTACCAAGGAGTGGTGACATTTGTGCTAAGTGTATGTTTGGTCGTTCTCTAACTCTTTAAAACATTGAAAATACACATACAGCAACAATTAACCACAACAGCACAAACCTGAGCATGCTGGGCTTGTATTTCATATTTCAGTACTAAGGAAGTTCATAAATGAACAATTGTCAAAACAATTTTCAATACAATGACAGTCAAATAAACAATTATACAAAACTCCAACAATCATGATTTGCATTATGTAAGCCACTACATGATATGGGGAATTAGCATGAGAGCCAACACATGGTGGGTTTTGGATTAGAAAGTCCAAACATATAAATCTTTGAAGAAGCCATAAATAGACAACAAAAGAAAACACATGAACAAACAACAAAAAGAGAGAACAAGAAGCAAGGTAATGATTGCAAAACTCCTTTCAATATGGTATATATGAGATACTATGGCATATACAAGAAATCTTGGCAATCCCCATAAATAAAAATAAAATTTTAATGTGAAAGAAACAAATAGAGGATAGCACTTTGAAATCCGGGACATCACTTTGAACATACTTGTGTTAGTATACAATCAAGGAGATGAAAAATAACTAGAAGTAAAAAATGGTAGCTTTGGATGTCACAAGGCTATATAGCACCAGCCAATGAGGACAAGTGCTCATCAATCAGTCTAGTCATAAAATTTCTCTCACTCTGACATAAAGGATACTGGTAGATGTCTAATGAATGGAGTTAATCTTAATCATTAAGAAGTATTTCTTAGGGAAGAAGTTCGTGGTATTTTTTAAAAAGTATTTGAAAGAGAATGTGTCCAATGTTCTACATATCATACTATGCCTGGTAAAATCATATTTTGCAAACAAGCAATAATTAAATATTGATGAAATAAATTGCTCCTGTATAAACTTGCCAGCCATTTTAGTCTTTCAAAATTATTTATTTAGAATTGGTAATACAGAGCATATTATTTTAAAATAGGATTAAAACAGTAAGGAAGCACATGGAGTGGGAAAAATTCTCCCACAAATAGCAATTATTCCTCAGTTTTCCTTTACTGGATGTCACATTATATATATTTTTACTGAATTTCCACTTCTATTTGTTTATTTCTTGACTCTACTCAGATCCCTGAACCTGTCAGTCTGTGTACCTAAATAATATATATACATTGAAACTATAGCCTGGATTTTACAGAACAGTCCAGACTTCTATTCTCTATATCAAAGCCAATAATACATATGCCCTCATTTTCATAAAGATCTATTTGCTTACAGTTTTGAGTAGTAACAGTCAGAGTTCCCAAACTAGGTACCAGAATACATTATCTGACACCTGGTTTAGAAAATATTTTAAAAATCAAAAGTCTCTAGGTGCAGAAATGCAAACTGTCATACTTACTCAAACTGTCAAAAAGTACATGGGAATTTAAGGAAACTACTGAAATTCTCTCATATAATATAAACAATATAAAATGCAGAGGGATGATGAAACATTGAAAACATTTCCTTAGATTTTTAACCAGTATTCTATCCTTTTCCTTACCCCAATACTCACCATAAAACACTATTTTACTGGTCATAGAGAGAATCCTAAAATTATACTAAATGAATATAAATCAACATGTATTTTTTAATCAAACTAAAGACAATTTATTGTAACAGAATCCACTGATATCAGCTCAAAGAGTTTAAATTCTCTCACATATGAGACGAACGATCCTTCAAAATGGAAGGGAATTTCATCAACTGGTTTCAAAATAACAATGAAATAAAGAGCAGAACAGACAAGACTACTCTTGGCCTCTGGCTTCCTTCAATATAGAAGACGTATTATAAAGGAAAAGAGTAAGCTAGCATTGATATAGTAAAGAAACCTCCACTTTAATAAATCATTTTTTCAGGAAAAGGAGAAGTCTGCAAAATCTGTGAAAGTGATTTATCTTCAGGTGAATAAAATGAACAGCAATTGATCTTGTACCTAGGGAGTGATTCTTCTTCTACCAGTTACAAATATATCTCTGTTAAATATCACTAGAATAGATTGGGTGGTCTCATGTTTTGAATAATTTATTTGTACATTTAAGATTTAGGATGTATTCTGAAGTTTTATACCAAATGCCACCATTTCAGTTGGATTATTAACGTGCCTGTTACGTGGTCACTTTGTGTATCTGCAAAAAGGGTCCAGCCTGGTATATACCGCAGATAGGAGTAACACCAGACACAGATCTGGGAAAAAGAGGAGTCACAGGTAAGACAGCCACAAGAAAGTGATTTTTAAGCTGAGACATATGAAATGGGTACATGTTGGTCAAATGAAGGAAACGAACATTATAGGCAAAGGAGATTGTATGAAATGGGTGGCCACCAAAAGTTTCAATTTATAGGATAAGTTCTGAAGAAATTATGAGTCTCCTCTAATTTAATCTATAAAGTGGATCATTTTGAAAAGAAAACTATTTCATTTATATTTATAATCCTGGAATTCTCTGAAGAGGTTAAAAAACTAATAGACATAGAAAACATAGTTTATAAAGTTTATTTTCATGCAATTAGCTTCACAGGCTTTTAAGTCCATATATATACATATATATATATATATGTATATATATATATATACATATATATATATACACACATATATACATATATATAGTGATTATTCTGTCATTAAGAAACAATTAGCTTAGATACAAATATACAAAGGATGTGAATAAATAGGACTTACTAAATGACCAATTACTAATTTTAGATTCATAAGAAGTTGTAAAAATAGTACAGAAGGTTCCCTTGTTCCTTCTCCCAGCTTCCCCTAACCATAATACATTACATAACCAAAGTCTATTTTCAAGCCCCGGAACTTGACTTTGGTACAATACTAAACTATAGACCCTATTCAGATTTCATTAGTTTTCATCCACATTCTTTCTTGTTTGTGTGTGTGTGTGTGTGCCTTCTATGAAATCTTATCAGCTGTACAGATGTGTGCAACCACTACCACAAACAAGATACGTTAACTGTTACATCACCACCAAGAAGCCCCTTGTACAGCTCCTTTGTAAGCTGCACTATCCCCTTTGTCCTCTCATCCCTAAACCTGGCAACCACTGTTCTGTTTTCCAAGACTACAATTTTTTTTTTAAATTTCAAGAACATTACATAATTGGATTCACACAATTTGTAACCTTTAGAGATTGACTTTTTTCATTCATTACAAGTCCCTTGATATCCATGCAAATTGTTGTCTGTATCAATACCTTATTCCTTTTTAAAACTGAGTAGCATTGCATCATATAAATTTATCACAGTTTATCACCTCACCTAGTGAAGGTTATTTGGATTGTCTCCAGTTTGGGGCAATCATAAATATTGCTGCTATAAGTATGTATGTAAGGTTTTTGCAGGAACATAAGTATTCATTCCACTATAATAAATAGGAATGTGAATGCTGAGTCATACGAAAATGTTATTTAAATTTATAAAAAATGCTCAACTCTTTTCCAGTGTGGCTCTGTCATCTTACATTCCCACCAGCAATGCACGAGAGATCCGGTCATTCTGTATTCTCACCAGCACTTGGTATTGTCAGCATTTTCAATTTTAGCTATTTGAATATATATGCGATGGTTTCTTGTGACTATAATTTGCACTTCTCTGATGGTTAAAGATACTGAAAATGTTTTATATGCTTACATGCCATCTTATACATCCTCTCTTATCATTAACATTTTAAAATACATGATCTGAAGAGGGAATAGCCAATAATATCTCCAAGTGTGCAGTTAGTAAGTTCTTCTAGGTAATTAAATAGTATGATAACAGGGATAAATATACAAAAAGTTAATGAAGCTGTGTGAACAAAACATGGAGATAAACATAAGTACAGAACATATAATCTAACTTACTTTGAAAATATCATTATAGGGATGACTTAATTAAAGCTATTTATTATGATAACCTAAGAAAGACACTTAAAAGTCATAGGACATCAGAGGCTGTCAGTGGCCCTGCCATAGCCTGTGGACCTACCCATTTCTCCCCTTGCTCCAGATTACTCTCAACAGCTAGAATCTTCCTCTCTGTGGCCGAGGCCTTTTCCCCTGAACTGGAGAAACCCGCTATGGCAACCTGAGCACTAGGCAAGTGCAGAGTCCTCTGGATGGCACTCCACAACCAAAAACAGGAAACAAATTCACACTTCTGGTGAGTTAATTCTGAAACCAATGTTAACACTAATTTTTCTCAAAGATTCCCCACAAGATAAAGCTCCAGCAATTTATCATGGTAGTTACTTAATAACTTTTATTAGCTGCATTGTATTCCCTGAATCACCTCCTGCACGTTGGCCAGTGTTACCTTCATCTCCTAAATAGACTATTTGTTCTAAAATCCTTGTGCTGGGTTCTGCTGGGAAAACCTACATATTTTAAACCATCCACCATAACAAAATAAGTCTCATTAAAATAAAAATATATAAAACAAAAATGTACTGACAATTAATAAGATGTATAAGTTTTCCTTTTGCCATCTATTTTCTTTTTCTACATATTAGTTACTATTTCAAAACTCTTCAACTGTACATTAACAGCACTTTCCTCTACATATTGAAAACATAATTTCTAACATGTACATTACATCAAAATTCAACAATAGTGAAAATTTATGTCTCTGACTATAAATGTAAAAGATTTTCAACTTGTAAAATGTAGTAATTTCACTTTCAGATTCAATTTAACATGATTACAAAGACCACAAAAAACAAACACATCAATGGGTATTATAAAGTTGCAATAATCAGGACATTATGATACTGGAGAAACAATAGACATACAGATCAATGAAACAGATAAGAGTACAGAAATACAACCATATAATTGATTTTTGAGAAAAGTACAAAGGCTATTAAAGCAATTTAAAAAGACTTGAGGAAAGGGCACTGGATAGAATATTGGATAGCTAATGCCAAAGTGGGAGGGGATATTTCATATTTCATCCTGCATACACAAAAATTAACTCAAAATGTAAAAAGCAAAACAATAAAAGTTGTAGAAGAAAATCATAGGATAAAATCTTTCTGACCCTGGATTAGGAAAAGAGTTCTTAAGTATCACATAAAAATGTAATCGATAAAAAACAAACATAAACTGTTAAGAATTGCTGCTCATTGAAAGATGCTGTTAAGAAAATGAAAAAAAGAACAGACTGGGAGAAAACATTTGCAAATCACATATCTGATAAAATAACTGTATCCAGACTGTGTAAAGAACTCTCAAAACTTAGTAATAATGAAAGTAAATAACTCAGTCTTAAAGGGGCAAAGATCTGAACATGCACGTCTCCAAAGAAGGTGTACAGATAGCAAAAAAACACACTCAACATCATTAGGAAAGTGTAAATTAAAACAATGAGATATAACTCTACCTCTACGATAATGAATAAGTAACAAAACCTGACAATACCAAGTGCTGGTAAGAATGTGGAACCACTAAAACTCTCACATACTGCTGGTGGGAATGTAAAATGGTACAGCCACTTTGGCAAACAGTTTGGCAGTTTCTTATGAAGTTAAACACATACCATGTGACCCACCAATCCCTCTTCTAGTGAAATAAAAACGTATTTTAATACAAAAACTTCTACACGAATAGTCACAGCAGCTTTATTCACAATCCCCCAAACTGGAAACATCCCAAATACTCCTCTTCTGGAGATGGATATACACGCTGCAGGACATCAATATGATGGACTACTACTCAGCCATGAAATAAACTACTGATACACAACAAAATGGATGAATCGCAGATGCACTTACGACAACTGAAAAAAGCCAGATTCAAAAGCAGCTATACACTGTATGATTTCATTTCTGTGCGTCAGGAATGAAGGTGAGCTGGCGAGAGTCCATCTGCCAGGTTTCAGAGGAGCCAATTATGACAAGCCAGAATGAAAGTAAGAGTCAAGTCTTTCATCACTTACTGTGATGGTATAAGAAAGAGGCTAGACCAGAAAAAGTCCCAGCTTCCCACAGTTCCATTTTCTCCCAAGGATCAACATACTATTCAAAGATCAGGTGGATCAGCAAAGATGTAGGGGTTGTTTCACTGTCAAGAGAGCCCCCAACAAAAGGCTCCTGCAGTTTTCTGATCCTGGGCCCTGGGCAAGGCAGAGGGGGAAGAACTAGGAGTGGAAAAGTATTGAGTACTAAGTCATAGTAGGGAAAGATGTTTTCAAAATCCCCCCTCAGTTCCTCAATCATTATGTCTTGACAGAAACATCTGAGGAGGCCTCAATGAAAGCCCCAGATAAAAAGGCCTCCAGATAAGGGTGTCTGGACTAGGAATACAGACGTGGGTAAGAGCGTGCCTGGCCAGCGGGGCTGAGCCCTTGACTTCAGCTCCCTTAAGAGACTGAAACGCACTAGCTTTGCACCAAGCCTGGTGTAGGGAAGGCAGTATTCCCACACAAAGCCCGCCAGGTATAACCTTTGTAAATACCTATAATTGAACCTGGAAAAAAAAAAAATCATACATAGGTTTCTGGCCAGGAGCTAGATTCCTCAATATGAAACACTGGAAAAGGTAAAACTATAGGGACATAAAACTATGACATATGGGATTTGACTGTACCCTGTTTAAAAGCTAACAAAAAAGTCTGCTGTTAATTCATGGATAAGGACAGAAATCATGAGACACGTGGGTCAAAGACTTTATTACTCAGGGCAAGGCACAATAACAGAAACATTTGTACCAATTCCTTCTCCTAAGCCTTACGGAGATGAGACGATACGGTTCAGATAGATATTATGCATGCAGTGAGTTTGCGTCGGCAGGTGAGGGACATCAAGCTTGGGGAATCCACCAATTTTATAGCAAACAGTAACCAAGTCTGCTCTTTGTCTTGGGAGAGGCAGTTACCTCATATCTTAGGTCCACCAGCTGTATAAATAACACTCAGAAATGTCCCAGGAAAAAGAGCAGCCAGAAACCTTATAGTCTTGGCACACCCACCAAGAAGGACTGTCTGCCAACAAAAACAGAGCAATGATTGCTAGGAGCGAGGATGGGGGAAAGATTGACTCTGAAGACGCATGGGGAAGTTTTGGGGTGATGGGACGATTCTATAGCTTTTTTTTGGTATTGGTTCCACGACTGCGTGACAGTCATTACAGAACTATACATTTAAAAGATCAATTTCATTGTATGTAAATTATACCTAAATTTTTAATGGAACAAAGGTAAATCTTAAATAAAAAAGATACTTAGGCCCTTGTGTTCACATCCCCAGTGGCCCTTTGGATATGTCTACTTTCAGTTGCCAACTACTTAACAATGTTTCCAGCATTTATTTAAGGTTAATTAATTACACTGTTCGATATAATTAAAACTCCTATTCAAACTTACTAAATCAGGACTCACGGTTTCTAAATCTCTTGGTTTTTACAATTTTTGAAAAAGAAAATAGATCAAATATGAAAAACATAAATAAAAAATTAATAGTTTGCTGTCGCCTTTCCACTTTCTAAATTAAGATACCCAATTGGCAAGCTTCCCTTCACCCTCCCTAGCAATATTAACTGACAAACAAAATAAATTTTCAAAATCATTAAATTGCCATTGTTCATGTTTCTCCTTATTGACCAGTGATGTAAACATTCATTTTAGTTAAGAAGGTTTTTAATAGAATGCAACATCTGTTTTATATTACATGGGAGACAGCAAAATTCTTCCTCTCTGACTGGATTATTAATGCTCATGCCTTCTATGGAGTTATTCTCTTCATTCGCATCCCCACACTAGTCCTCTAAAGTGCAACATATACCCTGATGTAATACATTTTCCTGCTAACTTTACTATACTGTATAAACCATAACTTTAATGTGACATGCTGGTATTTCTTTTTAAACCACAAATGCATTTCTTATTCTCAATCACAAATTTAAATTTCCTGTACACTCCCAGCCCACCAGGCATTCTTCTTTTAAAATAGCTGAATAAAAATAGATGATTTCAATTTTTAAATTTGTCATCTCATTTTTTAATAGATCTCTCTCCAACTCTTAGAACGGAAAAGTGAAAAGATATTTGTTTTTATGCTTTTGCTATTAAATCTATGTAAGCTGAAAAAATACAGTAAACAACTTATGCTTCTTAAGAGTGACATAAATAAGTCCACAACACACGTAAAATTATTTTAAATGTTTGCATTAAATTCAAGACAAATACTTTTAACAAACGCATTCTTCCAGGTTCAACTCTGAACTTATCATAGTGATCACTTCTTTGGGTATATAAATGTTGAATAACTACTGTGTACACATGAAACTAATGTAATATGTTAGCTATATTTTAATAAAAATCTTTAAAAAAAGAGTATGTTTTTGTTTCTAAAAGCCCTAAAAATTTGACATATATTCCACATTGTTTCTGAGATTTACACCAAGATTTATCTAAGACTATCTTACACTTCATTTATTAAAATGGAAATAAAATACTATGCCAAATGGAGTTGTACTTCTATTACCTTCAGTTTTTCTTGCGCAATATTTTGTTCATTATGAACAGATTCTGACAAAATTGAGACCAACCACATCACTACTGTTAATTCTCAATTAGTTCTTCAGTTCATTTCCCTTGCCTAACTCTAAGAAAACTACATATGGTTTAAACCACTGGTATTTTTTACTTTCTGCCAATGCACAAACCATGCTTTTTTGTGCATTGAAAACATTCCCATGAATAATTATAATAGTCTCCAAAGAGACCAGATGGCAATAAACTCTAGAACAGATCTGGAAGCTAACCATAAATTTACCTTTTCATAGTCTCACCATCATAATACAGTTCTTTGTGCTATGCCATTAAAAAAAATTCTAGCAATAGAAACAATATGAGTATACATTGTATTTAAATAAAAAGATATACAATCATGTTGGGGGGGGTCTTTCACAACTACACACACCCCTCTTCTACTATTAACATAAACAATTTTTAACAGAGCATCAGCTTGATAGAATATGACATTACTAATCACATTATATAGTGATTTTTACATTAGCAAAATTACTATTAAAGAAAAACTCAAGAAATATAATCCAGCTAATGGTAGTAAATGATTTGAAATTAAAGAAATAAAAATATAGGTTAATATTATATAGAATTACCCCATTATTTTGTTATTCTCCTGGGAAACATAATTAAATTATTCTGGGCCAAAGTAAACTTTAGCCAAAGAGTAGCTTATTTTGGTACTTTTTAGTTTAAGCTACAAGACTAATGTGCAATATTAGCTGTATTTTCTGGATTCACTGTAACATTGTAATCTGTAATATTTCTCATATTATTCTTATAGCTCAAAACAATTTATAAAATTACATGGGAAAGGGAGGCTGGAGGGAGAAAACAAAGAGAAATAAAAACAAGAGGAGAGAAAAAGGAAATTTAAATAGAAACAGAAAATATAAATGGGGGGATGAAAGGCCAAGATTGTAGAAAACAGGAATAAAAACAATGTCTGTCCAACAAGTACTTTATCTTTTTATTTGATATTGTAAATCAGGTTTATGGTTTGTATAGATAGTCTATTAATTTAAGTACCTCAATATTTTAATTTTAAATTCAGTTAATTTATGGATTCTTTGTTTCAAACAGTTGGGATTTTCCACAACAGAATCAACAAACGTAGTGTTAAGTTATTTCCCTCTATTATCAATAAAATATGATGCTGACATTGGAGTTGAGAGATTTTGTCACTGTAAGAAATCATCTATCTATTATCAGGAATGGATGGTGGTTTAGCATCTCCGGAGAAGATCCTATTTCTTTTTTGTTTTATCGATATGTGATCAAAATAATCGATTTTGTGATACTGAACCACCCTTGGATTCCCAGAATTAACCCTACTTCCCAACTGGATGACTGACTATTATTAATGTGGTATTAGATTCCATTTCCAAATATTTTATCTGGGATTTTTTTCAAAAGTCACAAATAATATTGATCTATATTTTTCCTTTATGTTTTATGTTTGCTTATTTCTTTGTCATTCTGCTATCCTTGTTGGGATATGGTATCAATGTGAGACCACCTTGGAAAAAAAGAAGCTGAAGATTTTATTCTCTTATGCTGCCAAATGGTTTAGAATTATCTTAGAATTATCTGCTCCTCAGACGTTTGGCATATTTTCCTGGTGTAGTCACCTAGGACTATTATTCGTGTGGAGAGAAAGCTCTTTGATAATCTGCTCTGTTTCTTCTATGAGCATTACTCCATTCAGATATTCTATCTCCTTTTAGAATTAATTTTGGCAACTTATTTCTCCTGGAAAATAGTTCACTCCATTCCAGTAATTCTATTTCAACCAGAGAAATATAAATGTAAACTTTCAATGGGATATTATTTTTTACATATCCTATTGATAAAGAACACTTATGAGAATGTATTAAAGCAAACACATTCATTTAGTTCTGGTGGAAATAAAAATTGGCAAAATGTTTATGTGAACACATTTGGCAACTTCTATAAAAATTTACCACGCCTATACTCCTTGAGCCAGCAATTCCATTTCTAGTAATAAATTATAAAGATATACTTACACAGATGGAAAATGACATGTCTATTAAGGTACTCACTGAAGCATCTTTGTAAGCCATCTAAATGTCCAAAAATAGGAGACTAGGTAAATAAATTACTATACTGTCATAGAATGGACCATTATAGCCATTAAAAATAATTGGTGAAATCTATTTTGCAATGATATGGAACAATCTCCAAAATACAATATTAACAAAAAGAAATCCAAGATATAAAACTGTATATAGTATAACATAGACATAAAAGATACATTAGTAAGTATGCATATCATTGTAAAGGAATAGAGTATTTCTGGAAGTATGCATGAGAAACTCATTAAAAGGATCACATCTAATGAAATAAACTGGGCAAGTGGAGTATAGACACAGGAAATAATCCTACTTTTCATTATACACTCTTTGTACATTAAAAATTTTGGACTTTGTGCATATTAGCTATCTGTTGCTGCTAAACATAGTGGCTTAAAACAAGAAACATAATCTCATAGAGATTTTATGAATCGGGCACTTGAGAGTGGCTTAGCAGAGCAGTTTTGGATCAGGATATCTCATTAGGTTGCAGTGAATAACTTGGCCTGGGCTCCAATCATCTGAAGATTTGATTGGGCCTGGCTCCTTCACATGGCTACCACATTGATGCTGGTTGGTGGTAGAATGGTCCTCCCCATGTAGGACTCTCCATAGGCTGACTGAGTGTTCTCATGACACAGAGGTCAACTTTCCCATTATGGATATTCCAAAAGAAAATGATGTGGAAACAATGATCTAACCTCAAAAATAGCACACCATCACTGCCACACATTCTTTTTGTTAGAAGCAAGTCACTAAGTGTGGCCCATATTCAAGAGCAGGGAAATTAGGCTCCACTTTTAATGAAGAAATGTCAAAGAACTTGTGGAATACTTTTAAATAACCAAAATGTACATATTACATTTTGGGAAAAATTTTTAAAGGATATTTTTATAATATTAAATTGAAAGATCCACTTAATTCTGTGGTAGACAAACTTTCATCATTAATTAAATGGATGATAGAAAGTATAGGAAGGTTTAATTTTTATGAAATGACTATACATTTCAATCGAAGATGAACATATGTTGACACTGAAAAAAGTCAACTGGCATTTTAAAACGCTTAACCATTGAGCTGGGAGGACCGGGCCTCTTGTTAACGCTCTAGTCCTGACTTCTTGTTAAACTTTGTGGTAACTTTCGGAAGAAGGATGCTAATAAACAGAATAGCCAACTTGGAACCAGTATTATTATTCTTCACGTGGGCAGCGGGTTGGAGCCCCAGGTTGGAGGTGTACATTCCGGCACTACAGTGGTGGTTTTGGTTTCTTTTTTCTTTTCCAGAATAAACCACTCTTTTGGTGGATTTTCTGGAGAGTTATTTTGCCAGTTGACAACATCTAAAATCCAACTCATAATATAATACTTCAGAGAAGTCACAGTAGGTTGAGCAGCAATTTATTAAACATATAACTAAAAATAACTTCAGAAGTATCTGGGAATACAAATACAGGACTATTTTGAATCTGGAATTTTCCAGTGCTACTGATCAATGCACATCACCTAGTTCATATAAATATTTTGTGAAAATACAGAGAAATTAAATCACATAATCTTTTTTTATTAGTTTCAGGTATGCAAAACAATGTACTAGTTAGACATTGCAACCCTCACAAAGTGATAACCCTCCTCCTCCAATCTATTGCCCCTCTGACGTCATATATGTCTATATTACAATTCCATTGACTCTACTCCGTATGCTGTACTTCAAAATCACATAATATTTAACAGTGATGATGATACTGAAATCTAAAAACATCATCATATTTTTATGTGCCAGCACTTTACAACTACTAGCATATACTATTCAAATCTTTATTTTGTACTTTACCCTCACATCCTGAAATGTACAATGTACATTTTACAATACAGATGAGCAAACTGAAGCACGGGAAGGCTAAGTTGTCCAAGGTCATATGCAGCAAGTAAGATGTTTGTCATATATTCCAAATACATGGTTCCCAGAACTGAGCACCACAGTCAAGAAATGTACTATCCTTAGCCCATTTTCCTCTATTTGGAATACTATTTTTACATTATTTTCCCTAAGATTGTGTTTTGGTGGCTCTGTAAAACTACATGACACAAACCTGCATTTACTTTAAAAAACAAAGCAAAGTGTTTTCTTCCCAAAACAAATATAAACTGTAAAACTATGTAAACACACACACTGACTCACACACAACTGGAAAAAAACAAGAGATTGTCATTTTTTTTCCTTTCTCTATTTTTCGATTTCCTAACATGTGTTACAAGTTTAACAATTAAAATCATTTAAAAATGTTAAGGACTCCTACAGATACAGTAGATCTGAGGGTAAAGTGTGAATCTGCCACAACTTCTTAGATGCCAGTTTTAATTACCTGTAGAAGTGTCCAACAGCAGAGTTTTCTTCTTCACCTACGACACAACCTCTCCAAAAGTATAAGCCCTTGCAAATCAGAAACTTTGTACATGTGCCAAACCCCATACATTACTTGTACCCATTGCTGCTATAAAATTAAAATGCATCCCTTACGGGTGTAAAGGAGATGGTTAAGAATTGGTAGTTCCTGCTTTTGTTCGTATAGTCAATAATATGGTAATAACTATGTCTAGTGCCAGGAAGGTACTAGACTAGTCAGGGGGATCACTACTTAAATTATATAAATGTCTAACCATAATGTGTACACCTGAAATACAAAATAATATTGAATGTCCATTGTATTTGAAAAATTTTTTAAAGGGGGGAAGGGAGGTGAAGGGGAATAAGAGGTTTAAATTTCCAGATATAAAACAAGTAAGTCTTGGGGATGTAATGTACAGCATAGGGAATATAGTCAACAATATTGTGATAGGCGGTACGGTGTCAGATGGGTGCTGGACTTATCATGGTGATCACTTCTTTAGGTATGTAAAAGTTTGTGTACACATGAAACTAAAATAATATTGTATGTTAGTTTATTTGAATAAAAATCTTTTTTAAATAAAAAAAGGTTATAGAAATAACAACAGAAATAAGAATGACAGCACAACACACAATACTTAGAATATACGTGAGATTGTGAGAACTTTTAAACAATTATGAAACTCTATTGGGTAATTTTTTTAAAATACTTCACAGTGTAGAGAGATGTTACTCTTCTAGATCAAAATGCAACATAATGATATAATATTTGTAGCTTATTTTCACAGACCATACCTCTCCTGTCTTTGAATTCTCCTTTAAATCAGCTGTAATGCTTACCTGTTCACGCATTAATTATGAGTTAAATAAAATTGTTGACGTGTTCATTTTATATTTATGAGAATCATGATTTTATCCTTTTAAGAATATTAGCCTGCAAAAGTACTGCGAATATTCCCATTTTACAGAAGAGAAAACTGAAACTTGAAGAGGTTAGGTGCCTTGCCCAAGTTTATATTTGCTCTGCTTTGCTTAGCTCCACACCTATCCCTTTTGTCCCTAATCACTATGCTTTGCTAAAATTTAGACTATATGTTTTTTATACTCTGTTATCGCATGTATCTTACTACAAAAAGTACTAAAGAACACAAATACTCCAGAAAAGCTTTTCTGTATAAAACATGGCAGCTGACAGGACTATATTTCAATTGACAAAGAACATTCTCATAGTCCAAACAACTAAACAAATGAGACTTTCCCCCCCCAGGAAAGGTCTGACTTTATTTTTCAGTTCAATAAATGAATACATTACCCACAAGACATTTTTTCTTAAGTTTCTGAATTTTAATTCCAAAATAGAATGAAAAAGAATGGAACCAAGGCAAGAGTTTTATCCCCTGGTTGAAATCATATCCTGTCACATGCAGTACTCTCACTGAAGCTCTCTCTGCTTTGCTCTTAAGCAGGAGAGACACATCTCAAATTGTATCCAGGTTTAATGGCATTTCCTAGGATAATGGAACACATTAAGGTATATAAGGGGAAAAGTACGCCTTTCTTTTATAAAGTGGATAATTATAATATGTATGTGTAGACTTCTAGTAGATAACCTCACAGCATAACTATCACTACTGAGACAAAACCAAAAGCAAGTTTTACTAATACAGGCAAAAGAATCTTTTAATGTAAGGTATAAAACAAGGTTTTAAAGACAAAAAAAAGAAAAAAAAACTGAAAGAAAAAAACTGAAGGAAGAAGAAAAGGAAGGAAGGAAGGAAAAGATAAAATATAGAAGTTTGCTTTACGTTAAAGAATCTGACATAACTTAGAAGAATGTCACAAACACATTAAAAGTATCATTTAGGAAAACAAAACACTGCTTTTTTCACCTTATTTTAACTACTAATGTCTCTTACAATCTAATTCAACACAGAAAAATATTACCAAAGAAGGGAGGTATTAATTCATATTTAAAGTTTTTTTCAACTGCAAGTAGAAATCACAATTTGAATAGTCAACTTTATTTTGCAAGAGCCAAGTCACTTAAAATTATTCAATAATCTTAAAATTGGTACTAACAGGAACCTCCTTTCTAATGACATAAAGGTTTCACAAGACCCTGTGTTGCATCACCATCTGCCACATCCTGCTCTGATATTTATAAATACAGTTATGTTATTGACATTTCTACAATTGCTTCAGGCACAAGGCATTAGAACAGAGAATTCTCTTTGATCACTCCAATGTCATATCTTCTTTTTAGATCTAAGCAGTTTGGGCTGTTCCCAGATTCCCAGAGGTATGTCTAGTAAAAAGGCTTTTTAATAACTAGCTTTTTCAGGTGAAATAGGTCACAAAAGAGATAATCAGAAATATACATTCATACAGAAAAACCAATAGATTAGCTTTAAGAAAAAAAAAGGTCTACAAAGAAAAGAAAGTGAGGCTCTTGATTTTCATTAATTTTAGTTTCTAAATACCATGATTCAATTGGAAATCCTACATGATTCTTGAAATATCACTTTTACAATATTTTCAAACTGTTTTTATTGATTCAAACATAATTCTTTATAAGATTTTACAACATTTTTTTAGGACCTCAATGGATATCGAGTTTGGGAAAGGTTTAAAACACAATTCTGAAAAGTGGTTCATCACAGGACATTAGCTTCAAAAAAAAATTAAATATGTGCTTCCTCCACCTCTCACCCCCATACAATCCTGTATAAAAACATAAACATGCTGGTACTTAAACAGTTCTCTCAAAATTTAATTAAACCAAAATTTAATTAAAAACTTTGTTAAAATTTCACTAGAAGTTAAATACAAACATGGAAGCTTATCTAACTAGAATAAATACGAGAAATCGGAAGATTAAAAAGTCAATTATCAGACCACTAGGTTAGCACTTAGAAGATAGAAATAAGGATCTAAGAATCCAAGAAGAGACCAAACTAAATGTTAAATGCTTATGTCGAGAAAAAAATCAAACCCATTACTGATGATTTTAGTATGTATATGATTAAAAAAAGAAAATCTGTAATTAGGAGCACAGTATCATCTCTACTAACTAAAAAAAAATGGAGAGAGATGACTATTTGGCAAGAAACATATAGAAATTTAGTGGTTTCCATGAAATGATTTGGAGTACACCAAAGAAAGAGGAATTATTTTATCCCACAGACCCTTGCTTTAAATAAGAGAAAAAATGTACTTTATTTAGAAAGATGGCAGTTATTAAGGTAATAGGAAAATCGTTACTCTGTATTACTGAATAGAAAAGTCCTAAAACTCCATATAGCCTCAACCTTTTGGGGGTTGACATGAAGAAATAATTTATTTCAATGATGATTTGCTTATATGCCAGTTAACAAAGGTTAGGGAGGCACTTAAAATATTGATCTGATGCCCAGAACATACACAGAAATGACAAAATTTTAACAAATACAGAACATTAGAAAAATCAGTAAATCAATTTGCAGAAAGCATACAAACAAGTGAACTTATACAACTTAAAACAATAGCGGAATACCACATGTATTAATAGCTAGTCATCAGCTTCTGAAAAATTCAGTAAGTAACAAAAAATCACAACTCTCCAAGGAGAAAAAAACGTATCTAAACATCAAGGAAAACTGGTGTCCCTAAGGACATGTAAGAAAGAGTTGGTTTACTCAGAACTGTATTTTAAATGATAAATACTTTATTTATTCTCCCTGACAACCTCTAATTCTTCCCAAAGTGAAGCACACTATAAGAAGTAGAGAGAGTATGTGAAACACTACTCAAACTTTCTAACATATGGACAAGTCAAAACTGAAGTCCTCTGAGGAACACAGGAAAATCTCCAGTAAGGAGAGCAATCAGAAGTTTCCCATTAGAACACTTGGTTTCTAATTCTGCCTTGTTTCCTTATCCACCAGGGCATTTTTGTTTCTCTTATTTAATCAGAATCCTCATCATTAAATAGAAACCACATCGCCCTGTCTGCCTCATAGGATGTTGTGAGGATCTAATGATTGAGAGAACAGTAGCATAAAATAAGGATTGCAAAGAGGTAATATAAATAGGTAGGCCACAATTAAGAAAACCAATGGCTCCGGTATAGACACAGAAATCAATTGGCCAGTGGCCTTAATATAGAGTGACCAACTTTTTAGAAAGCCACCGAAATACTCATACAGGGGCGGGAGGGGAATATATATATATATATAATACACACACACACACACACACACATATAAAATTATGGAACAAATTGATGGGAGTACAGCTCCAAACTCTCCCCACAGAAACATCAAAAAATAAAAAGCCATCAATCATACAAACATATGTATTATAGGAAACCCAGAAGGAGAAGATAAAAAGGAGCACAAAAAATATTTGAAGATATAATGGCCAATAACATTCCAAATTTCATGAAATACATGATCCAAAAAGCTCAATGAACTCCAAGGAGGATAAACTCAGGAGACGCACACCAACACTTAACTAAATTATTGAAAGACAAAGAAAAAAACCTTAAAAGCAGAAAGAGAGAAGTAACTTGTCCTTAATAAGGGGTCCTCAATAAGAAAATGTATAATTTCTCAGCAGAAACCATAGACGCCAGAAGGCAGTGAGATGACATATTTAAAGTGTTAGAAGAAAAGAACTATCAGCCATGATCTATATCTGGCAAAACTTTATGAATTAAACAATAATTATAAGTCTGTGTTAATGGGCACAATGTAAAAGATGTAATTAGTGACAATAATAATATAAAGGTGAGGATGGAGTTGTAAAAGAACAGAAAATTTGTATTCTATTGAAACTAAGATGGTACTATTCAAACAAGGTTTTTATAAATTTAGAATGGTAATGGCAATCCCCAAAGTAACCACTAAAAAAATAACTAAATCACATACAGTAAGTCCTCACTTAATGTCGTCAATAGGTTCTGCAACTTTAAACAAAACGACACATAACAAAATCAATTTTACCATAGGATAATTGATACAAACAAGAGTTAACTTTCTATAGCATCTCATCAACATGATAACAAAACAGTATTCTCTGAGGGAATCAAAATGGTACATACACTACCAAAAATAAAAAATATATACAAACAAGTACTCGTCACGGACTGAACTGTGCCCTCTCAAAAGTCATATGTTGAAGCCCTAATCCCCAGAATTTCAGAGTGCAACTGTACTGAGAGGGCCTTTAAAGAAAGGAAATGATTAATTTAAAATGATGCCCTTTGGGGGGGGCTCTAATCCAATCAGACTGGTATTCTTATAAAAATAGACAAGACCACACAGAGAAACACCAGGGGTGTGCATGGAAGGACAACTATGTTAAAAGGTAGCAAGAGGAAGAAGACTCAGAAGAAACCAAAGCTGCTGACACATTGATCTTGGATTTCTAGCCTCCAAAACTGTGAGAAAATTAATTTCTCTTGCTTAAGTCATCCAGTCTCTGGTATTGCTATGGCAGCCCAAGCCAAATATTATTCTGTATTATTTACTTTTCTGTTACATAAGTGCCATTATTTAAACAAAACTATACGAATAGTTAATGGCAATTAAAAGTAGGACTAATTCAACAAATATTAATAGTATCTGTGAGAAAATATAACAATTATAATGTTTCTTTCATTAAAATACATACAGCAACTTATTTTAACTTTTCTTAACTCTTTATTGGTTATTTAAATTTTACAGACTACACTGTATATTGTTTTTTCTTTTTTGGTATATTCTTAACATATATACATGTAAGGTTTTTTTAAAAGAAGAGTAAGTACAGTTGGATTAAATAGATATTACCAATGTTTAGGGAAAATAACATTTTTCTTTTTGTCCCATGAAATAATAGGGTATTTTTACATTACAGTTCAATAATACTTTTCTGAACTGACTGGAACCATTAGGACATCCTTCTTATATATGTGGTAAAACTGAATATAGTTCAATGTAAACTTCACTTTGACTTACAGCTCTGCTCTTATCAAGTCCACATTCTTGGTGTCAGTCCAGTGTGACGACATCCAACAAAATATCCTCTCAACCAAAGAATTTGAACATGGAATACAATACGCAGGATTTTACTTACTAGCAACAGCGGGTATATAGATATAGTATAAGAATCCATTTCTAGCTCTACAAAACATCTACCTACCTTGAATCTAAATGCTTGTTTTGGTATTCCAACTGTTTATCAATCAGGTCCTTTCCATTTATAGGTTCATTATATATGCTATTCATGTCTAAAATGAACATCATTTCAAACACTCCAAAGCACATGGGTAATTTCAATTTGTGCTGTCAAAATTGGATTGCAAATAAGTTACGGTTTTAGTAAGAAAAGTGAGAAAGCCTTACTTAACTTGCCTGCCCTTTAGTGGTTACCTCCCCCCCATTTAAGTTATAAAGCAGTCATATTACACAAAAATGAGTTGTTTGTTGTATGAGTTTCTTTCTAGCCTCTTTACGGCCTATTCAAATATCAACAAACACTGCAGAAGAAATGGAATATAAATTTCTGTTTTACTGTAATCTTTTTCTCCGTTTTCATCTTCAGGGTATTACCAAATTAGACAAAGACATTCTTCTTGCCTCCCATTTTAGAAATATTTTACTACAGGATATCTTATCTAAGTCCAGCAGAATTATAGCCATCTTTGAGGCACATGTCCAAGGAGGCTATCTCCTTCTGTGTCTTTACAATAAAAAACTCACATGAAGTAAGTCTATACATTTTGAGAACACTGAAGTGACCAACACATTCATTAGGAAAGTATGAATGTCACAGGTAGGCAAATCATACCTCCTTTCCACAGTACTGTTGTATATAAAATACACAGAATATTCAGCAGATAGGATCATTTTATTTTCATTAATAAGAAGTGTATACTGAATGGAATTTGCCAAAATTTAAAATTGTACTCTGTCAAATATGCTGATGAGAAAAGTCTAGAATTGTATTTGGACATAGTATCAACAATATTTTGTTTTATGTTGCTGTAATTTCATTAAAATCTTCAACATGGTTTAACAAATCAAAGTATCAATGAGTAATGGGAACATTTTCGTGTTGACATGATTTGCCACATCATTTATCTATCAAAGTACGACTATTGGTAAGATCTGACAGAATGAGCTCTGCATTGTAAAGTGTTGACCTTTACTCTCCAGATGACTTTCAGTTCATATTTCACAGAGGTGATGACTTTTGCAAATAATGTTTCCTTTCAATATTTCCGCCTATTTTTCCATAGCTAGCATGTAGCAGTCATTTTGTTTATTCATCCACTGAAGGACACTTGCATTGCTTCCACCTTTTGGCTATTGTGAATAGTGCTGCTATGAAAGTAAGTGTACAAATATTTCTTCAAGACCCTGCTTTTAGTTCTTTACAGAGTATGTAATCTGTCTTAGTCTGCTCATGCTGCCATAACAAAAAACCACAAACTGAATGGCTTAAATAACAGAAACTTACATCTCACAGTTTTGGAGGCTAAGAAATCCAAGACCAAGGTGCAATTGATTCAGACCCTAGTGAGGACTCTCTTTCTGCCTTGTAGATGGCACCTTCTAACTGTGTCCTCATACAGCGGGGGAAGGGGAGTGAGTGAGCAAGCTTCCTGTGTCTCTTCTCATAAGGGTACTAATCCCTCCTGAGGGGATCCCTCATGACCTCACCCAACCATAATAACCTCCCAAAGGCCCCATCTCCAAGTACCATCACACTGGGGGTTAGGACGTCAACATATGAATTTGGGGGCACACAAACATTCCATCGATAGCATACTCAAAAGTGGAATTGCTGGATCTGATGGTAATTCTGTTCGTAATTTTTTGAGAAAGCACCACAATGTTTTCCATAGTATCGTGGCTACACAATTTTACATTCATACCAATAGTGGACAAGATTCCAATTTCTCTACTTTCTTGCCAACACTTGTTATTTTATGTTTATGTGATAGTACTACCCTAATGAGTGCAACATGGGCAGTATAACTTATAAAAGAATTAAATCTCACATTAAAGCTAATATACAAAATAGGAAGAAAAAAAAAAGCAGAATTGCTCTCCTTCTAAAACAAAAAATCTAGAACAAATCTAGCATTACCCTTGCTTTTTTGTGACAGTCTCTGAGCGGCTCCATAAACAGTCTGAAGAAAAAAAAAAAAATCTTAGGAAATAGACTGATGGCTTATGCTGGGGGCGGGTGGTGGGGTTCGAGTTGGGTAGAAGAAAACTGCTATTCAGGGTATCTCTTTCAGTTTTCCTAGTTCAAATTTAAAACTTAAAATCTAGGACATGAGATAAAAATCCTACTGAGAAGACTGGAGTTACTGTGATTCAACTAGAAATTGAACATCACGTTGGAGGTGTACTTGGGAAAATGTACAGATTTTTGCATTCAAGTTTCCAGAAATTGGAGAAATCACGTATGTGAGTACTGATGTTTTTATTCTGGTTCTTATAGATTTGTTTGTCTTTTAGGGGTAGAGAGAATGGCTCCTATAACATTGTACTGTAGTTAATAGTTTATGATTTTCTCTCTCCACTCACCATCTCCATCCCCAAACACATTTTCACTATAACAAAAGCTTCAAGAGTATGGACCAAATCGATTGATTATCAGCTTGCTCTTCGTCAACATCTGACAGACTACCTGGCACACAGCAGGCATTTAATAATGGACAAGGAAGAAAACGAGGAAGAAGAGAAAAAGTTAGAATGTTGGTTAAAGAGAAGAGAAATGGTAAATTTCAAAATGTAGGCAAGAATTTTGTAAACAAGGAACATTTCTTATTTATCAATATGTCTATCATATAACACAGCGCTTCATATATACCAATACATGTTGGCTGAACTGAACTGAATTGCTCTGCATATGGGAGGAAAGAAAGATTACTAGTCTGACAATCACGATAGGATTTCAACCACAAATATACCACTAATAACAAAATAAAACTATTGGATGAGCCACCTAAAACTTTAAATTCCATTTACTTCCTTGCTAAAAATAGGAACAAATAAACCATTACTAGAATACATTGTTACAATGCACATGAAGTATTGTAAAAATTACAAAATAATAACAGGCAATGATTGTTTTATTAATGAGACTAATTATGAGGCAAAAATCCAACAGAGGTCTTGATATTTATTATGTAAGTAATACATTTTGGGAAGGTAGAAATTAATGAAGATGCCCAAGAAAGGAGAGACTTTATTAGTGGACAGCAAATAGTCTCCCAGATCTATTAGGTTGGTGCAAAAGGAACTGCAGTTCAAAAAGTTAAAAAAAATTGCAAAAGCCGCAATTCCTTTTGCACCAACCTAATAGAAGGAGAAACGACTGAAGAGGTAGTAGAATGTGCTCTGGTAGACTAAGGCTTTAAAAACTGTGTCTGTTATGGACAAAATTGTGTCCCCGCCCTGAAAATGCCTAGCTAAAGCCCTAAACCAGTGACTGTATTTGGAGATAGGGCCTTTAAGGAAATAATTAAGTTAAATGAGGTCCTAAGAGTGGGACCTTCATCCAGTAGGACTGGTATCCTTATAAGAGGAAGAAACAGCAAGATGTCTCTCTTCAGGTGGGCACAGACGAAAGGTCGTGTGAGGATACAGTGAGAAGGCAGCTCTCTGAAAGCCAGGAAGAGTCTCCAACAATCAATCCTGATGGAACCTTGATCTTGGACTTCTAACCTCCAGAATTGTGAGAAAACAAAATTCTCTTGTTTAAACCACCAGTCGGGAGTATTTTGTTATGGCAGCCTGAGTGGAAAAATACATTATCTAAGGGCAAAAAGTAAAGTGTCCTTTTTCTAATAACCTGAACTCACAAAGTGACCAGCAGGATGTTCTACAAAACAATACAAATGAACTGACAAACACAATGACCTCCTCAGGCCACTGCACACAAATGACCACCTTAAAGATTAATTTTCACAACGTAAAATATGTTCATACTATGATTAAAAGTGAGCTTTCTCAGTATGGAAGATAATTACACTGGGTATCTAAATCAATTAAAAGTTAGTTCAAAAAACAAAAACTGTTTAACCATTATTTGTCAGTTTTCCACTTCTTCAGTTCTTATAGTTAATAAAATTCAAAGGGAAAGCATTAATCAATGAAAAACCAAAATGACCCACATCCATCAGAGTGGACCTATGACTCCACTGAGTGGGGTTTTGAGCTAGTTTCAAAACACAGAGGTAAGAACCAGAGTGTGTAAAGCTGTTTCATGTCCTTCATAATTGGAAGTTTAAACAGAATACTGAGGCTCTCAATTGAGATTAGGTTAGGCTGGTGACTTAAAGAGTCTATGTCAAATGAGTTTATCCAATTATCCACTAGAAGATATATATATATGGGATAGATATGCAAATTTATAAATACATACATATATACAAATTTATGTATATATGTATATATGTGAAAGATATACCCAGACAGACATACAGATATATAAATACAAATATACCTTTATTTAATGTATACAGATATACAGAGGGTATCAAAAAATATATACACATTTAAAGAAAGGAAAAGAACTGTATTAAAATTGTAATAATATATACCGATAACAAAAGATGAATACAAGTCACGTGTATACTTTTTTTGGAACCCCTGGCATATGTATCTACATATAACACAAGAAAACTTGCAGTATCTTATTATAGGAATGTCCTTTCTAAACACTGTATGACCTGCAGAAGCCATAAGGTTTAATTATATATAAAAAACTAAAAACTTTGGCACAGTAAAAGCCACTATAAGCAGAGTTAAAGTACAAATAACAAATAATAAATTCTCTCAATTTATAGAATAAAAAGGAACACTACCCATAAGATGTGAGAAATTTCTACAAACCAATAACATGAAAAATTAAAAAATAGTCATAGGATTTGACAAATAAGAAAGAAGAAATGTAAATGAACAATAAACACATTAAAAGATGTTCAAGCTTACCAATAACCAAAGAAATACCAATTAAAATAAAATAATTTTTGTTGATTAGATGGGCAGTGACCGCTAAAATCCTAATTCAAAACCACCAAAACTCTTCTATAGCAACAAAATATAGATTGGAACAGTTATGCACAATGACCAAAAATCTAGAATCATTTTGAATCCATTTCTTTATAATTTTAAAAATAATTAACTAACCTGGGCCACTTTAATTGAATTCTGGGTAGAACCACCAGCATAATATTCGACTTTGAATTTTTTTACAAGTTCATCAAACCTATAAGGAAATCACAGTAGAAAAAATAAGTTAGCATTTGTCGCTGTCACAATGCAAAAAATTTTCTGATTAGAAGATCATTAAATTAAAAAAAAAAAGAATACTGCCTGGCATATATAATAAACCCTCAATAAATGTTAACTTTTATTACTTAATACCTAAAAAAAAAAAGGTCATTAAATCAGTGGAATTTTGGAATTACATAATTATGTTGACGAATTAAAATATTATATGAAAAACAACTTAGGTAAATTTCCAAACTTAAGAAATTTATTCCATAAATGAACAACTATAAGAATTTAAAATATGTAGGCTTTCCATGATTAATCACTAAACTAAAGGTAGAAATAAAAATTCATAAATAATTATTATAAGCAATGCATATTTTCCTATATTAAGCATTGATCTCTAGAATCCTTACATATGTATATTTAATAAGTTTTAAAAGTTTTTAGATCACAAAGACTGATGGCTTAAAATTCAAAGAATAGAAAAACTACACTGGGTTGCATGATCCTGGGCAAGTTGCTTGGTGACATAATTTCTGTATCTAACAAATAAAGGCACAGAGAGAGATGAACTAAGCTTTGATAACTCATTATTTGAGCATCTGATAAAAGATACAGAACTTTCCTCCAGGAAAATACATATACTCACATACATGCAACTTTTCGTAGAAGATAATCCATGTACACCCGTCCTACACACCCCCAGCCAAAGGACTACGGAAACTGATTTGAGTAAGTCTCAAATTAGATGGCATTTACTAATCTGGATCACAAATCAGATTATCTCTACATCTCTACTACATATATCTAACATGTTAGATGCTATGGGAGATATCTAAGGGGCATAGGCATGTACTTTAATTTCAAAGGATTTATAAGCTTTGGAGGGACAAAACAATGATTACCCATTAGAAAAATACCAATTCCTCAAATAACAAAATGTATGCAGGGTAGACAGTAAGTGCGACAAGAGATTGGTCAAAGAAGAGAGACTGGGATGTAAGTAGAATATTCAAGGAAGATTTCAGTCTTGGAAAATATTTTCAAGTATAGAAGTAGATTCTGTTATTCAAGTGAAACATTGCACAGGTTTCCAAAAACAAAAAAGAGATAAATGCAGAAATGGTTAGATTAGGAGTAAGGAAAATTGAGTTACAGCCAGTCCCATACCCCCAGTTGCCTTGCGATTGGATCGGTAAAACCCTGAGATGCCAATGAACACAATTAGCATCCCTGCCCAGAGCTCTGACAGCAATATTTGTATACCACTAATAGCACTGATGTGAGAATAACAGTAGAGAAAGCCAAGAACATAGGACTCAGATGCAGAGAGGTGGGTGGTTTTGGTAGTTCAGGGGACGTTCTCTTCTAATTACTTTATTAACTAGGTATCAGCTAAGAGTGATGTTAGAGATTGGAGGAGAAAGGCAGGGTGAAAGTAAACATAGTAATCAATCAATTGCTAGGCTCATTTGAGGTCCTTTCACTTTCAAAAGCCAATTCCTCCAAAGGTTTTGGATCACATGCGTAGTGGGTTCTATGGTGGCCTCCAAAAAGATATGTCCCCCCAGAACCTGTGAGTATAACCTTATTTAGAAAAAGGATCTTTGCAGATATAATTAAGAATCTTGAGATAAGACTCTCCCTCTTGCATCACCATGGGTGGGCCTTAAATCCAACAAGTCTGTCTTGAAGACAGAAGAAAAGACACAGAGGAAAAGGGCATGTGAAGATGGAGGCAGAGATTAGAGTGATGCGGCCACGAGCCAAGGAAGCCAGGGAAGGCCAACACCCACCAAAAACCAGAAGAGGCAAAACCAGATTCTACCGTAGGCTCTTTGGAAGGAGCACACCACATCAACACCTTGATTTCAGACTTCTGCCCTCCAGAACAACAAGAAAAAAATGTGTTGTTGCAACCCATCAGGATTTGCGGTTGTTATGGCAACACCATCCTTCCTCACTTTCTTAAGGATCTCTTTCCTGAAGTTAAAGTCTTTTCTCTATTTCATCATCATTTTCTCCCTTCCGACTAAGAATCAAATAGCTATAATATTTTGGAAAGAACTAGATGGGCCTAAATTTGCTTTAGATACTAAAAATCACATAAATCAACTATATTTTTTTAAAAGTCTAGAAAGTGTAAAAAAAAATGTAAAATGAAATGTCTATTTTGGAAGGTGTATCGCATACTGCTCAATAGCAATCTGACTACAGATTGGAATGATCGTTGTACTACTTCCTGTGTGACCTGGGCCACGTCAGTGAATCCTCTATGTTTCACTTTCCTCATTGGTAAAAAAGAGCTAATAGTACCCAACTCACAAACTGGTAGTGAGCCTTTAAAAGATGATTTGGATAAAATGTTTAAAACAGTAACTTTAGGCATAGAGTAAATACTCTGTAAGTGCTATCTATGGAACCCAATCCCAAAGGCTCAGAAGGTTCTGAGATCCCATAAGTTTTAGAAAAACTGAGTAATAATTAAACAGGGTTCTTTGCTTCAGAATAGCTCAAGGCCTTTAATATGCTGATGAAAATTCAAGATGGAGATGGAGTACGCACATTTCCTAAGCTTACTTGATCATGTAGTCATTTTTCTCCAGAACATCTAGCAAAGCTAATGTTCTTTTTCAGTGATAATAGTCTAGAATCCTATTGGTCAGTAAGGTACCTATTAGCTTCATGTGGCTATAGACATTCAAATTTAAGCTAATTAAAGTGAACTAAATTTAAAATTCAGTTTATCTGTCCCACTAGCTACATTCCAAGTGTTCCATAGCCACGTGTGGCTACTGGCTATCATACTAAACACACAAATACAGAACATTCCCACTATCACAAAAAAATGTTCTATTGGATGGTGCTGGGAGAGTTCAGTAACGAAAACCAAGTAAACAGAGTAAACATGATCGATTTTATTCGCTTGGTGCAAAAGTAATTGTGGTTTGTGTGATTCATTTTAACCTTTTAAGCCACAATGACTTTTGCACCAACCTAATAGAATGGAAGGAGACCTAATAATGCTTTCATTTAACGAATGGGAAAAGTAAGGCATAATGTCCTTGAATAGATTGCCAAACAAAGGTCATATATAGCACACTAGTGAGTTAAAATGAGAACTACAGTCTCAGAATTACTTGTCCGTTACAAACACAGAAATCCGTATGTTTTTCCTCATTCCAGTCAACTAAGAGTTTTCTGTAGAAACTGAATTTTTGCTTACTAATGTTATCTTTAGAATCATTTCAAGAGGTATAAAAATTATAGGCCCTCACATTTCAAGATGGATGATGAAACATATGTCTATTTCCTCTTCCAAGTCCCACTGGACATCAAAAAACGTGTTTTATATGTGTATGTAAAAATAAACAAAAGTATAACAACACTGAAAAGCAAGGAAAGATGTCTCATGCAAACCACAGATTTGAGAAACAACAAATTTTAGTTTAACAGAAAGCAAATACAACAGAATTAACACTGCAATGATAGGAGTCATAATAGTAACTGATTTCTTTCAACACTACGGGGGGGGGGGTGCCAAAAAAATGTATACACATGACTTGTATTCATCTTTTGTTATTGGTATAGATTATTATAATTTTAATAGTTTTTAATTTTCTTAAAATGTGTATACATTTTTTGTCACCCTTTGATATTTGGAACAACAGTGTAGCTGCCTAACCACTCCCACCACACCACAAGAGTAAGATGTGTTTAAATGCTCGAATCTGTCGTGGCAACGTCCTCCCTATTCTGGCAGTTGTGTAGATTGCTATCTTACCTGACAATTGTTTTCTTTTACTTTCTTCTTATCTTTTTGGTAATAGCTTTATTGAGATATAATTCACCTATCATACAATTCACCCATTTAAAGTCTACCATCCAATCGATGAAATGTATTCATAGTTGTGCAACCATCACCACAATCAATTTTAGAATATTTTCATTAAAAAAACAATCCCATACCCTTTAGCTATCAAAATCAAATCTCGCCATCATTCTCCCCCACCCCAAGCAATCACTAACCCACTTTCCATGTCTGTAATTTTGCCTAGACATCTCATACAAATGGAATCATATAATACACGTATACTGTGTTTCCCCAAAAATAAGACCTAGCCGGACTATCAGCTCTAATGTATCTTTTGGAGAAAAATTAATACTAAAATAAGATCGGGTATAATATAATATAATATACCGGGTCTTATGTTAATTTTTGCTCCAAAAGATGCATTAGAGCTGATGGTCCGGCTAGGTCTTATTTTCAGGGAAACACGGTAGTTTCGTTAACTGGGTTCTTTCACTTAGAATGTTATCAAGATCCATATGTGTAATAGCATATCTCAGTACTTTATTCCTTTTTATGGCTGAATAACATTCTATTATATGGATACACCACATTTTCTTTATCCATCCATCCATTGATGAACACATGAGTTGCTTTCATCTTATGGCTACTGTGAATAATGCTGTTATGGACATTCACATACGAGGTTTTCTGTGGACATAATGTTTTCATTTCTCGTCACTACATACCTAGGAGTGGAGCTGCTGAGTCAAATGTTACTCTATGTTTAACTTTTTGAGGAACTGCCACACTATATTTTCCACTATGTGCCTGATTTTTTCTCAGAAACAATACAGGGAAATCTGACTAATTACTATATGAAAAAGACACAACTAGAGAATAATAGTTTCTATAAATTAACTTTACCACTGGTAATTTTTTTTAAAAAAATCATCAGGTAAATGTATGACATGAGCCAAAAAAAATGAGCACAGATAAAAAATAAGATGAAGAGAACCAAGTTGAAGTTAAGAAAAATACTCAGAAATTGGACAGAAAATGTAATAGATTAAAAGTATGAAAGACAAATTAAAAGGCACAGAGAATGGATCAGGTGGCCCAAGATTCACTTTAAAAGAATGACAGAAGAATAGAGATAATGATCGGTAAGAAAGAAATAGTAGGGAAAAGTTTTGAAAAAAGAAAATAATATATAATCTTCAGATTTCTCCAAACACCAAGCAAGTCTACTAAGTAAGAAGTGGGGACTAGGATCCATACTTGGACATATTTGTTAAATTTCAGAACTCTCATATTAAGGGAAAACCTTAAAAGCTTCTAGAGTGAAAAATAACAGATCACCTAAAACGGAATAAGAATCAGAATAATACCAGACTTCATAAAGAATATAGGATGCTAAAAGGCAATAGTATATTGTATTCTATGCTAGAAGAAAAAAATATTTTTTAATAGAATTCAATATCCACTCAGATTATTAACTCAATAAGGAAAAATATTCCCCATCCTTTTCCCATATGAAAAAATATATTACTAGGGAGGAGGTGTACCAATCAAAAGGAAATATAAGAAAGATGGCATGGGTTTTTAAAAAATGAAAAAGTTAGAACTGTTTATGACTTTGGAAAAGTAAAAAAATCCAGAAAGAAATTTAAAGAGGATCCTTATTACATGTAAAATTCTACCCTAAGTAGCAAAACTTTTAATAAAAAAGGATTGTATTTTCTATAAATCCATCCAATCACACTACTTGGTTCTATAGAGAATAATATTTACCTAATTCTTTGGTAATTATGTTTCATTTTTATTTTAGAATCTATGCAGATGTGAGACAGATAACACTTAATTTAATTATAGTTATGAAACAATGTAAAAACGTTATGTATCTAACATTGACATTTTGAAGGTGGGAGAGTGCGAGATGAAAGGAAAAGCATTCTAATTCTCTCTCCTGTAATTGAAAAGAGTCAGTAAGTATCTCAAATGTTAATAATCAACTTTTCAAAAGGAGATTTTAAGAATATTGCTTAAAGTCAACCAGTAGAAAAATTAAAATATATAAAATAAGTAAATAAGACAATGAGGAAGGGGAAAAAAAGGTAAAATAGTATGACTGCACTATATTCTTTATCTTCCAGACAAGCGTAAATAGAAGTGTAAATTTGTTTATTCAAGAATGGGGCATAACCCCATTATTTAGATTTATAATGATAAACTAAAAAATTAACTGTTAGTATTTGCAGATTTATGAAGTCTTTTTGGTTTTTTTTTTCAGTTCAGTTTTGTTTCATTATAAATTTCTTAAGGGTATCTAAAATAAATGTTAGTTTTAAAAATTCAGGGTGGTCGGTTGGCTCAGTTGGTTAGAGCGCAGTGCTCATAACACCAAGGTCGCTGGTTCAATTCCCACATGGGCCAGTGGGCTGCGCTCTCCACAACTAGATTGAAAACAACTTGATTTGGAGCTGATGAGCCCTGGAAAAACACTCTACTCCCTAATATTCAGCGAGAGAGAGAGAGAGAGAGAGAGAAAGAGAGAGAGAGAGAGAGAGAGAGAGAGAGAGAGAGAGAGAGAGAGGTAAAAGCAGGGAGAATAAAATCATATATTAAAAAAAAATTCAGTCATGTGTCACTTAAAGACGGGGATACTTTCTGAGAAATGCGTTGTTAGGCAATTTCATGTTGGAGCAGTGGTCAGGTTAAAGAACTTTGTGGTATTCATAAAAAGCAAAGGGTATTTAACATGGAGCTGGTGTAAAACTATGGACTCAATGTTCTGACTTTGGAACTTTGTTTTTGGTTCCACTGACACTATCTGGCACAAAGGGTTCTCTCTGACATTGAAATGATAGAAAAAAATAAAACTTATCTATGCTTTACATCATTACAACCTGGAAATATTTCCAAAGTACAGGTACACACTACTACAGAAAGGTTTTACTTAAAGTGTCAGGGACATTTAGTCCTTGTTAAGCTAGCTCTTGTGGACCTGTGTCCTTGTACAGGATCTGGGGTGCTCAACAAAGAATTCACAGCAATGTACTCTGAAGACCATCAAGCTAGATCAGGGAGGGCCACAGCACCCTCTGAATATGTACCACCGAGGGGACCAGCTCCTCTGTGCTGAAACAGGTCAGTGGCTCGCTGACTGGGATGGAACCTGCATTCAAAATTGAGGTGCCAAGCAAAATCTCTTGCCAAGCCCCACAGATACTGCTCCTGTCAGACAAAAACAAAAAATCTTCCTGAATCATATATCCTTCCATTTCTTGCAGGAAATTCAGCTCCATTATAATCTAATGGGACCACCATCGTATATGTAGTCACCATTGACCAAAATGTCATTATGCAGTACATGACTGTAGTTATAAAGTGAACACCTGTGTAACAACCACCACTAAGCATAGACAGACAGACAGACAGACAGACAGACAGACAGGCAGACAGGAAATGACATATATGTGCTTAACCATTACTGGCTCTTTATTCTGTCTCTGTATCTCTATCTGTTATGTCCACCCCTGCACAAACTCCATTTTGTCTTAATTAACATTGTTTTATAAGTCTTAATGAAAGGACAAGTGCCTTCACCTTGTGCTTTTTCATGAGTGCTTTGACTATTCTTGGTCCTTTTGCACCTCCATTAAAATGTACAAACTAGATGTCAATTTCTAAAAAAAAAAACTTGTCAGGATTTTGACTAGGACTGCATTAAACATATATATAGTGATTATCTTTCCAGTGTTCATAAATGGTCCAATTCATAATCACAGTATATTTATTTAGTTCTTTAATATCTCTCAATTAAGTTTCATAATTTTGCCATAAAGCCTGCAAATCTTTTATTAGAGTCACTATTTCATAATTCCTGTTTTAATATTATTGTAAGTAATATTTGTTTAAACGTAATTTTTATTTGTTGCTGGTATTTAGAAATATAACTATAATGTTTTATCTAGTCAAGTGCTAACATCTCTAATTCTAATGATTTATCCGTTTTGCCATATATACATAATTATCATTTGTGAATAATTTTTTCTCCCCTTTTCCTGCCTTAGTGCAGAGAGTAGGATCTGAAAAAAATAGTAGTGGGTGGTAATGGGCAAACTAAGTCTTATTCCACGTTTTGGTCTGATAAATCCTGATGAATACTGATAAATAGCAGGGAAGGTCCGTTTCCCAAAACTGGAAGTCTTTGAGAGAAGTGTTTAATTTTTCATTCTGATTTATTTTTACTGTGTGTTTATATTGCTTCTACTAAAGAGTTAAATTTTTTAATATTATAGACCTATATCTACTAATGGATATTTTCCATGTATTTTAATTTAGAAATATTAAGTTATCAAAATATATGCATAATATAATCCAACAAAATTACAATATACATATGTATATTGCAAACCAAATTACCCAATATTCATGTGTACTGAAAAGGACTTGGAAGAGTACAACCCCAGTGTTAACAGCGGTTAGCTCAGAGTAGAAGCAATTATAGATCTTGTATACATTTGTTTTGATTGTGTAATGAGCACATAAACCATTTTGTAATAAAAACATTTTTAAGTCTACTTTATTTTATAATGGAAGAACACAGCAATTTTCCATATAATTATTTAAAAAGATCTACATATAGAACAAAGCCAAATAAAAAGCACAGAGCAGAAAAGTGATTCTGAATGAAAGAGACAGGGAAAGTTTAACATTCAGAATTGGAATTTGACAGATAGGGGAGAAAAAATATTCAGAGCGGAGGGTAAAACAAAACAAAACAAAATGGATTTCAGAGAAACAAGTTAAACACAGAGTAAAATACAGGTCAAAACCAAAGTAGTAAAAACAGACAAAGAAAAGGTATATTATTCACTCTGCCAGGCGAATAAATTTAGATATCATTCAGTAGGCAACTAGTAATTATTAGAATCTATTTACTACTGGCATGAAAGGCAGATTTTTTTTTTTTTTTTAAATGATGACAACACAGTTTTGAGGGCAGGGTAGAGTAAAAAAGGCAGACTGCCTGCCTTTAGAATAATTCAAACCAAAGAAAATCAGATGCTGAGCTAGAGAGGGCTAGAGAGAAGTGATCAAGCTAAGGAATCATTTCTGATGTTGAAGACAGCATGTGATAAATATCTAGAATTGGAACACATGGCAGAGCGATGACAATTCTGAGAGTTCTAGTTTGGATGACCAGTTGGATGGTGTCAGGAAAGGGACTACAAAACAGAAGAAAAATCATACGGAGCAAAGGAAAATCCTAAGTAGCTGACTAACAAACCAAGAAACATTTCTGTTCAGGGAACTGACTGCAGTGAGACAAGATTTCTTCCTTGTAAACGTTTGCATGGATTGGGCACATAAATCATATCTTGGTTTTCTCCGTACACTTTCTAGCTAAGACAAAAATGTCCTGTTTGTCTATGAATGGTCTACCTTGTCTGTGTCAAAATTATCAATGTACCCTGTGGAATATGCCAGGAAAAGATGAAGGACTGTGTATCTTGAATGAAAGAAACAAAAAGTTAGGCTAAAACATTAATAAACTATAATCAAAACTATGATTATAAATTTATAGAGAAATAGTTATGTAAAAGTCTTAAATATTTTCTAAGTTCTTTAGGGATAAAAGAGTTTATGATATGTTTACATTTTATGGAAAACTTCTAAATGTTTCCATTATGAGATTATTTTCTATAGGGAGTGAAGTGTGGCAATTTTGAACTTTATAGATCCATTCTTACTTTCTCCTTTTGGTTGAGCATTTTTGTCATCTGAATGAAGTGGGCATATGAAACACCTCAATCAAAAATCTGACAGAATTAAAAGGACAGTAGCTAATCCATTTTCCTACTATCAATCTACTGTGAAGCCTAAATTAATAAAGTGTACAGCTTTTATGATGTTAAAAAATTCCAGAGGGCATGTTACTTAAATAAAATGCTAGAGAAAAACTGGATTCAGTGCTTCTCAAACTTCTGGATGAGAGTTTCCAGTTGACAGAAGCAAGCAAAGAATAAGATCAACATATTTGATAATATTAAAACATTTAAAGCTTTTCTACATAAAAACAAAATCAAACATAAAAAGTTTAAAATGTAAAGAAATGTTTAACAAATAGGAAAATGGCTATTATATCTATTTAAAATATATTTCAAATATTAAATATGTTTTAATTTTAAATGATTTTAATTCAATTATTTTAAAATATTTTAATATTCTCATACAAAAGAGAAAAACTATGATTTACATAAATGAACAGAAGAAAAATGATAAATGTTGAAAAACAATCAGCTTCATTCACCAGTAATCAAATACATATAAACAGAGATTTATGCACATTAAATTAGTCAAGAGTGTAAATTATAATACTCAGCATTAGTAAAGATGTGAAAAAGCTGACATAACCATACAATGTTAGTGAAAGAACACTTCTGGGAAGTAATTTAGCAATACGTATTAAGAATCACAAAAATGTTTATACCCTATTATCATAAAATTCCATTTCTAAGACTACCTTAGGGAAGCAATCCAAATCATGCATAATGCTATATGCAAGAGCTGTTCATCCTACCATAATATATAATAAAATAAAAACAATATATATGTCTAAAAATTAGGGGAATGATTAAGTAAATTATGGCAATTATCTTAGAAAGAACATAATAAAGCTCGTATAATAACTATTTATACGCCGCATTATTCTAGGAAGAAATTATCACTGCTTATAAAAACATCTATAATATAGAGTGAATAAATACATTAAACAAATGTGTAAAAATGACATTAGAAATAGAGGTAGCAAATTAAGACGAAGTTGTAAGAACACAAAATATAAGACATGAATAATCACAGTTTATGAAGAACAAAATATAATATGGAATGCCCTTATATTTGCTGTTCAAAGACATTATCAGAATATAAAAATGCATTTGACATGTTCATTAGTTTTCTTTAGAAATTTTAAAAAATGACCAAAGGAAATGTATTAATATGCCAACAGTATTTTTGATATAAGCCTTTTCCTTTTTTATATTTTCTACAATTTGATCATGTGCTTATATTCATTTTACAATGAAAGCATTTTTATTAAGGAACACTTTTAAATAAAAATTAATGTCACTGGAATGTAATTCAGAATTTCTTGATGACTAACCTTATAAAAAAAGCCAACCAAAAAGCAACATACCACATACTTGTAAAGAAGTATTAATACTTGTTCTGATAGTGTATAGGAGAATTTAAATTCTAAGTAATGCCTTCCACTCTGACATCACATATTCTTAAATACTTTATAAACAATTGAGAATTCCTGACAATTAATATGATGGATATCTATATAACTGCTTTCCTTTGGGGAAGAAAAGTGAAACACAGGGAAGTGGAGAGGGTTTCAGACACTCATGTGGTAGGCAAAGCTGGGAGTAAACACGAGTCCATTGATCCTGGTTTAGTATTAAATGTCTTGAGACACATGTAAAGGTATGAAATGAGATGATCAAATATAGAAATTTAAAGTCTACTAAAAGACAACACTGACTTCTAGTAAAAATAAAAATAGTACTGATAGTCCTAAGTATGCTACTAGCAGCAGCAGATAGCTTCTAATTGTGGAACAGCCTGGCAGTGACTAAATGACCAAAGTAAACACAGGCAAGCTAACATAATCCATCCCTTAAAATAAAAGTCCTTTTGGCATCAAAATCAAGGTACAAGTATTAATGGAAATAAATACAGGATGGTATATTACAAAGAAATCACCTTTTCAAAGGCAATAATAATTATACTCACTACAACATGGGCAGCAGATTGGTTACAGGAAGGAAACTTTAATGGATGGGGATTATGATCTATACTAAAGAGAGAGAAGTAGAATCTGCTGCTTGCCATTGAAGTGTACTGCTTGTTTCATATGATTTTCAACTGGTTTCCACTTCATCAAGTTAGAATGAGGAACAAACAGTAAATAAATTTTCAATGAGTTTTAAGAGGTAGATTAATAATAGCAGAAAAAAGCAGAGTTGAACACAATATACCCAATGTGATAAGCCTGTTCTGCTCTGAAAATTTAGCGCTCAAGAATAAAGAACACCCAGCACACAAAAGTAAAGAAAATCAGGAGTGTGAAAAGTAAGAACAATATTTGTTGGAAGATGATAATATAACAATGTATATTCACTATACCTTAGAAAAACAATCACAGAACTCTAATTCCAATGACTGAGATCTACACATCAGGAACTGAATGAAAAAGTAAGTCTTGTTCCCACAAACTGAGGATCAACTATGGTCTAGTTCAATTTGTAAGATTTAAAGAAAGTTTTAAAATCTAGAGCATTTTGAATTCCTACCTTCATTTGGTAAAATCTATGGCAAATAAGCATACATTTTAACATGATTACTCATTAGGGAAATCCAAATTAAAACCATAAGGAGATACATCTATTAGAATGGCTTTAAAAAAACTGACAATACTAAGTGGAACGAGGGTGTGGACCAACTGAAACTCTCATACATTACTGATGGAAATGGAAAATGGTACAATCTCTTAAGGAAGCAACTTGTCAATTTCTTAAAAAAACTAAACATTCACTCACCAGATAACTCAGGTACAGGGCCGTTTATAACAGCCTTATTTACAATCACCAAACACTTCAAACAACCCAAATTGTCCATCAATTAGTAAACGGATAAACAAATTGTGGTATATGAATACAGGGAATATTATTAAGCAATAAAAAAAGAACTAAAACATTCAAGGACATGGATGAATCTGAGAAGTATTATACTATGTGAAAGAAACCAGACCTAAAAAGGGCTACGTACAATATGATCCCATTTATTTGACATTCTGGGTACGGCAAAGCTATAGGGGCAGAAATCAGAGTAATGGTGGCCAGGAGCTGAAGGTAAAAAGGAGAAACTGACTGTAAAGAAGTTGAGTTTGGTGGGCAATGGAAATGTTCTATTTTGGTGATAGTTACATAGGTTGTATACACTTGTCCAAACTCATAAAATTTTACACATAAAAGGATGTATTTTACTCTATGCAAATTATACCCCAATATATCTCAATAAATACCTTATTAAATACACACCCACCCACACGCATACAAACACACAAAATCTAGGGAGCCAATCAAGGAAATTCCAAAAGACTACCTCTCTCTCTCTTCATGGATGTATATACATATGTACATACCTACCTACACAGAAAAACATACACATGGACACACGGAGACATACACAAAGCACATGTGAAACTCAAAATAATCCTATAATAAAATTAAGATTAATACAATTATTTCAATTTTCTAAGTTAAGACACAAATTTAGAGTTTTAGTGACTCTTTTTTTTTTAATTTTCAATTTTGAAATAGTTTCAAACAACAAAGACTGCAAGAGTAATACAGAGAATACCTGTACACATTTTGCCAAGATTCACCATTTTTTGCAAGTTTTTTTCTTTTTCTCTCTATATACATAAATATCTAGTGATTCCAAATAATTTTGGAGTAGTTGTATATATAAAACAGTTTCATTATTTGTAATACCTCAGTGAAAATTTCCTCAGAAGATGAAGTTTATATCTATGAAATCATTTAATTTTATGGGTTTGTATGGCTATGTCCAATTCTAATGCAGCACAATCCAAAGCCATTGTCTTCTCTCATTTCTTGTCATCTCCCTTTCTATTATGGATCTCTCTTCTTCCACAGTGAGTCCCTTGCTCTTAAGTCCAGGATAGGGCTCAGTGCCCCCACTGGACAAGCCCCCCACAGGGCAAAAAACAGGAATCTAACTGTAATGGACGGCGAATGATACACCGGGAAGAGGGTTTGCCTGATCCTGCTCTATGTCCAAAACACAAGTCTGGGACCTGTGTGGGACTTTTATTTTTCAGGACTTTTACTTTTCAGGGGTGATTGTGTCTGTTGCTAAACTACATTCTCCACTTCTCCCTTCTTTTTCAGTCTCTTAAGCCTCCCGCCCACCTCTACTCTCCAAAGGTACAGACATAACAGTAGCAACAAGAGCTCTATTAGAATATGATGTTTCTTCCTCTACTTGTAAGAAATTTGAATTCTTAGTATGTTCTGTCTCCTAGCAATTCTGAAGGTGCAGGTTATATGTGATTCTACTTGTGTCCCTTGTTTTAAGAAGGATGAGGAAATTCAGATTGATTATCCTCCATGCCCAGTGTAAGTGACTTTTGATGGATTTCTCACAATTAGTAAGTGGCAGACTCAGGACTGGGAAATCCACCCAATAATTAAGAAAACATTAAAATCATATAAAATAAATATAAGAATATTTAGAATACCTTATGGTCTGCAACTAAATGAATTACTTTTTAATAAAAGACAGTTGTTGCTTAATTATTTTTCAGATGCATCCAGAAGATGCATTCTGAAAAGAAAGATAAGAAGCAAATGATAAAGAAGGAAAAGAGGAGAGAAGAAATTAAAGAACAAAACTGGCTCTTTAAATTTAATGTGCATTTTTTTCTAGCACCTGATAAGGGACAAATACTACTTGAAATGAGAAAGATTTCATGATTATACTCTGTATCTTAGCACCAGTAATTCTTATATTAAAAAGTCCTTATAAATAAGATATAAGAAGAATCATGAACAGGAAAATGTACACAAAACCACCCTTTACAATTTTTAGTTTTAAATTAGTGCATTTGCTTCCTATTTGCACAGTAATTGAAGCCTTTTTTTATCCCCATCTTGGGGGAAAAATGAGAGTTCAGCAAACATCATAAGATAAAAAACATCTCATTGTGCTAACATCACAACAGCACAGAAACAAACATCAACAATTTTGAACATTTCATAAAGGAAGACATATGAGGGATAAGACAGAAGTAAAATCTTTACGGTAAAACTCAAAAAAATTAACTTCCTTAAGAACGCATTCATAACTGCCAAGTAGTGTTTTTGATGAAGTTCTTTCCTGAACTTCTCATCTAAACAAATAATAAATGAAAAAACATCAGTTAATTCTAAACAGGTTATACTTATTAAGACCAAATGTTAATAGAATAACACGGGGGGGAATCTATAGGCAAATTGTAAGATTCAAAGCTTTGAAATCTTTTACCACAAATGTTTAGTGAGGTTGAAAAAATTCACTTAAATGTCAGTTTGATAAAAGCCAAAAGAACATTTCCCACATGTGTTTATATTTAAGCATATTTTAAAAGGATGGAAAAAGTAACAGTCATTCAAAACTAAGGTTAAGCTATTAGTTCATGAGGATTGTAATTTAAAGGTACTTCTCCAACCTCTAACTTTATTTTCTTTGATAAGAAAGCAGTTTTAAGCATGTGCTACTTAGATAAGTCCTCATTCAATTCTAAAATGCTTAAAGTTTAATTATTCCCATTTATAACTCTGAAAATGAATGAAGTTTTGCACATGAGGTAATCAAAAATACTGTTGAAAAGCACTTTGCATGTAAGTATACATGATTAAAATAAAATGAATTATTCCTAAATTCAGATACATGACATGTACATTAGGTTTCTACACATTACAAAAACACACAACAAAATTTCACTAAACCAATTTACAATTGTCATTAAATAGTAAAATGGTTTGACATTTACTTTTAAACCATATAAGAAAAAGCCATATACAAGGAAAAGAGAAATACTGCAGGACAGTGGTTCTGAAAATGAGCTGTGTAGTTTCCTGATAAACCTAAAGTATCGTCCATATAGCCACAATCAGTCCTACAACATAAATTACACCTTTTTTCTCCTATATTGGTTTGGTTCCAGCTATTGTTTCTGTCACAGAATCCGTGGTTTGTAATGGGGCCTTAGCTTCTCTGATCATAGAAAAATTCTAGAAACATATGTAACAGATATGGATAAAAAATATTTGTGTAATAATTAGTCATTTTTTCCTCTACCAAACTTTAAAAAAATATCAGTTATCAGAAACACTCAAACATTGAAAATCTCTTATCAAAGCGTAACATGGAATTTCTGATTCTGAGTAGCATATAGCAGGACACGGCCAGCATTTCTACTGACTACAACTAGAAAACATCATACAAATTATAAATCATTAAAGGTTCCAAAAAGCTATGGAAGCAACTAGGACCAAATGAATGAATTTCCACGGAGGTGAGAATTGTTCAGACAGCAGGCCAGAATCGGCAGCTGCTTGTCTGACCTGTCCAAATCTGTAGACAGCAGCATGGGGTTTGAGAGATAAAACTGGACATATCGAGGACCTCTAACACACAGCTGGTTTGCCCTGTAACACATTTGCTAAATTCTGAAACTGAATGGTAAGGTAAGAAGGCTAACCAAAATCACCTACAAAGCAGCAAGTTCTGCCCGTCTGGCAGTGCTTACAAAACAAAGACAGACTGGGAGAAAAGAAACTAAAATCAAAGTAAGCAAGAAATGAAAGCCCTAGGAGGAGTGGAGAGTAAAAACTGAAGATATACAGACAATTTTCCCTTGGGGATCAAGAGAGAACATATATCTATACTGATTACATCTAGAAGCTGAAAATTCAGATTTGGGGCTTAGCAGAACAGTGATATGGGGGTGAAGGCCAAGGAGGTAAAAAAAAAAAAAAGGAAAAGAAAAGTAGGGATTTCAGCTATTACATAGTACTAAAGTGATAAAATCAGAAACTGAGGGACTAAACTGACAAAAGATCACTTTCCCACTTGAGGTATTTGCCGAAATTTGAAGGTGGGTCGGGCAGAAGGATAAAGAATTAAGCTGGAAACCTCTTAGAGCAATTCTGGTGCCCTTGTTCTGTAGACTGTTTCAGAGCGGATGAGACAAAGACTTGATGGTCTCAACTAAAAGTCCTAAAAGGTCAAGTTCTAGAAACAGATAAATAGGGTAGACTGAATCTATCAAAATGGAAAAATCAACTTTGATTTGGCTTAATCCTTGATTTTATTAAAATGATAAGACCTTACTTCATATCAGCCTTGTAAAGAAAAGGGTGAACACTCTGGCAGAAGATAAAATCTGAAGATCTACATTCTTAAACAAATAATGTCTGGCAAACAATAAACAACTGATAGTTATGCAAATGGACAAAATAAGTTGACAAAACACAAAAAGGAAAAAACAAGAAAAAAGTTTCAGAAATGATTGACAATGGAAATAAAGAAATGGACCTCAAAATAACTATTATATGATTAATATTTTTAAGGAAACAGGAAAAGATGCATAAACTAGATGTAAGAATGGAGAATTTCAACAGAGTTAAATGATAACAAAAATAAAATAAACATCTAAAACTAGATAATTTGATATGAGTTTAAGAATTCATTGACTAAGTTTAAATTTAGATTATTCTCTTTGTATGTTCCTACTACTTGGCCAGACATGGGCTCAGTCATTGAAATGTGTGGCAGAACTGGGAAAATAAAGTCCCAATTCTCTGGCTAGAGGACCAAAACGGAGAACTCCGGGAAACCATAAAATACTAGAACTCTTGAAACATCTGGATAAACAATAAAAGACGCAGCAAAGAAATAGAAGATATAAAGAAACCAAATACAAATTCATTAACTGGAAATTGGAAACTCAGTAGATAGTCTCAACAGCAAAATGAAGACAGAATTAAGACTCAATGTGCTTGAAGAGAAATCAATGAAAATGTTCCAATCTGAACAACAGAGGGAAACATTATTTTTAAAAAACGAACAAAGACTCAGACACCTATGAAATAATATTAAAAGCCCTAACATTTATGTCATCAGACTACCAGAAGAGGAGGGAAAAAAGCAATGCAGAAAAAATTTTGAAGAACTAATTGCTTGAAACTTCCCAAATTTGACTAAAGACACACTCCTACAGTAGGCTCAGACACACCAAATAGGATAAACCCCCAAAGAAATCTATGCCCAGACACATGAGAAGAACCCACAGAGTGGAAGTGGGTGGAATAGCAATATGTAAGAGTAAAAAGTACCAGCAGAGAGGCAGGGATACAAAGATCCACATGCCAAAAAAAGAGAACTAGAAGAAAGTGAGATTTCAGAAAGGAAGGAAGGAATATCCAAAATAGCCAAATTCCTTACTAAGGACATATAAGACAAATTTGATATTAATATGACCAAAATATGATTTCACATGGCAAGTCATCAGGGTAGACAGCATTCCTTAATGGTTAAAAGCAAAGGCTCTGGTGTCAGACAGATCTGGCTGTAATTTCATGTTCATCTAATTGTTTAATCTGACATGGGGTAAATACCTTAAATTCTCTGGGATTAGGTTTCCTCATTTGTAAGACGTGGTATTAAAGACCATAAATGTTTTTGCATTCCACAATATTGAAGAACAGTACCTGACAGATACGGGTGTACACGTACGTGTACACACACACACACACACACACAAAATAATGAATGAACAAACGAATGAATGAATGAATGAATAAACATGGAAAGATTAAATGAGAGTCTTGCTGCGGCTGCTGAATTTTTAAGAAAGTACAGACTACCAATCTGTACACATTTTAACAAAATTAAGTTTTTCTCTCAAATATTTTTTTAAAGAATTTGACATTGATTTGGGTTTTGCCCATGTACCAGATACATACTGGACACAAGGTAGAAACTTATGGCAAAAGCACTTAAAACAAAAGAATATAGAACATTGTTATTAGAGACAAATTTAACTACAAGATATAAATTTTAGGTTAACACTTAGATATGCTGTTACCTGGTGAGAAAAATCAGAATCAAATTGTTAAAAACAACTGAGATCAGATAAGGTGTTCTTACTTGCTTCCCGTATAACAGGCTCAAGATGAGAAAAACGTGTGTGTGTGTGTGTGTGTGTGTGTGTGTGTGTGTGTGTGTGTAGAGTGCACTATTTTACTTTCACTTAACTCCTTATCTTCCAATCAATACAAAACATGACCTGTCTGTTGAGGATTATACCAGTGCTTTGAACATAATAAGCACTCAATAAATGTTACCAACTATTTTTATAATCATCAAGGAAAAACTTAGTTGTTGATTTTGCAAGAATATTCAGTTCAACTTTCCTCTAAAACAACTAAATGGTTGACATTTAAAAATTTTCATATTCAAACTTTCCAACATTTTGGAAAACACTTGATGCAGAACATTCTCAATCCGTAGTTTACTAAGTTATGAAGAATAAAATCTACTGTGTAACCCTTTAAACAATTAACCAAATGTTACAGCTATAAAAACAAATACTAACCACATAAGAATGTTGATTCGAAGCACGCAAAATTATTTTTTACATGACTGTAAATGCAATTTTCATTTGATTTTACCTTTTAAAAGCAAGGATTTTGAAAATGTATCAGTATAGAAGTTTTATCTTAGGTATGTCTTTGCAGCAAAATACATTAAAACCAATATGAAAAGTATTTAGATACTGAGGAGATGTTCTCTTTCATCTTCCAAATAGTACCAACCGAGATTACAATAAAGAAAACCACAAGTTCGCTGAAGTTTAAAACATCTGGGGAATATCTTCAGATATTCATTCTTAAGAGCTCCATGTTAAAGAACAGCCTGAAGGGTAGATGATAAATCTGCTCTAAAAGTGGAAGTGTGTTTTTAATCCTATTGAATATAAACAGACTGAAAAAAGAGAGAGAAAAAAGAAACTATAATTCAGGGGGAAAGTGCCAAGAGAGAAAAATGCTCCATAAAAGGAAACTTTAAAAATAAACACTAGGGCTCAATTATAAAATATATAGGACTTAATTCCAAAATAATCATGAGAATAAAATGATTTTAGAGGTATTAGCAACCAGATGGTAACTGTCAATAATCCTTTACAACTGCTAACTAATGAATATTGGGTGATGGGTTCAGATTACAAATATTCTTTTATGAAAGATGTTTCCCCACTATAAATTCTCAGGAAATAATAAACTCTCACAAAGCTTTTTTAAGGAATAAATGACTGAGATCAGATAAATGACTTAATTTATGTTTAAAAAACTGAAGATGTATCTTTATTTTGCATCAAGTTAATGTAATGCAACGGTTTGTTTCATAAAAAAAGATTATTTGCCAAAATACACAATAATGTATCAAGGCACAACACATGAGATCCTAAAACTCCTATTTAACACAGAATTTAAAATAAAACTGCCCATAAAGTTTATTAATTTGAAGAAAGTATTCACATTGTCTTTTAAAATAGCCACCAATACTGGACTCAGTACAATGTAAAATATAAATTCTTTTCAGTACATATTGAATTTCAATAGTAAAAACCTTTGAGTAAACAAACCATCATCAATTTGGAAGCAAAAGGAAACAAAAAAGGGTAAAAAAGGCAAAACCATAAATTCCAAAGTTATCCAGCAGGAGAAGAGTGTTTGTCGTAGGATGTCCTACAAGACATACGCTACTAACATATAACTTACAGATCAATCTCTTCCAATCACTTCAAAGATTGTCTATATAAATTACATTATATAGACAATAAACTTTTCCAAATTTTGGAATTTTTAGTATTCTCTAAATGCAAGAATGCTAAATGAGAATAAAAGACAATCAAACCAATGTATAACTGGTTTCTAATTAGACATGCCATTATTCTTCCAGGAGGCAAGGGGGAAGGGTTAGAAAGCTTTCTCTGTAAAAGGCCAGGTAGTAAATATTTTAGGTTTTGAGGGTAAAAAGAAAAACTCAAGGATGTTCTTTAGGTGGTTGTCAAATGAGAGAAGATAAATTTCCAAAAAAAAATTTTGCTGATGAAATTAAAAATATAATTGAGTGATTTTTGTTTGTTTGTAATTCAGGTCTACTATTATAATAAAAATGTAATTCTTTGGGGCGGGGTAATAACATTTCATTTAATTATTGTTCAAAGTTACTGTTTCCTAGCATCAAAAATGATTGCAAGTGTTCATATGTTATCATGGATCTATAATGAGATTTTATATATTTCAACTTTGAAAAAGTCTTTTCACACGTACTGCCAAATATTGGTATCAATCCACAAGCATATGATTTTAAATGAGCTTATTCATCACTTAGAAAGCATTTACAGAATTCTATTGCAGTGGTCTCTTGATATTTGCCTTTTAGTATGTCACTACATTATATATAGACTAATCACTTCCAACTCAAGGTTAGGTGGAGGCTTCTCAAATACATTGTTAGAGGATTTTTAAAGTTTCCTTTGCACTTTCATCAAGGTCTGAAGAATACTGCTGGAACTGTAGTTTCAGCCTGGAAAATATATCTGCTACAAATGTATGTGGGAATGGAAATAACATCTCTTGTTTTAACTTCTGATAGAATGAAACGTACACGAAGTAGTTTGATATTACTTGTGATTTAAACTACATTTAGTCTCTGTCACATAACTACCATAGTATAAGTTTCACATATAAGTGCTGTTTTTCCTTGGAATTAAGATACTATCAATTATATCATTAAGAAACAATATAAAGACTGAAACAAAAGGTAACTTTTAAAGCCATTCAATGTTCCATAAAATTACTTAAAAGAGCTTCTTCTTGTCTAGAAAAATTTGAATCTGGCCAAAAAATTTCAATCATCAAACCAACCAATGGGTGCTAGTGCAAGCCAAATAGCTCAAATTTCTGACAAAAACTTACAGAACTATCTCTTCACGAAATCAAATGAAGTTCACTGTTTATATTACCAGTTCAATGATAAAGTAAATGACAGATTCAAATATTTTCTACAATTTTTAATTGTAATAATATAACGAATAACCATAGGTTTAAAAAAAACTTACATTTTCACAAACTTTGTATCTGTATCCAATTAACTCTTTTTCTGTTCCACATATATTTTTTCCACCATCAGTTCTAACACATCTTAACAGATTCCACTTCAGACTACATATATTGAAATAGTGTTGCCTTAACTTCTTTGAAAATAATCTTGCCTGCAGTTGTTCTACACAGACTTTTCATGGAGACTAATTCTTTAGTCATTTGAAACTTGGCACTACCTCTTTGAATAAATAAACACTCAGCAATGTCGGTAAACATCTGTTGACGCATCAAGAGCCAAGGAAAATCACTCAAAATCATTATCTTCTTCTTTAATTGACTACTGATGTTGCTACCAATATCCTCAATTTTTAAAGGCTAATAGTCTTAAATTTATTTTCTCTGAACACATTTCTTCGGTTACTACAATAAAACACAGTTCAATTAACTCACCATGGGTAAATGGCTCTCTTTGCTTGACTAACAAATGAGTCACTCCAAACCTTACTGTGGGTGCAGCCTCATTTTCTGCTGGGACAAGATATTATACTTTAAATTTTCTAATTTTTATAAGAGTTGCTCTCCTGTGAGTTTGAATACTGTAAGTGCTTAGCCTGGTAATGGCAACGAATATTATATTCTTTAAATAGAGCATAATAAACCCAATGTTTTAAAGTCTAACTTAATAAAATAATCCACGGTCCACTCTCCCTTAAAACTGTGAGAGTCAAAGTCCCCTTTTCTCTCCTTTTTTTTGTTTGTTTTGGCATGATGAGTATGCACTAGTAATAAAATATGAAGTGTTATAGCACAGCAGTACATATGACACTTGAAACACTCCTGAATTACAACTTCATCACTGAGCTGTATAGCATGCCAAGCAACAATGTGAATGAGCAATGAGCATGCCCCATCAAATCTCTGTTGCAACTACTGAACTCTGCCACAGTGGTGGGAAACCAGCCATAGACAATATATAGATAAATAGACAATAGTGTCTTCTAATAACTTTAATTATGAACACTAAAATTTGAATTTAGTATCATTTTCATGTCATAGAATAATATTCCTTCCCCCCATCATTAAAAAATATAAAAACCATTCTTAGCTCATGTACTATACAAAAACAGGTGGTGGGACAGATGTGGGCCACAGGCTATGGTCTGCCAACCCCTGCTTTAAAGGAGATACTTATTCACTTGGGCTCAGTTCAGTCTTCTGTACATGTAAATAAAATTATGATTGTTGTACCTATCTACCACAGAGGGCTATGAAAACGATCATCAAAGATGATATGTGAACAGGTTCTGAAACTGTAAAATAAATGAGTGTCAACTAATTCTATTTTGCATTTATAAAATTTGACTGCACAACATTCAATGTACTATGCCAGGCAGTGTAGAGCATATAATAAGTATATAACATGCTCTATACCGTCTATTTTCTATCAGTTTACAATATAAGTAAGAAAATACAATATAACGAAAAGAAATACTGAATAGCCTCTGTTAAACACTAGTAGTCAATTCAATTCCATAAACATAATGAAACAAACACTAAGCATTTACCTGTGGCAAGATACATAGTAAGGGACTTCAGGAATCCACTATGCGCATGCAAAACACAAATACTTCAACCACAAACTCCTTTAATAAAATACATATTTTAGCAACCAATCTTTCCTAAAGCTTATTCTGTAACAATTAACACCTTTTTAGTGGCTTCTTAGTTTTCCATTGTATAACTACAACCTAATCTCTAGAATATTTAGGTTTTGTTTAACTTTTTTGCTTTTATAGGTAATATGGGAACAAATATTCTTACCCATACATACAGTTCATAGATCAAAGGGCATTTAAATTTTGATAAATGATTCAAATTGTTCATTGAAAGAGGTTGTGGCAATTTATATCCCACCATGTTATGAATGTGCCTATTCTCTATATCCTTGTCAATATAATAATATAATATAATATATAATATATAATATAGGAATTTTCATAACATGTTTATTTTGAATTCCTCTTATGAGGGAGGATGAACATCCTTTCATATGTTTAAGTGCCATTAATATTAACTCTTCTATCCATCATCTTACTCCTTATTAATATGTAATCATTGCTCTTTTCTTACTGATTTCTAGAAGGTCTTTACATATAAGAAAGGAGGAGTTGGACTGGGACGTAATTGGCAATTATTTTTATCAATTTGTAAATTGTCTCTGACTTGATGCAAACCTTTTTGCGATGTATAAAAAACATATTTTATATGGTAAAGCATCCATTACAAGTGAAAAAAAAGCTGTAAATTAAACTCAAAGAAAGTAGAAAGAAGAAAATAACAAAGAGAAGAGCTGAATATATAGAAATAGAAAATAAGCATGTTCTACAGGGAAACAAGAAAGCCAAACTTGGTGCTTTGAAAAGGCTAATAAAATTGATGAATCTTTACAAAGAAGGAATAAATAACCATTAGCAGAAATGTAAAAGGGAATATCTCCATAGATCATATACGTATTAAAAGATCACAGAAAAATATTATAAACAAGCGTATGCCAAAACATTTTAACATTTAGACAGAATGTTCACATACTTATAAATACAAATCTTACCAAAGATGATGTAAGTAGAAAAAAATCTTTAAAATCTTTTAATTATTTTTTAATGACATATTCACACAAAGTAACCTCCAGGTCTAGATAGCATTATCAGTGAATTTTATCAAACATTTAAGGAAAAAATAACCTCAATCATAGGCAAAATCATCCAAAGAGTTAAAAAAGGCACAAACAAACACTAAAAAGAGTAACCACGTTAAAATGAAGAACATCTACTCATGAAGAGATATCATTAAGAGAGTGAAAAAGCAAGTCTTGGGGTCAGAGAAGGCACTTGCCAATCAAAATGAGTTATATAACCTGAATACATACAGAATTCCTATGAATTGATCAAAAATTGTTAAACATCCAATAGAAACCTGGGGAAAAGAACTTAAACATGCAATTCAAAAAGAAGTATGTCCAAATGTTCAATAAACACATAAGAAAATGCTTACCTTCATTAGCAGTCATAGTCAAGAAAATACATTTAAAACTATAAAAGTATAATGACATACCGTTATCCACCCACCCGTATGGCTAAACAAAAATTTCGAAGACTGAAAATATCAGTGGAATAACTGGCACTCTCAATCCTGCTGCTAATGGGAATACAAAACTTTGGGAATCTTTTTGGCAATATCTAGTAAAATTTAAGACAAGCATACACAGTGACCCAGCATTAACATCCTACAGAAAATTCCAACAGAACTGTGTGCACGTGAATACCAAAAGACACAAACAAGAATATTCATTACTAGCATTATTTGTAATAGAGCCAAATTAGAAAGAACCCAAATATCCATCAACAGCAGAATATAAAAATAAATTGAGATAGATTTATACAGTGGAACAGGACACAGGAAAAGAAAATGAACAAAGCACTACTACATGTAATGATGTATAAGTCACACAAACAAGGATGAGCCAGAGAAGCCAGAGACGAAAACTACACACTACGTGATTCCATTTATTTCAAGTTCAAAAACTGCAAAGCAAATCTCTGGTGGTATAAGTAAGATAGTGGATACCTTTCAGGAAGGGGGTGCTGGGGGCAGGTACTTCTGGGCTGCTGGCCAAGTTCTGTTTCTAGAACTGGATGCTGGTTAAACATGTACTGTGTTTACTTTGAGGTAACTCTTTCAGCTGTACAGTTATGATTTGTATACTTTCCTATGTTTGTTATACTTCAATCCGTTAAAAGTTAATCAAAGAATGAATGTTGGATTTTGCAAATGCATTTTTTGCATCTACGAAAATAATCATAAACAGGAGAAGCTTAACATAGAAGAATTACTAACTATGATAAAAGACTATCTATAAGATATAAGGAAGTTCCATATGGTACTCTAGGGCTGACTGAAGAGTACCCCAGGAAAGAAAAATCTGGATCAGACCTCATTTGAGAAGGTGTGGTTCAGCCACTAGACAGCAGAATTCATTTGTTTAGCTGGTCTGGAGTTGCTAAGCAAACAGTAGAAACTCTCTGGGAAGCAGTTGTGGGGAACATGGTAAATCATATTAATAGATTCCCTAATTCTAAACTATACTTCATTTTGAAATAAACCCCACTTGTACTAGTCTCTTGATGTGTGGTTGTACTCTGTTTAGTTTATATTACTGATGATTTATCATCTGTGGCTCTCTACACATACAAAAGTGTAAAACTATATTTGTGCATATTAATTCTATAATCATCCACCAAGTAAATGTTTTTGTTTCTAATTATTTTTCACTTGATACGTTTTGAGTTTTACAAAAATGCAATAATTTCACCCGCAAATATTTCATTTCTTTACCATTTCTATACCTTACTTATTTTTATCAGTGTTGTGATCTGACTTGTTTTTAAAAAGTCAACCTGGCTTTCCAGAGGTGATGACATCCTCATGAGAACATACCTCTGGCTAAGGATCTCCTTCATCTCTCTCCAGAAGAGAAGAGGAAAGACAAGACGCCCTGGTGCAGAACCCAAACCCTACTTCATGGATGTGGAAGGTTCCGGAGGCTATAAAATCACCACTGTCGTTAGCCATGCACAAATGGTAGTTTTGCATGTTGACTGCTCCACTGGAGGAAAAGCTAAGTTTACAAGGATGCTCCTTCAGAAGGAAGCAGCATGAAAAGTACCCTCAATCAGCATGAGTGAGGAACCATCCCAATAAACACATTTTGGATACAAAAAAAAAACAGTCAACCTGCCTGCTGTGCTAAGACTATAAGCAGCAAAGGTGGAAGGACAGAGACTAGTTAAGAGGCTATTGTACTAATTCAGGCAAAGGATGATGATGGTGCCACAAAGCAGGGGGGGAGGTGACTGTAGGGGTGTCAGTAAGAAGTTACTGGATTCAGGATACATTTCAAGGTGGATCAGTAGTACATGTGAAAGACTGGATATGTGCTATGAGAAGAAGAGAAGAATCAAGAGTAACTCTATGGTTTTTAGCCTGAACAACCAGAAGGATAAAGTTGCCATCAAGTGAAACAGAACAGGCTACAGGTGGAACAAGTTTTTGGGGGAAAGACTAGGAGCTCAGTTTTGGAAATATTGAGTTTAGGATATCAAAAATGCAAGAACATTCATTAAATAAATGCTGAAAGGACAAATCAATTAATCAATCTCTCAAACATGACTGATTCTCCAACATTTCAAAATAGCTACGATTAAGGACACAGAGAGCTAGGCCATACATAGGACACACCACTTCACTGCAAAGAAACGATTCCTCGAGACTTCACAATAGGTGCTTCCTTCCCATGGCAGAAACTGACCTATATCCTGACTATCATGTGCAAGGACAACCAAAAGGCAGACTTTAAAGGCAAAACCAGAAGGCCCAAATTCCACTCCAGTGTATTTCCTATGGCCTTTGTAAATGAAGAAAATGAAGAAAGGACTGGGATTCTTGGTATAGCAGATACCGTGTTTCCCCGAAAATAAGACCTAGCCAAACCATCAGCTCTAATGTGTCTTTGGGAGCAAAAATTAATATAAGACCCGGTCTTATTTTACTATAAGACCGAGTCTATAATATAATATAATACAATACAATACAATACAATACAATACAATACAATACAATACAATACAATACAGTATATAATACCAGGTCTTATATTAATTTTTTTTAATTTATTGGGGTAATTATTAGTAAAATTACATAGATTTCAGGTGTACAATTCTGTATTACATCATCTATAAATCCCATTGTGTGTTCACCACCCAGAGTCAGTTCTCCTTCCATCACCATATATTTGATCCCCTTTACCCTCATCTACAACCCCCTTCCCCCCTTACCCTCTGGTAACCATTAAACTATTGTCTGTGTCTATGAATTTTTGTTTCTTATTTGTTTGTCTTATTCTTTTGTTGTCTTTGGTTTATATACCACATATCAGTGAAATCATATGGTTTTCTGCTTTTTCTGTCTGACTTATTTCGCTTAGCATTATACTCTCAAGATCCATCCATGTTGTCACAGATGTCCCTATATCATCTTTTCTTACCACCAAATAGTATTCCATTGTGTATATATACCACGATTTCTTTATCCATTCATCTATCGAAGGACATTTTGGTTTTTTCCATGTCTTGGCCACCGTAAACAAAGCTGCAATGAACATTGGAGCATACGTGTCTTTATGTATAAATGTTTTCAGATTTTTTGGGTAGATACCCAGGAGAGGGATTGCTGGGTCATATGGTAATTCTATTCACAATTTTTTTGAGGAACCTTTACACCGCCTTCCATAACGGCTGCATTATATTAATTTTTGCTCTAAAAGACGCATTAGAGCTGATGGTCCGGCTAGGTTTTATTTTCGGGCAAACACGGTAAAACTAAACTCACAACAGTTCTAGATTAGATAGACAGATCCACAGTAAATAAATACATTTGAGAATAAGAAAATAGTTCCACAGTTCTTGGTCTTCTGTGCCCAAGGAAGACCTGGTAAGTTTCCTTCAAAACGGACATCTTGCATCAAAAATTTGAATTCTAAGACCTTAAAATTTCCCATTTTTCAGTATGATATACTTTTTTCATTCCGTGCTGCCTTTCATTTCTACAAGAAAAGTCAGGAAGAACAAAATGTTGTGTAGAGGAGAAAACTGAAGTATGCAATCACTGTGACATATGTAATACAAAGGCAACCCAAATTAGAACTGGTCACTGGTCTGTCCCACATCCTTTGCCAGCTATCCACTCTCAAAGAATTTCTTCTTTTTCTGAAATAAGGACATGAAGGTAACAACAAAACTGACTGAGAAATACAAGTATGAGACTCCTGGGAATGTAGCCATCACTCTGAAACTAACCCCAGGCGCCTTCCTCTTCATGCTCATTAGTGTAAGGTCAGGATGCTTCTGGACTCGAATTACAGGTTCTTCACCCCGAATGCAAACCCTGCCTTCTCTAATGGACACTGCAGTCATTCCCTTGGAAATTTCCTACACTGCATGTGAAACAGGGAACATCTCAATACATCCTCCATGCTCTTTCTCCCACCCTACCCACCCTCTCCTCCATCCACACTCCCTGCTACAGTGACCGACTAGTTCCCCACACTCTTCCGCAAGCATTGGCTCCTAGGTTAGCCATCCTGGCCCCAACCACTTACCATCAGTATTACTTGGGGTGATGTTATTTCTTTGTGCTACACTTTCCGAATTATAAAAGGGGGAAATTAATAGTACTTAGACTGTAGAATTCTGAACAGGATTTGACGAGTTAGAATATATAAAGAACTTAAACAGGCATATATAAAGAAGTTCTATATAAAGAACTTAAGCATCTGAAACAAACGTTTAATCTTTCAGGGTATCTTGCTCAATAAATAACCAAACTATTGGCAGACCATTTGGAAGAATAACTCAGGAGTTTCAAAGCACGTAGTGATTAGTTTGAACAAGCTTTTAACAGAAACCATCATGGGAACCTTGTATGGCCATCCACCTCCACTTCCTTACATAGGGTGGTCACGTATTGTTTCATTTTGTAATTTATAGATGTTGGTCCAAGTTAGAAGGGTAAGATTTTCAGATTGATAAAGGGGGATGCTAGAAAAATCAGAATTCCATTTTTCCTAAAAGAATAATTCCCACTGCCATTTTCATACCTTACTGGTTAGGAGTACATGTAGAAATGGAAAACAATAATACATGGGTCTCAATTTCACTGATGAGGATATTACACTGTACAAGTTCTTAGAAGTTAAAGGGAAGAGTTATTGGGCAGCAATTCAGCAAATGTTATTGTTATTATTATTTACAGTAGTGATGACGTGAATAAATGTCCAAGCTCAGTGGAAACTAAACAGTGGGTAAAGATTTTCTCCCCTCAAATCTATACAGGTTGACCCATGAGAGCTTTCAGTAAATCTGAGAGGAATGGAACTGAGTTGTTTCGGTTGTGTGGCTTCTCATAGTCCCCATTTGAAAACTGTTCTTATATGAGGTCTGCAGATCCTTCACTGTGGATCAAAGAATTTCTAATACTGTAAAGCTGTCATACAAAGTAAGTATGAGGTAACAAAGAAAACTATAAAAATTCCGCACATTACCAAAATCCCAATGACTTTTTTTCCAGAAATAGAAAAACACATCCTAAAATTCATATAGAATCTCAAGGGACCCCAAATATAATCTTGAAAACAATCTTGAATAAAAAAAAAGAACAAAGCTGAAGATTCACATTTCCTGATTTCAAATCTTACTACAAAGCTACAGTGGCCAAAACAGTGTATACTGGCATAAAGACAGAGATACAGACCAATGAAATAGTATAGAGAAGCCAGAAATAAACCCTCACATGTATGGTCAAAAGAGTTTTGACAACGGTGCCAAGAACACTCAAAGGGGAAAGGACAGTCTTTCGACATGTGGTGCTGGGAAAACTAGACAGCTACATGCAAAGGAATGAAGTCGGACCCTTATCTAACACCATACACAAAAATTAACTCAAAATGGACAATGACCTAAATTTAAGAGCCAAAACTATGAAACTCTTAGGAGAAACCATAAGGCAACATTGGATTTGGCAACAATTTCTTGAACATGATACCAAAAACACAGGTAACAACAACAAAATAGACAAATTGGACTTCATGAAAATTACAAACCTTTATGCATCAAAAGACAGTATCAACATACTAAATAGGCAAACCACAGAATGGGAGAAAATACATACATAAAAATCATGTATATGATTAGGCATCAATACCCAGGATATATAGAGAACTCCTAAAACTCAACAACAAAAATAAACATCCTGATTCAAAAATGGGCAAAAGATGTGAATAAATAGTTCTCCAAAGAACATACATAAATGGCCCATAAGCATAAGAAAAGATGTTCAACATCACTAATCTTTAGGAAAATGCAAATCAAAATTACGAGATACTATCTCACATCCATATCCATTAGGGATGGCTACCATCAAAAAGCCTGAAAATACTTACATGGCACGGGACATAACACAAGTTACAACAACAATAAAAAAAGTATTGGCAATGATATGGAAAAAATGGAACCCTTGTGCACTGTTGGTAGGAATGTAAAATGGTAAAGCCACTGTGGAAAATAGTACAGTGGTTCCTCCAAAAATTAAAAATAAAATTATCATATGATCTAGCAATTCCACTTCTCGGTATGTACCCTAAAAAACCAAAAGCAGGGTCTCAAAAGAGACATTCATATATCCATGTTCATAGCAGCATTATTGACAATAGCCAAAATGTGGAAACAACTCAAGTATCCATCAACGGATGAATAGATAAGCAAAATGTGTATATTTGTATGTGTATATACATATATACATACACATATACACACACATATATACATACATATACACAATGGAATATTAGTCAGCCTTAAAAAGAAAGGAAATTTTGACATATGCTACAACATGGATGAACCATGAGGATATTATGCTAAGTGAAATAAGCCAGTCAAAAAAACACAACTGTATAATTTCATTTCTATGAGGTACTTAGAGTACTCAAAATCAGAGACAAAAGGTAGAATGGTAATTGCCAGGGGTTGGAGGAAAGGGGGAAAGAGAAGTTATCGTTTAATGGGTATAGAGATTCAGTTTTACAAGATGAAAAGACTTATAAGATGGATGGTGGTAATGGCTGCACAACATTATGGGTGTATTTAATACCACTTGAACTGTGCAGTTAAAAATATTAAGATGGGGGAGCACTCTTCTAGTAGTTACCAGATGGAATGCTATGCAATTCATAAAATAAAGCCAATTAGGTCTTCAATTTTTTTAAATGGTTACAATGGTAAATTTTATATTATATGTATTTTACCACATTAAAAAATATTGGAGAATAAGTTGAGAGATGTAATATAAGAATACTTTAAAATAAAACCCTAGTTCAATAATCACAATACTTTCCTGTTACTGACAATTATCAAGATTTGACCACTGTGGTATATCCCGTATATAAAAGAATTTCATAAAGTTTATGCTGGCTTCCCACTTGTCTGTAACTCAAAATCTACAGAATGCTTTAATAGAAAATGCTTTCTTTTTGCTGTATGTGACAGCGGGATTATTATTTTTTTGGTTTTTATCAGTTGAAGATAATAATGAGCAAAATGCTTCTATATCCTTTAGCATATTTCACGTATGCATAATGAAATGTACTACAAAACATTTTCCATTTTAAGTTTGTTTCTTGGCAGAAAATCTCCCACAGTGTTTAACTTATTATTATTTGCTACAGGCTCTTCCCTAAAAGCAAGAGGCAGCCCATTTTCTCCAGATGACTCATTAACTAAAGACACAGTAGAATGAAGTGTTCCAACTTGAAATACCAACAGCTAAATATAACTTCTACAACATTAGAAAACTCAGTGCCTCTCTTTAGTCTATAAGAGCAATCTTAAAGGGTGACCTTAACAAAACACATTTAGCACATTCACTGATCAGCAAGAAGTAAACCCTGGAAAAATGTAAAGTTTAAAAAGAAAAAAGCATTTATCAAAAATGGAGAAAACTTTCCATTTTTTGTGTAAGTCACAAAAAAAATTAATTTTTTTCTTATTCTTTAGGTAAAACATTTACTGCTTTCATAAAAGCAATTAATACCTTAGAACATGAATATTGGTCACAAATACTAAAATTTATCTCCTGGTCTCTTGTGTAAAATGATAGGGTTTTTTTTTAGCCAGTAAGCAAATGAGAATCCAATCATGGTTATTTCATTTAATATTATTCTTTTGAGGAAGAATAGTGAAATACATAGTAAATCTTATAAAAATATTAAACCAAACTATTTTTTCTGGATATTCATCTTGCATAAAAATAAAAACAACATCTGAAATTACTAGTTAATCAACAGTACTGATAGTTTTTCAAACTAGCGAGAAAAGGTAGCATAAGACGATTACAGGCACAGTCAAAGGAAAGAAAGAGAGGAAGAAGTATCGAGAATCAGTCTGATAAATTGAAGGTAACTCTCAAAGACAGACAAAGGAAAGAACTGAATAAAGAAAAATCTGACAGCTTTTGAGTCTTTAGATTTAATCATCCCTAAGGCCCAACTGTACCCATACTTTTGTGTGAATAAAGTTTAGTGGCTTGAGTTACTAAATTCCTTTTTTAGCCTAAGCTAGTCCTAGTTAGATTTCTTGTCACATATAGCCAAGAATCCTAAGAGTGTAAAAATATTTTAAGAATGAGTATACTACTCATTGTCCATATAACTACAGAAATGAGCCGATTTTCAAGTGTATTATGACATCATATATTCCATCTAGAGTCTCTCCTTTTTCCACAAAGGAGAATTTTCTTTCCTTTATTTTGGGGGGAGTGGTGGCCTTTTAAAATCATCAAAATAAGATTCACTATAGGAGATCACTTCAGAGCCAACTTTTTTTAAAGGCACCTATTTAAGAAACTGATAGCAACTTTCCTGAAGTACTCATCTCTTTTTAAAAAATGTAGTACCATTTTTAACAGAAATATCTGCTAGAAGGGAATACAAAATGGTAACAGGAATATTCCACCTGTGGTGGAATTACTGGTGATCTTTTTTTTTTTTTTCATTTTAATGTATTTTCAAAATTGTCAACAATTGGTAAGAAACATAATACTTTTTAAATAAGGGTACATTTTAAGTACCTTTAACCTTCATCACGGTTCAAAGGACATGTTTGCTTAGTCTTAATCTTCATATAGTTTTGAGAGGTGAAATGTTTATTTAGTTCAATTCAACAAATGTTTATTAAACACCTGCAACGTGTAAAGCACAGTGTCATAACAAAAATGATATGTAGTTCATGGAAGTAGTCATGAGATTTCAGTGCATGTATGTTAGTTTGTACAGTTTGTGTGTGTGTGCAATGTTTGAGTTGCAATAACTTTACTGGCTTAATCCAGGCTTTATACTACAACATCATGGTTTAATTCAACAATCAAGCGTGAGCTGCTTCACTCTGGTATTTTCCTTTCTTACCTACCGGAATATTTCAAAGTACCCTCCCTCCTCCAATCAGCTGCAATACAGGCCTATAAAACATTACTTACTTTTCACATAAATAATCTCTTAAATAACTTAAGGCAAAATGACTTCCAGGGATATAAAGAATGAAAAGTAACAATGTGACTTTTTAGATCCTATTTTCCACTATATTAAATAGTTACCAAAGGTTTCATGCCAAACGTATGCAAAGAGATCCCTCTAATACACTCAACTTCACTGCAATATTTTAATAATTTATCAATTTGGTCAAAAACAATGAGACTTTCAGGCAAATGAGTCTACAGTGAGGTTTTAAAAGTTCACTTCTATATATTATGGTCACTTTTTTTTTAGCCACAATACTGACTTATGTGATCTCTAATAAAAGTTAGTTTTCAGTGCTGACGAATGTGAAAACTGGAAGTTCAGTAGCTGTTTAAACCAAAAGGTTCAACTAAATGGGTAAGTCCTAGAACTCCCACTGTACCCCTTCCCAGGACCTAGATGTTCACGGGCCCTTGGGCATTCAGTTAAGGCTTGATAAGTAAAAAGGTCTCAATGCCCATATTTGGCCAAGGTGTTTAAAGAACACACTTCAATAAAAACCTGGGAGACAATTTAGGAAGCAGCTTGCACAAATATTTATTCAGAGCCTATTAAGGCCTTAAGAATGTCCTGTAATAAGAACATGTATTATTATTCATATGCTTTATCTCAGATTGACACAACGCTCTCCCAAGCTGAGTATAACCTGAGAAACTCACTTTTCACACCACTAAGTCTGTTGGTTCTACCTCCCAACAGCCTTCAGTTCCACCTCTTCCCCCTTCAATGTCATTGCCACATTTCAAGGGCCTCATTTCTTACCTGGGCTGTTCCAACAGCCTAACAGGTGTTTTGCAGAAAGGCCTCCCTCTAATCCATTCTCCATACCATCTAATCAATTAACTCTCCTCTTTAAAATCATTCCCATCACCTACTAAAATAAATCGAAACTCCTTGGGTGGGTGGGTGGGTGGGTGGGTGGGTGTGGGTGTGGGTGTGTGTGTGTGTGTGTGTGTGTGTGGTGTGTTGTACACTACAACCTGGTTTAATGCCTTTATATGTACTAAAATCCCTCTCAATGCCCCAACTCAAGCACTGTCCTTCAGTCATTTTGAGGTGTCCCCATAGAAAAGCTTTTTCACGTCTCTGCATGTCTGTTGCACAGACTGTTACAAGAATAACCAGGTCACACACATAGCTCCCTGTCTATCACTTTCTTTGTCTAACTTCACAGTCGCCTTGAAAGACTCAGTTTAAGGCATCATCTTCTCTGTGAAGCTCCGCTTAACTGTTAATCTTCCAATCCTAAACTAGATATCTTTCCTCTGTGCTCTCAGAGGTGACTTTTCAAGTATTTTTCATAACGCTTATCACATTAAATTACTACCCATGTGACTACTCAGAATTCTCTGAGACTCGGTTTGCTCATCTGTACAGTGACTAAGAGTCCCTACCCTGAGGACTCCTATAAGGCTAAGTACAGGAAGTGTGTAGCACTTCATACGAGTTCCAGTAAATGACAGATGTACCTTGTCATTAATATTTTTCTCAAAGGCTAACACCTTAGAATTCATCTTCCTTACTCCAGCAGTTAATCCAGTATTCAGCAAAAAAAATAAGTTACTATACATTTGTAAAGTGAGTAAATCCACTTTTCAGAAAGATGATTCGTAGAGCACTACAGAAGATAGAATTGAGGAAGTCCTGCAAAAGACCGTTTAGGACCTCAGAAAGAAGGAAGCGAACCACTTCTAGGGTGTCTTCAAAACCAAATACACGGTACACAGAGACCCAGAAGATTTGGCGCTTCAGTCAACGATTACTACTGAAGTGAGCTTCTCTTAAGAGGGAGAGGGTGGTTGGATGGGGATCCAACCCCTCACATGTTGTTGGCATAGAAAAAGGTGGAAAGAAAGAACCACTGGAGAAATGGAGCCAGGGAGGAGAGGAATCCAGTACTTAGTGCAAGAGGTGATGATTCAGGTAAGAAACATGAAAATAGCAAAGAGGGGTGAGATTTGAGAGCCATTTCAAATGGTAATAAGAGCTGGAGAATAATATGCTTGTGGAGGTTTAAGGAGTAGGAACAAAGATGGCTGAAAACATCTAGTATAACAAAATAAGTTAATTGTGATAAAAAGTCAAGAAGCAAGGTGCACAATTAAACTGACCCAGGTTTAGAAACTGGCAGGGTCAAAAGGGAGAGAGAATTGAAGGTAATGATAAACTGACCGTGTCACTCAGGCTAGATTAAGAGAGTAATATGAAAATGGGAAGGAGCTAAATAGGAAAGTGATACAGATTTTTTTAAAGCAGTTACGGGCTGGAACTAGGTTCAAAACATGAAAAGAGGGTTGCTCAAGTGGAATAGAAATAAAGGTAGTTCTAACAGAGGAGTTTAAGGAAGTGTGATAACTAGTGCTGGAAATGCCATCCCCATGAGAACTAAGAAAATAGTTGAAAATAGAATATTTGTAAAACACGTACCAAAGTTTTCAAAGAATCTGAAGGAGTTTAAAAGGGTGACACTCCAAACACTTCTCGACAACCTTTCCTTAGCACGATTTAGTGTTTGCCTTATTGACTAAAGAAGTGAATTAAAGCTTGCTTCTGCTTCCTCTTACTGCTGCCTTCCAGAGCAAGACTTCCTTGACTATTTTCTGGTCTTTTGTTTCAATAGATACAGCTTATCACGGCCAGAAGAGTGCATTCTACGTCAAGTGACTTTCATATATTGTAAAACAAAAATAACAGTAAAAAAAAATCTGATTTTACACTAAACAACCTACATTTAACAATCTTATACTAGAAGATACCAATGAACAATTATTCATACTAGGTTCTGGTAAGAGAATGACAAATGAAAACAAGGGAAAAGCTCATGTACATATTTGATACAACTGTGAACACTTCTGCATGTTCTCTGGGAAACTTTAGCTGTTCTCATAACCATACTGTATCCATGGCTATTCTTATTACTATGTACAGCTTTAAAAGCAACAAAACAATTCCTTATTAAGGTGGTTAAATCCAACAAAGGAATAAAACTAAATCTTACAACTCTTAAAAGTTTAAGGGAATTATTACAATTGATGGCTATTCATAATATTTTAGTACATTTTAAATGATCCAACTACAATGTCTTTTCCTAAGTACACTGGTATCACCATGCAATTTTAATCCATATGCTTAAACCTCTTTCACAGTTTACAGGAACAAAGCAGTTTTGATTCACAAACAATGCCCTGCAGTCAAATACGCTCATGAGGTATTAATTTACAACTTCATCTGTGATCAGTTAAACTGCATGTGAAATCTTAAACATCCTTAAAAAGCTCACCACAAATAGTTCAATAAGAGATTTTTTGGTTAACATTACTTTAACAAAAAACATGTAAGATTAAATTCTATTGTAAAATAAAACCAAATGCCACTTGCTTTTAAGGATAAGCCACTAACAAAACAATCTTTTAAACTGTCACCTTTTGCATCTAAAATATTAATTAAAACTGTAATGGCATATCAAAAACATATGTTTCAAAAGCTTTGGCAAGACAAATGACAGATAAAAAAGAAAACCAATCTCATGAAGAAAATGTATGTATTTCAACAAATAAGATGTATCTTTAATCAGTCCTAGGAGCCAGATTTATTAAAATGTCAGGTCAACCTGTATCATATTAAAACAAAAGATTAAAATTACCAGTTTTACTAAACAACTAAAATGTCAGATCCACACAAGTTATTAGCCAAGACAACATTAATGAAAAAACATGATATAAATGTCCAATTCAGCTGATTTTAGTGAAAAACAATAATCACTAACCTCTCAGAAACCTGTAGTTTTGAGCTTTAATATTTATGTCATTTGAGCCTTAGAATGTTTACTTACTTAGGATTTTTTTTAGCCAGCTACAAGTAATGGTTATGGTGACTGATTTTTTTTTATGACAATCATAGGAATTGTGATATCATATAGCAAAACCTCCAGAGTTAGAACAGAGCCAGGATGAGTTCGTTAATCCATGATTCAACCACATCATCAAAGGCCTCGGTTCTTTCCAGGTTTTCCCTGTGCCATCCTTAGTGTGGTGGCTTTTGTCCCTTAACAGTTCAAAATAACTGCAATAGTTGCAAGTCTCACTTTATCTACGTACAAAAATTAGAAGAGAGACTGCCCAAACTTCTCAGTGTTATTGGTCACTCATTACTAAATCAATCATTGGCAAAGGGAATGAACAACCCTGATTGGCTTAGATTAATTCAGAGTCAGTCCCTGAAAGTAAAGAAGAACTCCCCATAAAGAAGAACTTCCCATAAAGCACATGGGCATCTGCTGAGTGATAAAAGCTGAAGTATCATTCCTTTGCATGTGGCTTTCCAATTCTCCCCGTACCATTTATTGAAGAGGCTGTCTTTTCTCCATTGTGTTTTTGGCTTCTTGGTCGAAAATTATCTGTCCATATCTATGTAACTTTGCTAACAATTGTCACCCCAATAAACTTTAATTAAAAAAAACACAAAAGTATCAAATCAAGTGGAGCATCAGATCACTATTTTCATACATCGCATATAATAATATAAAATAGTCATTAATATCTTTATATGCTTCAAATGAATATTATATATATACATATATCAATGTGGCAAATATCTTAATTCTGATAAATTGAATATCTCACTAGAAAAGTTAATTATATAATGTAATAATTTTCCATCTAAATTAAGAAAGATAAAAACAATTAATTCAAAATATGTGTCAGATTTTTAGTCAAAGGGAACTGCATACATGCATGAACTTCTGATTCCTCCTGAATCCCCACTAAAAGTACTATCAAAGACAAAAATATCAGAAAAGGAAATAATGGTGACAAAAATTTGGATACTGGAAAGCAGAGTGAAGAGTAATGATTAACTCAACAGACCCAAGAAAGTTGAATCCTAAACAGCAGTGGAGAAAGACAGAAGAAAGTTGGGAAGCAATTAAATTTACACTTCCTTGCCCTCCTAGGGCACCACACTGGCTGGCATTAGGAATCTCTAGGAATGGGAGGAAAGGTAGGGCATAAAAGTTTGTTGAAGAAGCAGATGGACTTACAGAACCCATCCTATACCCTGCACATCAAGGCAAATATCCCTCTTTCTCATCCATGCAGAAGACTGAGGTCTATTTTCTAGAGAGGATAAAAAGAGAGCTGGAAAAATGTATTGAAAACATAAAGATTAACTGAAAGTTGACGCACTGAACTTTGAGACCTCTAAGTTTCTTCTCCTTCTTGGAGCCAGAAGCCATGAAGTTGCAAAAGGAACCTTACGATGATCAATCTAGTCTAAGAACAATCTAATGATATCAACTTGGAATTCTGCTACAAAACAGTCCAGCCAGATCATTTAACAGTGACACAAATACCTGACAACTCCTACCCATGCACAGTTTTTGTCTTTCAATTTCCCACTTTTAAAAATAAGCAGGGGTTATCACTTTGTGATGGGTATAAATGTCTAACTGTTACATTGTTTTGCACACCTGAAACTAATAAAAAATAAAATAAAATAAGCAGAGGCAAATATCGCCAGACATTTTAAAGAAAATCTCTACTGTGAAAAAGAGAGGCCAAAATAAACAAAAATTTTAAATGACAATTTGGAGGAAAGGACGACATGCATTAAGAAATAGCTTGGGGGGGGGGAACCTATCTTATTTTTATCCTCAGAGAGATGACAGTAGACACTGCATCCATGAGATAAGAATGGATGCTACTAAAACGAGTATCAGAATAAATTTAAAAACCTTTAAAATTCAAAATATGGCAGCAAAAATCAAAATTTTTCAAAAAGTAGAATAAAATTAGAAAAGACAATTTAGAGGACCAATCCAAGATGCCCAATATCCAAATAATTGGAGTTCCAAAAAGAGAGAGAGAGAGAGAGAGAGAGAGAGAGAGAGAGAGAGAGAGAGAGAACAAAAAAAATAAGAAACAAATACATGATTCAAGAAAAGTTCTCAGAACCGAAGGGGATGATCCTTATCAAAAGAATCCCCCACCAATGTGCCCAGCACAACGGGTGAAAGAGACCCAGACAAAGACATTATTAAGACAAAAAGCTTAAAGGTTTTTGTAGGAAAAAAACAAATGTGTCAAACAAAAGATCAAGAATCAGAATGGCACCAGATTTCACCACAGCAACACAGAAAGCTAAAAGATAATGGAGCATTGCCTTGAAAATACAAGGGCAATTTTGACAAAAACCAAAAACTAAGTCTCGGGGTTACCTGAGACTTAGCATAGCTGTGTGCCAAAACTGTCTGCTTTAAGTAAGCTGGTTTTATGATAGCCAGTACCCCAAGAGAGGAGTAAGATCACTCAAATCTAAGCAACTCTAAATATTTCAGTTCTATACAGAGAACAAGAAAAATGAAGGCGTGGTTTAATTCAGAATGCTCCCAACTCTCAGTATGAAACTTCATACTAGAACTTTTAATGTTCATGGAACACTTTCTTCCTCCTATTGGAAATCATGCAAAAATTAAGGATAATTAATAGAGCACTTTATTTTCAGTAAAATTAGGAGACAAACATAATCAGTAAGTATTGCGAATAAATAAGGAAAAGATGGAGTAATCAATGATGTTATGGAACTATAAATGGAGACTGTTTAAGCTCTATAAAAAACAGCAGCTGCCATGCAATAGAAAGAAAAGTACAAAGTGTGCAAGAGGATTCAGTGGAGGAAATTCACTAACAAGAGCCTGTAAAAATATACTTTTTGAACCTGAGAGAAATACCATGAAATGCATAACTATACCACTAATTTGCCAAGTTAGAAATAAGACAAGAAAGTCCACTATAACCACTACTAGTTAACATCATATTAGCATATGAGTACTAGCCAACATTATTAAACAAAATGAAGGAAATTACAGGTGTAAATATTCTGAATCAAGAAGTAAATTATTACTACTTGAAGTTGTTATTATTGCATAGCTAAAATTTTTTCTAAAAGATATATAACAGAAAACTTACAAAAAAATAAGAGAAAGTGGTTAGGTAAATAGGTAAAAAAAATAACATATAAAGTCAATAATTGTCATTTATATAAACCAAAACTCATTTAAAAAGCTCTTGACTCACAAAACCAATAAAAAAGATAAACTTCAAAAACATAATAAATATAAGAAAATAAATGTAAAATACTTCTAAAGGCATTAACAGAAGACTTGAAGCAATGAAAGGACAAACCATGCTCTTGCTTAGGAGACTCAGTATTAAGATGTCAATTTACCTTCAGTTAATTTCTACTTCAATATAATAGCTATATCAAGAACAACAGGTTTCAGGTTTTTCTGTGGGATTAGTGGTGCAGACGAGATAACATGATAAAATGTTGAAAAATAAACAAAGATAAACTGGGACGCCTTTAGAAACTAAAGATCTGAGGAAGAATAGCCCAATTAAGAATAAAACTATTATAATGCTTCGATAATTAAATTGGCATGTGAATAAAAAGCCATACCAATGCAACATGAAAGTCCAAAAGCAATTCAGAATGAACGGAAATTTAGATACAACAGTAACCTGTGGTTAAAGTGGTATCTCTCAATAATAAGGAAGAGATGGGATAGTCAATAACCAGTACGGAACAAGTGAATAACCAGCTATAAAAAATAAAGTAGGATCTACATTCTATACTGTGTATGAGGATAAATTATAAATGGATAGAATATTTAAGAGTAAAAAACTGAATTTTGAAGTCTTAAAAGAAATAACTTCCATTATATAACAATAAAAATGAAATTAGCAAAAACAATCCAAGTTATAATCTTGTACAAATGTTTGCAACTCATATCACAAAGAGCATATGTTCCTAACGTATGTAAAGCTCCCAGAAATCACTAAAAATACCATCTATTCCTCCAAAAGGGATGTATGGTGCAGAAGATTAAGATGGGAACAGACAATTCACAGAAAGAGAAAAGGAAATGTTTTTTGAAAGACATCCTTAACTTCACTCATTAAAAAAAAAAAAAAAATTAGAGGTAGGCTGAAACACCATTATTTAGTGATCAAGCTGTCAAAAAAAAATTACAAGTTTAACAACTGTTGGTGAGGCTATGGGTAAAAGGCACTCAATTTTTTTTAAAAGTTAAGAAAGGAGAACAAAAGAGAAAAATGGGACAAACAAAATTTTTATATCATAATTATGCTAAAAGAGATTTTAAGATTAGACAAAGGGAAAAAATCCAACTAATGGATGTTACAAAAAAAAAATCAAAAGTATAAAGACACCTATGTGAAAGTGGTCACATCCATCTTTTTTAAATAAATGGTTAAGTTTATTATTATAGTGAAGTGCTGACAAACACGGCAGAGATTAAAAATATAGTTCCTTTTTGAAATAAACTATTCAGCATTTAAAAAAAAAAGTATAAAGACACCTAATATTCTAAAGTAAAAGGAGAAAAAGGATACAGGTAACCCCTGTATAACACGGTTGTTAGGTTCCTAAAAAATGCCGTGTTATGCGAATCCGTGTTATACAAAACAAAGAACTAGTACAAAAAAGGGGGTTAGTTCCAAAAATTAAAAACACATACTATTATATTTTTATAATTAAGAGAAATATCTTTATTGAAGCAATTTTCACCAAAAGTTAACATATTAATATGTATTAAATAAGGCTTTCTTCATCATCACTACTAAGCACCATTAACCGAGAGCGTTTTCTTTTTGACAAGGTATCTTCATCCTCTGAACTTAATATTCCACAAACAAAAGGGATGTAAAATTCTAATAAATTTTAAAATTCTGCAGTCAAATCTGATACGACATCCACGCTCGAATGAAAAATTTCAAATGAGATATCTTTTGCTCTTAAAAGTTCTTATTACACTCCATGTTGTTCAGGGATTTCTCTAATTCTCGAACCGTGTTAGAGTGAAACTGTGTTACAGAAGTGCCGTGTTATACGGGGGTTACCTATACGCTGTCAAACAACGAAAAGAAAGAAGTTTAATGGCAATTATTGTCAGATAAATGTTAAAATATCAATTAGGACAGAAAAAGTCACTACATAATTATTTTTTTAAGTTCAGTATACCAGGAAGGCATAGTAATTCTAAAAGTTTGTGTACTTAATAAAATAGTCTCAAAATATATTAAGCAAAAATAAATAAATATGAAAAAAATTGACAAATCTAGCATCACAATAGATTTCTACACACCTCTTTTCATTATTGGCCAGTCAAGCATATAAGTACACAAAAAATTACATGCAAGAAATAATTAATAAGCCAGATCATAAGTGGATCATATAACACATAGAATATATGGAATTTTTCACCCAACAATTAGAGAATGTATATTCTTATCAAGTACACATAAAACATTACAAAAATAGTTATGTACCAGTATGTAAGACAAATTTCAAAAATTTCTAAGAGCAGATATCTCATGGACCTTTTCCTCTAACCACAATGTACAATTAAATCAAAAAAATAAACAGATAACTCTTTTAAATCCCATATTTCAAATTTTAAAACAATTCTCAAACAATGGGTAAAAAAGGAAAATCTAAAGGGAAATTTAAAATACTAAGAAATGAATGGCAATTAAAACACTGTCTCGAAAGCCAGATTATAGAACACAAAAGGTGTTTTAAGAAAAATGCAACATTAATTACAAATATTATAGAAGAAAAATAAGCTGTAAATGAATGAGCCAAGTGTTCCTATTAAGATACTTAAAACAAAAGAAAACAAACACAAAGAAAGTAAAAGGAAGGAAATAAGAGCAAAAAAATCAATGAAATAGAAAGCAAAGGTAAACAGAGATCTATTTAAAAACACACACATATATAACTACAACAGCTATAGCAGAGAGGAAACAGATAAAAGACCCATGACCAACAAAACAGCAAGCAAGCAAACAGGGACCTCAATCCCACAACTCCAACCAGCTGAATTCAGCCAACAACTTGAACGAGCATGGAAGCACTCATCCTTAGAACCCCCAGAGAGGAATGCAGTCCTGCCAACGTTTTGATTTCAGTTTTCTGAAACCTAAAGCAGGGAACCAGCTGAGTGAGACACACAGTACCAACTTCTGATCTTTAGAACAATATGAGATAATAAATGGGTGTTGTTTAAGCTGCCCAATTTGTGGCAACTTGTACAGCAGCAACAGAAAACTAATATACCCCCCTTGCTTGACAGTTAGTGCTGTTCCCTAGCCTTTACTATTCCCGTTTCCTCTCATCCCCCTGCTACCAGAGTCCAGTTTTATAAATGCATCTTCCACCATCAGCCCCCATCTACTGTAAGCAGCTCCTCCTGAGGCTTCTCCGTGATGCTGGCGCTCCCCTGACTATCTCATTTCCTTACTGCACTATTGATACACAGTGTCTTATACAATAGATCCATTCCAGCATGCTTGCTTCTCTGAGCCCTTCTGATCCCTTGCTCCACTGTCTGCTGGGCAGCTCTGACATCTCTACTTCAATTAATATGGGCCATCTCTTGTTCCAAGCTTCCAAGAGCCATCAAAGCGGCATGTGAGTACCAGCTCCAGTGGCCTTTGCCAAGGTATTTAATCGCTCTGTCGTTGGAGAGAGAATGCTTCCCTATCAATAGAGCTTTGACTTGAATACGGACCGACATCACTATCACCGCGACATTGTGGGGTACAAGATGTTTAGTCGGGATCAACCCCTGTGACAGGAAGGGGGGAAAAGCAGGACTGCAAAGTCGGAAGTCAAATTCTGATACTGGCCTCACAAAGCCTCAGGCAATCTGGAAGGGAACTCAGACTTTGTCTCAGGTATGAACAAAATGGCTGGGCCTTTATACGTCCATCTTGGTCCGCTGCAGGATAAGATCTGCCCTGGGATGTGAGGCAAGAAGACTCTGTGTAGCAGAGGCCAACCTTGAAGAAGCTGACGGACAACCGAAAGCTTTCTGATCACCTCCCTCCCCAGAGCAGGGCTGCAATTCTCCCTAGAAGGGGGAGGAGCTGCCTAACTCTAGGACCACCATACTTTCACTGAGAGGCCTGTTTTATCCATTCTAAAAATTCTCTTCTCTCTTGTACTTCCTACTTCTCCTCTTTTCTGCTTCTAGTGTGCTTGCTGAAGGTAAGAGCCCAAGCATTTGTACAGAGAGGATCTGCACTGTGCAGACCCCACAAGAAGTACAGTATAGCCCGTGGGCAGACTGAAGTTAGACACGGGCAGAAAGAGTCCCACTCAGAGCAACAGGAAGCACTACTGACCTGTTTATTTGTAAATCGCTGGCAAAGGCTGTGTGAAATAAGCACTTACATAGGAATAACTGGCAAAATGACGTAAGAGCAAACCTCTGCGAGTAGCAGACTTTTCCATGAAACCCTACTGGAATGAGACACAGAATAGCTTATAATTTATCCACCACCACAAGGAGCGATAAAATATCACTACTTGAGGGCTATAAAATGAAGCATTTTTAATACTATCTTTTTAATTATAATCAGAATTAGAAAATAAGCATATTTTTAATGTTTCCAATCATACACCACTTAAATATAACCTTTCATAAAATATTTAAAGTCCTACTGTGTGCCAGTCACTTCCTAGGAGCTGGATATAGAAGTCAACAGGGGAAAGCTCCTGCCATCAAGGCGCTTACATTCTAGTTACAGGAGACAGATAATAAACAGGGAAACAAAGTCACTTCAGATATCAGAAAGTGCTATGAGTGTCACTTGAACTGAGAACTGAAAGAAGTCCAAAAGAACCCTAAAGAAGAGCATTCCAGAAAGACTAAACAACATATGCAAAGGCCCCGAGGTAGGAATGAGCACTTGCTCAAGAAACAAAACAAAGATCAGCGTGTCACTGAAGCATGGTGAGCAAGAGTGCTCTTACACGAGGTCAGAGTGACACTCACAGTGTGGTATCAGGATCAAGCATCCTTCCTCTGACTTAATCTGCTGTTTACTGACAGAGAATTGTGTAAATGCTGATAAGCAAACACTCGGCCAGTAACTCATGCCGAGTTTATTCCCATCATTTATTCCACTCCTCCTGTATCATAAAAAGGTTAAATCTACAATTTCATTGAAATTGAAGAGAAAAAAACAGAAATGAGAACTGAAATAATTTCTCTCACCCAAGGAAAATTAATTTTATATGTAACATTCAATAATGAAAAGATATTAGTAACACTTCTCCTTTATGTAAATATCTACATATATTTTGACTGAGTCCCATTAAAGACAGTAAACAAATTATCTACACATCATAACATAAGTTTATTCTGAATAATTAAGGCTTCCCTACATGTTAAATCTCAGCAAATAATTTAGTATCAACGGATGTGCAGTGTAGTTGCTTTCTACTCAGAAAAACAAGTATCTGTTTGCTGGGCTTATCAAAGAGAAGTTTACGCTAATATGACAATACCAAGTGTCTTTGTCATACCAAATAATTATAATTTTGACAAACACTATTAGAAAGAAAAACAAATGACATCTTTAAAACAAAATTGCCTTAAATATACATGAAGAAAAATAAAAAACTGAAATACTTTTCATCTCTAAGTATGAAAACATAAGGCTAAAGTGCTTTATCAACAGCATTAGAGCTAAAATTTCCAAGATTAATAATGAAAATTACCGCAAGATACTAATCAAGAGCTGTCCTGCCTCCATGCCTCACCTGAACAACTTCTAATTTGAAGGTATCAAAAACCTCCACAACTTGATATTGGGGTAAATGTTTTATGCTAAAAAAAATTCTCAATACAGAATCTCCTATTTATTATAAGCAGGTTAAGTTCCATTTGTCCCTTAATCTAATGTGACCAGTCCCTATATACAATCCTGTCAAATAGAAAATTACATTGTTAACCTCTATTCCTAACTTGCTGGTACATGTATCCATCGGTCTTCTTTCTCCAAAATATTCTAGCTTTGTCTACATGAAAAATTGGCAATGAGAGATAATTTTCTCTTCTTGATGATCTCTGCACGAGTCGTAAGAAACTTTAGCAGCTACGGTATCCATCCTGCCACTTACCTGGGTATCACATAGATTTAAAAGGCCTGACTCCTACGGAACTATTTCTGGCTATGACAAGTTTGATCAACACGCCTACTACACATAGACTTTAAATTCTCAAACTCTTGGTCTTTAACATAAGGTGAATAGACATCTGATACTGACGCTCAGACTCTACTGTAAATTCAAAAGTATTTCTACCAATCTCTCTTACTGTTTACTTTCAGTTGTGTAGGCTAGCAGTTCTCAAAATGGTCCATGCATCACAGGAGTCCCTAAAATTCTTCAGGGAATCCACAGGTTAAAACTATGTGCCATTTACATTGTTAGTCTTGCACAACTGTACAGCAAAGTTTTCCAGAGGCAATATAATATGTGATGGCATTGTTCTGGTGGCTAATCGAATGGATGCTTGTATATTTTTGTTTTGTTTTGAGAATTTTTTAAGGTAATAGATCTAAGGTATTAATATATGTGTTTTCAGAGATTAACTACGTTTGTTCTTGGTATTTCTACTATACTCTTACTACATATACCTGCTATAATCTACGCATCTGTGTGAGGCCATATTTCATTTGTACTTCAATCAAAACAATATATTGCAACAGATTGAATGCAGAAGCAGATGAAACTCCACCTGCCTTCTATTAAGTCAGACATTAAAGAGATTTGCAAAAAGGTAAAACGATGCCCCTCTTTTTACAATATTTTTTGTTTTGGAAAATACAGTTATTTTTCACAATAATATGTTACTTATGGCAACATATAATGGGTTTATTACAATTATCTTTAAATGTATTAATCAATTTTTTCAAATGTCTCCACTTTAATTTCTGATATGGTAAACATCAACAGATATATAACCCACTAAGCAATAGTTCTCTGAGGCATATGCACACTACTTTTCATTTGTTTAATCACTGGCTTTGTCTTCAAAATAATTCCTATTGCTGCATAACAATTTTTCACCATTTCCAATATTTTTTTTAAATTGCTCTATTTTAATTACCAACAGACTGACACCTTTCTTCTTACTAGCATTTATTATTCTTACTGCTTTTATATCTACATAACACAATATTCTTTAAAATAAATTGCAATAAATAAACAGATTGCAGTTAAAACACAAACAAAGCAAACACAGTACAGAATAATGAACACCATAACCAACAATAAAATGATCAGTTTACAGCATCCTTTGGTCTGATGTGTATTTATATTTGTTTACAAATGTTTATGTAATGAAAATGGTAAAAAGAACTATTTTATATTTCACATTGATATTTATCAATTCTGAATAAAAGATAACAATATAATACTGCTTGCAGCTAGCAATTTAAATAGGCCTTAAGTCAAATAATGATGTAACACTATGTTATTTTATAAAGAAAATAATTAGTTCTATTCCATCATTATCAAGATTTTCATATGTATTGTTAATTATTGGAAATGTGGGTTACCAGACATCTAATGTTCAAATAGTTTGAAAACGATTACGGAGTTCTTTTCTTGAGATTATACACAATTTAACATAAATGGATTATAAAAGCCTTATAGTTGCTGAAAAAATTATGATAAATATAAGCAATATTTTCTAATAAAGATGAATGGTAATTGAAAAATTAATGTTACATTTAAAATACATTTCTGAATATTATACACAGCAATGAAACATTTTAATTAAAAAACAAGTTTAAACCATATTTAATCATTCATCTTTCTCTCTCACTGCCAACTTCCTTCTATTCTTCAAACACATGAAGCAGTTTACATTATGTCCCCAAACAATAAACCATTTATCATAATTTCACTATATTTATTGCTGTCTTTAAAGATAATTTATATTTCCCAACATAGATTAATTATGAAAACTTGTATAAGCTAAATCCACATATTCAGTACAAGTATAAAAATCCAGGTAAGTCATGAATAGGACAGTACCTGTCAACTGTCCTAGCACTAAAAGTGGTAATCAATAAATTAAAATAATTTAAAAAGCTACTACATTATAAAGCTACTACATTTGTAATATTCAGAGCTTACAGACTAATGTAAGACATACAGCAAGTGTTGATAAAATCCAAAAGTGTCTGGATAATAATGATGCTTAGAGGTAAACTAATATTTCTGGAATACATAATATAGGCCAGGCATTAGGTTAGGTATTTCATATATAATATCTTATTTCATCATCATAATACTATATCGATAGGTGTCACAGCCTCACTTTTGCCAATGAGGAAATGGATTCTGAGAAGTCACACAACTAATAAGTAGCAGAGATGGAATTAAAGTAAAAACAAATTCCAGTGAAATAAAATCAAAGGATTAAAAGCTGTTTTAAGATAACTTTCTAAAAAAAAAAAAATGACTGCTATTTTACAACCATTCTTTATTCCCATAACAAGAGTCCAAATTTGCTCTGGGAAACCATTCCTCCAACACTCTTAATCCATAAGTTTCCAGCAGTGTTAATTCTATCTCCAGTTACAGGGGTACGTATGTAGCCCAAGCCAAGCCAAACAGATCTAATATGATCTAATAATACAACTTTTCTTGGAGCCACTAGAACAGATGCAAAAAAGTGAGAAGGATATAAGCCTATAGCTGCTAACAAATATCCTACCTCCAGGAGATGAGAGCCTATTTGCAAAAGGAGCCAATACCAAGAGAAACTGAGCTAACAGTTGAAGAGTGTCCAAATAGTCACTGGATCAAGCTTCACCTGAAATCGGCCATAATCTTTTCAATTATGCAACCCAATAAATTTCCAGTTTGACTTGGGGGTTTCTGTCACTTGTTCAATGCACCCATAAATAAAATTAAATGGGATAAATCACCTCCAGAAACCAAATCAGGTGTTTAACTATTCTTAATCTGGAATCTAAAAAAAAAAAAATTAACATGAATCAAGGAACAATTTTCAGTATTTCAAAAAGTTGAACGGAGCTGTACACTGACCTGGGATAGGGCCACTGTAGCTTATTAAAACAAGTTCCTTCTGACTGCATCATTTCAATATGAAAACTTCATTATCTTGTTTTAATATAGATTGTAAACAGAAATACATTTTTATACATAATCTTTCATTTTAAATTAGAAACACATTGTTAACTTTTAAAATATAGTTTGGTGGACAAACTGCTTTAAAACAGGAAATTTTTCAAAATGATCACAGGAAGAGAAAATATCAAGAACTATCATATTATTTTGAAATATACTCAATAAAACAATTCATACCTTCAATACACAAGCAATTCCTGACTAACCCCTTTCTATCGTTCTACCCTGAGGCTCTTTAGCCTCCTGAGACATAAAATAAGCAGTCTAGGCCAATAGCACCACCTAGTGTCTGGTCCTGGTCACTATCGGACTCACGGTCTTCCACTTCCTTTTGCTGCTCTCCTTAATTATTCTTCTAAAAGCCATTTCTTTCTTATTCATATGAATATACACATTGTCCTGAAGCCCCCCCTCATCCCTCTCTCAACAACTGTCCAGGTACTTCAGGAATCACTATTTAATATGCCCTTGATCTCTGCCAGGTACTTGGTGCTTAACACAGCATCACCCTGGCAAGTACTGTGAGCGTCCCATTCACATTCTAAAGATCACAGATCACTGGACAGGCAGTGTAACTCCAAAACCGACTGGCTTAATTGCTATTCATAAGGCTCATGCTGCCTTTTCTTAATTCTTCTTTTCATACTATGGCCAAACCACCAAACTAATTTATAGAATTGGTGGTAAGTGATTCAGCTGTATCTCCGAAGAAAACAAATGGCATTAAAGTGAAAATTCGAGTTAAAAAAAAAAATGAGTCTTAATCCACCTCTTAAAAGTGTCTAGAAGTTCTGACTTTCAAAAAATTACCATCCTTTTTTTTCATTCTATGAAAATTAAGCCAAGATTTTCCCAAATACCTTCACAGAAAAAAAATGTTCTTGTCCACTTCTGCTGCTTATACTAACATTATTCTCTAATATTCTGCATTATGATTTAAATCCTCTAGCTTATCAGTTAAATCAATTTTGGGGAAGGACTTAGACCTAACCACCATTGTTCTTTTTATTTTAAGAAAATTCAAATGAAATGCTGGTGTAAGGATAAATAGACCAACGGAACAGAATTAGAGCCCAGAAATAGACTCACACATACACAGAAAACTCAGTACATGACAGTGAACTGTTCAAAAATATATGCCAGGATAACTAGTTAACCATATGCAAAGAAATTCAGTCTCACACTCTGCATCACACCATACACAAAAATTATATTCAATTGGATGAAAGATCAAACTCTATAGAGCATATATAGGAAACTCTTTGACCATGGAGTAGGAAGGAATTTCTTAGACAAGTATAAGGCATAAAAGAAAAAGATTGATGAATTGATTACATCAAATTTTAAAACTTGTATGGAACAAAAAGACACCACAAAATTTAAGATAAGTCACACAAAGGGCACAGATATATGCAACAAATGCAATCAAAGAATTAGTATCCATAAAACATAAAGAACTGCTATAAATTAGTCATTTTAAATATTCCAACAGAAAAACAAAATGAGCAAAGGACACTAAGACACAATCACAAAACAGGATACTTTAGGCAAAGAAATATACTTGTATAGGAAAATAGACTCAACCTCACCAGACATTTTTAAAGTGCAAATTAAAAGCACAATGAGATGTGTTGCACATCTATAAAAACAGAAATTAAAAGTTCTATTGATACCAATTCTTAGCAAGACAGTTGAGAAAGGGAACTCTCTAATACGGCTGACAAAAACAATTAAGCAGTATCTGGAAAAGTACGAGATGTGTATGATCAACAATTTCACACACAGGTACAAATCCCACGCAGCAGTGTCCTATAGAGTTTTCTAGAATAATGAAAATATTCTGCATCTACAATACTCAAAACATTAGCCACTACTTACATGTGGCTACTAGTGCAACCAAGGAAATGAATTTCATTCCATTTTGATTCATTTAACTTTAAATACCCACATGTGGCCCGTGGCTCCTGCAGTGAACTAAGTACAGCCCTAGAGAATCTTGCACATAAGCACACACAGGTAAATACAAGAACCTTAAATGCGGTAGTGTTTCTAAGGCCTCAACAAGAGACAAAATTGTGACATATTACTAGAGTACTATACAGGAGAAAATAAATTCATATACATGTGTATGTATATGTTAAATCTAAAAGAATATAACACAGCACAAAAAAAGCAACGTGAAGGACAGACAATAAAACAGCATTCACATAATGTTTTCGAACCTGCAAATCAACCCCTCATATTTTTTATGGATACACACACACACACACACGTTGAGCATTATGAAAGGTATTATAGCTAAAAACACCAGAAACAGCTAAAAATACCAGTGATCTTTGGGATAAGAGGGAGAATGGGATTGCTGAGAGGTGTACAGAGGCTCCTGACTGTATCTACAATGTTTTATTCCCTCCTCCCACCACACTCAAACCTTCAGTAAATACAGCACAGTATTAAGATATTACACGTTTGTATTAGTATTGTTAAATTTTTCTACAAACTTTAAATATTTTATTTTTAAAAATCTAAAAATAAAATCAATGCTACAAACTAGAACACAACCACTTAAAAGTTTGAGAGTTCCTTTCATTCTTTAATTTCTCCCCATCTCGTCCAGCTTACTAATTAGTAACAATCACTAAACAGAATGAAATCAAATTTGTGAAGGCCAAAAACACCCAATTGTATTTTAATGACGAAGCACAGCCTGTCACTAAAAATGAATTCTACTTCCTAGTAAAAGCAGTAAAAAGGCGAGGTTTCTCTTTTTCTTATGACTTTTTGACTTTTTATTCAATTCCCCTGTGCAGTATTTGTGCAAATCAAGTATTTCAGCAAGAAGAAGAAAACAAAACAAAAAGCTTTGCTATATAAGAATTACCCTTGGAATAATTCATGGATTCCTGAACCAGGCCATTTAGCCATGAGGTCAACTATAACATATGTTTTAAATAACATTTAATCTACTTTGCTGAACCCCTTATTAAATGTTTATGTTTTGCAACAATTGAAGAACTCATAAGAATGGCATATGAGGTTTTGCTGCCAAGACATTCTGCTCTATCCTATTTTTTTAAATCAAAAGCAAATATACGTGTTTATAAAAAATAGAAATAAGCAAACATCACATTCCATTTAAAGAGAGCCTGTCTGATTCAAAAGTTTTCTTGAATCAGTCAATCCTTCTATTGTTGCAAAGCACAAAATACGTGTTTTTATCAATTAGACTCCTACCAATCCCTAGGACTGTAAGTTCCATGAGAGCAAGTACAGTGTCACTAATGTATCCCCAAAGACCTACACAATACGACTGAACGAATAAATGAATAATCAGTGAATAAAACTACCTATTTATCATTAGTATCAAATGTGTTCCATGATTGTTTCTTATGCTTCATGACTTGGTTAGGAGAAAAAAATATGAAAAACTGTAACTAATCATGCTTAAAAAAACAATTCGAACTCAATGTTGGAGCTTCACACCAGAAAGAAACTCAAAGCTTCTCCCAGCCCTCGCTTTATGCACCCAACCCTCCAGCTCTTTGATAAATCACTGCTCAACAGGGTGAAAACCAAATCCAGATTTAGAGGTTAAAATCTTGTGTCTTGTGGCAAGGTCTTCTTCCCTCAATACTCCATTTGGCTCATGTGTCCTGACACACGGGAATACCCCCTCTGTCTGACAAATGACAAAGCCAGGAGCCGCTCTCAGCCTAAAGGAACAGGGAACTTTTCTTTGACCCATTAACCCTGAACTGATTCTCTCATGCCAATGAGTACAAAAGGAGCCTTAGCAAAAATATGTGATTACAAATGGCATACCTCAAAGATACTGTGGTTCGATTCCAGATCACCACAATAAAGTGAGCTACACGAATTTTTGGGTTTCCCACTGCATACAATAGTTATGTTTACACTACACTGTAGTCTATTAAGTATGCAATAACATTATGTCTAAAAAAATGTATATACCTTAATTTAAAAATACTTTTTTGCAAAAATACTCTATCACCTGAGCCTTCAGAAAGTCGTAATCTTTTTGCTGGTGGAGGGTCTTGCTCAGTTGATGGCTGCAAAATGATCAGTGTGGTGGTTGCTGAAAGGTGGGGTGGCTGTGGCAATTTCTTAAACTAATACGACAATGAAGTTTGTCGCAATAACTGACTCCTTTCACAAACGATTTCTACGTAGCACGTGATGCTGTTTGACAGTGATTTCTCTGTAGCATGTGATGTTGTTTGATAAGATTTTACCCACAGTAGAACCTCTTTAAAAATCAGTCAGTCCTCTCAAACCCTGCCACTGCTTTCTCAACTAAGTTTATGTAATATTTTAAATCCTTTGTTGTCCTTTCAACAATCTTCACAGCATTTTCACCAGTAGATTCCATCTCATGAAACCACTTTCTTTGCTCACCCATATGAAGCAACAGCTCATCCATTCAAGTTTTATTAGGTGGTTGCAGCTAATGTGATGGTTCAGTCACACCATCAGGATCCACTTCTCATTCCAGTTCTCTTACTATTTCCACCACATCTGCAGTCACTTCCACCACTGAAATCTTGAACCACTCAAAGTCCATGGGGGTTCGGATCAAGTTCTTCCAAACTGCTGTTAATGTTGATATTTTGACCTCTTCCCGTGAATCACAAATGTTCTTAATGGCATCTAGAATAGTGAATCTTTTCCAGAAAGTTTTCAATCCATTAGATGAGTCGCTGTCTATGGCAGTTATAGCTTTACAAAATGTATTTCTCAAATAATAAGACTTGAAAATCAAAATCACTCCTTGATCCATGGGCTTCGGAATGGGTGTTGTGTTACCAGGCATGAAAATAACATTAATCTCAAATGTACATCTCTGTCAGAGCTCTTGGGTGACAGAACTCTTGGGTGAATGAGCGGTAATATTCTGAAAGGAATCTTTTTTTCTGAATAGCAGGTCTCAAGAGTGGGCTTAAAATATTCAGTAAATTATGTTGTAAACAGATGTGCTGCCATCCAGGCTTTGCTGTTCCATTTACAGAGCACAAGCAGAGCAGATTTAGCATAATTCTTAAAGGCCCTAGGATTTTCAGATGGTAAATGAGCATTGGCTTTAACTTAAAAATCAACTGCATTAGCCCCTAACAAGAGATTCAGCCTGTCCTTTGAAGCTCTGAAGCCAGGCAGTGACTTCTCCTCTCTAGCTATGAAAGTTCTTTCTAGACAGCATCTTCTTCTAATATAAGGCTGTTCGAGGACAGTAAAAATCTGTTGTTTAGTGTGGCCACCTTCATGAATTCCCACAGGCAGATCTCCTGGATAACTTGGTGCAGCTTCTACATCAGAGCCTGCTGCCTCATCTTGTCCTTTTAGGTTATGGAGATGGCTTCTTTCCTTAAACCTCATGAACCAAACTCTAAACACCAAAGTCTTCCGATTGTAAGTGACAATAACATACTCAGCACAATGAAAATAGGAGCCAAACTAAGACAAACCACATAAAGGTAATTCAGAATACCAGGGGGAAAGAGAAGATTCTTTCTAAGAGTTTCCAAAGAGAAAAAAAAAATAGGTCACATATAAAAGCTCAGAAAACAGCTCAACATCAGTCTTTTCATGGGCAACACGGGCTACTAATGGAGCAAACAATTCAAATTTTTGAGGAACAATTATTTTCAACTTACAATTCCCTACCTAGTTGAAATACCAACCTACCGTGTTTCCCTGAAAATAAGACATAGCCGGACAATCAGCTCTACTGAGTCTTTTGGAGCAAAAACTAATATAAGACCCGGTCTTATAAGACTGGGAATAATATAATATAATTAATACAATTAATATAATACAATTACTATAATGTAATATAATATAATTAATATAATATAATTAATATAATATTAGATACCAGGTCTTATTTTACTATAAGACCAGGTATAATACAATACAATACAATATAATAATATAATATCGGGTCTTATATTAATTTTTGCTCCAAGAGACGCATTAAAGCTGACTGTCTGGCTAGGTCTTATTTTCAGTGAAACCCAATAATGTGAAGGTAGAATAAAGATACTTTAGACTTGCAAGTACTCAAAAGTTTTACTTACCACCCATTCTTTTTTTAGGAACCTGTGGAGGGTGTGTTTCAATAAACCAAGGGAATAAACTAATAAGAGGGAAAATAATCAAAAGCCTATTATCCAACAAAAGAGCAACAAAGAGAAGCCATGGGATCAGAGCTGTGGAGAGTTTAAAAAAAAAACAATACCTGATAGAAGCAGAATAGAGGGTTGAGGGAGATAAGTCTTAAAGTATTAATTGAGCTTTGGACCCATAATTAAGCACTTGAAAAATAAAATTAATGAACAGTACCTGAGAGAGATCTGTTCAAACAGAGGGGGAAATTAGCAATTTAGCCCACAGAGAATTAAGCAAATGAATAAGCAAGGCAATAAATAATACAAGACGGGGGTAGGGGGATGTAAGTAAATGAATGTAATATAATGCATTGTTATTCAATACTTACATGGGCATTATAATGTAAACATTGAGGATAGACTGTTTACAGATTTAACCAAAATTATTACATAATTTTTCAAAACTCAAGGAGTATGTGTATGAATCCCAAACTGCCATGAAAAGATCAATATAGAGCATCTAAAATTGTTTAGTTAAGAAAAGCTGAATAAGCACATTATTTACAAATAGGATAGTATCAGAACGAAGTATCAAAAGTGGTTGCTTCCAGCGAACTGAGGGGAAGGCAGGAGATTGCTGTATTTTATTGTAAATCTTTTGGCAATAATTGTTTTTTTACCCATATGCAATAATTGCTTTAATACAAAATAATTTTTAGTATTAACAACTTTGATGATGTTATAATTAAAAGAAGCTGAGTGATAGAGGGCAGGGAACACAGCTAATAAAACATGAAACATGTTTCCATTTATTATTTGAAGATATGAAATAATCAAATTAGGAACTGAAACAGTGATCAAAACTAGGAAGGGTAAAACAAAGGTCAAGGTGGTGTGAGATGAGGTTTATCTAATAGAACAACACAGAAGAGCAGAAATATCAAGAAATAATATATAATCCTACTATACGTAGCGATAACCACAGTAAGCATTCAAAACAGAACGAGTTAAAAGTGGCTACCTTTGGGGAGTGGCAAAGGAAAATGTGGGGCAGGATTTCTCTTGTTTTTTCATTATAAGACCATCTGTTCTATTTGGTTTCTAACCATGTGCGTACATTACCTTTGAGTTTTTTAAAAGTGGCCCTGAGATATAATGGATCAAAGGCCCATGGGGTTCCCTGAAACTTGTTACCAAAAATAACTTTCTCAAAAGGGTGAAATGCATTTAACATAATCTTCACAACCTAGAAAACCCCATCTAGAACAATCCTATAAAGAAATACAAGATCGGTGAACAAAAAAATACTAATCTATTGGGAAGAAAGCTGGGCAGGGCAAAAGAGTATTCCCAATAATATAAACATGTAGATTAAAAACCAGTAATGAAATTTAATTCAATGATCAGTTAATCAGAAAAAATTGTAACGTTGAGTTTATAACTCATTCCTAAGAATTTTGAGGCACACTTAATAAGAATAAAACCATAACAAAAGATCACTTTGCTATAGATTTTCAAGTTAATTACATGTAATCATCTTTTTCTTTAACATAATCTTGGAAAAATGCACTTAAGCATGTGCTTACATGTTCAAAACAAACTACTAATAAATACGTTGTGTGAGCCATGACAAGAAAAAGGTTGAAAAGCAATGTATTACAATATATCCTTATGATATACGTTAAACAACCATGCTATAGAAAATAATTTGGTGTTTAACATTAAAAAAGTAAAAATTTAAGAAAAAAGGAATATAAGACATATTATTAATAGCTAAAGATATTATAAAATCAGCATTACAGCCCACAGCACTCAACAATGAACATAAATAGTAGCTGTATACCTTCATTTTTAAAGAGATGAACCTCTTAATTTATCAGGGTTGATATGTGAATTACTTGACATTCTGCGCCTTCATTTTTTTCCCAGACAAATAAAATGCTTCAAATTTTGATTACTTCTAAATCTGCTGTATTAAATCTGAAGCCAATTAATGATGAATGTACTATACTCTGCTAAGTAGAATTAAATTAGTATAAAATTGATTAGTATATAATTGAAATAGTTGTAGATTTACCAACTTTAATTAGAACAGCTTATTACAGATAATTTACACTATAGTATAAGAAAGAAAATAGAAAAAGTTCATCAAAACCTTATATGAAGATCAGAGATACACAGGTCGGCCTGGTGGCTCAGGTGGTTGGAGCATCGTGCTCCTAACACCCAATGACCGGCTACCAACTCCCTCAGCCAGGGAGAACACAAGGCTCATAATACCAGCATGGGCCAGGGAGCTGTGTCCTACACAACTAGACTGAGAAACAACAGCTTGAACCGGAGTGGGGGGAGAAAGGGGAAGGCGGAAGAAGGGAGGGGAAAAAAAAGATTAGAGATACAATATTATGGATTAGAAAGGGCTAATATGGTAATATCAAGTACTCTGAGAGTAAATCATTTTAGTACAGATCCTTTAAGAAGAGAAAATTGATTATTAACCTTTTAGCCTAGATTTTTCAAGTAATTACACTATTTATGGTAATCTACTATAATAGCTGATGCAACCTTATGTGAGTAAATGAAAAAACACATAATATTTTTTCTACCTACAACACTAAATTACACTAAAAAGAACTCATTAAAATACTAAATATTTCTCATAATTCCTTTAAAAGGTATTCAAGCAAGACAAAAATCCCCTAAGTCTTACCCTAAAAATAAAGAAAAACTAATTTACCAACAAAGAAACATGTAAGGAGAAAGTATCTCAGCAAAAAAACACAGAAGTAATGTCTTTAGTTCTCTCAATACCCTTGTGGGTGGTAACTACAGCCCAGAAAGTTCCACACATAAATTGCTAACTCCCCCGAGTTTAAAGCCATGGTAATTAGGTTCATTATCTTACATGCTAATGACATACAGATAATAAGTTTGCAGTGAATAATTCATATACTACCAGCTCTCACTATGATACTCATTGCTAATAGTTTACTTACAGTACAAGTTGCACTGCATTTTTTTCTATAGATTAAATTTTTTGTCTAAATAAACAGGAATCATTTAGTGTAGAAATTTAATTTACTATCAGTAAAGATAACAATCTTAAACATGTATTGGTTTATATATTTGCAGTATAATTTTTACTCACTCATAATTAGTTACAATGATAAAACACCATAAGAATGTCTTATTGAAAGATTAAGGTACCTATATCAATATAGATAATTATTCTAATGATATTGGGTAATAATTATCCAACATGATTAATGGATATCAAATTATGAATTGCTTTAGTAACTCATATTTTCAAATAAGTATTAACGTCACCATACTCTATTTTACAACGTACATATGGATTATTTTGGAACTTTGAATATCAAAATACAAATGAGCTACTTAGGTTCCTTAGTATGTAAATACTTAAAGTAAAATAATATGGAATATAAGATTAAATTCAGTGACATATAAAATTGCAGTTGTCTACAATTCTTATCCAATTTTGTAATGGATTTATAAAATGCTTGCTGTATTTTTGTTAACAAATTAAATATAAGGTAATTTAAATCTCTTTCAAAGTGACTTTCTCATAGATACTTGGAATAACTCATCTCATAATGTACATACAATATGAAAACATTTACATTACTATGTACATGAGTTATTGTGGTTTCAATATCTCTAAAACAGATAGGTAAAATTTTTTCTATCTACAATGATTCCTTCTAAAATAATTTTATTTCTAAGCTAGAACTGTTTCAATTTGCAGGTTGCATCAATGAAGACAGGTCAGGTAAGGTTCAGATAAAAGTGCAAAATCTCAGAGGCATAAAACAATAAAGTCTTTTCCTTGCTTCCACTAGATGTTCACGGGTCATCTAAAGGCTCTACTCCATGTCTTTACATTTCAGTATCAAAGACGATGGAGCAAGAGCCATCTCAAATTCTGCCAGTCATGAGGGCAGACAACAGGAGAGCTCTGGACAGTCTTGCACTGGTAATTAAACGCTCCAGCCCAGGAAAACACATCTCACTTCTGCACACAACTCATTAGGCCAATTATCTGAGAAAGTTAAACCTTGAAAAAGTTTAAATCTTTAAAATTTCAAAATTATTTTTTCCTCAAAGACATCTACTTCCCTAAGTAGGTTATAAAGATAAGTTAGATAATGTTCATGAAGGTCTTTGAAGACAACTATCATTCTAAATTTCTTTTTGTATTAATTCACTATCATATCAAAACAATCAGTTCTTGACAAATCTGCCAAAAGTATAACCAGGATAATATCAAGCACCCTTTCAAAACTGCAAATCTGAACACATCGTGCTCAAAATCCTCTAATTGTAGCATCACCCTCCATGAAATGATCCCTGGCCTGCTTTTTCTGTCATCTCAGAACACTCAACATGACTTACAAAATGCTCCAAAGGACAAAACTAGTAACTATGCTGCACTCAGGCTTCCCTGACTTTTCACATGCTGTCCGTGTGACAATGTGAGAATGCTTTCTCTGCCCCCTCCATTTCATGAAATCTTACTCTTCAATGTCAGCTTAAGCCCATCTCCACTGTGAAGCTTTTCCTGACTCGGATCACAACACCCAAAGAATTTTGTACTCTCTCAACACTGATTCCTCGTCGCCACTGTGCTGTTCATTAGCCACCCACTAGGTTATGAGCTCCTCAAAAGTAGGAGCTGTCATATTTACCTCTGAATCCCTGGCACCGGACATTGAGTGGCTAATAAACAAATAAATGTCTGTTAAAATAAATAACAATCCATAATGCCAAATGAATGGTGTTAAAAGAAGTATGTTTTGATAAATGAAGACTAACCTAACCGTCTTGGCAGTTCATGACGATGTAATTTCAACAGTAAGTCTGCTCAATGTGTTCCTTTTAGGATCTAAATGCTAGAGTCTGTTTGTTGCTAGCAATTCTCATCAAATTGAAGTGATATGACATTCAGTTAATTCTGCCTTCATTCATTCCCCCGGACTTTTATTTACTCAGCTAAGATTTACCGCATTCCAAGAGCTTGAGAGGTTCTAAGGATGGCATTAATAGTAGAGACGTTGTCATCAATACATGTATCAGACGAAAATACGTTAATATTTTGCTCACTGATGTCTCATCTAATTTTATGGTAGTCCACTTTTACCTTCAGCAGAGTAGGAGGGCTAATACTGTACAGTGTACTTTTATATTAGGTTGGTGCAAAAGTAATTGCGGTTTTTGCAATTATTTTTAACCTTTTAAACCGCAATTACTTTTGCACCAACCTAATAACATAATTTACTGTAGTTACAAAAAATTTGGAACAATTATTATCCATTGGGCATAAAAGTATTAACTATGTTTTGCTTTTAAAAATCTTTTTTGAAATACATTATAAAATAATATTTTTCAAGTTCACAGCAATTTAACATTAAACATTTCAATTAAACAAAAGCAAATTGACATTAAAACAGGTGTATTTTAAGGAAAAAAAAAGAAAAAACTAAAAGGCATATTCAAAATCAGTTGTTGGAGCTGTAAAGGTAAATATTGAAAATAACATGCAAAAAAGTAATAAAAATTATAGAACAAGTATTATTTGTAGTGATATTTTGTAAATGAAAGATTAAAATCTTCAAAAGTAAAAAGACACTTGGGAGAATAGCATGCTCTACATTCCTGAAATACTTTCAGAAAAAGAAAAAAGACAAATTAGCTCAATTCTTCGTCATTCTTGTTATTTAATTGCCTAACTCATGGCAAAAGAAAATGACTCACATAGCCACTGAACAAGTTTTTACTTTTAGCATTGCAGATACAGAGAATGTATTTTTTTGAGAGTATATTTTTTTAAATAATAAAAGTGCTGATAAATTAAAAGCTGTATCTTTTACCGATGATATGCTATTACATAAAATCTGTATTATTTCAAGATATGAAGAAAGTGTTTATTTCTCAGTTTTAGTCGGGCATAAATTTCATGACCCAACTTGATAGGAATTCTTTCAATATATGTCAGATTGTGAGAAGACCATTTAATGTTAAGATTTTTGTGTTGTAGAAATTTTAACCTCTTGTACAATTGGTTTAAACATATTTACAGAATTACCAAGTGCACTGTTGAGCAATGTAAGTTAAACTTAAAAAATTAACGTGAATTATAAGTGATGGAGCAGCAAATATGACTGGAAAAGAACAGAAGTAGTCTTAAAACTTAGGAGGCTGCTGAAACAAAGAGTTGGTTGGAATTGCTGCTTTATATAATAAAGCTTTAGCACAGAAATTCCACCAAGTCCCATGGGTAAAATGTAATAAAAGCTGTTAATGAAATGAAAGGAAGCTCAGTGAATAGCAGACTTTCTAAAATATTTTGTTCAGAGATTGGAACTAACCATACCATACCCACAAAGAACACAATATTGAAGTGCATTTATTGCTTGCTGAGAAAGCAGAGGGGACAGTATGAAATGTAGGAATAGGATATCCTTTTTTATTCAAGTGAACAAAACTCTCATCTGGCAAGTATTGTTGAAAAACTGGGGGACAAAATAGGTATATCTACTTGATTATTTTCAACACTCTTAAAGAAATAAATGTGAAACTATAGGGAACAAATAATGGCATATTTTAGTATGTTAGAAATACCCAAGGATACCAAAAGACATTAACGTTATAGTAAATAAAACTTAAAAGTAAACACCCTAGTTACTATATGCTCCCAAACTCACTAAAGAGAACAGTTTGGAACTAAATGAGATATACTGTAACTTCTTATCTATGTAAAACATTTCATGATTATTTTCTGAAATTTGAAACATTAAAGAAAAACATTTAGACAAAAGATCCATTTTTTAAACCTTCAATCAATGATTACATTAAATTTGATGCCCAAACAGAATAAATTATTTTAGATTAGGACCAGAAAGAAATTTCTACTGCTATATAGAAAGAGCATATTATCATTGACAACAACCTACTAGCATGAACAAGGATTTCAACTTTGATTTAATTAAAAACAGGAAAGCAACAGGCTCAACAGCGTACCAAATAAGTTTATTGCATTGTTCTTGTATGCAGTGAATTGAAATGAATTTATGAAAAGATAAGAATACACATCATAAAAATTTCCAAAACTGTTATGTCTTTCCAAAACAAAAAAATTCTAAATATTCATTTTTGGATTGCTCATGTAGAGAATTTTAAATATCTGTCATTAACTTTGTTATGATTTTATTTTATTTTATTAAGACTAAGACTAAGTACTATTCCATAAAATGTTAGTTTCAATTGTAGGGATGCGTGTGTGTGCGTGCACTGCAATGTAAAATGTATTTATTGCTGTGAGTTGGTGTTGACGATGTGTTGATAAATACTACCCTACATAAAGTCTTGCCTATATATAAGAATGTTCATAGCAGTACTGTCCATAATCGCAAAACAACTGGAAATGACATAAATGTACATCAATAGGTGAATAGAAAAATAGTGATATATGTTCATGCAATGGAATACCGGTTACTCAACAACGAAAATCAATGAATTATAGCTACCTGTATCAACAAGGATGTATCACAGAAACATACAAAAATGTATTAACTTTATACAGCTTAAAAGCAAGCAAAACTGAAGAGAATATTGTTTACATTTGTAATGGTATAAATATTTGTAAATATTTATGGTAAAACTATATACAGAGATAAAGAATTAAAAAACATTATTTGAAAAAAATATATATTCAGGAGAATGGTTACTTCTGTGGGGGATTTGGGAGAATCAGATCCAGCAGGAGACCACAGGGTGTCTCAAAGCTATTGAAAACATTGTATTTCTTAAATTGAGTGATAGGTTCATGAGAATTTCATTACTATGCTTTACAACAGTATACATATTCTCTTTTTTTTTTATTGAAGTTTGTTGGGGTGACAATGGTTAGTAAAATTACACGGGTTTCACGTGTAAAATTCTGTAATTCATCACCTATATATCACATTGTGTGTTCACCACCCAGAGTCAGTTCTCCTTCCACCACCATATATTTGATCCCTTTTACACTCATCTACCACTCCCGTCCCCCCTTAATACATATTCTTTTGATATATCAAATACTTTCTAAGGAAGACATTGGAAAACATATATACAAAATGATTGGCACTGATTATCTTATTGGTAAGGAACTGTGGGAAACTTTTGCTTTCTATATATTTCTGAATCATTTTAATCATTTATTACAAGAAACGTAATAAACTTGTATTTGGAACCCAAAAAAAGGTGAATTTTTATAATTTTCCAATTATAAATTAAAGAATAAGAAACAGAATGAGAGTATACTGAGGTTATACTCTCCAGAAATAAAGCTGTTAAGAGTTTGGTTATAGTAGTATTTTTCAAATGTACAAAACTTTCATGTACGTGTTCAATACAACTGCATTTAAAATAGATGCTATAAAATTAAATAACTTATAGTTAAGTGGAATAGAAGTGACCCAAAAGCCCAGATTTTTTAGGAAAATTACAGTTTCAAATATTTAAAGATTATAGTAGTTCTTTATATATTTAGGGACACAGAGTTAGTGAGAAAGCATGTACAGGTGAGCACATTACATTTAAAAATTCTTTTTCATGCAAATATTTTATTATTTTTCATTAGAAATAAAAGAATTAAAACAGTTTCCATCTTCAAATAATATATAATTTATAGGAAGCGGCAAACTGAAAATTACTTCAATACAATGCAAAAAATACTAACATACTGTAAAAGTACAAGAAAGGTTAGCAAGACAGAGGGAAGAAGATGGGGAAGGAGGCTCAGGCAACCTTTTAAGAAATCCTGAATTTTCAAGGACAAACAGAAATTAGCCTTCAGGGGAGCGCAGCAACTTCCAGGCAGCTCAAACTATATAAGCACTGAAGTCACTGCACAACCAAGAAACTGCAAACAGAGCACCTGAGGCTAACCAGAAAACTAAAACCCGACTGACGTGGAGGCTCAGGGAGGACACAGCGAGGGGTTTTCAAGTTATCTGAAAGGCTGTCCTGTTGATCTTGAATCACTGATCCTACCCAAAGTTAATCATTCCCTCCTCTAAGCTAACTCTCTCTCTTATATAGATCCCTTTATTATTTCCTTTAGCATACTATATGATTACCTTACTACTGTTTGTTTACATTAAATTCACTCACAATTCTCTGATTATACCATCATAATTGTTATTTTTGCTCCTAACCTACCCCCTTCAGAAATCACCTTTTCCTCAGAAAAGGTGTTTGCCTCCACCCCTCCCCAAGAGAAACCAGTGTCTGATGCTTACTACACCTTCAGTTTTACAAGCTGCTTCTTCGTTCATTATAAACACCATGAGGTGAGGGACTGGGTCCGTTTTATAGACTACTCTAAGGACAGGTTTTAGTATAAGACCTAACATGTCTTGAAGTAACAAGCACCATAAAATGACCCTGAAAATGGAAGCCGGCACAGAGAACTAGAGCTGGGGTTCCTGATGCCTGTAAAGCTGTTACACCAACCTGGACTGCTAGCTCCAGACTTCTTTCCCATGAAAGAAAAACAAAGCTCTGTTTTGTTTGTTACTGTGATTTTGGACTTTCTAGTGTGTACAAACTCAATACTAATTGATACAACATGTAAATGGATGTTTAACATTTGCTGATAATGAAACACATAAAAGAACAAAAAATAAAGTGTTCCATCTCTTAGAAATGACGTTGAACATCTATCTTCTTACATATGAGTTGTCTGTTCATGTTTTTTGTTTTGGCGTGACAAACTACCAACTCCTAAGTTGCGTTCAATATTCTGGCAATTTTAGAATTTGCCTTTAATTTTAGAATTTGTCTTTCTGGAGGTATTATACTCTTCCAAACTGGTGTACTACAATTCAATGCTGGCACTAACAACTTAGCACAGACCCCACAAGTTATAGGACACAGTTCGTAGCATGACTCCCTCCCATCAGATACCACCCACACTTTTGACTGCCTATAAATTTGGGGGTTTCCATTACTCCCTCAGGTTCAGTCATTCACTAGAATGACTCACATAACTCAGGAAAGTACTATACTTATACTTGCAGTTTTATTATAAAGTATACAGTTCTTGAAAGGCCAAATGAAGACACAACTAAGGCGAGGTCTGAACGTGTGCTGAACACAGAGCTTCCATGCAGTGGCCACTGCTTGTGGAATTAAAACAAGACACATTCCTGGCACTTACTTTGTTTACGAACAAGGAAGCTCCACTGAGCTTCGGGGTGTCCAGAGTTTTTATTGGGATTTCATTACAATGGTTCATTAAATCATTGGCCACTTGATTGAACTCAATCTCCAAGCCCCTTCCGAAGTCAAACTGGCTCACAATCCCAACGCTCTAATCACATGGTTTAGTCTTCCTGGCTGACCAGCCCCCCTCTGAAGCTATCTAGAGGCCCACCATAAGCATCTCATTAGCACCTGTGATCCAAGCAGATCATGAATAACAAAGACACTTCTGTCACTTGGGAAAGTCTAAGGGTTTTAGTTGCTCTGTATAAGGAACCCAGGACAAAAACCAGACAAATTTCTCTATAATACAACAGAGGCTGATTCTGTCTGTTCTTCATTAGCTGACACACAGTACAGCCCTTCTCCTCTCTCCCCACAACAAATCTTTCCAATTCCTCAGAACATGAATGAAGACAGTATCAACACTGCCACAACCATGTACCAGAAATAATTTGATAAAGTGTTAAGATACTATCACTCAAACCCTGTAGCTATAAAACCCTCCAATTCCCTCTGTTCATTTCAAACATTTTATTTCTATCTTTTTCTACCATAATATTGAAACATGGTACTTGCTTAACTATCACTTGACTCACCTATTTCAGTACTTAATACAAAACCGATCTTAGCTTTGTTTCCTATGAGGAATGGATCCAGGTTTTGTGGGCCAGAATCTTTTAAATTTGTGGAACTCTCCTTAAGGAAAAGACTACAAAATTAGGTATGAAGTAAATATTTATTTGGAATGTAAAAATAAATAACAAATTACAAACTTTCAAAAGCTGACAAATGCCACAAACATCACAAATTCCAGAAAGAATGGTATATTTTTATCAACTGCTTGACCAATCTCTACAATGCTCTTATGCTCCTATATTTCTGGCTGCGTGCCTGCATACTTTTGATTGCCTCTTCATATAATAGTTTTGTAATATTAAGAGAAGAAAAAGATAATTAGTCTTTCTGTTAGTGTGTTTGATCAATTTTTATTATAGATAGTTTAAAAAGGTTATATCAGCTTTACAACTTATTACTGATAAGATCATGTACATTCTTAGCAATATAGTCAAATTTAGGAAAACCTCTATCACATTTCTTTAATACATAAGCTGTATTTATGTATTAAAAAGTAACTGACACAGTGTAAAATGACACATAGTAACTGACACATAGTAAAATTATTCTTGGAAGTCATACTATGCCAGGATGACTAACAATAACTATACATAGAAACAACTGCAAACCATATACTCCATCTAATGTATCCTCTCCTAAACTTTCCCTTAACCAGATCCCAAAAATGCCTCCAGCCACTCTAATGCCACCCAATATGAGGGTATGATAGAGGGAAAGTCAGAGAGAAAAGGCACAAGTTTTAACTGGTTAAAATATCTAGCTTTTGCAAATTTTACAAAAAGATTATAACTATGTAAATACATTGCGTGGGATTCTCCCAGCGTCTTGGAAGGATCTGTTAAGTTAGGGACTCTGAACCTTAAGTTAACTGACTACAAAGTAAATCCATCTCTATTTCCTACCCTAATTTGAAGAAACTGTCAAAATAATCATTTATTTCCTCAATGACACTTTGCTACTTTAACATCTAATTTCTAGAATATGATCATTTCTAACTTCTATCCCAATTACATTAGGCACACTGACACGAAAATTTTCTTTCTACTATTCCTGTTGTAATTGTAACCTAATAGTAATGCAAGCCTTACAATGGCTTTCTATTGTACTTCAGACCAAGGGTGAACACTTTAGATCCCAGTTAGGTGTCTTTCAGTGGTAAATATAAAGAAAAATCAACTTTAAAATGGCCAAATAAATTTCCATTTAAAATGGCCATAAAAATTTTCATTTCCACACAACAAAGCCTAAGAAATTTCCTCTAATTTCACATAGGACTTAGTCCTGAGGCAAAGTAGCTTTAGGATTGGGTAATCTAGCAGTATGACAAAATCCTAAGGATCCACGTTCTCTCCATCTTTTTACTCTGCCATACAGTGTTTTATTTTATATTCAACTAGCCCTCATATGGTTACAAAATAGATCCCACAATTCCAAATACCCATCAAGATGGATAACATCCAGAAATAGAAAAAAGAAAATCCCTTCCCTAGAAGCCCCTCATCAAATTTCCCAGATATAAGTCACATACCCACATCTTCACTAATTACTAGCACAAAAAATGGGACAACCATGACTGGCCTAGGCTGATCAGGATTACTCAAGCCACATGATAGAGGGGTAAACCCTGCACACACACACACACACACACACACACACACACACCCGCGCCCATACATACACACAAAAGAAGGATCTGCCACAAGGATAACAGAAGTAATGAATGGCTGCTGGGTAAACTTTTTATTAAGTAAATTGCATAGCTAATCTTGGTATTAATTAAATTAACTTAGCTATGACATATGATATTTGATTATAGTGGATTACAGGTCAGGGCTAGATGATGTCTTTAGAGCCAGTATAGCTCTCATGCTCTGTAAGACAGGCAAACAGCATAGTAATTACAAACCTGGGTTTTAAAGTCAGAATGCCCTGGGTTTCAATGCCCATCCTACCACTTATTTGCTGTAAAGTCTTGGTCAAGATACTCTGTCTTCTGAAAATTCAGATCGTAGTAATTTAACTCATGCTGCTATGAGAATTAAATAGGATGACAAACGCAAAATACTTGGCATTTTAGCTAAGCTTCATAGGAAGCACTCAATTACATTTGAATTACATTTTTAATTCACTCAATGTTAACTCATATTATTAGTTGTAATACACACAATTATTATGATTTTTGCACCACTAATTTAGAATTTGTGATAACTAAAACATTTCTTATTTCCAAACCAGAAAGACTGATTCCACCTCCCATATTTTATAAATAACCAGCTCAGAATTTAAGAGATTTAATGACATACCTAACAGCTATCTCTTCTAATTCTTCTCCTTTCTCTTCAATAGGCATTTCCTCCACTTACAACTTAAATACAGCCAACATTCATTTAGGCTTACTCCTCCAAATTCAACATCACAAACCCAAACTCATTACTTTCCCCAAATTATGTTACTTTTCCTTTCAAAGTTAATAGCATCACCGTTTATCTATACAGATTCCAGAGACAAAGCTTCAAAACCTTCCTGCATTTTGGGTGGCCTCTCCCCTCATGCACCAGTCACTAAATCCCATCAATTCACCCCCTGAATTATACTCTGAATCCATCACCTGTGTTCTAAAGTCACTACCGCTACCTATGAGATCATTATCTCATTCGTATCTATTATGAAGAGTTTTCAAACCAACATATCTGCCTCCAGTCTCAACTTCTCTCCACTTCAACTTGTATTCTACCAGTTATTTTTTGTAAAATGTAGACTAAGCATGGTTGCCTGCTTGAGCACCTTCCACAGGTCCCAGATATCTCGCATATAAAAATACAACTTTAGCCTAATTGTATAAAATCACTCACAATTTGGCTCCAACCTACACATGCAGCTTCTTCTCTTAACACTCCTTCTATGACATACCTAGTGTGTTAACCAAACTGTGTAATGTCTCATCATTCTCCAAATGCACCTTGCTCATTCGTGCTTGTGTGTGTGTTCATGTAGATCTCTCTGTTTGGGGGCATAAGGATAAACCTCTTTCATTCATGCTGATTCCTCTGTTCTCAACTAATTTCTCTCATCCTTCAAGGCCAGCTCAAATATCAGCTCCTTGAGGTAGCTTCTTACATCCCTCACAGCTACAGGAATTTACTGCTCTTGTAGGATTTTATACATAATGCTGTCATAGCAGTTATATCACACTGTACGCTAGCTAGCTATTCCTTCCTGTCTGTCTGTCTATAATCCTGGAGAGAGTGAATTTTTTCAGGGCAGGATTACATTTTATGAATCTCTCCATTTCTGGTATATATCATAAACATTTAATAATAAACATTAACTGAATAAATAAATAGTGGCAGAATAAGATCTCGAGTCATTAGACTTCAAGTTCTAAACTTTTATATGTTTTACTAGAAATACTTATCGAATAAGCAATTTAAAGCTCAAATCTGTCTTGCCATTACACTGTAAACTCTATGAATGAAGGAAAATTCCTATCTGACACTCTATATCCAATATCTAAAGTATGGCTTTACTGAGAGAAGATTAATAACTAAATATTAGTTAAATGAATAAATAATTAATAAAATTTCATCATGCTTGAAGAACGGGACGACTAGTTAATTTGTCTAATGAGAGGTTAACCAGGAAGCCCTTTCATTCAGTTCTCTTGTCAAATTTCTTAATTATTTAAATATCACAGAGCAATCTTATTTACACTCTATATCTGAGGACAAGATTCTACAGTGCCAGGTATCTTATTTTGAACAGAGGTTATAATCTATGTATCAATCAATACCTATTGTTTCAACTTGGCTCATTTCACTCATTCATTCCCTACCTGAACCCTTCAGTAATTTAACTTAACTGCTATGCCAGGCCTTCAATAAACGTCTGATGAACAAATAAAACTCTGTGTGTGTGTGCACGCACGTGTGTGCGTGTGTGTACAATAAGACATCTCAAATTTTTTTGAAAGTATTAAGAATATAAATGATATATAAAGATACATGCAGAAACAAGAAATACAAACACCCACTAGAAAATGAAAATAAAGCCAAATATTTCCTATAATCCATATACTTCTAGTAATAGTAAGAACATGTGTTTCCCTCTAGTACACCAAGAAAATAAAGAGTTTAAAATATTAGGTTAGATCCTTCCCTCCTCCTCCCTGCAAATACTCGGTTAAATTAATAAGTAATACAATATGGTATACTTTAATGCAGTCATCATTGTAGTGATTATATTACAAAGGACCCTACTAGTTAAAAACCACCAACAATTGAGAATTTCACACAAATATTGGTTATAGTTACCTTGTTGAAATACATGGAAAAGAAGCAGACAAGAAAAGAGTGGTAAGAAGAGGCAAAAAATATTTGTGATCATAAGCAAATTAAGAAAATAAAATACACCCCAAAATACCATCTCTTCAATGTACATCTCCAAAATGGCTCTTATCTTCCTTTCTAATGTTTATCATCCCTTTTTCTTCCCAAGTTCTGCTACCAATCCATCATCTCTTCAAATGGCTTGCAAGAAAAGGAGCAAACAAAACACATTCCTTCTAGGGAAATCGATCATACTGCTCATGGCAGGTCCACAGATCCATAAAGTCTTCAGGTTTATTGACTAGTTGATATAAAAGTGAAATATATCTACTAAGCCAATTGCCTCTGAAAAATAAACTCATGTCATGAAAACAAGTTATTTTCAAAAACTGTACCCAAACACATATTAATAGAAAGAATCTTAAAGGTCACCCAACCCAACTAACCAGAGTTCCTTGATTCATTTTGCCAACGTTCCTACCAAGTAATCTGGTCTATACTTTAATAACTAAGAAATGGAACTCATACCTCCAAAATAAGCTGATTCTATATCTGTATTTCTTTACCACCAGAAAGCTTTCCTTTATTGAGCTAAAATTATTCAGTCTGTGTCATCCACATATTGATTCTTCTATCCTTGATGCTTCACAAATAAGTCAACAAATCTAATTTCATTTCCATATAAAGGAAGCCTTTCAAATGAAGAGGGCTATCATATATATCCTGATTCTCTTTCTTTAAGTTAAAACAATCAGGTTTTCAATCTGTCTTTATGACATGATTTTAAATTCCTTCAATAATTAAAATAAACAAGGGGATGTTTTAAAATCCACCCTGCCAACCGTGAGTTTCAACATGAGAAATAATGCATACCCACCAAAAGAGGAATATGGAAATATTATCCTGTTAATTTTTGAAACCTAAGAATAGAATAGATTGTTCTTCTATGAGCGAACTGCTATAAATGTCCAGGGAAGCTTGTAACCAATGTTTTATTGTTGACAAGGGGGAAAAGAGTAAAGATAGTAAAAAAAAGTCTCTAAAATACAAGAGCTCTTTGCCCTCAATTTTATATTTTTGACACTAAGGCTACACTATTCATGTATTAACTTCCTTTTCCTGCTAGGAAGTTCATACTTTATAGCAAGGTTACACTAGACATGTTATGTGTTTTAAAAAAACCTCACCAGGGCTGGCCCGGTGGCTCAGTCGGTTAGAGCTCCATGCTCCTAACTCCAAAGGCTGTCGGTTCAATTCCCACATGGGCCAGTGGGCTCTCACAAGGTTGCCAGTTCAACTCCTCGAGTCCCGCAAGGGATGGTGGGCTCTGCCCCCTGCAACTAAGATTGAACACTGCACCTTGAGCTGAGTTGCCTCCTGGATGGCTCGGTTGGAGCGCGGGCTCTCAACCACAAGGTTGCCAGTTCAATTCCTCGACTCCTGCAAGGGATGGTGGGCTACACCCCCTGCAACTAGCAACGGCAACTAGCAACGGCAACTAGACCTGGAGCTGAGCTGCGCTCTCCACAACTAAGATTGAAAGGACAACAACTTGACTTGGAAAAAAAAAAGACCTGGAAGTACACACTGTTCCCCAATAAAGTCCTGTTCCCCTTCCCCACTAAAATCTTTAAAACAAAAAACAACAAAAAAAAAACACCTCACCATTTTCTTGTAGCTGAAATCAGGTCAATATTCTGTTTACTCATATACTTAATATAGTTAAAATATCAAACTAAAACACAATTTAAGGAGCTCAGAGTTGGTATTAGGTTAGAGATTATCTAAAAAGTGAATTACTAGCAAAATAAATCAAAGCAGTCAGAAGTCAGTGATACAAGTATCAGCTAAGCCTCAGAGTACCCTCACCTGTGAAAGGAAAGTAAAAAATCAGGATCAGAAGTACTCAAATACTTTGGTCTCTGGACCTCTTTACATTTTAAAAAAAGTATTGAGTACTTCAAAGAGCTTTTTTGTCTACCCCTGCTTACCTACCATATTAGAAATTAAAACATACATTTTTTTAAATGTGTATTAATTTATTTTTTAAATAACGGGACCATTAAATGTCAACATAAAAAACATTATATGAAAAATGATTTCCAAACTAAAAAAAATTAATGATAAGAATACATTGTTTTATAATTTTTACAAATCTCTTTAATGTCTGGTTTAATATTATAGAAGACTTTCATATGCTTACAGTCAAACAATATCACATGTCATATAACCTCTGGAAACTACTTACATTCATGAAAGCATGAGAATAAAAAGGGCAAATCATGTCTTAGTACCATTTTGAAAGTAGTTCTACCCTCCCAGACCCCTTAGGTCTTATGAACCTACCCCCCACCAAAAAGACCCTGAACCACACTGAGAACCACTGAACTAGGCCATCTCTAATTCTCAAGACCTCCATGAAACCAAACTGATAACAAGATTTTTTACTTCTTTAAAAACTGAAAATACAGTTATCTTCACCAGGATAGAATGCGTCACTACTAGGATTCTAAGAGATTTCAGTGAGATGGTCCTTTTAAACCAACTATAAAAAGCCATCTCAGTAAAGAAGATAAAAATAATACAGCATACTCTTTGTTACTATGGAAATTCACACAGGGAGGAAAAGCTATCTAAATAATTTCTCTTTTATTGTAACACTACTAGTAATACTTAGCACGACAAAAGTACTATTTTATGTAACATATATACAGATTGTCTACTATATGTAAAGTACTATGCTAAGTGAAATGAAGGAAACTAAGCAGGAAGAACTACACTCTTGCAGGACAGATCTGATATATACTCAACTATAATACAAAGTAAAAAAAAAGACAAATGCTATGAAACAAGATAAAGCAGTATGGTGGTTCATAATCTTAAGGGTATCATGAGGATGATGTCAATATATGATGATTAAAATATTCATTCACAACGTCTAGGAACACAAGAAAAATATATTCTCTCCATATACAAGCTTATACAGATGTTTCGTTCACTGAATCCAAAGTGATAAATGTACCTTGGCAGAGGAAAAATTTAAATGTAAGAAATGAAAGCAAGTTTAATTTTTAATTTCAAACATAGCAATAAAATCACTGTTGACAGAATCAACAGTGACTTTGGTAAATAACTTTTAACAGTACCTAGACATCTTTATGCATCAATCTCATGGTCACATAAAACTACGAATGGAATGATAATTAGATCAGAAAAAGTAAGTACATTAAAATCTTAGAAACATTGACTGAAGCTTCCATACCTCACTAATAAGTACCTACATTTCATTAGCTAGCCATGTTAATATAATGGATGGTCAGTCATTCAACTGGAGCAGCTAAATGAATAGTGTACCACACAGTTGTTTTCTTCCTAATATACAAATTAATTTAGAATAGTTATCTTTTCCCTTTGTAAAAATAATGAATTCAAACCTAATTCTCACTCCTTATTTGGGAAATATTTAAGAACACATAAAATAATCTAAATGTTTCCCTTAATTTGTAAATAATTCTATCACTCAGTAATCTTAGTATTCTTTATTTGAAAACGTAAAGAAAAATGAAACATAAATTTTGGTAATACACATCTCCTTTTACAAATAATTACATTTTTCATGCACATGGAGTTAACAGGATCTGCACTGTCAACCTTAAAAAGAATATCTATTTAATAATTTTAGACTAAATAGAAGATTCTCCGTCACGTTAACTCTAATAATAAACTTACCTTTATTAAGGTAAACATACAGTACTGACTACAAGTTTACATTTTAATACTTCTTTCCACTGAGCTCCTCTACCCCCAAAATACTATGGCCAAAACACATTAGCTCTCTATACACTTTTCTAAAGTTCTATTATTCATTTATCCTCTTTATTTTCACAGACAAAACAGGTGAAATAGCACCATCTGGTGGGTATCACCTTAGTTTTAAAATAATATTTTACATTTACCATTTTAGCTTCTTTGAAAACACTGAATAACAATGGAGAATTATTATAAAGCACTATGAATGAATAATGAAAAGTAGCTTGATTAGCAAGCAAATGTATATTTGAAAACTGAACCAAAGTTGCAGCATCGTTTTGTTTTTTTAATTACTGAGGAGTTAGCCATTTTTGTAATGCCATTAAGGATAAAAATCTCAGAACTTAACCTTGAGGTCTAAGCTTTAAAAAGTGTCAATTTTTAATACAAAAATAATACATCTTGCTATAATATGTCTATACTATTCAATGAAGAGGGTGAGATGTAAACAATTTTCACAAACGATAGTGTTGCCTGTTCTTTATTTTACAGCTGAGTTTTTTAAAAATAATAATCAACTGAAATTAGTAAGGCTAATCAAGGTTTATTAATAAAAGCTTTCTGAGTACTAACAGTGTGCTGATAATGATCAAAACATAAGTTAGGCCATAATTTTATGAGCTAAACCGACATGTAACAATGAAAAAAAGGAATATAAACAAACTGAGGATAAAATCAGAAATAAGGTAAGGTTATTTATTTTGATAAATTTTGTAACAGGTTCTTAAAGGTGAAATGGAGAAGGACAACAGGATCAAAATACTAAAGCCAACCAAAAAGGTAGCATATTTCTTATATGCTCTTTTATCTACAATGATAATAATTACATAATACAATTTTCCAATAACTGTTGGTTAACCACACTATGTTACACTACGTTTATAATGGAAAGTAAACACAAACGTACAAAGATATAAACCCATTCTCTCTGGAGCTTACAATGTAGCTGTTGTTTTTTCTCACTGTCTGAGCACCTTCCAGACGCAGCATTTCTTCTTGTAAAGGAATTGAACATCTCAATTTATACAACTTTTATATGCAAAATATGCTGACCATTATTAACTTCTGCTTCAACACAAAAGACTTAAAAGCAAAGTTCGTCTCTGCCCTTGCACTGAAGTAACAATAAACTCACAAGAACAGTAGTTTTGGTGAGAAATGTCCATGTGATGTTTGAAGTCTTTAAAATAACAGATACACTGATGGCTGAACCAGAACACCAAGAAAATCTAAAACCAGAGCCTGAGGAAGCAGAAGGAAAGGAAGAAATAAGAAGCAAATCAGTTTATTTGCAGAATCATCAAAAGACTCAGAAATCTCTGGAGACATGGGCTATACATCCATATTAAAAAGCAGACAGATTAAATAAAAATCTGCACACTGAGTGGTAAAATAAACTTCATCTCACATACACACTCTCTTCACCCTCTTCCTTCCCCCTTCCTGACCTCTCCCTCTACCCCTCCCACTTCACTCCTTTCTCCCCCTTATTTGACAACAAATAATGTGGCAGGATGAAATCAGCATGGAAATAAAGTTATGCTCTACAAATGTTCTGATAACTAACTCTATTTTTAAAAGGATTAAATTATGGATCAAAGTCTTTTTTATATCTTCCTAGAACATTCAATACAAAGAAACCAAAATCATTTTAAATTGTCTAAAAAGACTTTGATAAATAAACATTAAAATACTATCATTTTGGATTATGCTTTAAAAAAGCTAACAAAATTTTCCTAAAATTCCTAAAAAATCACTTTCTTAAAATTTAACTTCCAATTTAAATAATACTGATTCCACAACTCACAGGCAGTTCATTTGATTCAATAGCACTTAATAAACAGACTTACAAACTACACACAAGCAGAACTGGGTAAGAAATTGTCATAGGCCTCAATGAGCTTAGCCTAAGATGAAGACAACACAGAAATTATTGTACAAGAGAAGCAAAGTTATTAGAGGTGAAGAGGAAACTTTCTGGAAGAAGTAATTAAGTATTGAAGTTATCAGGCAGGTAAGATTGGGGAGGGGTAGGACAGCCAGGTGGAAAGACACAGGTACAAAAACAAGAAATTAGGTCTTACTGGGGCTTACGGGAGAAGGTTGATGACAGGGGGTGGTGTTAAAAAGGAAAGCCAGATTCAGACCATCAGCTTCTTCCAAGTCTGGCTGAACAACTTGAAATTCATTCTGTGGGGGAGGAAGTCATTTTTCTCTACCCTTCTAGCTTCTTTTGGCTAGTCTAATAATTCAATCTACATAAGACAGATTGACAAGAGAAAATAACCAAATTTAATTATATATGTATGTATGGGAACATATGAGAGTTTCAAAGACAGACAGATAAAATGAGGTATATATGGCATAAGGATGAGGTGAGGGACCTGAGGCTTCAGAGTGGAGGAGGATAATTTGCAGGATGATAAGAAGGGTAGATTTTGTTTTCTGGTGATAACTCTTATTATGGGACACGTCCTCAATATAAATTATTTAAGGGAGAGGTGAAAAGTTCTCTTGAGCCCAGGGTCTTGATTACCTTCAGTTCAAAATAATCCACATGCCAAAGTAGCACATCTTGCTTGGGGAGGCCTGTTGTGAACCCCTTCAATCCTGTAGGCAATGGATGGAGAACTATTAAAGTGTTTTAATAACATGGTCGAGTGATGGGACAAATTGGTGTTTTAGAAAGGTAGGCAATCAGTAGGACAGAAACAAAGCTACAACACACATTAAAAGAAGAATGTGAAGTATGGATAGGAGAAGGGGTGAGACTAGAGGCAGGGTGATCATATGAGGTGTCACTATAACATTCTGGGCAAGAATTATAAAAAAGAAGAATAGAATTGGAGACATTTAAGTATAATATTTATTCATTTAAAATGTATTAAGCTTCTAGAATATGCTTAGCATAGTGCCAACTCCTGATGATACAAAGATAGCCTTGCCTTTGTATAGCTCATAATCCAGAGCAGACAAAAAGAAAGCATGGAATTACAAAACAATCTAATAACTCTTCTAACATAAAATCTGGGCTAAGCCAGATTTAGAAGGTATTAACAACAAGACAACAGGCCCAAAATGGAGACACATATGCTAAGCTCCATGTCACCAAACTGAGACTTAACTTAATGACAGTTTCAGTTCTCTCAGAAGTGGAATCTTAAAACAGTCAATCAGGAATTGTCTGATCATCACTAGTTAGTTAATCTGCCAAAAGACCCATGTCATCACTGAAAGTGAAACAACTTTGCAATAACCAACCCGATTGTTGCCTAGTGTTAACCCCTTGGTCTCACTCCCTTCTGCCCATAAGTCTTTCATTCTGTGCAGCTCCTCAGAGCTCCTTCCTATCTGCTAAAATGAATGCTGCCCAATTCATGAATTGTTGAATAAAACCAGTACCATCTTTAAAATGCATGCAGTTGAATTTTGTTTTTTAACAGGTCAAAGTTTTCCAGATAAATAGAGATCCAAATCTTGAAAAGGGTTTGGAATGGTGAGAGGTGGCCTACAAGGAGGGGGGTTTTAGAGGGAGCAGTGTGTACAGATGCCAAGGACAAGAGGGACATTATGCAATGAACTGCAAATAGATGCCAAAACCAGGGAGTAAAAAGCAAAGGAATTTCTTTGGGCTTCATCCTGCAGACAAAGAGGGATCATTGACAGTTTTTAAACCTGTAAGAAATGAGATCAGATTTTTCAGTTTAGAAAATTACAATAGGCCAAATATGAATAATGTGCACATATGAGTGTTTACATACATGGAAACTAGTTAGATAATTCACATGCATTATCTTATATTAACAATACGAAAGCTAATGGTGACCAAAAAAAAGCCAAAGAGCAACAACTGATTTAAGAGTACTCTCAATTCAACTATACAGTACAACCTTGTACAAGTATGTTAAGTTTCTACTTTCTATTCTTCTTTGGAGGAAATATTACTACCACTTCAAAGAGGTTATGAAAATAAAGGATAGAATACTTGATCAAGAGGTAATTCTATTACACATTAGCTTTTGCAAACTGTATTCAGACTAAAAAGCCACAGTCGGAAATTAAAGAACACATCTGCTTCTTTAAAAAGAAGCAGATCAATTCAAAATTCAGTATGCTTCCATAATGCATATTTTGGGAAAATGAACACAATTTGGTAAAATGGAAAGAACAATGGACTAAAAAGACCTGGGTTACAGTCTTTTCCTTGCCAATTATGATTTCTATGCCTCGGCTTATTCATTAGTAAAATTAAAGGAATGGTACTACATGTTTTCTACAGCTAAAAATATTCAAGAACCTGAGGGACATTTTCATTACTGCGATGAGAGAAGAAAGGCATAAATTATGCATTAAATAATACCTTACAAATAACTTTGCAGATGGGAAATGGAATCATTCACTTGTAACTGATAAAACACAACTTTTATCACCAATAATTTTGCACATAAAATGGCCAGGAGCAGGAGGCCTTAGAACCATAACACCCTGTCTTAAAAAAGGGTTTTAAATAAAATTCCTACATATTAACATTAAACTGTATGCTAAGTCATTCCTGGAATTAAACATGTATAATGGCTTTACTTACTCTGCCTTACAAATGTGGACATTCAAAGGATAATGATTAGTAACAGTGATAATGCTATCAGCACCACCAGTTACAAAGTCAGTGAAATGATGCCCAGAATCCCACAGCTACAGTCTTAATGGTTAAGTTTTGTTTTACAATATCAATAAATCATTCCAGACAGAATAAAGAAGATAGGTAATAGACCTCAACTTTCACCTAGGGGCTTCCAGATACTGAAACCTGAAAATAGCAACAAAAAAAGTGCTTCATATCATACAATATTCATTTTTTCAAATAACAATGGGTTTACAAGGCTAAATTATTACACTTTTTAAAGAAATACTTGCTTTATGCAGGCCAAGGTAAAACAATTATGAAAATATATACATAATTTTAGAATACACTTTATAGATCACAATTCTAGGGAAAGAACAACAGAAAATTCCCTCAATTATACAAACTAATGGAAGACAGTGAAATATTATTACACATTAAGTTATCCTCAAGTCAGTCACCAAAATATAAGGGCCTACTAAGTGCTGGGAATACAAATGACAATGTCTACCCCTAAAAAATGTTTCATCATTTTCAAATATCCAATGAGGTATCCCATAGAAAAAAATAATAAATTTATATTAATACTATGCTAATATCTCAGGGCATAATTAGTATGAACAACGGAAACAAATAAGAAAGATGCAAATGATAGTAATAACAGTTAAAAATAATACGGAAATTTTAAGAGAGGCTAAAAATTACCTACACCTCAGGAATATTGTAAAACTAGATACTACTACAATCTTTAAGGCATTGTTGTATCAACACTATTATTTTTCCAGGTCTCACATATTAACAAAGTAATTTTTACAGAGAAATGAAAAGCATAAATAGCATATACAAATATTATGAAAATTAAGGCAGAGTTCTCCATATGCAAAGCAAATTGAATGTTTGTGGTTTGGTTATTACAAACGGATTGAAAGATACATAAATTAGAATATTTTAATTATACAATCACTTACTAATATTAAATAATCTTAAATATAATAAATACTAGGACATAACATTTCATCATGCTTTTTCCAGAAATTACTCAATTCTACTTTCATTCTTTCTTCAAGGTGAATGGGATCCATAGTCATCGCTTTCATCCATAGCTAATCTATACTTCTTTGCTTAGGAGATAATATTCTTCCTTTTATGGAGAGGATCTAATGCTACCTTTATTGAGTAAATGAGTAAAATAATTTCAAACAACAAGTAACAGTAATAATTTATAATAGTCTGGAATAAAATACTTCAAACTATTACGATTTTAACCATCTACCCCCCAAAAAAAACTATAGCCATGCATCACTTAACAATGGAGATACGTTCTGAGGAACGTGTTGCTGAGTGATTTCATCATTGTGCAAACATCATACTGTGCATTTAACACAAACCTAGATGCTATGGCCTACTACACACCTAGGCTATGTTGTAGCCTATTGCTCCCAGGCTACAAACCTGTACAGCATGCTACTGCACTGAATACTGTAGGCAACTGTAACACAGTGGTATTAGTATATCTAAACATATCTCAACATAGAAAAAGCACAGTAAAAATATAGTATCTATCTTTTGATAGAAAAAATGACACACCTGTATAGGTCACCATGAATGGAGCCTGCTACACGGAAGGTGCTCTGGGTGAGTCAGTGAGTGAGTGAGTGAGTGACCGTGAGGGCCAAGACACGACTGTCCACGGCTGTACCCTTTGTCAACACTGTCCACTTAGACTACGCTAAATTTATTTTTTTTAATACTTTTCTTTTTTCAATAATAAATTAACTTTAGCTTACTATAACTTTTATTTTTAAAAAATTTTAATTTTTTTAAACTTTTCAATTCTTTTATAATAATAGCTTAAAAATACACTGTATAGCTATACAAAAATATTTTGTTTATATCCTTATTCTACAAGCTTTTTTCTACAGTTAAATTTTTTCGTTTTTTCACTTTTTAAGCTTTTATATGAAAAACTAAGACACAGACACAAACACTAGCCTCAGCCGACACAGGGCCGGGAGCAGTGATCCCACTGTCGTCCACCTCCACGTCTTGTCCCACTGAAGGTCTTCAGGGACAATGACACACATGGAGCTGCCATGTATGACCACAACGCCTTCTTCTGGAAGACCTCCTGAAGGACATGCCTGAGGCTCTTCCTAAGGAGGTGTCAGTTCAGAAATATGTCCATGGTATTTTACTTGACTTGTTTCTTTTTTTCATCACAGATTTGCTCCTAAGCAGATAACGCACCATGAATATTTAACAAAAACTTTTCAGTATCGGGATCATGTTTCAAACCTTTTCAGGAGCTTCCTGAGGTCTGCAAAAGCTTCTGCCAAACCCTTAGCTGTGAATTTTCCTGGGGCTTCTTCTTCCCCTGCAGTTTCCTTTTCTCTGGCCTCTTCTTCAGCTGTGCGTTCCTGTTCCAGTTCTGACCCCTCATTAGTCATTTCCTCAGGAACCCCTCTGGGACTCCTCCATGTCACCTTCATCCACGCCCCGGTTTAAGCTGTTCGCCATCCCACCCACAGCCTTGTGGATTTTTGCAACCTCCTCACCCTTGGCAAATCTTTTGACGGCACAGACAAACCTCTTGGGTGCCTTCGTCCCGATGCCACTCATACCCTCCTGGTGACGTCACCCCAAGCGTCACAGATGTTGTGATCCTTCCAGAATCGCATCAGTGTCTGCTCAGTGTCTTCCTCAGTTGCAGCAACAACCTGGGCAAAGGTCCTCGCCAGGTCGTGGGCCTTCAAAGCAGCTATAACTCCTTGATCCATTTGTTGGATCAAAGAGGTGGTATTTGGAGGGAGAAACACTTCGATATTGGGGTAAAGATCACCAAGAAAAGGAGGGTGTATGGGAACATTACCAATAATAAACAAATCGTGAAAGGTGTCTTATTAACCAACCAATACTTCTCCATGTCACTGGCACAGCAATTGCAGGGGGCATTTTGGGAGCGGAGCTGGCTCCTGTAGGACACTGGCGGTGTGTGCTTACTGACATGCTTGACGGCCCTGGGTTCTCACTGTGCCAGATCACAGAGGGTTTTGCAAACTGAAACACTGCCCCCAAGCAAGACTATTATCCTGCCCTTAAAAGCCTTGAAACCTGGCACTGACCTGGCCTCATGGATGAAAAGTCCTTTCAAGCATCCGTTTCCAGAATAGGGAGGTTTCATCCATACTGAATATTTGCTCTGGCAAGTAATCTTCCTCCACAATCAGCTTATCTAGAGTTTCCAAAAATTCTTCAGCTGCCTTCACATCACCACTTGCAGACTCACCACTCATCTTCACATTATGTAATGAATAGCAACTCTTGAATCGTTTAAACCACTCAGAGCTAGCAGTAAATTCAACATAGTAGTCAGGTCCAGCTTTTTCTTTCAGTGTCTCAAACTTTTTGTTTTGGCCGGGATCGTCATGGCGCTGAGAGGGACACGCTTCTGTGTCTGGTCTACAATTCACGTCATTAGAAGTTTCTGCCTGTCTCAAATTTTTGTTAGTCTCGTTGCCGTCAATGAAACAGACCTCTAACAGCTTCCGTCACTTTGTTCTTGTTCTTCAAGATCACAGTCATGGTGGAACGGGACACGTCTGACTGGCAAGCAATAACCATCACTGATTTTCCACCTTCGTAGTCCTTAATCACTCTTAATTTTGTTTCCAGGTCAGTCACTCTATGTGGCCTCTTACTGGCAACATTAGCAGTGGATTCTGACCACTTAGGGGTCATGATGAAGAAAATAACATGAGATTAAACCAAGCACAGGAGAAAAATCATGCAACCAAGAGACGCAGTAAACACAAGATGTATGACACAGCATACTGTTTTACAAACTTTTTTTATAAGTAGAAAGAGTATACTCTAAAGTTATGATAAAAAGTATAGTGTAAATACATAAAACAGTAACAGTTGTTTACTATCATTAAGTAGTATGTGCTATATACACAATTGTATGTGCTACATTTTTATACGACTGGCAACGTGGTAGGTGTGTTTACACCAGCATCATCACAAACATGAGAGTAACGCGTTGTACTACGATGTCAAGACAGCTGCGGTGTCACTAGGCCACAGGAATTTTTCAGTTCCATTATAATCTTATAGGACCACGACAGACAGAAACGTTGCTGTCGTTATGTGGCACATGACTGTATAATAATGATGTTTTCAGGAGGCAGCAGAAGTGTAACAAGCTTCCCTCCTGTGATCCCCTAAAAATATGCAGCATCTCTTCTCAAATATAAAGCACTAAACAAAGTAGTAGTTCACACTATATAGAATTCTTCTGAATGTATTTTTCTACCTTCCCTGGTTTTAAAGGCAGTAAATAATGTTGTTTGTTTATTTTTAAAGGTGTCCTGCTGGTTGCTGAGGATGAAATCAAAGAAGAGGCTGAAATTATGTTAAGACAAAAGGAAGCAATATTCCCCATGAGGCCACATAAGTGTGTACATCCCTTTCAAATCTGAAGATAACAAAAATCATCCATGCTTTCAAAACTATTCACTCAATTTCGTATATTTTTATATTTTTGTTACTGTCAGGGAATGGTTTAAATTTTTAATTTCCTTCAGTATGCACAGTAATAAGGAATAAAGATTATAACAGAAACAGTTTTAGGAAATTTCTCACTGAGATAGTTTGCAGGTATGGCCCTGGTTGCTGTGTTCCAAGGAAATGTGACAGGCCATTTTACTTAAACACTGTATTACAGTTAGTTCCCAAACTAACAGCCATTTCCCTTTTCCAATGGAACTCCAAATTTTTTTCAGTTATTAGATCATCTTGTGTTTTAACGCATGGAATGATTCTTGATTAGAATAAGCCAAATCATAATTCTATTTTCTTTGCCAGTCACTGGTTTAGGAATGGGCGTATGATACAATGGAAGTCAATGACAAATTAAGGAGAAATCTACTGTGGTAATTCTGGGAAAGCTCTTCTTCCTCTTAAAAAGGACAAGGAGACTTTTCTTTGAGTCTCTACTTACCCAGTCACACAACTAGTAAGGATCAAAACCAGGATTCTAATTCTAGTCTGCCTGATGATTTACACCAAATGAATCCCAGAGGACAGGAAGGGTGTGCAATGGAGAAAGCTACCAGAAAGAGTATCTGAGCTGTCTTAAAAGATGAATAGGAGGTAGTCAAGAAAGGTAAAGGAAGTTCCATGGTTCTCTTTTAAGAATTTCTTACCTACATATATATATATACATATATATATATATGTAAAAAAATACCTACCAGAGCCACTGCTGACTCAGGGTCAAGTGATTCCCAAAGTATAGTATGTGCACCACTGGTGATAATTGAGACAATTTTTTTTAAGTTCTTATTTTGAAATTATTTCAAACTTACAAGAAAATTGCAAGAATTATACAAATAACTCCCCATATACTCGTCACCTACATTTACTTAATATTAACATTACAACACAATTTGATTTATCTCTCTCATTTTATGTATATGCACATGTATACACACATGATATACACATACACACAGAGGGTGCCAAAAAAAGTATGCATATTTTAAGAAAGGAAAAAAACCTGCATTAATATATACTGATAACAAAAGATGAATACAAGTCACGTTTGACTTCTGCAATTACAAGAGGTGCTCAACGTGGTCCAGACACTTCTGATTACAGCGAACTACTGCTTGAGCTCAAGTGTTAACATCTGTTAAAATGTATATGCATTTTTTTTGGCACCCCCCCAGTATTTATTATTACTCATAGTTATTGCTGAACCACTTAAGTAGGCTGCAGTCATCAACACCCTTTACTCCCAAATACTTGAGTGTGTTATTTCCTAAAAACACGACAACTGTCTTTATAACCATGGTACATTTAGGAATTCACAATATTTAACATTGTTATAACACTATTACCTAATCTATAGTCCACATTCACTTTTGCCAGCTATCCGTTATATCCTTTATAATACCCACCTTCCCTCCAAGGATACAACCCAGGACCGTGCATTACATTCAGTTGTTCCCTTTCTTTGGTTTCTCTTAATGTGGAAAAGTTTCTCAGTCTTTATATTTCACAACAGTGACTCTTTTTTAAAGAGTACAGGCCAGCTGTTTCATTGAATTTGTCTGATGTTTCCCTCACAATCAGATTTGGGTTTGATGTTTCCCTCACAATCAGATTCATGCTTTTTTTTTTTTAAATAGGAGTACTACACGTGATGTTCTGTCCTCAGTGCATCACATCAGAAAGCACATGTCCACTTGTACTGGAGACAATTTTAAGCAGCAAATATCTTGATTTGAATAGTTTCATATTTAAATAAATATATAAAACTCATGATTTCACAGATATTATTAGGATAAGGCTAATTTTTTTTAAGTTAACAAAAATTTAAATAAATGATATAAGAAGTATTAACACTGGGACTCACTACTATACATGTGACACATTAGGTTAATCCAAATTTAAAATGACGTGGACTTTTAAGTAGCCAATAATAATGTAAAGGGAGTCCACTCCAGATTTCTTCCAGAGACTAATGAAAGATGGGTTAGTATCCTTAAAGATTGTGAGAAAGTAACTGATTAAAAGATAAAAACTATAAGAACCCCTAGCAAAATATTTACGTATCAATATAAACATTTTACTTATATAGGAACACAATATGTGCTCGCTTCGGCAGCACATATACTAAAATTGGAACACAATATTATTATTTTAAGGGCATAATATTTGCTTTAAAGATAATGAAGAATTTGTTATATTCATACAATTCTATTCTTTTCTATGCTAGTAATCTTACAAATAATTCTCTGATACCAAATTCAGTCAAGGTCAGCAAATATAAAAAGTATAAGTAACAATCATCCTTGAATTTCTTTATGCCACCATGATGCATGCCAGACTTGTGTAACCTATATCATACCTTAACAGAATAATAAAGGTTTAGCATTAACAAAGACTTTAAAAATAATTATCCTACAAAATTGTTTAAAAGCCTATCCATGCATGATCCTAACAGAGTCCTTAATCCTCCTCAGAAGAAGGTACAGTTAAATTTGGATAAATTGAAAGAGCACATACACTTTGTTCTTGCCTATCCTCATTATCACGTTGTACATAATCCACGGCATTATGGTTGACATCAGTTTGCCCATTTCTCTAAATTCCATCTTGGAAGCCATCACATTCCCTTGTCCTCATTCTAATAGAGAAAACATCTTTGAAGAGCTAATTACACAATTTAATATTTATATAAAATAGTTTAGGGAAGAAAGGAAAAAAGGTAGTGGTTAAAAAAAACTACCCACACTCCCACGAAAGGATTTGGTAACAAAGGATTTTCTTTGCAAGAGCATACTTTTATGCAAATTGTATACAGGTGAAGTATGTTTTTTGCATTTCTCTGTTCCATTTTGGGATCTTGCTAAAATATTTCTTTTGCTCTTTCTACCATGCAGAAATCTTTTGTCTCTTTTCAGAAAAAAAAATCCTTTAATGAATTTTCCTATCCAATTCACCATTTTAAAAAACTCTGGGGGGGGATAAAAGGATAATTTCAAATATGATATATAGAATCCAATTAATTCCAAAACATTTTTGTTTTCAAGTTTCCTTCAGGCTTTTTTCTACCTCCTGTCTTACCCAACACAGACTTATACACATAGAAATCACAAGTCTCCCTGGCCTTCCCAAACAAAGCATTAAAGGAGTAGGAATGTTTGAGGAAGGTGGTTTCATTTTGTATATGACATTAAAATTTAGTATATATATAAAGTGAGATATTTTTATAAAGGTAACATTTTCACAATAAAAACACTTGGAAGTGATTGAGATATAAAGTAAAATTTTACAAGAAATTTTTCAAATCTATTCTAGATAATGTTTCAATCACTTTGCTAAATGATATAAAAAGTCAAGTTGCAATCTTAATCAAATTCTACAGAGGGAGCTAGCACCACAAAGAATAAATTTATAACAGAACTTCAAGAAAAGACCTAGTCTGCTGGAAATACTGGATTTCTATTCATCAACATGAGCTCAGATTATTCTCTAAGATTTCATCTGAGCCATCAGCCAACACCCCAAAACACAGTATTACCAACAAACTATGGCATATTTCTAGTAAATTATATTAAAATTTATAAAATGTAATATACCTCATAAATACCTTTAAACACTTTGTGAAGTAGTTGTATTTGTTTTAAATATCATTCCTCCAAAAAAAGTAAAAAAATATTATTTTTCCTAAGTCACTGAACTTAGGCAAAGTAGAAAGCAATAAAATTGATCTAAAATCAAATCACGGTCTATCCTTTTCCACTATAAGACAAGTTATAGAGTCTCTCTATGACTCAGATTCCTGTAAAATGGAAATAATTATATCTACCTCTAAAGGTTGCTATGAAAATGAAATTAGAGCATAAAAGCAATTAAAATAATGCTCTTTTCTTGTTCTTCAATACATACATGATATTTAATAGTGCAATACGCTCCAAAAGAAATCAATAATTATATTCAGCAGAGAAAATGTTTTCGAGGATTAGATTAGCTAATAGATACTAAAAATTTCCCCAAAACTCCCATATCCATATTATCCCCCAAAACTCTGACTCAATCCATAGGGTACAGACAGTGTTGCCATACCCTTACATTATTTTTCAGGTAGATATTTGTCAAAGCTTCATTCTCAAAATATTCCTGTTTGTTTTAGACCAAGAAGCAAAAGAATTCAACATCCCAACAGTTCCTGCTCTCTTCTTTCCGTGCTGACCCCATGGAATATTCACCCCATAGATATTATACAGTGAAATACTGTCAAGTACATTGTTTATAGCAAAGGAGCAATGAACTACACTTGGACTGAAAACCTCTGGATAAAGTTTCAGGACACACCTTACCCTTCCCTTCCGAAAACAATCAAAGAGGTGGAAAGCAAAGACCATTACTCTTCTCTTTTTCTAAAGAATTTTATGCTAGAAACTCAGAAACTATACCCATAGAAATTACTGAATAGACTAAAAAAGAGGTAGCAAATTAATCACTTGCTTAATTTTTATTAATAATATTAATAAAATAGCAAAGCACTAATCTAAACCCACAGTGATATTTGACAGACATGTTTTCCAGAAGCCAGTTCAAGAGGGTTTTTATAAACATCATCGTACAAAAACCTACGTCACAACTAACATTTACATGGTTCTTCATAGTTCAGAACTTTTTCATATATGTAATTTCATCTAATCCTTATAAAACCCAATAAGAAAAAATGAAATTATCACCATTTTATAAATAAGGACATTAAATTCAGAAGATTAAGTGATTAATCCAAGTGACATAGTTGATACTGTATCAACTACAACTACATTTCCCAGAATCCCCTTCCCTATATGGTTTCAGGTTAGGATTAACCACAAGAGAAATGTGTATACAATTTGGGAGGTGCAAGTGAAGCAGCTGCCATGTCAGCCCAAAGGTGATCATCAGTTAGAGGTAGTGCAAGATGGACAGAAAGGTATGGGCAGAATTCCGGTTTGTACTTACTTATCCCCACTCCACCTCCTGCTCACTTTCCCAACCAGGCCCAAGCCTATCACCAGATGGTTCACTGAAAACCCTCAGGTGGTAGCAACAAAGAGCCAACAACCCACCAACCCCCTTTACAGTTCACTCGAGCAGTCGGACATGCCTAGCTGCTTCTTAAAAGCTCCAACTCATTAACCTACACCAGAAGTGGTTAGTGACTATTCTCTGCTCCTTTTTGGACCTTTACTTCCCTGGTATTTCCCAAATTGAATAAAGTTTAATTCCTACAATAAATTCCTTATTTCTTAATTTTCATAGTGGAACTGAATCCTGACACACCAAAGTTATATAGCCTGTAGCAAAACTCACACTTAAACTAAGTTTCTTCTAATGCTAAGTCCACGGCACCACACATTTCTTCAAAAACAGAAGATGGCAATTTAGGATTAAATCCTTTAAGAGTTTTAAGATTTACCATTCCACTAATGATATACATTTTTTCATTCACCTACCATACATACATAAATATAAGACCAAGTGTAATTCTAAAATTATCTCCTCTAACCAGTTCTCCTTTATGACAAGGTAATAATTTTCTTCTAAACAACAAAATATTTAAGCAAACCTTTCAGAAGTTTCATAATCCAGGTATAACAGGTAAGAAAAAACTACGAAATCCCAGAATTTTAAAGTGAGAGGTCAGTCAAAAGTTCACCAAAAAGGGTGAACTCTGGTCACAGATTACTTGAGAACCATTTATGGAATACGAGTATGTGTAAAAGCCTGAAATGAATTCAATCAATGCTAGTTTGGGACTCTCACAGAAGCCATCTAATGGTATCAGTTAAAAAAAAAGGAGCAAAGAAATCTAACATTTAGTACTTATTCCTGGAGTCACAGCCTCATAAGCAAAAATGGTGAAGATTATTATAAAGAGCTTCTTAAAGATCAATTTAAAAAGCAATACAGTTAATGGTTACCTTACAAAGATCAAACTACATATAAAAATCAATAAAAAAACTTTTCCCATGTAAAAGGCTTTTTAGTGGATGAAATGTCCAATGAAAGTATCATACATATAACCAAACAACTCAGATCAAAGATTATTTTCTAGAGAAAAGGATTCTAGTGGTGAAAAAGTGATGTCAATGATAAAGATTCTAAACATTCAAGAAAATGAGGGTAAAAAAAGAAAAAAGTATTTAAAAATTATTCCACATAATATGTGGTTGTGAAATGTATGACGTAACTAAACTAAATTACAAGTATAAAACTAACTTATTTCATAGACATCTCTAAAAGCTTTTAGAATCAACTGGGCCAGAAATCTTTATTATACTCCCTCCTTGGAAGAATGGGAAGTGTCCTGCATTTGGAAGTCAGGCACACATAGTATATGATTCTCAAATCATTCACTAGTGGCTACAGCTCTGAGGTGGTTTCCAAAACCATAATACAATACTGTGAAATTAATCAGCCGTTGAGTCTTGATATAGCTATTGAGTTCATTACAATCAGTTACTGAGTCTTGCGATGGATATTAATTTGTCTATCTAAAAAAAAAACAACTCTACATCCTTAAGGAGATGCTCATTGTGACAGAAAAGCACTTAAATGGGAATCAGGAGACTCGAATTCTGGTTCAGCACTGTCATTAAACAATAGTGTAATCTGTAGCAAGTCATTTTATCACTGTGAATCTCACTCAAGTCATTATAAAATACAGATATGAGTTTTAATATTCATTTCTAGAATCAAAGTTCTATAATTTAAAAGATATGAAAGAAAGTAGCCCTTAAAAGACCATAAAAATGTTCACAACATTTAAAATACTGTATCTTATCTACGAATATTGAAAAAAATTAACCATTTAACCCTGTTGTTGGGCCTAGATGTTCTTTATTTCAATTTTTTAAATTTTTTGCTTGCCAGATTTTTTTCTCTTTTGCATTAAGTAAATACATTTTGCCATGAACAAAATCTAATAGCTTTACAGGCAATAATTCTTACATGATTCTTACAAAACAATTTGATGTTTTCAAACAACTGCTAAGAACATTAATAATAATGGACATAAGAGCATATCAGATGTTAACTGATTGTCTCTAATTGCTCTTAACATATTCTTAAACATGCCACTTAAAAACTTATAAATTTCCCCTGCTAGTTTAGAAATCGGGCACTGTTTTCTAAGAAATTATATTTTTTTTACATTGAACCAAAGAGCAAGGTGTAACAGTGTCCTTTCCAATAGTCTTGCTTCATACCCCTTGCATAATTCATTTCCTCCTATTTCATCATAATACTAAATTGACAAAAAACATAAATACATATAAAATAATACATACAAAAATAAATATAATTATTACAAGACAAAATTTTATAATTTAAGGGGGTAATTCTGACAAAATAATTAATTTTTGACATAAAAAAGTCATTAAAGAGAATTAATTCAAAATCAGAAGGAAAAGTATATCTCATATCTAGAACAGCACACACTGCTTATAAAAATTCACCCTTTATCTTGGCAGCTATCTTGAAAAGCTAAGTAAATAAATGTGAACCTCTTTTTGGAGAAGCTTTCCCCATGCTGTACATATAGTACAGCAAACTGAAAAAAATCCAGATATCAAGTTACTTCTGTCTGTGTTAAGTGGCATGGATACTTCTATATTTATTTATATTGCCTTTAGAGTTTGTCTTTAACTCCAGCCAACTTTTAACTTTTCTTATCTGAATCTCTATGATCTGATCTCAATATCCTATTCAAAGTAATATACAATTTAGATATTCATAAAATGAACAGCTATTTATGTAAACAAAATGGTTCTATCTTCTATAACTGCAGATATGTCCAATAAGAAAACCCAAAATCACAAAATTCCCAATCATGCAACTGTTTTTAAATGTGAAGTAATATTACATTGAAGAGCAAGTCTCCATTTATAAATGAAGCCAACAGCTTTTCTTTAAATAATGCCCAATACAGTGACTGATAAGTGGATGAAAAAAATATTTATTGAATAAAACAGTGGTGTTTTTCTAATTTATTTTAAATTACTCCATTTACAAAACTAAACCCCTGACAGACTGAGAAAAATCTACAGAAAACTAATGAAAACAGTTCATTCCTGGACCATGTACAGAGAGAAGTATAAATTCCATAGTTTTGGATTAATCCCATCACAAATTTAATTGCTTGGCTTTGCCTAGTTTAACTCATCCTCCAGAATCATCAGGATGTAGAATATTAGGAAAAAGGAACCTGAGAGAAACCATTCTGCTTAAAGAGACAAGTGTCCCTGTCATTGCTGACCAATGTTTCCTGTCCTGTTTCATTCCAGTCTTGCCCAGACAGAGAAATAACAAATATGTTTGTGAAGCAAGAATGACTAAGTGTATATGAAACCTGAATCACCACATTTTAGGAACTAAGAATATTTTTAATGAAAATATAGTTAGTATTTACCACATGAAGTATTACCAAGATAATCATTGTACTACTATTGGTATACATAGAATTAAGGTACATTTTCAAAAAGCGGGCTTATTTAACGATGCCAATGCATTTTTACAATATCATGGTGAATCAAGACTGTCTTTAACAGATTAGAATTAAGAAGCAATAATGTTTTATGAGAATAAAGCATGGAATTATTAACTGTATAATTAAAATTTGCTTTATATCTACATCTCTTACGATATTTTAAAAAGCTTAGTCTTGAGCACAAAGATATCTTGGTAAAAGACACAAATGAGATTATTTACAAGCAGCTTTCATGACGTTAGCTTTCATGGAGGACTAGTACTGAATTTTTTAAATTAACATTCTACTCTTATGGTGGTATGTTCAACTGAAAGAACTTAATGAAATTCAGTAAATTTAAGGTGTTAATTTACTGAATTTCATTATGTTCTTTTTTCTGATTATAGAAATGGAAACTTCCAGAAATAAACAATTCATAAGTTTTAAATTGCGCACCATTCTGAGCAGCATGATGAAATCTTGCACCGTCCAGTCTGTCCCACTCAGAACATGAATCATCCCTTGCCCAATATATCCACGCTGTATAGCTATTGGTCACTTAGTAGCCGTCTGGGTTACCAGATCGGCTGTTGAGGTATCACAGTGCTTGTTCAAGTAATCCTTATAACAGTCGATCGCTATGTTATAATGCCTACGTCATTCACCTCACTTTATCTCATCACACAGACACTGTATCATCTCACATCATCACAAGTAGAAGGGTGAGTATATACACTGCAGTAGGATATTGAGAGAGAGAGAGAGAGAGACAGAGAGACAGAGAGAGAGAGAGACCACATTCAAATAACTTATTATAGTATATTATCACATTGTTCTATTTTATTATTAGTTATTGTTAATCTCTTGTGTCTAATTTGTAAATTAAACTTTATCATAGGTATGTACGTATAGGAAAAAAATATAGTATATGTAGAATTTGGTACAATCAGTGGTTTCAGACATCCACTTATTCCCCCATAGATAAGGTGGGACTACAGTATTATCAAGTGTGGTCCAATCTGAAGGTGTAGTTAGCCTCAAATTCCTCAAATTCTTAATTCTACAGTATTATTTGACATGAGGTGTTTGCATAATAATTAAGGTTATCATAACTTTTTTACAGTACAATGGGAAAAAAGTAGACTAGCTAGAAAATAGAAATATATAAAAAAAATTTTAGCTTCCCTCTTTGGACAATCTTATGATACTGAAAAGGTCAAGTTAACATGAATTTAAAGAACTCCCAAACCAGTAATTTTTAACTAAAAACTTCACAGTAGGAACTAATCTTTAACGACTGTAGGGCAGAAAAATATCAATGGAAATATCCCAGAATCATATATATAGTTATTTTTATCTGGAAGATAGAACCCTAAGAACATTAAAACTTTAAAAAGGAAAACAATTTTATTCACGTTTCAAACTTTTTAAAAAGTGTTTTACCTTATGCTAAACAATAACCAGGCACTTACTTTTTCATAAGGCAACAACAGAAAATTATTAATATATTTCTCCATCTTAAGCATGAGGGTGAGGAAGTCAACTAAGTAAGAGCCAGAAATTAACAAAGACAAAATTTAATATTTTATCTGGAGAAAGAAAATGAATTGACATATTTCCCAAGATACCCTTAGTCTAGATGATGGAATACAATACTAAATATTTCAATGTGCATATAGGAACAATTATTTCCTGTGTTAACCTTATGTAATAAAAATATCCTAATCCTACTAAAATTAAGGTCTTAGTGTTAATTATATCTTTACACTTCATATAATTTTAAAAATCAGATTGTTTATATACATCTACCCCACAGACAGAATAGAATAAACTATGTACAACCTCGGATTTAATGCACTTACAGTTCCTTGTGTTTGTCTTCAGCCAAGATTTGGTCATTTGCTTTAAGAGAATACCTATAACACAAAACAAAAATATACAGGTCATATAAACATACAAGTACGTTTGCCTCAGGGACACCTGACTGTAGGTAGTATAAATAGTTGACACCTATCAAACACTACCACACTGTTACAGGTCTCTGTCTTAATTGATAAAATACAAAAAAGGCTGTTCTATTAGTCATTCTACACACAGCACCCCAAGAATTGAAGGGAGATCAACTTGACCATGCTTTAATAACACAAGGTATCTTCAATATTCTTCTGTATTGAATCATCTGTAATGTCACGCTCATCCAGCAGGTCAAAATTCAAAAAACTACCCAAAAGTATTAAAAATACCCAAAGTATTTAAGAGTTCATAAAAAATATGCAGTTATTCATTCATTAAACACATAGTAAACATCTATTGCATACCAAACTATGTACTAGGTTGTGTGACGTAGGAGAAAAAATGAGTTCTTAAATTCTTGACCGACCCATTTACAGCTTAATGACCATACACAATTATTTCGCCTATTTAAATCTCAGTTTCCCTGTCTATAAATTTAGAACAGGGATCTTTCAAATTACTGCTGAAGGTGAACACTTTCTGAGGAGCACACTACTGAAACAGATTCAAAAAAGAAAGAAAGAAAAGAAAAAGACAGCAATTACTAGGTCTTCAATTTATACTTGTATTCAACACTTTCCTAAAATTAACTGGGTAGAGCACCCCTGGAAGCTGTTAGAATGAGTTTTGTGTGAGCAAGAGTGACTCCACATTGAATGAGCAAGAGTAACTCCATTTTGGACATGCGCAAAGAACCTAGCGGACAATGCCCAGGAAGCTGCCTGGTTGCCCTGGTAATTGGGTGTAACCAGCTACACCCCGAAGGTCTACTGCTGAGGACATCAGGGTCGCCGGTTGGCTGCCCCAATGACATGACATCAGGAAGGCACTCAGAAATGCTTAAGAACTGAGGACTTTTGCAGCTCAGGGAGCCAGTCTCAACTGAGAAGTGACCACACTGCCACTCTTCTCCGAGAAACCTCTGCTCTGCTCTGCTCTGCTCCAACCGAACCTCCCAGACCAGCCACCCTTCCTCGTTCTACCAGGACGCTGATTGACTTTGGAACGGGTTCATTATTCTATTTGACCCAATTATTGTATTACTCTGTGTGCTTTACTGTGTGGTGTGTTCATGATGGATGCGTCACTGTTTGGTATGTTGATGATTAATGTTTGAGTAAAGAGCACATTGAAAGGCATTTAAGATTTTGCGTGCTCTGTTCTTCACTCATGTCATGGCTACCGCAGAGGCTTCAGTCAGTGCCAGGTAGATCCTGGGGTTCTGAGAGTCTCTCGGGGATTAGTCCCCCTGACTTGCAGGAAAAGACTGCAGCACAGACTGTGAGCCTAGCAGTCGCTCGTAACACTAACCTACCTGCCAATGGATCAGAGGTCCAAGTGAAGAAGCCATGTGGATTCTCCTTTCTTGCCTCCCCTTTCAGAAGTGCCATTACCCATGTTACAAAAAGAACAGCAATCACCCATCCTGAATGGAACTGTACTGCACTGCCTGGAGTGTAAAATCCTCTGGAGAAAAAAAAAACCTCTGAAGTACTAATCAAGGAATGATTTATATTTTGTCCACAAAGCCTTCTTTAATACCACAAACTGATTCCAGGTCTTCCTGTTTTATATATTATTTCTACAAAGAATGAAGCCAGCAATTATAAACGGGGAATTGTGATAGGATGTTCTATTTGCAGATACGTTATGGAATGGGGCAGAAGTTGATTATAAAATTCTCACTTGAAAAGTTTATCTCTTCCATCCTATGATCACCATCAAAGAACGTATTACTTTTCAGGTAGAGTCCTGTGAAGCAAAGCTAGGAGAATGTCCAATAAGAAACAAGAAAGATAGTGCCAACTTATTTCTTCCAGGAAACAAACCTAAAACAAGGCCCCTTGCCCTGCCATTTATCTACCGAGGATCAAATATCAGAAGATGGTTGTCACAGAAACACGAATCAAATCATTAATTTGAATTGAAAAATGAGGCCAGACTTTTTCTATCATGAAAATAAATCTGATTGGTTTGACAATGAAGAACAGTTTTGCCAATAAGGTTCCAGGGCAGATGGTCTTAAAATAAATGAATGGCTTTGACTAAAACATATTTAAGGCATTTGATAAAAACATTTTATCAAAAAAATACCCTTTTCAAAGAGCCCTTCTAATTACTAAACAGAATGCTACCCAACTCATGAACAGCTTAATAAAGCCAATTAGATCTCCAAATTTACTTGGTTGAATTTTGTTTTCTAACAGATGTGGTGGCAACCCTGGGACCAAAGTGAATTCCTGACGCCATACATAGACAATGAGGAACACAGGTGTGGCACCCACAAACCCCATTTTGAGTTCACTGTCTTTCTCGCTGTTTGACGGGCCATTAGTAAGTCCCTCTCAGTTTGAATTCCACTCTCTCTTTGCATTTGAGCTCTGAGCTCATTGGCTTTCCTTTACAGGCAGGTCACCTTGAGCTAGGAGATGATTCTGCTCACAGCCAACTGAAGAGGAGCCATCTAAGCTGGCAGATGGTCTACCTCCAAGAGCCAAGCCCCTAGTCTGTCAGACCGCAATCCCCAGGTGTAAACCCCAGCCCTTAGCTCTGTCCCTGAATTCCACCTTGGGAACTGCTGACGGTTTAGTCTGCAATTCCTCATTTGTTTGGAATCAGCCCATAGATTTCACATTGAGAACTGTTGGTGGCAGCTGAAATGCTCAGCCTCTCTGACTCCATCTCGTTCAAGCCTGCTTTGTTCCCATGGCCTTCAAGTTAATAGCTTCTGCTTAGTATTTCCTCTAGACATAATAATTATTAGAGGAATTCGGCTCGCAGCTTCAATTTTACTAAAACATCCCCTCCCATTTCCCCTTCCCTTGATGTAAAAGAAGCCTAAACTCTACTTTGTTAAAATGGATTTGAGGAACCACTAGGTCTCCCATCTTCTTGGTTGGCACCTTCTGGATCAATAAACCTATCCTTACTTAAAAAAAAAAAATCCTTTTGACAAAGGCATATTGAAATAAATAGTATTTAACTTTTCCCAGCACCTCCTGAAATGTTAAGGTAAACATATACCTAGAAGCAAAATACTAATAGATGTAATTACTAGTTGTTTAAGAAGCCTTAATAAATAAAGCCCTTTTTGGTATACTTCCCAGAATTGCATGTCTCTAAAGACTCTAATACCTGGCAAGTGAGGTGGTTTCTAATTCTTTACTTCCACAAAAACTGAAGAAGGATCTAATCAAATTATCAGCTAATCAATAAATAAAAATATTTTTTATGACAGATCATTTGATTATAGAGTTCAAATAATTGAGTGACTCAGCTGAAACAAAAGCCTGTCCATTACCATCCAATTAATTATGTGAAATTTTTCTCAACACTTACACCTCTAAAACAAAAAAGGGAAATAAAATGATGCTGACCATTGTCTTATTGTAGCAATGAGTAGTATTTATCCACAAAATGTTGAACTAAAAACAAAAATTTAAGATTAGCTTCACCCATGTCATCAAAAGTTGCATTTCGAATAACTTATTTTCTTCTGTTTCAAAATTATTTAACATTTTAATACATTTATGTTGGTTTACTAACCACATGCTAATTATAATTTAATGACTGGGAGACTTTTTTTAAACATTCCGTTTACATACATATTTTTATTGAAGAGATATGACAGAGTGATCAATAAGCATGAGAGGTTTTAATGTACAAAATATACTTTCATAATACATTATTACATGTAAAATATAATTCCTGCATATAAATCAATTACATAAGGATAAAATCTGGTTGAGAAAAATATAACAGAAATATAAATTTAACAGAAAAAGGAATATAAAATTTTTCAATGTTAAAAAAAGAGCTTGCTCGTGTATTTTTAGAAATGGATGGTAGGTACCAAACCACTAGGTTATTTAGAGTCTACTAAAAGAGTGACTTGTCAGTTTTATTTAACAGTACAATAAAAACTCATTAATATTAATGATTGAGCAAAATATATTTATGTAAGTTAAAAAGTGGTAGTTCTCAACCTATTCTCTGCCTGACTTTACCAACGGGAAAACACATCTAGACTCCAATCAGCAGATGAGGAAGCAGGACAAAACACCACGAGAAAGGGGCCTCTTGATCCAGCAGCTTGCCCCCCACAGAGAGAACCTCTTGAGTGAGTTAAAGAACATTAGGTCTAAAGTCTGAGACCTAGGTTATTGTTCTGACTCTGCCAATAATTAGCTTTTTGAAGTGGGCAGGCCATTTAACTACTCTATGGAGGACAAAACTACCTATATCACAGGGTTGCTATGTGGATCAAATAGGATAATACATGAAAAGTGCCCTGCACATTATTTAACACATAATAAATACTCATCCCTACCCCCTTTCTTGGAATGCTCTCACCCCTATAAAACGAATAATTCAATTAGTTCAATATGGGGGGTGGGAGGTAGTTTAAAGTGCTTTGCATGTTTGGAAACAATTGCATGACTACAAATGTCCACTAAGGAAACCAGAGAGTTGTGTACAAGGATGTCAATTAAGAGCATTATTTATGGAAAAGTAAAACTGTAAACAACTACACCATCCAGAAAGTAGCAGACTGTATCAATAAATTATAGTACAACCATGGGGAAATGGTTCAACAATAAGTTAAAAAAAAATCACAATATACTCCCAAAAAGAATTGGAAACATGTATGTAAAAATATTATATAGCATTACAGATGATATTTTTTTTCTTTGTGCTTTTTCAAAACATAAGCATGTCATTTTTGAAGTTAGAAAAATATATAGTAAAAACAAACACATGTAACACTTTAGAATGTGGTTATAATATTCATCTGGATATAGTTTTCACCTAAATTTTTCAACCAATTAACATGTAAGCCTCCAAAGATTAGTTCGAAACTTTTCTTGAATAAAAACTTTTAACTAAATTTAAGTCAAATACTTTATGGAATAAACATTGACAGTAACAGGTGAGAAGTTAAGTAGGAAGAAGGGGAGAGGAAAGGGAGGGAGAGGAAGAGGGAAAGAGGAAGTAGAGGAGAGGAGAAGTAGGAGAGGAGAAAAAAGAGTACTTTCCTCCATCCCATCTGAGCTGTTTCAGGAAGACACGCGTGAAGTAAAACAGAACAAAATCCAATAATGGCATTCCCACCATGGGCAATGGGAAAATGCTACTGCTATTTAGGTTTATAATTTAATATCAGAACACATAAGTAAAATATATTAATACATTATAGAAGAGCATTTGAGATCTTGCTCACCAGCATATGAGGTCAGTTTGCTTCAAATAAACTTACAAATTTTTTTTTAAAAAATACATTATAGATAACGATTAAGATATGCAAGAACAGCAGTAGTGTAAACTAATAGTAATAAAACAAAGTTTGGGAAACTGATAAGAGATTGAAACAAACATTATTTACCAAATATGTTCTTTCCCTGAAGTTTAGCATAACATGGAATTTTAGGCTTGTAAAAGACCTTAAAGAAACTGTGAAGTCCAGAAAAAACCCTGTCATAAGTAAAATGCCCTACTCACTGTCGTACAGGTATAAATGCCAAGCTAAGACTTGCTACATAGCAGGATGAGAATAAATTATTTCATAAATACTGGCAACTAAAATTGCCTTCTGAGAATTAAACAAGTACAATTCCTAGAAATCTACAAACGTTACTACATAGTCAAAACAATCCTAATACTGTCCTGCAAAATGATAAAAAATTGGCAGAATCAATCAGGTAGACAGTGTGGATATAGTAAGATTTTAAAAAACATGTTTAATTGGCTCTTGCAATTAAAAAATGAAGGTTGACACAAGGTTGCCAGTTCAATCACTCAAGCCCCGCAAGGATGGTGGGCTTCGCCCCCTGCAACTAAGATTGAACACAGCACCTTGAGCTGAGCTGCCGCTGAGCTCCCGGATGGCTGTTGGTTGGAATGCGTCCTCTCAACCACAAGGTTGCCGGTTCTACTCCCGCAAGGGATGGTGGGCTGTGCCCCCTACAACTAGAAAATGGCAACTGGACCTGGAGCTGAGCTGCGCCCTCCACAACTAAGAAACAAATTGAAGCTGAACGGCACCCTCCACAACTAAGATTGAAAGGACAACAACTCGACTTGGAAAAAAAAAAAAAAAATGAACATTGATTAAAACATACTAGACGGGAAGAAAAGAGAGGCCAAAAGTGTTCATCATAACAACGTTTCATACTAAAGCTGAAAATTAAGAGGCTTTTCTAAAGAAACAGATTAAGAATAAATCACAGGGTTAGAATGAAAATAGTAGCAAAAGTACAAGGATTATGGAAATAATATTTTAAATTTTCATTAATAAATTAGATGAGGATTAAAACTCAATTAGAGAAAGCTGAAGGAAAAAGAATTAATCCAGATTTAAACCTAAACTCACAGAATTATACTCTTGGTAGTCTTAAATTTTTCTTTCCTTATGTCTTTTATTTTTCAAAAATTGATAATTACTCAAAATGACTGGCCACATATTTTCAGTAAAGTATATATATATATATATATATATATATATATATATATATATATGAAGCGGAGTACAGCATTAGGAATAGAGACAGTGGAAATGTAATGAGTATGTGCGATGTCAGAGGGGTAGTGGATGGGGGGAGGGGTTTGTCACTGTGTGAGGGATATAAATGATAAATGTCTAACTATTACATTGTTTTGTGCACCTGAAACTAATAAAAAATGTTAAAAAAAATTATACAAGAATACCTAAAATAAATGGAGAAATACATGTAAAATAAAAAAAAATACTTACATGGTACAGAACTCATTTTTCTAAATTAATCTATAAATGTAATATAATTCTAAACAAAATTCAAGAAAAAAACTTGTAGAATTTGACAAGGTCATTCTAAAATTTATGTACAAAACAGCCAAAAATAAGAAAATTTTTGAATAAGAAAAAAGTGTAGGGATTTGTTCTAACAGACTTCAAAAAATATTATAAAGCCTTAGTATTAAAATAAATGTAGGGTTGCATTAGTTCAGGGACAGATAAATAGACCAACAAAAAGAACGAAGAACCTAGAAACTGAGCTATAGATAAAGAAAAACTGACATTGCATATGACTGAGTAAAGGTTGGATTATTCATAATATAGTGATGTAATAGATGATTCCCAATAAGGAAAAAAAATTTTCCATCATATACAAAAATCAATTCAGCTCAATTAAAGACCTCAGCACACAAAGCATAATATTAAAACTTGCAGAAAAAAATATTGCAAAGTAGCTTTATACAGAATTAACTACAAAAGTATCAGAGCATCTCACAATTAATTTTAAAACAATTACAGCTTTTAACTTTACATAAGTAGTCTTACTAGACACTCTAAATACTGTTTCACCTTCAAACCTAATATACACTCATTTATAGAAGTAATTCATCTTTATACAAATAATTAAGTTGTAAATTTCTGGCATTGAATAATCAGCACTGAAATTTATGACCAACTGTTATTACCTTGAGCATTTTTGGAGTGAACATTAAAAATATCTTTCATGCATGCTTACATTAACCAAGACTTACCTAAGGTTTGTATATTTACATTATTAATATTTAGATCTGTGAGAAAGACATATATTTCCTCAACTACTCTAGCTTGTCTTCTTAAAACTGAGTATTTTCATATCTAATGATGGTTATTCCCCAATTACTATTTCATTAATCCTCTCATTCATCTCATTTCCACGGTATTTACCTGGTATGAAGAAAAATCAAGGCAAACTTGTCTGACACATTCCTTCCCTCCCTTTCCCATCCTTATTAACACCTATCTCTTCCTTTACTCTCCACAATTAGACAATACTCATCTGGAAGTAAGAGTATTTATATGTTCCATTTTTCTTCCTGCCCTTGCATCAACTGTGTCTTTTCAATATGCTAGAAAAGATTATTTTCAATAGCCTACTTCCTGCTGCAAGTGTTTCTATTTATTTTCAGTTGTTATAGTTTGGCAAATTAGACATATTAAAACTGACTAAATTAATTCTGCTTTTCTTTCAATTAGATAAAGAGCCTAAATTTTCTTATCCCAGGGAAAAACTAGCTTTACAATCTTCTAATAAACAACAGCATATTCTAGAAGAAATTTAATTTTGAATATCAAATAATTAGCTAATTGGTATTTCTCAATCACGGCAATGCTTGCTCTATTCTGGAAATAGGTCAATTGTAGGCAACAAATCAACCCCGCAATACAAGAAGTGCATTGTTTTGAAAATTTAGCCAAGACAAGAACTGTTGAGGCTTTCAATCTCTCACAAAGGATTTGTTAATCTAATCTAACACACTAATTAAAACTAAATAGCAACAATTTTTGGAGAAAATTACACATATTTTCTCACCTACACTCTACCTATAATTGAAGGAAAATAAAATTTCATTAAGTTTATAACCCTTTACATATCTACACACAAAAAAATCTGAATATATGATTGAGTTTTTGGCTTTCATATTAATATTTCCATAGTATGGTTGCAGAAAATAAAGAACACAGGTTTTACAATGAAAACCTGTACTTCAAATCTCTGCAGTATAATTGATGTGTTTTTTGGTCATGAACAAATTTCTTAAGGTCTACATTATTCTTTAGGAGGAAACCTACCTCACAAAGTCATGAGGATTAAACTGATCCCATATAAAAACACACCTAATACATGTTAAATAAATGCTATTATTATATAATTAGATAATGATTGTTAAAAAATTATTACACTCTTATTTTTCTCTCTCCTCTTGAAAGTCTTTCAAATGGATTCTCCAAGACCCTTCTTTAGATTCAACTCTTTGTGCTCTACCAGTCCATTTTGCGAAGACCTCTAGCTCTAGCATATGATGGTTCTTGTTCTTTAAAAAACAACTCTGAAAAGCTTGACAAACATAGCACATGAAAAATATATCTAAAAGCAAAAGAAGAAAGCATCAAGTCCCTCATTAACTTGAAACACTGAACACTTAAAATTTCAATTTTTCGACTAGAGTTGACATCCAATATTATATTAGCTTTAGTTGTACAGCATAGTGGTTAGACATTTATATAATTTACAAAGTGACCCCCACACACACTTAGTCTAGCACTATACAGTTATAACACTGGTTACCATCATAAAATTTCAAATTTTGTACTTTCTCTTTGAAATTTTATATGGTATTTGATTTTTTTTTAAATAGTAACAATCAATTACTTGACTTCTTGGACAAAATATCTCACACCAAGTAAACTGCAAACCCATGAATTCATGTTCAATTGACTTTACTTTTTGTTCATAGCTTTCTTGAGGTAAAACTGACATAACTGACATATGATACACTATATATATTTACAGTATACAATTTAGTAGCTTTTGATACATGTATATGCTCATGACACAATCAAGATAAGGAACACAGCCCTAAAAGCACCCTCCTGTCCCTTTGCAATCTATCCTTCCCACATCTTACCACACCCTTACCAATGCTGTTTTATGTCACTGTAGATTAAAATGAATTTTCTATAATCTCATGCAAATGGAATAATATAGTAATGTATTCTTTTTTGTCAGGCTTCTTTCAATGAACACAATTATTTTGAGTTTCATCCAATCAATACCCCATTCGTCTTTTATTTGACTAGTATTCAACAGTATGGATAATAATCTGTTTAACGATTCACCTGTTGATAGACTTTCGGTAACTTCCAGGTTTTAACTATCAAAAACAAAGTTACCATGAACATTCCTAAACAAGTCTTCGTATGGATATATGCTTTCACATCTCTTGGGTAAATACCTAAGAATGGAATGGTTGGATCAAATAGTAAATGTATGTTTAACATTTTAAGAAACTGTCAAACTCAGTGCAGCATCTTACATTACCATGAGCAGAAAGCTCCAGTTCCTCCATCACATGGCTGACATATGGTACTCAGTTTTAAAATTTTAGCCATTCTAACAAATGTGTAATATTATTTCATTGTGGCTTTAATTTATATTTCCCTAATGACTAAAGAGGTTGAGTACCTTTTCGTGTATTTGCCATCCATGTATCTTTTTTCTTTTTTTTTTTTTTTTTTTTTTTTGTAAGTGTGCTTTTCCAGGACCCATCAGCTCCAAGTCAAGTAGTTGTTTCAATCTAGTTGTGGAGGGCGCAGTTCACAGTGGCCCATGAGGGGATCGAACCGGCAACCTTGCTGTTAAGAGCACCGCACTCTAACCAACTGAGCTAACCTGCCACCCCCATCCATGTATCTTTGGTGAATGTTCAAATCTTTTGCCCATTTTTTATTGGATTGTTTCTTTTCTGATTGAATTTTGAGAGTTCTTTATATATTATGACTACTAGTCCTTTATCAGACATACAGTTTGCTAAGCTTTTTCTCCCAGCCTACAGCTTGTCCTTAAATTCTTGTAACGGTTTTTCCAACAGCAGAAATGTTTCCCTTTGGTGAAGTTCATTTCATCATTTTTTCTACACGTGCTTCTGATGTTACCATATAAGAAATTTTGGCTTAAACCACAGTCATGAAATTTTCTGTTATAATCTAAGAGTTTTATAGTTTCAGGCTTAACATTTAGTTCTTTCGATTAATTTTGTATACAGTGTAAAATATAGATCCAAATTCGGGTTTTTTGCAAGTGGATATCCATTCAATTGTCCAGCACCATTTACTGAAAAGACCATCCTTTCTCCAGCAAATTGCCTTGCACCTTTGTCAAAAATCAGTCCATTTATGTGTGGGTCTATTCCTATCCTAGCTACAATGATCAGGTCACCATCTCTCAACAGCTCTATCACTACAGCCTCCTCTAATCTATGTCCTCACATCCATTGACCTACTGCAGACACAGTGATTGATATCATTCTAAATGTGAACCCAACGATGTCATCTCCCTACTTAACCCCACTTGCCCGTAACAGGGACATGAGAGACATTCCAAGCTCCAAACCATAAGTTTTCACTCATATATGAGCTATAAAACTGAAAACAAGGAACAAACAAGACAAATAAACAAACAAAAACTCATGGACTTTCTATTCTATACCAAAAATATCTTTATGCTAATATCACTGTTTTGATTACTGTAGCTTCATAGTAATTCTTAAAATCAGGTAGTAGCTTTTCTGTAGATTGCATTAGTTATTCTATACCGATTACTATGTCTTTTGGAAGTAGAAGTTTCTTTCTTCCTTTGCAATATCTTTTATTTCTTCTTGCCTGATTGCACTGACTACAATCTCCAGTACCAAAGTATACATTTTGAAGTGGTGACAGTCAACATCCTTGAATGATTTCTGATCTTGGGGGAAAGCATTCAGTCTTTTGCCATTAAAAATTATGTCATTAATAGGCTTTTCTCTAACCTAACTTTTATGAAGTTAAGGAAGTTCCCTTCTATTCCTAGATTGCTGTATTTTATTGAGAACAGATATTGGATTTTGGCAAACGGCTTTTCAGTGTCTACTGAGATGATTACGTGATTTGTCCTTAGTTGGTTAGTTTGTTAATACAGTGAATTACTCTAATGATATTCTGAATGTTAAACCTACTCTACATTGCTAGTACACTATTTAATAATAAACTGCAATAAGTGATATATCCAGACGGTCCCCAACTTACATTGGTTCAACTTATGATTTTTCAACTTTATGATGGTTTGAAAACAGTACACATTCACTACAAATTATACTTCAAATTTTGAATTTTGATCTTTTCTGGGGCTAGCAATATGTGGTATGATACTCTCTTGTGATGCTAGGCAGTGGCAGTGAGCCGCAACTTCCAGTCAGCTATGCAAGAGTAAACAACCGATAGAGTATACTGGGTTGCCAGCATTTTTTAGATGTTGGGCTTTGTGTTTTTGCATCCTGTCATATCTGCAAAACACCCATGTGTGTCTCCTGCTTCTGGTGAGAAGAGGAAGAGGAAGGAAATTACTCTTGAGATGAAAGTAATGTTAAGTGTTCTGAGCATGTTTAAAGTAGGCAAGGCGAAGCTATGATGTTCAATAAGTTAGGGATATTAAATGCATTTTTGTTACGTATACTTATTTAGTTTACAAATTTATTTCTTGAGAATAAGAAGACACCATTTATTCTGTTTTTTGTTACGGTGTCACCTATATATGGAATTTTTTAATAATTTTTTTCATTTTTCAATTACAGTTGGCACACAATATTATATTAGGTTCAGGTGTAGAACATAATAATTAGACATCTACATAATCTACGAAGTAATCACCCGATAAATCTAGCACCCGTCTGACACCATACATATTACAATATTATTGACTATATTCCTTATGCTGTATTTTACATCCCCATGACTATTTTGTAACTACTTCTTAATCCTGTCCCTTTTTTCACCCATCCCAAAACCTCCCTCCCATCTGTCAACCATCAAAATATTCTCTATATCTATGAGATTGTTTGTTTGGTTTATTTATTTATTTTGTTCTTTAAATTCCATATATAAGTGTAATCATATGGCATATGTCTTTCTCTGGCTGACTAACTCCACTCAGTACAACACCCTCTGGGTTAATCTATGTTGCTGCAGATGGCAAGATTTCATTCTGTTTTTATGGCTGAGTAATATTCCATTGTATACATGTACCACCTCCTCTTTATCCATTCATCTATTAATGTACACCCAGGTTGCCTCCATATCTTGGCTACTGTAAATAATTCTGCAATGAAAATATGGACGCACATGTCCCTTTGAAGTTTTGGGTTTCTTCAGATTAATACCCAGAAGTGGGATTACTGGGTCCTTCTTTGTCTCTTGTTATAGTCTTTGTTTTAAAATCTATTTTGTCTAGTATAAGTATTGCTACCCCAGCTTTTTTTTCTTTTCATTTCCACTTTCATGAAATATCTTTTTTCCACTTGTTTACCTTCAGTCTGTGTGTGTCTTTCAATCCGAAGTGAGTCTCTTGTAGGCAGCATATGTAAGGATTTTGTTTTCTTATCCATTCAACCCCCCTATGTCTTTTGATTGGAGCATTTAATCCCTTTATATTGAAACTAACTGCTGATAGATATTTAGATATTTAGTTATTGCCATTTTGTTATTCATAATTTTCACCTATTTTTTTCATCTTCAAGAAGTCCCTCTAACATTCTTTGTGATTTGGTGGTGATGAACTCCTTTAGCTTTTTCTTGTCTGGGAAGCTCTTTATCTGTCCTTCAATTCTAAATAATAGCTTTACTGGGTAGAGTAATCTTGGTTATATATCTTTGCTTTTCATATGGGATTGCAAAGGGCCCCAAATAGCCAAAATATCTTGAAAGACAACAAAGTTGGAAAGCTCACACATCCTGAACTTAAAACTTATGACAAAACTACAGTAATCAAAACAGTGTGGCCCTGGCATAATAACAGACATACAGATCAATGGAATAGAAATGAGAATCTAGAAGTTAACCCACACACCTATGGTCAATCAAATTTTGTCAAGTGCCAAGACCACTCAATACGTAAAAAAATAGTCTCTTCAGCAAATGGTGCTGGGACAACTAGACTTCCACATGCAGAAGAATGAAGTTGAACCTTTAACACACATCTGATACAATAAGTAACTCAAAATGGATCAAAGACCTAAATATAAGAGCTAAAACTGTAAAATTTTTAGAGGAAAACATAGGCATAAGTATTTGTAAGCTTGGATTTAGCAATGGATTCTCAGATATGACAGCAAGAACACAAGCAACAAAATGAAAAAATAAGGTGGACTTTATCAAAATTAAAAACTTTTGTGCATCAAAGAACACTATCAAGAAAGTAAAAATAATCCATAGAATGAGAGAAAAATATTTACAAATCATATACCTGGTAAGGGTGTAGTATCCAGAATACATAAAGAAATTTTACAACTCAACAACAAAAAAACAAACAACCCAATTAAAAAATGAGCAAATAACTTCAATAGACACTTTTTTTAAGGATATACAAAAGACCAATAAGCACATGAAAAGATATTCAACATCATGAATCATTAGAAAAATCTAAATCAAAACCACAATGAGATATCAATTTATACCCCCTAGAATGGCTTTAATTTAAAAAAGAGAAAAGAACAAGTTTTGACAAGAAAATGGAACCTTCATTTGCTGCTGGTAGGAATGTAAAATGATACAGATACAGTACAGAAAAGAGGTGGTTCCTCAAAAAGTTAACATAGAATTACCGTATGACCCAGCAATTCCAATCCAATGTACATACCCAAGAAAAATGAAAATATATGGCCACAAAAATTTGTATACAAATGTTCATAGCAGTATTGTTCATAACAGCCAACAATGGCAACCACCCAAGTGTCCATCAACCAATGAATGTATAAACAAAATGTAATATATCCATACAATGGAATGGTATTTTACCATAAAAAGGAATAATGTACTGATACATGTTACAAGGTGGATAAACATCATGCTCAGTGCAAAAAAACAGACACAAAAGGCCACATATCGTATGTTGCCATTTATATGAAATAAAATGTCCAGAATAGGTGAATCCAAAAGCAGACTGATATTACAGTTCCCGGGAGACTGGGCGGTGGGGGACAGGAAGGAATAGCAAATGAGCTTGCTTAATGAGTATGGGGTTTCTTTCTGGGGTGATAAAATGTCCTGAAGTTAAATAGTGGCTATGGTCATATACAACTCTGCAAATCTACTGGCAGTCACTAAAGTGTACATTTTAAAATGGTTAAAATTACGGATTTTATATTTTACCTCAATAATTATTTTAAAAAGTGGTTGCCCCTGGGCACAGAAATTAGGGTGTGCAAAGAGAAAGGGTTCTTGCTGTCTTAGTATTAATCCTCTTCTCCTACTTAATTTTTTCCATGTACCAAATGGTCTCAAACAGCCAGGTAAATAAACACAGTGATTTCTCAGCTAAGTTAACATCAAAAGTTACTATTAAGAGGGAAATAGATATTCATGGCCTTTGAATTGTGTCCTGCATATTCTTCTTGTCCTCTCTAAGCCCATTTGTTCTCTCATTTATGTTATGGTACCATTATAGATGTAGTTCACTGACAGTAATTTAAAAATCCAGAGAATTTTGGAATCTGAAATTTGGAAATTAAATCATTGGGTAAATCATATATACTTCTTCCTTGCAAAGAATAAAAACTAAATTTTAAGTAAAAATAGCAACAGGAATGAACAAATGTACCTAAGTTTTCTCAGGGAAAAATGTGGTCAATTACTCAATAAATAATGACAGTGTACTTGCAAGTAACAGGTTTAAATTTCCTAAATTTTCCTCCAACTGAAGGTATTAGACAGTAAGTTCATTTCTAAAGTTTTCATCATTTTTTCTTTAGATATGTTTCACGTAGTACATACGAAGAGTTTAATACTTACTTATCAAGGAACGCTTTATCCACTACAGCAGTGATGTCAAGAAGAGGATTTCCCATTCCAAAGAGAATGTTTTCTCTAAAAAAAAAAAAGAAAGAAAGAAAATATATATATGTATATATAAGCACAAGTTAGAAATACTTCTTAAAGTAAATTGATGTGTAAAATGCACACAAATATAAATATCTTTACTTCATCTTGAAAATAAACCCAACATACTAGTTTATTAAACCTTTGATATGCCTATTACATGTAGAACAAAATTTCAGAGGTAGCACTGAACCATTTAGAAAAGATAATGAGTATACGTGGGATGTAAAACTGAAAGCAACAAAGGAACAAGACAAACAAAGAAACAAAAACTCATAGACACAACCAACAGCTTAGTGGTTACCAGAGAGTAAGGGGGGAGAGAGATGGTAGAAGAAAGTAAAGAGGGTCAAATATATGGTGATGGAAGGAGAACTGATTGCCAGGTGAGCACACAATGTGATATATAGATGATGTATTATAGAATCATACACTTGAAACTTATATAATTTTACTAACCAATGTCACCCCAATAAATTTAATTTTAAAAAAAAGATAATGACTTAAATTGGATGACATAAAATATAACAAAAAAGATCATGTGTTTTTCATAATATTCAACAGCTAATAAGTGAACTCAATAAATTTCATTTTGTTTTTTTAAGATCCATTAAAACAAAGTTCTATACTCAATAAACACAAGAATGAACTTGCTCTAACAAGTTAAGATACCCAACTACTAAAAGTTACTAAGGAGCGTGGAGCAGGCCCTGGAGAATCCGGGCAAAAGCTCTACCCTTGACAAACTGAATGACTGTGGTGGGGCCTTCACATTGGGTATCATAAATGGTGTAATTTTCAATGACATTTAATAGACTTTAAGGAAGTCTGTTTTACATAACTTATTACAATATGTCTCAAAACCAAGGGAAAGACAGGACTCCACCACAAGAGATGCCTTAAACTGGAGTCCAACTGACAGCAAGAAGTGAACCAGTGGCCATGGTTCACTCAGCTTCGATGGGAGGTATTCTTCTAGTTTATTCAATAAAATTTGCCTGTGTGTAATTTCCTATTGGTCTCTAGTTTGCTAGATCTCTTCCAGTTGCCTCCAAACCAGTTACTATCCTCACCATTTGGAAACTATCAGTAATATCAACAGAACCAGTGCCAGTGGTTTCTTTTCCTTCATGGGGAGGGTTATATGAATTTTAGTTTTACTGACATAGAAATGCGAAACTTTGTATACTTCCAATAAATGGTTATATTAGAGTTTCAAACACTTAAATTCCTATTATTCACCTATATAGGCTCTTCGGGGCCTAACTTAGAAAATTATTTCTAATTCTTGAGTTGTACACCTAGACTACTTCCCCAAGAATAACTCAGTAAATACAGTAGAAGATTCAAATCAAAATTTAAACATACACCTAAAACAATAATAAATAAAGATGGTACAGAACTTCCGGGTTGGTGAACACATCGAGGTGTTGGAAGGAAGGATGGCAGGCCTACAGAGACGTGGAAGCTCGTGTCCACCACTCCCCACCCCCATACCTTGCTGTGATATTATGGTTTATAATAACAAATATATTATTAGGTGACTATGGCTCAACCTTTTCAGAAAACCTTATGAAATGAGATTCAGAGCTCCCTATCTAAAGAACAAAAGTGGAAGAATGCATACATTTGTTAGGTAGAAGTTAGAAAATGGAGGAGGACAAGGGGTGGGAGGGGGTCCATTGTGCCTATAGAAAAAGCTCATAACCAGCTTTTGATTAACTGCCTCCAACCGTGTATGTTTTTACAACAGATGACAAGAAGTGGTCAGGGGCAAGATAAGGATCTGAGTTAACAGACCTTCAGCCATCTTAGGTCACTTTTCCTGCCAAATCAATGTGTTAAGTCCCTCACCCCACCCAGCAAAATATAAGTCCTCAGGACAAGGGCTCTCTCTCTCTCTATCTGGCCCTCGAGCTCTCTCTGGCCCTCAGGTACTCTTGCCCTCGCTCCCTCCCCCTTTCTCACTCCTCCTCCCCCTCCCCCTTTCTCTCTCCTCCTCCCCCTCCCTCTTTCTCTCTCCTCCTCCCCCTCTCCCTTTCTCTCTCCTCCTCCCCCTCTCCCGTTCTTGCTCCTCCTCTCCCTCTCCCGCTCTCCCCCACTTCGGTTAGGCCTGTTCTCTTTCCTGAGAACGTATCACTAATAAACCCTGCTTGCATATTAATCAGCTTGCTGACATTTGATTCTTCACTGCATCAGCAAGAAGACCTGAGACTCCCGTAACCCACTGACTACTGTCCCCCATGGCAAGCAGTATGCAGCAAGGCCTCTGATGAAACATGGTGTCAAGTTGCAATTGTCCACAGCCTAAGTGGAACCTGTTGCAGCAACGGTGGCTGTGAAAAAAGTGGGGACAATGGAATTCAAAATAACACAGAAGAGGTGTCTTCCTACAATCAGTTAAGTAAAAACTATAAAATTATTTATAAAAGCAAATAATTTCAAACTAGTACTTATGTCATGTTTTCCTCTCCATTGTTGGATATAACTGAGAAACTACTACATGACTTCATTCTAAATATGGCAAATGAACTCTGGTAAAAAGAACGAATTCTTTAAAATGGCTAGTTTCTTAAATACAAACATATATAAACTAGTATCCAGACCAGTAAACACTAAGATTTGTATTACCCTTCTTAAATGATGAAGACACTATTTAAGTTAAGCATTTATTTTGACCTTGTTTTCCTTGATGTGAACAACATGGGGTCTACTATGACTGACCCATACTGGAATTACTATTTTTGCTGCAAATGTTAGCAGTACCTTTTTCCTGGAACGGATACTAGCATGAAAGATTCTAAATGGCCTTTTTTTCATCCATAATTTTTAAGTGTCTCATAATTCAGGCCTCTAGCCAACATAAACCTACACTGTATTATATTTTGATAGCTAACAAAGTTTATGCGCTGACATAGAGATTAGCGTAAAAGTTTCTGAGAAAAAAAGTTTTCTCGGCTGTTAAAACATGAATGTTGATTAGTCTTCTGGCCAGTAGAAATGTTTAGTTACTCTATGGTGCCAGAATAAATACTAATAATGAGTGTTCTTAACTGTTATACTAATCATCCTCTCTTTAAATCCAGAAACCTCAGCTTCATATGTGACTCTTTCTCGATCAACAAACATCATCTTACTAGTAACTGAGTCTTCTTAGTAGTTTTACCAAACAGTTCTTGTACCAGGAAATCCCACAACCTCTCCACCATCACTGCCTCTACAGCTCTTGCCTAAATTCCTACATTACTACTAACTTTACCAACAATAAATCCTGTATAATATCAGAATTATCTTAACACAAATCTGACTATGATATTTTTCTACCTAAAGTCAGCCTAGTTTCCAATTATGTACAGTATAAAATCCAAAGGCTTTAGCTTTTTTAATGAAAGCACATTAAATCTAGCTCAAACCTACCATATTTCATCAAATTTAAGATGCCATCAATCTTAAGATACATTCCAAATTCTCATGGTGATTGCAAGGCACAATCAGTTGTAAGACTCATGCTAATTTCAGAGATGTTAAAATGGGAAGAAATGTGCATATTATAAAATCACTGAAATACAGTTCCTCTGTAACTTTATCTCTCATCATTGTAATACAATCTATTTTCTAATATTTCTAATCATTAATACCTCGCTGTTCCCTGAAAAAGACTCTGACTGTAAATGTAAAGTTCTTCCCCTACTTCTTTCGCCTGGCAAACTCCCATTCATCTTTTCAAAATTTCTCACATGCCACTTCTCTTAGGAAATCTTCTCTGCCCAACTACTACTCAAGGGTTCCAGTGGAAAGTTGCATAAGCTGTGCCCTGCACAACTCCAGAGAGTGCTGTTCACAATGTGAAAGACAGCGCCTCGAGTTGTATATTAAGTAAGACACTGCTGCCCACCCACCTTCCTTCCCCCTAGGTGCTGTAATTTATTTTCTTTTTTTTTAATTTTTTTAATTTATTGGGGTGACAATTGTTAGTAAAATTACATAGATTTCAGGTGGGTAATTTCTTTCATGAACTTTTCAATTGAGTTTAGGGGCTGCTTTGTACTTTATCTCAATCAACTGATCTCAATCAGTTAGAAATAAAGGGTAAAGATTTTTTTAAATCACAATTACATTTGTAGTTTCAATGGCTAACACATGATAATTACATGGGATTTAAAGTAAGTCTAGATTTTGACCTTTCTATCAACAAACTGCTGCTTCTCTCAGGCTCCTATAGATCAGGGCAAGGTCTTTACTCTAGAGTAAAGTTGGATTTTAAAGGTACTTACATCAAAGGTACAATGATCGAAAACTAATTCAAATAGGTTGTGATAAGTTAAAAATGAATATTGTTCTTCCTAGAGCAATCACTAAATGATAATACAATTACGTATAGCTAAAAAATCCAAGAAAGCATATAAAATGAAAAACTAAAATATACTCAATTTCAGGGAAAAAATGAAGGAAAGACAAAACAACATATAGGATAAATGGAAAACAAAAAGATGGTATCCTTTAACCCAACCATATTAGTAATTACATTAAACGCAAATAGATTAAACACTTCAATTAAAAGATAAAGATTGTCACACTGGATTTTAAAAAATTAAATGCTATTCACTAGAGATACACTTTAAATATAAGGATACAGAAAGTTCGAAGGTAAAAGGTTGGATAAAAAGGTATACCCTGCAAACACTAATCATAAGAAAACTGCAGTGGCTATAGTAATATCAGACAAGGTAGATTTTAAAACAAAGGTTATCGCCAGATATAAAAGGATTTCATAAAAATAAATAGGTCAGTCCAAGAAAAGAAATAGCTTCAAAATACATGGGGGAGGGGAGGAACTGAGAAAATAAAATAGACAAATGCACAATCTTAATTTTAACACCCCTTTCTGTAGTTGGTAAAACAGACAGATGCAAAAATAAGTAGAAATCGCACTACTGGACACTTATCCTAGATAAATGAAAACTTAGGTTTACACAGAAACTTGTACACAAATGTTCGTGAACAGCTTTATTTGTAATTGTAAAAAAATTAGAAACAATCAAAATATCTTTCAACAGGTGAACAGGTAAACAAATTATGGTATACTTATACAATTAACTGATACTCAGTGATAAAAAGGAATGAACGGGGCCGGCCCGGTGGCCCAGCGGCCCAGCCGGTTGGAGCTCCATGCTCCTAACTCCGAAGGCTGCCGGTTCAATTCCCACATGGGCCAGTGGGCTCTCAACCACAAGGTTGCCAGTTCAACTCCTCAAGTCCCGCAAGGGATGGTGGGCAGTGTCCCCTGCAACTAGCAACGGCAACTGGTCCTGGAGCTGAGCTACGCCCTCAACAACTAAGACTGAAAGGACAACAACTTGACTTGGATAAAAGTCCTGGAAGTATACATGGTTCCCCAATAAAGTCCTGTTCCCCTTCCCCAATAAAATCTTTGGGCGCAGCTCAGCTTCAAGTTGTTGTCCTTTCAGTCTTAGTTGTGGAGGGCGCAGCTCAGCTCCAGGTCCAGTTGCCGTTGCTAGTTGCAGGGGGCACAGCCCACCATCCCGTGTGGGAGTCGAACCGGCAACCTTGTGGTTGAGAGGACTCGCTCCAAACACCTGAGCCACTGGGCCGGCCCCCCCAATAAAATCTTTAAAAAAAAAAAAAAGAAGATTCCCACCTTAGGAGTGGGGGGTGGGTTTTATAAATAAATCTATACATATATGTACATAGGAAAAACCAAATATACATACTTATTTTCTATGGAAAAAAAAAAGGAATGAACTATGATACAACAACTTGGATGGATCTCAAGGACTTTATCCTAAAAGAAAATAAAAGACAAGCCATATCTACGTGTTACATACTATATGATTCCATTTATATAACACACTCAAAGTGACAAAATTACACTGACGAAAAACATATCAGTAGTTGCCAGAGTTTAAGGTTAGGGAATGGGTGTGACCTTAAACAGATAATACAAAGGAGTTTCTTTTTGGTGAGAAGTTTAATACCCATATTACCATGTTTCCCCGAAAATAAGACCTAGCTGGACCATCAGCTCTAACGCGTCTTTCAGAGCAAAAATGGGTCTTATATTAATTTTTGCTCTGAAAGACGTGTTAGAGCTGATGGTCCAGCTAGGTCTTATTTTCAGGGAAACACGGTACGTTAAAGGCTACACAAATCTGGACATGATAAAATTTCATGGAACTATACACCACCACGCCAATAAAAAACCAGTGCATGAAAAAACTGAAGAAATTATAATAACATCTGTAGTCAACATAAAAGTACTATATCAACATCAATTTCCTGATTTTGGTAATATACTATAATTAAGTAAGATTTATCACTGGGACAAGTTGGATGAAGAGCACACATGAATTCTCTATACTATTTTGAACTTTGTGAGTCTTAAAGTATTTCAAAAGAAAGAAAAAGGATAGCAAAAAAATGTTTACAAATCAATTAGGATGACATCACCAGGAATTGTGTAATCAAGGCCTCCAAAAATTCCTCTCTTCCATAAAAACAAGAACACTAGCAAAAACTATGAAAATCAATTTTTGCAGAACTCTCAATATTAAACAATCTGCTTGTAACAATCCAAAGTGCTTTTTTTTTTCTTTTCTTTTTTTTATGGCTGAATCTCAGTAAAGACAGCAAGCTTTGTGGTATTTTAACTTGCCCTATCCCATCCCCATCTCCCAAGCTCCATGGCAGCCTTAAAAAGCAATAGCCCACAAACACAGTGGAAACCAGGAGCCTAGCAGCCACTGAAAGAGTGAGAACAGGATTAGAGCTCTTTCAAAGCCCCATTTTTAGAGAACTGCTATTATTTGAGCTTACTGGCAGTTCCCAAAAAAGGCCACTCCCAAGGCTTCTCTTAATTTTTTTTTTTTTTAACAGTGAAAAAATTTTGTATTTAGAATTAGCCAGCTGGGCTCAGTTTAGAAGATCCCGATTTTGTTGGCAAGATCCAAAGCATCATAGTCAGGAGCCAGTCAGACACATGCCTTCTCTCTCCATCAGGCCTGATCAGGGTGCTGACCGTAGCCACATCAATGTCATAGAGCTTCTTCCCAGCCTGTTTGATTTGGTGCTTGGTGGCCTTGACATCCACGATGAACACAAGTGTATTGTTGGCTTCTATCTTCTTCATGGCTGACTCGATAGTTAGGGGGAATTTGGTGATGGCCTAGTGGTCAAGCTTGTTTCTCCTGGGGGCGCTTCTTCTAAGGATATTTGGGCTGCCTCCGGGGCCGCAGTGTCTTGGGCCTTCAGAAGGTGGGTGATGTCCGGACTTCCTTTTTTTGTGGCTGTAAACACCTTTCAGGGCTGCTTTCTTTGCCTTCAAAGCCTTTGCTTTGGCTTCGGCTTTGGGAGGCACAGGGGCTTCCTTCTTCACTTTTGGTGCCATCTTAGTGAAAAAAAAGGGAAGGCTTCTCTTAATTTGACCTGACTCAGAGCTTGCCCAGTGCTGACAGCCTTTACCCCAGGAGTATTTGTCGAAAACAATCAGCTGTCTGAAACAAATGGGGCAAACAACAAGCTAACCAAACAGTTTAAAAGGAAAAGAGGGGGCATGAGAAGTCCGTAAGGGGTTTTAGAAAGTTCTGCATATTCCTGATTGTCTAGAATGCCCGGTACATGGGCCCAGGGCTGTGGGCAAGCTGAGGACCGGAAGAATTCCTACACAATCATTTCTGAGCGTGAGGCGCTTTACAAGCAGGAAATGAAGGCTATGGCAGAGTTGTAAGCCTAACTGAATGTTGAAGATATGCTTCAACAAGCACACAGAGCCTCTCAGCAAAGATTGGGAGTCAATAACAAACACCGGCAAAAATGTGGAGAAACTACAATCCTCATACATTACTACTAGAAATGTAAAATGATACAGTCAGTCAGCTTGGGAAAAAAGTTTGGCAGTTCTTCAAAAAAACAGGAAACATAAAATTACCATTTCCCCCAGCAAATCCACTCCTAAGTATATATATCCAGGAAAAATGAAAACATGTGACAAAACGAAAACTTAAACATGAAAGTTTATGGCAACATTATTCATAATAGACAAAAAAGTAGAAATAAAAATATCCATCAACTGATGAATGGATAAACAAAATGTGGTGTATACACACAAAAGAATATTATTCGGCCATAGACATATTGATGCATGCATGCAACGACACAGATGAACTTTGAAAACTATACTCAGTGAAAGAAGCCAGGCACAAAAGCCCAAATATTTTATTACTGCACTTATGTAATGTCCAGAATATGGCAAATTCAGAGAGATAAAGTATAATAGATTAGTGGTTGCAATGGATGGGCGGGGTAAATGGAGTGACTGCTAACAGATATGAGACTTTGTTTTGGGGTGATGAAAGTGTTCTGGAATTAAATAGTGGTGATGGTTGCACAACTTTGTGAATAAACTAAATATCACTGACCTGTAAGTTTAAAATGGTAAATTTTATGGTATGTGAATTAATCTCAATTAAATAACAATAACTAATAATAAATAAAACAAATTAAATACCTAACTAGTATTTATAGAACACTACACCCAACAATTGCAATATTCATTTATGTAATGAAAGATGTACAAAAACATCTACATTGAAAACTTCAAAATATTATTGAGTGAAATTAAAGACTTCAAAAACACATGTAACAGGGGCCGGCCCGGTGGCTCAGGCGGTTAGAGCTCCATGCTCCTAACTCCGAAAGCTGCCGGTTCGATTCCCACATGGGCCAGTGGGCTCTCAACCACAAGGTTGCCAGTTCAATTCCTCGAGTCCCACAAGGGATGGTGGGCAGCACCCTCTGCAACTAAGATTGAACAGGGCACCTTGAGATGTGCTGCCACTGAGCTCCTGGATGGCTCAGTTGGTTGGAGCGCATCCTCTCAACCACAAGGTTGCCGGTTTAACTCCCGCAAGGGATGGTGGGCTGTGCCCCCTGCAACTAACAACGGCAACTGGACCTGGAGCTGAGCTGCGTCCTCCACAACTAAGACTAAAAGGACAACAACTTGAAGCTGAACGGCACCCTCCACAACTAGGATTGAAAGGACAACAACTTGAAGCTGAACAGAACCCTCCACAACTAAGATCGAAAGGACAACAACTTGACTTGGAAAAAAAAAGTCCTGGACGTACACACTGTTCCCCTTCCCCAATAAAATCTTTTAAAAAATAAAAAATAAAAAGAAACACATGTACCATTCACCAAAATAGACCATAAGCTAGGCCATTAAACAAACCTCAGTAGATATAAAAGGAATGAAATCATGAACATATTCACTCTAGGTAGATATAGATATATAGATATATATATAATACAGATGTGTTTACAATGTATAAATAATATACTCTCTAAACCATGGAATTAAACTGGAAATCTAAATAACTGAAAAATTCCCAAATATTTAGAAATTAAACAATAAACTCCTAAATGACCTGTGGATCAAAGAAATCACAATAGAAATTAGAAAATAATTTGCACTGAACATGCATATCAAAATTTGCATGACGTAGTTAAAGAAATACTTAGAGGGGAACACTTTATATATAAAATACATATATTAGGAAAAAAACGTTTAAAATCAATTATCTAAACCTCTAAATCAAAAAAACCAGAAAAAGCAAATCAAATCCAAAAGAATAGAAACAAGGAAACAAAAAGATGAGAGCCAAAATAAATTAGAAAACATATTACCAAAATAAAAGTTCAACAATACCAAAATATGGGTTTTTTAAAAGATTAATACAATTGATAAACCACTAGCAGGACTGATCCAAAAAGGTTTTTAAAAACAGAAAACACTAATATCAGGAATGAAAAGAGGGACATAAAACAGTTCCTAAAGGCAATATATTAAGGGAATATTATGAGCAATTTTATAACATCTTGACCATTTAGGATAAATTTCTTTAAAAATGCAACATCCCAAAACACACAGGAAAAAATGAAAAATTCGAATAGTCATATATCAGTTAAAGAAATTAAATTTGTATTTTGAAATCTTCCATCCCTTTACCCAAAAGCATTTCAGGCTCAGATGGCTTCAATGCTGAAGTCTATCAAAAATGTAAAGAAACAATACCAATTTTACAAAGCTATAATAATTAAGATAATGTGGTACTGACATAACAATATACAAATTGGTCAACAGAGTGAGTCCAGGAAAAGACCTACACTTATCTAATCAATTGATTGAGAAACCCTTACAACACAGCGAAAAACTAGATTAAAATGGATCATAGACCTAAATGTGAAAACTGAAACTATAAAGCTTCTAGAAGAAAACTCTTATAGTTTTACAACTCTGGGATAGGGTAAGGAAAATCTTCTAAGAACACAAAAGGTAATAACCATAAAATAAAATAAATCAAACCAATGAATTCGACTTAATCAAAATTTGAAAGTTTTGCTCCCAAAAAATTGTTAAGAAAATGGAAAGGCATAGCTCAGATAGGGAGAAAATATTTGCGCTGTGTGTGTGTGTGTGTGTGTGTGTGTGTGTGTGTAAAATCTGACAAATAACTTGTATTCAGAATACAAAAAGAACCACAAATCAGCAACAACAAAAAATATCAAAATATAAGTAAACAATTTGAACTTACAGTCAAAAGAAAAGTAAACTGGTACATATGGTCATCCTATCTATAAGCTAGCTTTGCTATTTGAAAATAAGAATCCATACTTATGGTCTACTACAGTATTTTTTAACAATAATTTAAAATCAAGTAGGTATGAAGAGGTAGAGACATAATTATTAACCAATGTTACAGGAAAGGGTTAACATTCAGTCTAGATAATCATTTTGGTTCCATTTTTATCTTTGACGGTTCTGGTTAATGTAGCAATACTGTGGCTGGAAAGATTTGGAGTTAGAAAACCTTGTATGCTTTTCAAACAAAGATGACCTATTTATAAATATGAATATTAACAGCTGACAACATTGTACAGTTCTGTAAGGGAAGAATTCCTGTTTTAGTTCTTCAAAATATTTCATAAACGAAACAATTTCATTTCATTTCAAAGTCCCCTTGCCTCATTAACAAGTCCCGTAGCATAAAAAAGTTTGTCCAGTAATCTGAAATTTACAATTCTTACAAAAGACACAAGTCCTGAAATGCGTCTGAAAATTCTGTTTAAAGGCTCTTAAAGAAACCAACTCAACAAAGTAAGGCAGTTTCAAGCGTGGCCAGATTTTAGTCTCCACATGAATGTTTTCCATCTGAGTGGCTTGGCAGATCATGTTGGACGCATCTCAAAAGTCTTGAGTGTTAGGAGAAAAATACCCCAAGACCCCACCCACAGCCCACATAAAATTTCCAATGTTGGCCAACCCATAGAAGTGGTTCCAGAATCATCATGAAGGGCACAGTCATGTCCAGTCCCAGAATAGTCTTTGGCCAAATCTGACCTGTCTGGGCAGGCCAAAAGATAGGGCTCCTTAATTCTATAGCAAACACTCCCGTCTCCCTACCTCATTTTTTCAGTCTTCCCTGGCACAAACTTAAGCTGTAAGCAATACCCAAAACCAAACTAAGCACTGATGTTAGGAAAACAGGCAATATTCATAAGGGTATTTTGAAATAGTGTTGCTCAGTAAAAAGTACTTAAAATAGGAGTCAGAAAAATCTATCTCAAGCTCTACTACTGCCTAACTAGGACACAGCATTTCACTTTGGGTCTCAAGGTCCAGTAAAGTAAAAGCCTCGCTAAGATTCTCTTCTAGTTCTCTCACTCTAAGTTATCCAGTGTCTCCTGAATTTAACTCAAGTATCAACTTTTCTGCTGGGCCAATTAAAAATGACAAAGCGGGGCCGACCCGGTGGCTCATGCGGTTAGAGCTCCATGCTCCTAACTCCGAAGGCTGCCGGTTTGATTCCCACATGGACCAGTGGGCTCTCAACCCCAAAGTTGCCAGTTCAATACTCGAGTCCCGCAAGGGATGGTGGGCTGCGCCCCCTGCAACTAGCAACGGCATTTGGACCTGGAGCTGAGCTGCGCCCTCTACAACTAAGACTGAAAGGACAACAACTTGAAGCTGAAAGGCACCCTCCACAACCAAGACTGAAGGGCCAACAACTTGACTTGGAAAAAAGGCCTGGAAGTACACACTGTTCCCCAAAAGTTCTGTTCCCCTTCCCCAATAAAATCTTAAAAAAAAAAAAAAATGACAAAAGCATCAATTAATCAAATATATTCTATCATTTCCCAAATGAAAACCAGTTAGAATCTGATAACACAACCAAGGATAAAAGTTGTTATTCAAGGATAATCGGTTTTAGAGGCTGTAAATTTAGACTCTTCATTGGTAATGATGAATACAAATAATAAAAGTTCAAAGACAGTATCTCCAGCCAAATTCATTAAAAAAAAAAAAAAACTCTTGATTTAAATCATTATTTAGGAATTCCTAATAGTTGAACGCCACACTAGAAAGGGCACTGAACCAGGTGTCAACAGCTCTGGGTTCTAGTTCAAGTAATGCAACAATTTGTCTAAACTTGAACAAATCACAGTATCTCTTGGCTTCCATTTCTTCAGCTTTAAAATGAAGGAATCAGATAGGTAAGTTTGCTTCCTGTTTAAAAATTTAAGATTTAAACATTTCTTTTCAGATGACACCATTCTCTACAGGGCTATGTTGCTTTTAACAAGAAGAGAATAATGCATTTATAAAATGCTTTAAAATGTACAAGTACTTTCATGCCTACACAAAAACACTGTGGGATACATATTCGTATCACCATCATTGAATATTTCACTAAAAAAAATCCAGAGAAGAAAAAGAGAAAAGGAAGATCAGTAACTCAGGAAAAGATCAAGTAGAATGCAGATATGTTCACCACTGGTCCTCATTGGTTTCCAATCCTATATTCTATCACAGTCATTGCAAAGGGTCACATATTACTATATTTAGCAACAACGGTTTTAAGTATGGTGTGAAAAACAACATTGGACATGAAGTCAGATTTTGATAACTTGTGACTTAGATCACTCTCTTCACCAGTAAAACCAGGTCAATAATACCTATCTTTTGGGCTACTATTAAACCCAGCACAAAATGGGAATATGCCTAACACAGTTGTGAAAATGAAGGTATGCTATAATTGCATTAAATGCAGTCCTCACTGGGAACTAGCTGGTGATTATCAACTCACTCAAAACTGTCACCACATACATAGTTGCTTCTCTTCAGTAGTCTTCCTGCCTACTCCTGTACCTCAATTATCAAGTTTCTTGGAGGACTAGAGGAAAGCAAAACAGTTATTACTACAGTTGCCTCTCACAATACTTTAGAATTTTTGTCCATAGAAGTAGCTTTTTCAAGAAATTTAAGTAGTATATTGTTTCTATAAAGGCATCATACAAAGCACTAGATCGTGGAATTTGGATTCAATTCCTACCTCTGCCACTAACTGATTTTGCACAAGGCACTCACTCAACTTTTCTTGGTCTGTTTCATTAGGCATAAATGTGGAAGCTGATTTGGGTAGCATTTAAAAATCTTTTTTTCAAATCATGTCACTATAGTTTAAGACTGTAAAATGCAGACTAACATCTGAAGAAACGGCATAAATGTAATCTTATTAGTAGTTATGTACCCTTCCATAACAAGTCAAATAAGGCTGGTGTCAACCTTTAAATCAGTCTTGTGAACAAAACAACCATTCAAACCCTACATTAAGAGATGCATCTTATTATTATTTGCCAAGTAGCCAAAGCTTTAGATTTGGGTGTTTCCCCAATTAAGAACAGCCAGGAAGACAAGGGTCAATTAAAACTCAGTCCACTCAGAACTGATTCTTAACATAGAAAGTTAATTGACCCACACACTTAATTAGCAGCAGGTTCCAATGATGAGAATGGAGTGGGAAGAGGGGAAATTAACTTTAACTCCTAATTCATCCTAAACTACTGTTAGCATTAAAAGCTAGACTTACACATCCCAATGTAATTTACTGTAAAACCTTTCCATATGGGTTTCCATGTATCAGCACCTGAATTTCTCCTTCTGCATAATGAGGTAAGTACTCTTTGTCTATATTAGGATAGAATCATGCCATTTAAGAAAAAGAATCTGTATTAAAGTTCAGCACAGCTGCTTACCTTACCTTATCTTACCTGAGGGTTAGCTTCTCAAGTCATCTCTTATTGTGTAGTCAAAATAACCCCTGAGAAACTGTTAAATCCCCAGGACTTAGGCTGCTGGGAGTTCATACAAAACAAGAAATAAATAACCATTTTATTCTCTTCCCATTTGTGCTGGGGCCTCCCTTCCTCTGGGACAGTGAAGGCTAAAGGCTACTTTAAAAGAGGTCAGAACGCTTGGTAAATATGGCAGTTTATCTCTTTTTTGTAAGTAGTTGCATTAGTACAAGTTAAACATTCAGTCAATGATACACGCAAAAATTGGACAGGCCTATTATCTGTCGTCGTTAACAAAGAAGAATCTTCAAAATTCTGAAAGAGCAATTGGGGGGAAATCGCCTGTTTATTGCTTTCATTATATTTCATTACCATCTGACGTTTCACTTGTGACTAGCAGATAAAAGTAGGTAAACAGATGTTGCCTTTGGGAATCAGCGTACTAATTCCAGTCATAAGCAAACATTTTAAGGACACACAATTTCATAATTTGGGGCAATCTACCTGCATCAGAGAAAAGCCAACTTTGCAGGTCTGCTCATGGCTTACCAATGAAGTTCCATCGGAAAGCATGACATGCAGGCATAGTGACACACGGAGCACGTCACACTTCCTCAGGCCCTGGGTCGCCCCTGGGGGATTAAAGGTAGCTACATTTTGCATGAGAAATTCAGTACATACACACAGTAAGCAAGCTTCAACCTCTGGAATCTGGGCGAGGGTCACCTCAGCAGTGCGGCTACTTACAAGACTCCACCATGTGCCACAGACCCAAAAACTTCTGGGGAAAGCAGAAATGACCAAATGAAAAGTGCAGGCAGCACCTCCAACATGAGGACCGGTGGCACTGGGAGGCTCCAGACCACCCAAGAAGGGCGACAGTTCTTAGGCAGTCAGGAAGCTATCGCCTAGCAAGCAAGCAGTTTTGGCTCTCGCCCTTTCTCATTACCTGACGGACGTCATGGCTTCACCTTCCTGCCCCACGCCAACAGCGCTCGCGTCCGATGCTCTGCGTCCGCACGGGCAACAGAAGCAGCAGCAGGTACCACAGCAACTGCTCCTTTGCTCATGGACTCAGCCACTGGGAACGCGTCCTCATACACCCCGAGTGCGGGCGGCCCCCACCCTGCCGGCCCCACGCGCTGATTGGCCGCTCCCGCAGGGGGCGGGTGCTCCGCCCCGGACCCGCGGCCGGAGATAAGTCCCAGGCACCGCGGGCCAAGGAGAGCCGCCCGCGCGTCTTGTACCCGCTCGCTGGCGCGCGGGCTAGCGGGCTGGCTAGCGGGCGCGGTGGCCATCTTGAGTCCTACTAACAGTGTTCCCCCCACTCACTATTTACTGGACATGAGGTCGGATGCCCGCCTCAAAAATGGCCGCCCCGACTGGCAAGCGATCTATCAGTCACATGGCCCTGGTGTCTACCTCGGCGAACTCTGGTCGCTTGAGCCGGACATGGAGCAGAGGCGCTCTCAGGGCACTCTTCGGGGATGGGGTTCAACAGCCTGCAGAACCCACCTGCAGAAGAAAAGCAGCAACGGTCTGGGAAATCTCCGCCGGGGGAAATTCAAACACGTGGCAACAGCAGCACCATATGTTAAATTCGAACTCGCAGCTATAAGAGTCAATTGCTGAGTTCGGTGATTCTCAAACTCTCTTGGACTTCAGAAACACTTAAAACAGCTTATTTAATATGGAAGTGTCAGGGACTCATTGTCAACTTTGTGAATCAGAATCTAGAAGGGTGAGGCCCAGACTTTGGTATTTTTAACGAACATGCCCAGGTGATCCAGGTACACATATAAAGTTTAAACAAAACCTCTTGGCCAAACAAGCCCACTATCCTACTTGCCACGCTTGTCAGATTACCTCACTTTTCTGAAGTGTGCAGTGCTCTGAAGCAAGTATCTAATGCCATGGGGGGGGGGGGGGGGGAGTTGGAAGGACCCTAACCTAACTCCTTACAATATAGAGAGGTTAAAGGGTTAAACTGATTCTGAACCACTAATAAAAGTCAGGTAAGTTCATTCCTACTGCAGGAAGGATGGGGAAGAAGGGGGCAGAGATCAGTAAATGCGTTATGACTTAAATAGCTTTTCTTTATTCCCTCTTTATTCTCTGATAATATTTGTTAACAGACTTCCAACTGCCAGTGGCATTCATTTACTGACAGTATAAGATGGTGATCAATTCCAAGGTCTGAAATCAGTTGCATTAGAAACACAACTCAACATCATATGATATTGAATGTGGCTAATGTGACCAAAAGAAATGAATTTTTAATTTAATTTTAATTAGTTTACATTTTAAAACCAAAGCAATATAAAATATTTTTCCATTAAACACAATTTGGTTTTCATTGGGCTGCATTTCCCCTTTTAACTGTTGAAACTTTTGCATCTAAATTGAGACAACGTAAATATGAAATACCCGATTTTTCAAGACTTAGTACAAAACTATATAAAAGTCTCAATGATTTTATATTGATTACATATTGATGTAAAATTTTGCTATATTGGGTTAAATAAAATATATTAAGATTAGTTTAAACCGTTTCTTTTTATTTTTTTTAATGTGGCGACTAGAAAATTTAAAATTATATGCATCTTTCATTATATTTCTAATGGAAAGTGCTCTTCTACTAAGTTAGCCTTGCTTCTTTTTTGACCTATCATTGCCCCTGTGACCAAACAATTATGTCCACAAAATGAAATTAGCAGGGACACCAGTTTATACATATCTATGGTTCCTTGCTAACCATATAAAACATCAAATATTCCAAAAAATTTCAAGTTTCCTTCAAAAATGCTTTTTTTTTTTTTTAGCACTGTTCTCTTTAATTTGGGAAATGTCTCTCCAGAATGAATGAATGAAACCATGGGCTATAAATCTGATGATGTGTTCAGTCCATGACAAATGGCTGTTAAAAACAGAGCTATACTTAGCTGATTGAGACTTTGATCAAATGCTCACAAGTAGAATCAGTCTATGTATTGTTCCCCTGGATTTAAACAGGATCTAAATCAAAGAAGCAAAATACAGCAATTTGAAATGGTGGAGACACTGACTAATTCAACAGTTTCCCTCCTCCTCTTACAGAAAATGTTAATAACCCACAGAACTAAAAGTCAAACCAGGAATAATCGTTAGAAAGGATTTCAAAGCCTCATTGTAACTTTTAACATGGGATGTAGTATGGTGTTTCTCAAACTTTAATATGCATACACATCACTTGAAGGATCTTGTAAAATAAGGGTTTGACTCAGTGGTCTTTGTAGCCAAGATTGCAATTCTTTATGTACCCAGATCTCACCAATTGCATCTGGTCTGTGGGTCACGCTAAGTAGCAAGATTGCAAAGGAAGCAAGACACGTGGTTCGGAACTGCTTCAGTTCCTATTAGCTGTATTATCTTAGACTGTCTCTCAGTTTACCCATTACACACTTTTTACAGCATTGACTAAAACTTGATTCTAATAAAGTGTCTAATAGAGTCTTTGGCACATGGCTTTCTAGTTAATCTAGTGTGATTAACTAGAGATGTAATCACACTAGTTAAAATTACATCTCTGGAAAGCATGGTAAGAAAGCTAACATGAACTTGGCCCTGTGAAAATAAAATGCACTTTGCTCACGTCTAACATACTTTAGTAACTCTCACTTTTGATTTTTTACAAGAAAGTTTTAAAACTAATTTTGGTACCAAACAGCTAGACTTGAAACTTTTTTTTTTTTTAACAAATATACTAAATTCTATGTCATTAAGGGAAGACAAGGGCCTGCAATATTCAATCAAAGTAAAGCCATATCACATTCAAATATTTTTCAAAAAGTTAATTTTGGTAAGTGACACTTTGCATCTAATTTAAAACTTTTAAGTGTTTTTTACATAATCAGTCAACAAAACTTGCAAAAAGTTTATTATTTTTAAATGTATATCGATACAAGTTCATTTCAGCAGGTAGAGACACAAAAATGTTATTTCAGCAAAGGGGGCTCATGTGTGATTGTTCTTTCAAAGTCAATCACAAAGAGACAAAAGTAGAGACCTGTTTTTCCAGGTAAAGGGGGTTCTTGTGATTTTATAGTGCCCTTGTTTCCTCAGTTATGCTCTTTTTCTAATCTTTCCCTATCCTCTCTTCCACCCAGTCTTTCCCAACACACACACACACACACACACACACACACACACACACCACACACACACACACACACACACAAGCTATTATGTAACTACTATTTAAACTCTTTTGATCAATTTTTTAAGCAATTTATTCCAACTCTATTCTTTTTACTTTAGGGAAAAGCAGCCAAATGAAATTTTAACCTTCATTAACCTTACAATTTAAATAGTCGAACCACGATAAGTGAGTCAGAATAGTTGGCTCTTGAGAAGATAGTGAAGATAGATAAGTAAATATTCTATCTACATTACCTAATCATGTAATTTAGTCTGCCACTATGAAAACAGATAGCTAACCCCAAAACATTAAGTGCTTCTGGATAGCATAACAAGGATAGCATAACAAATATGTGCACTCCCCCCATTAATCCTTTCAAAAAATGCTTCAAGCAGCAAAATCATAGCAAAATCCTCTTCAAACACAACCAGTTTGTAGTTAAGGGTACAATAAAACAAGCTCGCTTTCTTTCTTTCTTTCCTTCCTTCCTCCCTCCCTCCTTCCCTCCCTCCCTCCCTTCCTTCCTCCCTCCCTCCCTTCCTTCCTTCCTTCCTTTGAGGGGGTTAAAAGAACACTTCCTTTTATTATTATTTTTTTCTGTTCTGCCATCTTGGTCCATATTCAAAACAAGCACTTTCACACATTGTTAATGGGAGTATAAATTAGCACATTTTTAGAAAGCTTTACAGCAATGTGTGTCAACAATTCCATTTCTTAGGCAACTATTTAAATAACATAGAAAAATATGAACAAAGATTTTGTATACTCATTTCAGCATTAATAATAGCAAAAATTTGTTATGTCCTAAATAACCAAAAATAGGGCATTATGGTTAAATAAATTACATAAGAATGTTATGTAGCTATTATAAAATGTTTCCACAGACTTTTAAGAATGTACAAAAATGTTCATGATGGGGGGGCCAGCCTGGTGGCTCAGGCGGTTAGAGCTCCATGCTCCTAACTCCGAAGGCTGCCGGTTCGATTCCCACATGGGCCAGTGGGCCCTCAACCACAAGGTTGCCGGTTCAATTCCTCGAGCCCTGCAACTAGAAAAACGGCAACTGGACCTGGAGCTAAGCCTCGCCCTCCACAACTAAGACCGAAAGGACAACACCTTGAAGCTGATACGGCACCCTCCACAACTAAGAATGAAAGGACAACAACTTGACTTGGAAAAAAGGCCTGAAGTACACACTGTTCCCCAATAAAGTCTAAAAAAAAATACATGCCATAATTGCACAGAAAAAAAGATTGGTAAAAAGCACACCCAAATATTATTATTCTTGCTTTCTCTGGAAAGTGAGATTATGTGTAACTTTTTACTTACTTATATTGATCTAGCTTATAAATTTTCTACTATATATTGGTTTTATTAGCATAAAATTTTTGTAATTACTATTGAACTTTAATTATCTTTCTGAAATGGTTTAAAAATACAAAAATTATCCCTGTTCTTTATTAAAATTTGTATTTTTTTATCACAACCATCAAAACTATTCTTATTTTTAGAGGAACTGGGTTTATTTTACAAGTTTCTCAACTTTTCATATGTAAAGATTCTTTAAGACAGGAATAACAAAAATATAATGTCTTTATGATTTTCTTGGTTAATCTTAAATCTTAACTTGACAAAAGTTAAAAGTATAAATACCACTTTTATAGCTTTGCATAGCCTTTAAGAGGCCAGCTGTCACAACATCTAATGTGGAATGTCTTCCTTGCATCTTACTTAAAAATATATCTCCTCATTTCATATTAATTAAAATACTGACCGAAATAATATTTTAAAGCAATCTATATCATATTCCAAAAAGAGAAATTTCTTAAGACTTATCACCCTAAAATAAGTAGTGTGTCATAGCATAAATTTCAAGTGCCTGGGAATAAGGAGATGGAAATTCTGATTCTGAAACTACTAAAAAACATTATGCCCTTCGACCATCAGTTTCCTTATCTGAAACACAGGGATTTTGTTACAAGTGACATCTTGAGTCCCTTTCAGTTCTTACTGGACAATGAAAGAAAAAAAAACATTCACTAGTTGTTGTTTTTAACACAAATTGGGGTTTTTTTAAGAGTTGACCTGTTTTAACACAATAAAATGCATGCAATTTTAATTAACTTTCATTATGAACAAAGTTATTCAAAGAAACGCTGCTAAATATATTAACTCTTCCCCAGAAGGCATAAGAGGTCTGCTATTTTTACTTCGTTTAATTATGATCTGTGGATTTTTATGTCACATTTCACTTTAACATTACATATTCAAACAGCATATAATCTTTAAATGGAACCTGACAATTTATTTCCCAGGAGAATTTGAAGAATATAATAACATTTGATTGACTGAACTTTATTTAGTAAGAATGCTTAGCAAAACTCCCTCCCAGGAACACCTACACAGTGCTTCTTTATTTTCAGTGAACTACAAATCTCTGAAACTCATAGAAAACCTTCAATCTAAAAGTACAGGACAACAGTGCTTCCCAATTATTTATGCTGCCAAGAACATATTTTTAAATTATACAACTGAATATCACTATCATTTCATAGAAGAAAGGGCATTTTAACATAAAAAGGTATGAAGGGCATCACAGGATAAAGACTACCCCGGTAATCTTATGAATTATATTTTCTATGTCAAAGATTTTTCTTATTTTCACTTTACCATAGATCTGGTCTGTGGTACTTCACAAACAAGCTTTTAGGAATCATTCACTCATTAACTCCACAAATATTTAGTGAGCATCTACTACTTAAAACACTACAGATTCAGCAATACATGAATTGCCCTTACAGAACTTATTATATATTCTGGTGATGGGATATAAATGAATAATCAAATAAACAAACGAGAACATCAAATGATCATAAGTGCTGTGCAGAGAATTAAAATCAGCAGATCAAAGCAGAGAAAGTCTTGTTAGGTTGGGCAGTCAGGGAAGGCCTCCAGAGGACAGAAGTGAATGACAAATAGAACCAGGTGTGGGAAGAGTATTCCTGACAGCACTCAAGTGATAACTGGAATGCCAGTGTGAAAAAAGGCGAGGGAGAGAAGAAAGGTGTGGTCAGAGCAAGAAAGCAGATTTTCCTAGCTTTTAGGAGCCTAAGAAATTTTGATTTAGTTATAAGCATGACAAGAAGCCACTGTAATTAAACATTGAACAGAGGAATGAGGAATGACGACATCTAATTTTATGTTCAAGGACCGCCCTGGTTATAATGTAGTGCATGAAAGCAGAAAGACCCAATTAGCAGTCTTTTATAATAATTCAGATGACAAACAGGACAGAGAGAAATAGGTGGACATTTTGGAGACAGCATAACAGGACCTGCTAATGGACTAGATATGAGGGCTTAAGGAAAAGAAGGAATGAAGACTAACTCCTCCATTTTGGACTATTTGGGGTAAACGGTGCTGCCATTTACTGTGATAAACGGAGAAAGCAAGAAAGAAGCACAAAAGTCTGGAGTTCTGGGGAGAGATCAGAGATGGAGACAGACACTTGTGAAACAAATTTTTCTTCGTAGTCTTTCTTACTGTATAGTGCCTACTGTTTCCTATTGACAGACTAAAAATAAATGTCCAGAATGTATACACAGTTAGTTTCATTTGAACAACACCCTAAGAGGGTAACTATTCTACCTTGGCAGTCAGCTGCTCGCAGGTAATATATAAGTAGACTAGGTAAAACGTACTAAGTGCAAATATGTGCCAGACATACTATATCTCTTTCAAGTACTATCCTATTTGAATTTACAACCACCTACCAGGAGATAGTTTATTATCGCCATTTTACAGAAGAAGAAATTAAAGCTCAAAGAGGTTAAAGAACTTGCCCAAAGTTCACACATTGCAGAACAGAAATCCAAAGTCTGATATTCTGACTCCAGAACTGGGGCTAATAACCACCATACATGGTGTCACTAGAGTAAGTCCAAGATAGTCTTATCTCTGTCTGAGTGAGACCTTTATAAATAGCCAAATCTCAGACCACCACATCCATCTTATGGGTGCATAAGATGTAGTGATCCAGTGACAGCTTTCTGATTAGCTGGAGCACCATATGAAATACTTTCAGAAATTGCTTCTTTTATTTTGGTATACACTCATTCAGAGATTAAGTCTGAGCAGCCAATTTTTGTCTTTAATTTAGCCAAGACTCCTAATTGTCACCAAGAATCATTTCAGATGATTCTTCATTTTTAAAATTTTAACCACAACTTCATTTCTGTCAAAATCACAAGAGTGATGTTTTTGATAAATAATTTTTTTTTATTTCTGTACAAGAATTTAGGGGCACACAATGAGTAGCAAGTAGCTAAATGTACTATTCAGCTAAGTAAATCCCCCATCCTACCCATTCAGCTTATGTGAATCAAATTTAGGATTCAGTAAAATTACAAATTATTTCTTGTCAAAATCTTTCAAGACTCAGAAGTTGAAACCACAAATGTTCATAAAAAGTTCCACCATAAAAAAAAAAATGCACTTATTTAGTCCTTGGGTATATTCTCTTTCTAACTCCTAGTGCACACCATTTTCTATACACCATGCTTCCCAGAAATAAGACCTAGCCGGACAAATCAGCTCTAATACGTCTTTTGGAGCAAAAATTAATATAAGGCCCAGTCTTATTTTACTATAATATAAGACCAGGTCTTATAATATAACATAATATAATATAATATTAATATAATACTGGGTCTTATGTTAAATTTTGCTCCAAAAGATGCATTAGAGCTGATTGTCCAGCTAGATCTTATCTTCAGGGAAACAAGGTAGGAGTAAAAATAAATATGGTCTTAAATTGAATATATAGTTTTAGCTGAAAAAATGTCCTAAGAATTAATCATTTCTACTTGGTTGTTATATAAATGATGGAACTGGTTTCTAAAATTTTGTCCTTTATTCAATGCTTTTGTTTTCCTCTAAGGGGGTAACAATAGGAACCAACAGTCCCCCGGTCCAATGATGAGGACTGACCTAGATTTAAAGGTCCTATCTTCACTCTACCTCATGCGCAGAGGCCCATCTTCTCTCATAACCTATAGGACCGGACCCAGATTGGCACTGACTCATCTGCCTAAAGACTGACCTAAAATTGGATTTTAGGGTGCAGGGAGAAATACAGTGACATATTTACAGCAAAGCCCCTCGCCATGGAAATAGGATAGACTGTTCTGCAATGACTATGTATTTAAAATAGAAAGACTTGGAGGTTTATATGGTGGTGATGGTGGTGGAGGTAGCAGTGATAACAGTCTTGCTGTTATTGGGAAACATGAGAGGGAAAGAAGTACAAAGAGCCCACCAAAACTATTGTATATGAAAAAATGTAATCTTTGAAGTGTCTTTCCTTATGTAGCACAGCAGACATTCTAAGTCAAGTGGAATTAAAACTGTAGATATATATATGTATATGTACACACACACACACACACACACACACAATAGCACTCGGTGGAGTGCTTTCAATGGAGATTACTTCACCCTGTTGTTACTTGATGGGACTGTGCAGTCTCTAGTGAAAAAGAATGGATCATTAGCTTTTGGGGTGTGTTGCAATGAAGATTTCCTAATGATTCACTACATATCTGAGAAAATCAGGCATGAAGACATTAAGAATGAATTTCTGATTTCCTCAATGGTTATAAAAGACACTCATTGAGAAGTATAGTGTGATGGGACTACCAATATTAGGGTTCATACTGTATGTACATTGTACATACATATGTAGGTATGTATGTATGCATGTATATGTAATATTCCAAAAATTGCTATTTTGGCAATTTTTATAACTAAGCATCTATAACTTAACATCCCTTTGCTAGGAATTGAGATATATATCCTCACAATGCCTATTTTATAAATTTAAAATACACTTAAGTTCTCCCATTCCCATTTTACTTTTGGGTTTTAATCTTTATCTTAAAATACAGGCATTTAAACACACAGAATTTCATTCTAGGCTCTTATCATTTGTTCACATTTTCCTCCTTAAATACTTTGAAAAAAATCTTGACTATCTTCATGTCTTCCTAGGTAGAAGAGCATTGAAGAAAAATGTGGTTTACCTGAAAAACAGAACATTTGCCAGCAGACATAGGTCAAACAACCAGCCCAACACATTCCCAAAAAGCCAGAGGTTAAACCGAGAGGAGACACTGCTTCAAGATTTGGGATTCTAAATAGCCACAGTGTGTGACAAGATAAACCCTTTTTGCTTATATCTTAAGAAATTGATGTTAATATTCCAACTATGGGAAGATAGTCTGAAATGGGCATTTCTTTAAATCCCTGTGGTTCTATCACAGGGAATAACTCTCTTCTGAAAAGCATGTTGGCTCAAGGTACAGTACACTACAAAACCTGCATTTTATAAGTGGATGAATTCTTTTATTTTTAATTGAGGTAAATTACATATAACATTATGGTAGTTTCAGGTATACAACGTAATGACTCAATATTTGTATATATTGCAAAATGTCAACTTAGACGTAGTTACAAAATTTTTTTTCTTATGATGAGAACTTTTAAGTTTTTAATAAAAACTTTTAATATTTTTGTTTTCTTTACTAAAGGGTGGGATGGGGGGATGGAAGCATAATTCTCACTCTTTCAGGTTTCACTTTGAACATAATAGCCTCAGATTGCCTGTTTGTGAAGGGAGGGAGTAATTAAATCTGAATGTAGTCTTCAGGCATTGTTAGAAGGCAGCTACTTTTGCACGGCCAATAGACTTTTTAGTGTTAGGTAGGAAACTTATCTTAAGACTACATGGAAATTTTTAAACCTTAAATTATTTCTTCAAAAACCTAAAACCCTCAGTATTTCATGGAAAAATAACACACATATTTAAACTCTGAGCTCTGAAACCAAAAACAGACACATCTTCCAAAGGAGGGGGGAGATTATTAAAAGTAGTAATCATCTTTCAAAGGGCAATAACAAAATTAAAAGCTTCTATATATAATTCAGCCATGTTTTTCAAAATTATTTTACCATAACTGCAGCATTTGAAAAACAGTTACAATTTGTTGGAGACAAGCGTCTACGTCTCCTCCCCTTCTATCTAAGCTAGGCAATGACTCCTTTGACCAATAAGGTATAGTGGAAATGATGCTATGCCAGATTCCAGGCTAGCCTCTAAGAGGTTGGCCAACTCCTGCCTTGGTCTCTTGGCGCCTTGAGCTGCCATGTAAGAAGTCCAACTACCAGAAACCACATGGGGAGGCCTTCAAATTACATGGAGAAGGAAAGAAGCCCAGGTGAGCCCAGCTTCCCAGCCATCCTCTCCAAAGCACCAGGCAAGTGAGTAAAGACAACTTGAACCCTCCAGACCCGTTGTCAGCTAAATACCTCCCAGTGATCCAGTCAATACCCATGGAGCGAGCGGAAGAATCAACTGGCCGATCCACGTCTGAACTCCTGATCCAGAAAATCGTGAACTCTAATAAAAGGGTTATTTGAAGCTACTAAATTTTGGGATAGAAAACCAAAATTGCTGTGAAAAATACATTTTGCATTGTAACCTAGTATTTTATACATAGACATAATGGAAACAATGTTTCACAAAGCAATACTTAACCCTCACTATATTCAATGCACTGATTATTTTCTATTCTATTTTCTTTTTATAAAATACCCGTTGTATTACACCCAGATTGATCCATGATGTCATTTGAAAAGTATTTTAGTCTCTACTACTCACTTAAAGTTTGACAGAAACTTTAAAGGGACTCGGATGTCCTGACTCCTAATCCAAAGCTCCCTGCACCCTGCTAGCAGCCCTTGCATATTACAGGTCATAACAAGAAGCTTCTCACAAACCCTCACCTACACACCTCAGTGCTGGGTGAAAAGCTGAAAAGCAGAGATGTCTGATTTTGGAGGTTATGTAGAAATGAGAAATAGCTAAGAGGAATTAAGCCTTTTCCTTTTTTACCACTTCCTTTTACCTCCCCGTCCCTATTCCCAAATATGTATTTCCCTCACACTACTTCCTTTTTGGTTATCACGTATTATGAAATTGAGGTTTTTAAATAGAGGTTTCCCCACTATCCAAAAGTGGGTTGTTCCTATGAATCCTTTCATAAGCTGTAATGGCATAAAGGGAAGAAGCAATTACTTTAGGATACAACTTGCTAATGGATGTACAGAATAAACGGAGATAAAGCACAGAGGCTCACACAGTTCAAAACTATGACGGCTTGACGCTGAGATGCTGAGTGTGGTTTCTGGGAAGGAGCTTGGTGGGGCCACTCTCACTGTTCAGGGTGTGTGCTGCCTCTATAATGTGTCACTACAAAACAAACTGAATGCTAGTTTTGCTTTTCACCTTTTTTCAAAAAAGTGAAAAGCAAAAATCCAGTACTAATGTAGATTTTTCGTAAAAGCAAAATGGTGTAAAGCGATTTTTTTTAAAAGCAGGGGATACCTATTATCAATTGAATTTAATCAAATGTTATAGTCCTATTCTTAAAAACAGGCTAACTGAACATTGATTGCATCATTTCTTTAAAAAGGTTGCTTTTTAAAAATTATTTGTATGAGGTCCAAGGCTAATTGTGACGGTAAGTCATTTTTAATGAAAAAGTTTCTTATTCCTGCCATCTCAAATCTGGTAGAACATTTTTGTAAGATTTCAAATTACAAATAGTGTTAATAGATTCACAGCTTCTTAGAAGATTATTACAAATTGTTTCATGTATAATATAGGAATACTTTTTGAAGCAAAAGGGGCCTGCTTAATTGTTTTAATCATACAAATCACTGTTGATTCCTGTTCCTGTTGTTTATATAATACCTGAGCTTTGCAACTAATTACTGAAAATCTTAAAATAAAACAGATTCAGGTTTGAATCCTGTTACTGTGTAATCTTGGGTACATTATACTGAACAATAATGGGTATCTCATAATAATAATGCTAAAGTCATAAGATTCAAATCATTGATGCCAGGGAAAAGTGCAAAATCTCCAAAGTAAATTAAAACTTATTAGAAACTGTTCTCTTCACTGGCATGTTTTAACTTTTAATCATAAGCAAAATGAATTTGCCCAAGGCTTTTAATTTGGAAAACACAATCTGCTCGAAGTTCAAGTTCAATGAGTTAATCTATTTGCAAAGCATACAATTAAGTATATCCCACAAGGGAATATTTATTCTTGGGAAGAAAAACTACATATGTGTGAATAAGAGAACTTGACAGACAAAAATCTAGACAAGGCTAATAAATACATTGCCACAGTGTTTCTTTAAATAGTGTGCTTATCTAGCACACACAGAATTCACTTTGACAAGTTCTCCATTTGTACCTTCATAATGTAATATAAACAGCAAGAAATGTGGGTCAAGAGGTCCTGAGCGTGATGATAGCTCACTATTTAGGGACTCAACCTCTCTGGGTCTATTTTCCTCAGGTAAAGACAGTTACCCGGCGGCCTCTTTGTGAGGATCAATAAGAAAAGGTTATGTGAAAGTGCCTGACATTCTTTAAATACTATTCTTATCATTTAAAAAAAAAAAAAATCTAAGAAAACTGATACTTCATTTCTTGTTCCAGAGCATAGTACAATGGGAAGTAATACAACTTGGGATCAAATCTCACCTCAGATAGATATTTAATAGCTTTAAGTAACTAGCTGTGTTACCTGACTGATATCACTTAACCTCTCTGGGCTTCAATTCTCTCAACTGTACAACGTAAATCTTAGACTGATTTTAAGTACCTCATCTAGAGTCTAAACATGTTCAGAGTTTTCAAAAATAACATGAAATTTGAAATTGTGAACTACCATTTAAAAGCCACATCTGGCTGATACTGAGATTTGCCATTGTTTTCACATCCTAACTACATGATTTGCAAGAAACCTCAGCTCTAGGGGGTCCCACTCTACCTGGAAATTTGTACTGTTGACCATCTCTGCTCCTAACCCCACTCCCAATAGCATTCACAAACAGTCTTTGGAAATACCAAAGTATGTTCTCAAAGGTAGAGGCTAGGAGAGACTGCTTTCACCCATTTCATGGGTATAAAGAAGCTACATCTTGGCCAACAAGAAATATTTAAAGAGCTCTGTATCTGACTACCTACAGAATACTGACAAGTCTTCTCCGGAATGTAGTTTATTCAAGCTTGACATAGAACTGAGGTCAAAGGTCTCTCTCTGATGTGTGTGTGTGTGTGTGTGTGTGCGCGTGTGTGTGTTTCCATCATTGGAAAAATACACTCCTCTTCCCTTATTTGTGCTGAATCTAGGAGAGGAAATAGTGGAATAAGAGTGCTAAAGAAGGGATTCCTGTCTAATGTAGGAGGCTAGACAAAGATACCTTAAGACCCCTCCCAATTCTAAGGATCTGTGAGTATTAGTCTAGAAATTCATACATTTCTCTATAGAACATCCTCACGATATTCAAAGGGATGGATACATCCCATATAAAGAAGAAACTATAACCCCACTCCAAAATAAGACAAATCTTTTGAGTTATTTTTTTACTAAAATACTATTTTTAATACTAAACATTAAGTACTACTTACTGAATGTAATGTAACTATGTTTTATTGTAATATTTCAAATCTGAACAATCCAGTTCTATCCAGTTGGATAAGCAAGTGCTAAGTAAAACAAGACAAAGTGGAATTTTGTCAGCATACATTAACGTCCAACAACATGCTATCACATGCTAAAATATAATATAATCAGTTTATCTTGAACGTGTAAGAACATAGACTTAACCAAGGGTATACTCTGCATCATTTCTACAGCTTAACAGCTTTAATCTTAAAACTAAGAACTAAAAATGATAACTAAGGTCTCAGCTCTGTTTAGGAAAAAATAATTTCTGAAAAACTCTATTTTAGGAGGAACCTAAGACTTTCTCCGTCATGCCTGTAAAACAAGAAAATTTCAAATCTCTAATGTGGTTAGCTTCAAAGCCAAAATATTTGAACTGTTTATTTTTAAAGGAGATAATTTTCTTGTACTTCAATTTGTTTAGTCAAAAACTTACATGGTTTTCCAGACTTCAGCTCTAGGGCTCAGAGAGGAAAACACAATTTAATTTGCTATATCAAGCTTAAAAGGAATTGGAGAAAACCTAAGCTATCTGAATTTTATTCTTTTGCTCTATTTTGTTTTCAAGTGACACGTCCTGGATGAGTCAATAGAGACAACTTTCTTTAAAAGAACATTTTGTGGTAGTATCCATTAGTTACGTAGTACACTGTGTTACACAGTACACTACAAAATTAAGAACAGTATTACTGACCTTCAATGCTTTTGGAGTTCTAATTACATTGCAAAGAGCCTCACTAATTAAGAATTTGCTAACCCACAGGAAAAAGATTCGTCATTCTGATAGGTCACAGAGATCTGTAAATTCACTCTTTCGAAAAATTTATTCTCCCACCAAATAAGCAATTCTATTATATTAAAAAATAAAAAAGATGGAAAAGAAAAAAGAGAACACTGACCATAGGGCATTAATAAAATATTACTGATCATATAGAAGACGTATAGCCCCCTATTTTCCACTGAGGGAATTCTCCCCATGGACAAATGAAACTGAGGGTCCTTATGACTTTGATTAAATTTAGCTTTAAATCCTAGCTCTACCTACACACACCCCTCAGAGACCTAGCTAGCCTTTCTCTTGGATTAAGGCAGCCGAAAGCAGAAGACAGTAGCCGGGACCTGACTAATGGTCACAAGGTCCAAACCCCTGGCAGGCTAAAGATAACATCTTGACCTAAGTTAAATGTTTCAGCTCCTGACCCCTAAGATGGAACAACTTCCTGGCTCCTTTCCCATGAAACCAGACGGCGGGACACTGACACAGAACTCAGGACTGTCCTCAAGACCTGAAGAAATCATTTATTACCCTTACCTCACTTCTGACCAATCAGAGCCCAGCACCACCCCCATCGTGTCTTGTGATTTTGCCCTATATAACCTGTAATCTACAGATCATGGGGGAGTTTGGTTTTTGATCATTAGCTTCCTGTTCTCCTGGGTGGCGAAATTCATAATAAAATAGCCGATCTTTCTCCACTGCTTTATTCCGTGTTTGGCTCTGCTAGCACCAGGTGGATGAACTCTTACTATTCAGTAACACAAATGCAAGAAATGATGATTATAGTCAAAGCTCACTATAGCCACATGTACAGAAATGCAATCTACGGGGGCATCTCTTACCTCTACTGTCCACCAGTATCGGATTTATTTCACTCACAAGCTCACTCCAGATAACAAGAAAAATGAAATATCTAAGACCCTGAAGTGTTTTCACATAAGGGTTCTCTCTTATCGACTCTTATGAATAGATAAGAATTTATGTCGAATACATGAAACCATTTTGCATCAGTAAGTAGTACAAACATAACCTTAAAATGCCTGTGAAGAGTTAAGAATTCATTCATTTCACAAAAATTTAGAGACTGTTCTGTTGCAATAAAGTAAGTATTTATGAGGCACCAAGAGTTATTCAAGAGTTATTCAATTAGTTTCCTGGCTTCAAGTAGCAGTAGAAGACAAGATAAAACATGCACATATTATACGTAGCAATAATGCAAAGTATGAAGCACAAACAGAGAAGGAGCCATTTCCAGATTGGGCAATTAGGAAAGTTTTACAGAGAAGACAGGCTTTGGCTGGACCTTGAGGAATGAGGTTTGAGTGGGGAAACTGTTTGTTGTTTTCATAAACATTTTCTATACATGCTATAAGGGACTTTTTCTCTTGCTGAGGGAATGACACCACCTCTCTCACTCTACAAGGTCCTGGTGGAATTGGAAATTAAAGTGTCCTCATCAGTATCTATCCACTCCCCCAATTATATAAATACCACTGGTTCACGCAGCTACCCACACTCATACCCACACTGGCACGCACATGCACGTACACACACCTACACACGTACACTCACCACGGGATGAGGAGTGAGAATGTATCTAAGTCTGGCCAAACTCTCCACCTCTGATATAGTAATTGGTTCAATGGTGGGTATGTAGGACCAGAGTATTCTCCAAACTGATACATGGACATAGAAAGCCTCTTCTACTGAGCTCATGCGATTTTAGCATGGGGTTGAGAAATGCCATCTTTCTCTTTACATTGAGATGGCCTATGTGAGAAATAAATCCAATGCCAGAGGACAACAGAGGCAAGAGAGGCACTACTATAATGAGTCATATTTGGCTGGATTTCGCACTTATGTTAGTAATTAAGTCTCTTAGAGACTTATAAATGGTTCTACTAGTGATGCACTAAAGTCCAGCTTCAGCCTCTAGAGGCAAATAGCCAAGTAACTACTTCAGTGTCATTTCTGATAATCCCCAAACTTGTGAGTGATCAATGATCACACAGGATACCGTCATATCTATTATCCTATATTTGCAAGTAACATAGCAAAATAACAGGGCTTACTAGTAACTAAATGTGGCCTGCCAACAAAATAGTGAGACCCCATTAATATATTAACCAAATGGACGTGCCTTGAGAAGGTAAGAATTTCTTATGTGATAATTGCCATACGTGTATTTTCTTATTCTATTCCAGAGAATATGCTGAAATCAGCATAATACAATAGAAGCCAAAATACACATGGAAACTGAGATGTTTTCATGCTGTAGGATAATTACATTGCTTTCTAGTTGAACACATTTTTTTAAAAATAGTATGAATCCACAAGTACAAAAAGATACAAACCAAAACATCAGAAATAAAACATGTAAATGAGGGCAACAACTTGAAATCTGCCTTGGAAAATATTCACAAAGCGTATTCTTCAAGCATATGTGAAACCTCAGTTTGTAAGACCCCTTCAGTGAAATAAGTCTTCCAAACCTTCATGTCCAAAAGTTGAAGAGAAGATTTTACCTTAGTCAGTTACTATTAGAGAGGAAGAAAAGCCTAATCACTTAATGACATAACCAGTACTAGTATTATGGTAGAGCTAGCCAAAAAAGGTCTTGAAATTACTATCTAGTTAGTATCACAGAAGTATAGAATGGGGACTGCAGGAAAAATCTAGCAACTGACTTCCAATGAAAAATTATTGCTCCTATACAACAGAAAACTTTTAAAAACTGACTACATTTTTCATAAAGGTCCACAGTCTTTTTGTTGAATTCTTCGGACAAGCCATGCTTGGGGGCCAGAATTTTATGGGACTCAGAAGTTATGGATTTTAGGAAGGTAACACACTGTATGAACTGTATATTTTATAAACTGCCCTGGTGGTTTCATGCAGCATGCCATTAACAAACAGACTAATATTTCTACAGCAAAACATATACATTTGTGTCAGACAAATAAATACTACAGAGAGCCTCATGTCAGTTGAAGTTTGGCTAACAAATTAATTCATCTGTTTAAAAAAACTTCCACTTTTCAGAGCTTTTGGGATTTCAGAAGTATAGATGAAAAAATTACAACCTACAATAATATTTATTTTACAAAGTCCCAGATTTACTTAGTATCCCAGAGATACACTCTGCAATGGTGATATTTAGCCACTCAGCACTCAGTTAAATTATGTATTCAGTGCATATCAAATTTCTCCAGCTTAAAAATCAAGAGTCCTAACATCTATGTTCAGTGCAGAAAAGTCGAGAAATGCAAAAAAATAAAGAAAACACAACCCATAATCCCTCCACATAGAGATAACTGCTACTAAATTTTTGGTGTCTACATTTCCAGATTCCTCCTATACACACTAACAATTAGGATCAAAATGTCTAAAAGCTAAAATAGCTTTAGTGTGGATTTTTTGTTTTTATCTTACTATGTACCTGGAATATCCTTTTATCCTGAGGACTTTGGGCTTTCCTAAGTTCTGAAAAATTCTCAGCCATCATCTCTTCCAATATGGCCCTGCCACCATTCACACTATTTCCTCTTTTTGGAACTCATAGTTAGATGCAAGTTGGTGCCCCTCAATTTATATTCACATTTCTTAATTTCTCTTTATTTCTCTGTGCTACATCTGGGTAAATTACTCATTACTATCTTTCAATTTGCTAATTTTCCCTTCAAATATGTTTGGCCTAATGTTTAACCGACCTATTTTTGTATTTAATTTCAATAACTCCCATTTTTACTTTTACTTTTACATAGCCATTTACTTCTTACCTATTTTTGACACATTTTATATATATATATGATTCCATGTATATGAAATGTCCACAATAGGCAAAATCTATAGAAACAGAAAGTAGATTAAAGGTTGCCGCTAGCTGGAACAGGAAAGGAGAGGGAAATGAGGAGTGACTCCTAATGGGTACAGGGTTTCTTTTGGGGAACACACAAAAATGTTCTCACATTAGATTGTGGTGATGGTTGCATAATCCTGTGAATATACTAAAAACACTGAGCTATACAATTGAAATAGGTGAATAGCATGGTATGTAAATTATATTTCAATAGAGCCATTTAAACAAATGAAAGAGAGGTCACCTGTAACAAATACTGCAGAGAGATCAGCTAAGATTAGAATAGAAACCATTGAATTGGGTAACATGAAGTTCATTTGTGACCTTGACAGATGTTTAGTGGAGTGGGGACAGAAGACAAACAAGGTGGACTGAGAGGGAATGAAAAATGAGGAAGTAGAGTCAAAGAAATTTTGTTTTAAAGGGTTGCAGAGAAATAGGGTAATGACTACAGAGGGATATGGAATAAAGGGAAGGTGTGGTGTGTTTTTTTTGGTGTGTTTTTTTTTTGTAAGATGGGAGATAATAGAGCATGTTTGTTGGTAAGAATGAATCGATATGGAGGGGAAAATTGATGGTGAAAGAAAATGTTTGTTGTTGAATCAAAGTCCTTGAAAAAGGGATGTTTAAAAAGCATAAATGGAAGGCTGACGTGCATTCATTTCAACAGGGGAGAAGGCAGAGAGCCAGGGCACAGAACATGTTGTTTTTTTAATGGCAATTATTTCTTTTATCTTTTTTAAGATCTTTAAAATGCTTAAAGTCATTTTGAAATTGCTCTAATAATTCCATTAGATTTCGAGTGAATGTACCTTCTGGTGTTTATTTTCTAAGTACCTGTCTTCCTCATATATTTGCAGGCTCAGACTTCCTTTTTTGAGTGGTTTTGAGGTAGGCCACCCCTCTTCCAGAGCCCATTACCTACAAGCTTGGAGCTCTTGTACTACGTGTTAGTGGAGAAATTACAGTTTCCAACTCTGAGCTATCTGGCAGTTCAGCCACTTCTGTGTCACATCAGGTTCACAGTTTTTAAAGCAACAACTGGAAGCAGAGGATTTCAGCCTTCTTTTCATCTAGCCCCAATCCAGCTCCCAGTTTCATCCAGGGTATCTAACTCTAGTTTCCCTGCAGAGTTATTTCCACCAGCTCCTAAATCCAGAGTCTAACTACCATGTTTCCCCAAAAATAAGACCTAGCCGAACAATCAGCTCTAACGCGTCTTTTGGAGCAAAAATTAATATAAGACTGGGTCTTATTTTAATATAATACCTGGTCTTGTATAAGGTATAGTATAATAATATCATATCATATCATACCGGGTCTTATATTAATTTTTGCTCCAAAAGACACATTGTCCGGCTAGGTCTTATTTTCAGGGAAACACAGCAGGAAAGGATCTTATGAAGGCATTCATACAAAGTACCTCAGGAAACTTTTGTTTTCCATTTTCCTTCATAGCCCAAAGCCTTAATCTTAAAGAATTAAATTTATGGATATAAGTGAACAGCATGCAATATCATCCAAAAAGAGCCAAACTCAATTGTAGGCTGCATTATAAAAAAATGTAAGTTCTAAAAAGTGAAGATTATCAGTCCCACTCAATGCTGTGCTGATGATTCATTTAATAAACATTAATTGACAGCTCCTAAGGACCAGGCACTGTGCAACACACTAAGAACACATGCTCATCCTTCCTCTTTTGCAATCTGCATATATTTTCTCATGTAATCCTCACAAAAGAACCCTCCAGGAACAGTGTGCTCAGTTTAATCTTCCAGAAAATTTTCTGAAAGAGAAAAAAATGTGTTTTAGAAGAAGGGATCAAAGGTATTGCTTGGTCACCTAAGATACTTACAGATTTTTCTTCCTAAGTTTACGATGCAATTTTAAAACACGGGGTCTTGAATGAGGTAGGAGACAACGTGAAAGAATAAAATGAGGCCATGAAAGTGAATGGTTAGGAAGCAATAATTTGAGAAAAGCTCAATATTCACTGATTGAAGAACTGCCACTTGTTTCCTTTTTAACATTATTAAAAATCATGACCCAGAGTAATCTTTAATTGCTAATGTCAGAAAGAGTTATGATGTGGGCCCTTAGGGCTGAACGCTTCCTAACATCAACTTAAGAGCTTACAAATATTTGCTATGATGACTAAGTGGAGCTAAGCCTGAAGATTAGGCAGAACTTGAGACTGCAGGTAGAGAGACTAGTTAAGAGGTCAATAAAAAGTCTAAGCAAGATAGTCTAAACTTGAGTTGTGGCAGCAGGAAATGAAAAGGAAAGGCATTTACGAGATACTAAAGACCAACTTGATAACTCTATGTGGATGGAAAAGGAATCAAGTAACTAGGTTCCAAACTTTAGAGAGATAAGTTAGTGGTACCAGTAGCACATACAGGAAGCAGGGAAGAAGGTGCAGATTTAGGTCAACAGATGGATTTAGTTTGATATATATGACTTTGAAGTGTCAGCAAGACACTCAGAAGGAGATATTTAGCAGACAGTAAGATTAGGGTCTGAAAGCTAAAGGATATAGAGCTAGAAAGATCACACATGTGAAGAGTGTCCAGTACAAAGCCTGGACCCCATATACCTTCTGCTTCAGTCAGACCAAACCATATGCAGTTCTCCATTGGGCAGCTCTTTCCCATCTCTACTTCCAAACAAACTTTTCTATAAATCCAGACACCCTACTTCACACCTGGTTAACTCCTTGTCATCTTTCAGAATGCTCAGGTATCATTTTCCCAAATACCACTCATTTCCACCAGGAGGGTGTTACCTGGGTCTTACCTCTCTATATGTAGGTACCTAATTTTTAGCACCATGTTAAAAAGAGCAGGCCCTTGAAAGACCGATTGAAAGAACAGACTTGGCGTGTGCTCAACAAGCTTTGGAAGGAACTGCATCCTCTCAGAGGTGACCGCTAAAGAAATAAACTTGGATGACATTTCCAAAGGAGAGAAAACTAAGACGTCCTAAATATAGGTAAGCATTGTGGAGCACCTTCACCTAGAAGAAAGCAGTTCCCGAAAATTCTTCTAGACTTTTTCCAGCCCTAAATGCCTCACCTGTAACACAGGGATCATTACTCCTACCTCACAAGTTGCTGGGAAGATTAAATGAGATAGCATACATAGAGCACCTAGTATAATGTCTCAATTAATGTTCCTGTCTGTTCCCCAACTCAATGTGAAAACATGTTAGAGTCTGCTTATTTCTTTGCAATTTTAGTAACTGCTACCCTGAAAAGCAATCCAGGTTAGAAAAACAATGGCCATTTGAGAAAGGGAGGCTAGACTTGTCAGATGCTCCCCCTAAAGCAGAGTTTTTTCAATCTCAACACTATTGTCAATTTTGGCTGAATAAGTCTTTGTTGTAGGGGGCTTCCTGTGCATTACAGGTTGTTTAGCAGCATCCTTGAACTCTACCCACTGGGTGCCAGTAGCACTCTCCAAAAAAATGACTCCAGACATTTGCAAAATGTCCTCTGGTTGAGAACCAATAGCAGTCCCCACCAAAAATGTCTCCAGACACTGCCAAAATTTCCCCTGGTTGAGAACTGCTCTCCAGAATTCTGAAATTGTCACAGAAGTCTAAATCCTTTCCCTGGCATCTACAAATATCTCATAAACTTATGTGTTCCCTCACTGACTGATCTACTCATGAACTTAGGCTTAGACTTTTTAAGTCATTCTCCCTAAAAGTTAACCAAAACTGATAGCTAGCCTCTGAATTGTCAAGCAAGTCATCATAGATAACGCATGCAGTCTGACCACTCAGTGCACAATCACACTCAACCCTTAAAGCCAAACTAATATAATGAAACTACAAACAGCCAATCCTAAAACATCTTCACACAAAATTAAGAGATTTGTCCCAGCACTCGTGTCTAAATCTTTTAACTACAGGTGGCATTAAGTAGATAGTGTATAAAACGAGTTTTAGTGGCCTAAAGACTTTTACAAGTGTTAAATACATTAATGATATACAAAAAATATTACATATATTTAAGAATTATTTTGTATCATATGCCTACATATTGCAACAACATAAAAAGTTATGTACACTAACAACAACAAAAAAAAAAACCCAGAAGCAAAAGTAGTGGAGAAACAAAAACTGAGTTAACAATTCACTAGTATTTTGGAATAAATTGCTTGAAGTTAATAAGTATAGCATGGTAATTAAGAGTACAGACTTGGAATCAGACTACCTGGATTAAAACCCCAACCCTAGATAGGTGACCTTGATAAATTACTTAATCTCTCTATGCCTGTTTCCTCCTTGGTAAAATAGAGATAATTACAGTACCCACCTTGTAGGGTTGTTGTGGAACTGAATGACTTAAAACAGGTTCAGTGCTGATATAGTGCCTAGCACATACATACTTAAGTATTAAACATTATTTATCATTCGTTGTAAGGATGCACAGGCAGAAAGTATACCTTTGGTGGTTATATAAAAGTAGACACAGTAGAGTCCAACAATGAACTTGCACCCAAATGCTCTGGGTTCAAACCGTTAACTAAATATTTCATTTGGGCTTCAATTTCTTCATCTGTAAAATAGGAAAGCACTTTGAAAATGGATTAACATAGGAAAATCTAAGGGCAGTTCCTTTAGTAGGATAGTAGGGAAAAATTGCATCTGTCTGCCAATTTACTAGAGGAAACTTTGTGAAAAGAGGTGACTTTTAAGGAAACACTCTAATAATGGGTCAATAGGGAAAGCACATGACTTGAACCCAGATAGGTCTAATTCAAAAGCCCCTGTTTTACTCTATAGTTTGAAAGCTTAAAATAAAAATAGAACATCCTGAGTTGTTACAAAATAAAGTTTATTTTCTTCGTATGAGGTAGGCACATTAACCTTTTGACGGTAGTAGAAATACATTAAAGGCACTGGCAGGGATTTGGTCACCATCCATTCAAAACAGCATGAACACACCACCAAACCCCTAAGTGACCATTTCTTTTCAATTATCAATGATTCATTCTTTCGGAGGTAAAGTGGGGTGATGTTGGAAGAAATGAGATTTGTCTTGTATAATCAGGAGTGTCCCAATAGTTTTAAATCAATTCGATATGTCCCTTTTTAGTTAAAAAAATCATTGCCTTCCAACGATTATTGCAAAAGCAAGGACTGTGCACACTGCACTTTATACTTATTAGGAAGGTATATTTAACAAACAGCTTTTGATAAGTAAAAGTTGCAACATCAATCACATGTGAGGCAGGCGTCGGACGCAGAACTCTGCCCATTGCTGCCAAAAAGTACAAAGAAAAAAAGAAAAATCAGCCTTTCCTAACCATTCAGCCAAAGGCCGCCCCCACAAAGCCTCAGAGGCGGGGACTGAGTCCCTGGCAGGTGATCTTCACAGGTGCCAGCAATCAAGTCTCTATGAAAAGGAAGGTCAAGTCGTCCTTCCGCGACATTTACGAAAAAATCCCCAAGAATTATGTCTTTGCCCCAGGGCAGAGCAGTCGCTGGGTCTCCTCCTCGTCACCCCGCAGGGAAGAGGAGATGGCCGCGTTTGACTGTGCGCTGGTCCTGCCCGGTTCTCCCGGGTCTCTCTCACCAGCCCAGCCTGAGAGGGCTCCCACGTGGCGCCTGCATTTAGCTCTCAGCCGGCTCCGCAACCCCGACCGGCGCTCTGATTGGTCACGGGCGGCGGGAGCCGCTCCGGAGCACGAGGCGACTCAGCCAAACTGGGAGGGCACCTGACAAGAGGTCGCAGCCCCGCGGGCAGCTTCCGGAGCAGCGGTTTCTGCACTTTGGCCCCATGCCGGCAGCGAGGACGCCACCCAGCGCCACGGCCGCGCAACTACACGTGGGCCCGGGTTGCGGCAGGTGCCGTCACCCTCTACCCTTCCTAGGGTAGCGCTCACCTCAGCGCTCGCGGAGCTTCCACCTTCAGCTTTTTGGGTTTCGGCTCCTGCTCAGTCGCGGCCATCTTTATGCTCCCAACCCACTTAGGCACTGGCGTGCGCCCCTTCGACTCTCTGGCCCCGCCCCCTCTCGTATCACCGCCTCCTTTTTACTAACCCCGCCCCTCCCGACTCCTCCCAGTCTATGCTTCTCCCACCCACAGTCATTGGCTCTACCCCTCGGCTCCACCCATTAGCTAATATACAAACCCTTCATGACCCCGCCCACCCGACTATAGGGGGACCCCAGACTGAGTTAGGCTGCGGATGAGCGCCTGAGTCCAGATGGTGTGAGATTGCCCCCCATTCTTCTAGATTCTGGATGATCTAAAAGATTTATATCCTAAAACGCAAGAGACGTGTTTCTTCTCATTCAGTGTCTTCCCGCTTATTTAATATTTCCAAATCGGTAGACCTAGTTGGTTTCTTTGAAGCTGTTAGTCAGGCAATCTACTGGGCACTCCAACTGCGGGGTCCTCACGGTCTTCTCAGCTGCTTCAGCCTCGGTCCGGAGAGGACCCGGCGCCGAATCACTGACAGGCCCAGGTGTCGGGGTGAGTGTGAGGGGCGGGGAGTCTGAGGTCAGGGGACAGTTCGGAACCTGGGGAGTAGGCTGAATAGCTAGGGTTCCGAACTCCAGCTTGGACTGCGGACCGGAGCGTTCCCGGTGCTGTGGGCCGGGACCGCGCCTCGCTCCCGGCCTTCCGGGCTTTCTTGCCAGCAGGGCCGGAAGGGAGCGGTGCACCTGCAGCTCAGTGTTCTCAGGCCCCAAACCGGAGAGATTCAAGCTCATTGGGGTTCTTCGGCGCGAGAAAAAGGTCTTGTCATCCATAGTGAGCTGGAGTGCCGACGACTCGGCCTTCAGCCCCAGGCTTCTGCTTTGGAGAACAAAACCTCTGACCTACCCGAGCGGACCTCTTGTCTGGGGTGGGGAATACAGTGAGGAGGGGACTGCAGTTCTTCAGGAGAGTGAATATGGAAAAGTGATGAGCGATGTGGCTGGGTGGATTTGATAGATTTGGATTGAACCTGAAGCCTATAGTTTAAGAAGGTGGTGCCACTATAGAATTAGGAGCTGTCGGATGAGGAGAAGGAATTTTGTGGAACTTAGGGATATATCGAGGTTGAAACAGTGATTTAGATGGACATGGTAGAAAGATTAAAAGAAAAAAAAGCGTGGGAAGTAATCCGGAAAGAAATTTACAAGGTGAGAACCCAAACAGGTGAAGTTTCATGTAAGAGGATAAGAAGTACTTGTTTTGTTTGGAGGAACGTTATCATGAAATGTACAAGGGTCAAAGGAGTAAGTTGAAGTCTGAGAATAGGTTGTTGGATTTGTTGATTAGGAAGTTAGCCATTTGAGAGAGCGACTTTCATAGAGTCAGTTACTGAGAGGAGAGACTGCAAGTGGACTCATTTGGAGTATGAAGCAAAAGATTATTGAGCATGAGAAGATCCCTAAAAGGTTCGAGGTTTGTTTGTTTTTAAAGAATACAAAATACATTAAGTTTTGGTGCAGAAAGCAAGTAACCCATGTCTAAGATTAAAGATTCAAAAAGAGGAGATAAAGACCTTGGAAAAGACGAAAGGAAATGGGATCAAAATTACAAATGGAAGAATTAGCTCTGGAAACAAAGGACACTTTCGATTGAAAACATAGGAAAAGTGGAGGAATGAGGTAAATGAAGAATTACCTGACATATCTTTAGTAGGAAAGCTCTCTTTGAAATAAGGTTAGCTTTTCTTACTGAACCTTAGGATTTTTACAATGTTTCTAAATATTCAACATAATATATTATTGGAGTTCCCTGCTGACTAGACATTTTTAAGAATATTTAAGAAGCTCAATAATATCTCTATTCATGGGTAGCAAATGGTATTTGTAGTCTCTCTCCCTCTACAAATGACCTCTCTTATTACACACAGAAAATAAAAGCCATCATCTTCCTGCAACCAAATATACAAATCTTGCCGTTTGTTCAAATCCTTTCACCTAGTCTCCCAATACCATTCTCTCCTACTGTCTCCGGGTCTTCTTTTATTCAGTGATTCTCCTACATCATCAGTCTTTCCCCTCTGCTCACACCTTTCATTGAGCATTTAAAAATCATCTTCCTTAACTTTATGAACTACTCCTATTTATTTTCTTGTCTTTTCATCCCCTTCACAGCTAGAGCTCTTGAATGTATCAAGTACTCGCCTTATCTCTTTTCTTCCCAATTCATGCTATTTATTTATCAGCCCACTGTAGCATATCTAGTTTCCAGCTAAACGACCACTGACTACTTTTACAAAGATCACCAGTGTCCTCTGTGTTAAATCATATATCAGTGGGGACAAAAATTGCCTCTTGTGAAACAAATGAAAAAATCATACTCTTTTTATGTATAAAGCACAGATATGTTTACAGTACATAAAGAGATATACAGATATACTGTAGTATTAAAATTTTTATAGGAGGGGTATGATTGAAGGGAAATCTGAAAAAGCAGGAATATTGAAAAGAAAGTTGAGAAACACTATTAAATCAACAGTTATTTTCAGTTCTTATAGCTTGAATTCTTTGTGCCATTTAAAATGTTTAACACTCCATTCTTTTGGAAACACACTAACACACTCTAGTCACTAGAAAACATTATCCTCCCCACCCCCTTTTTTTTAATCCTTTTTCAGCCATATTTTAGTCTTTTTTTTTAAGGCCTACTTGTTTGACTCAGCTGCTACTCAAATGTTGGAGTTCCTTCCACAGTTTCTCTTCTACTATGCACATTCTCTCTTTGTAATTTTATTCTCCTTATAGTTACAATTCCCATTAGCAAAAAATCATGATTACTCACAAATCGATCTCAAATTTGGCTTCTCTCTAAAGCACCAGACCTATATATACAGTAGTCTTTTGAATATATCCATTTGAGTCAAATGTATCCAGATTTGGGTCAGATTATACAGGATTAGGGCTAAATGCCTCATTTTTCCCTCTCATCTCCACCCCGCCCCCTCCCTAATCTTTGCTCAAACCTGAATGTTTCTCTTTTCATTTTTCTCCATCCTTACTGTCAACACTCTAGTTCAGGCCACCACCATAACACATCTCTCAACTGGTCTCAATGATACTCAGTTGCCCCATTATGCAATTTCTGCAGTACAATCTTAAAACTGTAAATTGGATTGCATGAATCTCCTCCATAAAACCATAGAAAATGATTTTACATTGCCCAGAGAATAAAGTGAACTAATCTCTGCTTATCTTCTTCTCCAGTCTCATCTCACAACTTCCCTCCACCTCCTAAAATTGCTGAATTTGTACTGGATTTGTCTTGTGTTTTCCCTCACATCAAAGCCTGTGAATTTCTATAGCACACTGTGTTTCCCTATCATAATAGGAATTACATTTTACTGTATTAAGTTGTTTGCCTTCTTCGTTGAACTCTAAACGTGAGTTCAGGGAGTCTAATTTGTTCACCCTTGTATCTTCATTGCTTAATATATAAAACATATTCAAAACTACTTGTTGAATGAATAAATGGTCAAAATATTGGCTGAGAATCGGGAGCTACAGTATTTTCTGGCCTTATTCTCTGGCCTTGGATATGCCTATCTCACCTTCCATGCCTTTATTCTGTTACATAGAGAAGAAACACATTTTCTTTTTTAGACACTATCTTCCAAGGATATTTTGACTATTGTAATTGCAGTGATTATGAATCATCAGAATGAGTGTGTTCAACATTTGGTAAAGGGAATTTATGACATATTTAAGCTGCAGTCAGAACTCTGGTGGAACAGCCTCTGAGCACAGTTTCTCAAGTGGCTTTAAAATAAATTGGGAGAATTCTGCTTTCTGACTCAAAAGATAGTTGTGGTGGTGGTGAGTGTGTAGCTTTCCCAGGAAGTTTATTAAAATAATAAAAGAACTACATCTGCTAAAAGGTTAAGTAGTTAAACAAATAGGCTGCATGTGATATTTATTTAATTGTTATATGCATTAGGCCCTTGGTCATAATATGGATAGAAGAAATAAGCTCTCTTTTCCTATGATAGAAGGTTAAGATGGGTTTTAAAGCTCAAAACTGTTGAAAGCCACAAGTGTTATACTTTCATCTCAGCACTAAGGATAACAATAATAAATCCAGATGGCCAGTTTAACTTACTGTATTCTTCCAAGACCTGAATTACTGCCAGTGAAAACAACTTTGGTGGAAACTTTTCCTGGAAAGAATTTTTCACCAGCTTAAGAGGATGAGTAGGAATCTGGTTCCTAAAAATAAACAAACAACAAAGTCACTTGCTTTCAGAACAAGCAGGTCTTTTAGGGTATATTGTGGCAATGGGATACCACAGGTCCATGTGAACTATACTTTCTACAGGATGAATGGTTGAGGAAGGTAACCTGTGTCAGCTCTTTTAAATATAATTTATATTGCAAACAATTTATTAGAACACATTTTGGCTCCTAACTAAACAATAAGCATATCCTTCAACTCTTCCTCTTAATTACAAGCTCAAAACAGCACATTTGCTGCCCCGTTCAATGTGGTATAACCACTAGCTGCATGTAGTAATTTAAATTTAAATTAATTAAAAATAAAACTTCAGTACATCGGTAATATTAACCATATTTTAAATGTCCAATAGCCACATGTGGCTACGATACTGGACAGCATAGATATAGGACATGCCCATCATTGCCTGAAATCCTATCAGTGTTGCATTATGTTCCTAATAATCAGTCTCTAAGAGGCAGGTAAAAACAGGAGCTCAGGATTCAACTGGTTCTGGGTTTGAATCCTAGCTCTGATACTTATGCTATGATCTTAGGTCGTAGACTTAGCATTTCTGATACTTTATTGTCATATCTGTAAAATGGAGATAGAGAAGTATAGCATTGACTGCTGAAGATTAAGTGAGATAATGTAGCTAAAGTGCCTAGCATAGTATCTGGTCCACAGTAAGTACTTAATACCTTTTAGATATTATTAATTCATTTATCCTTAATGAATAGAACACTTTGAATGGAACTGAAAATTAATTTTTGTAAAGGATGACATATCAATAGCTGGCTCACCTGAAGTGCTCCAGTCTGGGTCTCACTAAGTTTATTACAGTATTCTGCTTTAAACCACACTATATTTCAGATGAAGATGTTATTTCAAGGAAAAGTGTCATAATACAAATTTAGTTGCAGATCTTATTGCTGGAGATTCTGTTTCATGGAAAAAAAGAAAAGAATCAGCAGAGGTTATAGTCAGTTAAAGTTAATAGGTTCTGTGTAGCAACTCTATATAGTCCATTGGCACTAATAGAAATATAAGGCTAACACAAAGCAAACCTACTGAACAACTCATCTAACTAGATAAAGTAGAAAAATTTATCAGGTTTCAGATATTCTGAAAAAATTCAGTAGGTCCAAAGCCTAAGGAATCAAGGTTTATTGCTGCCAACTCAAGTTGATTGCTTGGCTAAACAGAGATGGCTTTGAACAAAGAAACATTTTATTGTTTCCAATAAATAGAAACCCTAAACTATTAACAGCATGTATAACCTTATTAATACAGTAATTACTAAAACACAGTAATTAGTATTAATTTACTTGAAAACTATTAAACATATGCCAAATGGGAAAGAGAAATCATCACCAGATAGTCTTTAAATGTCAGCTGCTTTCATAAAATAACTAACATTCTCTAAAAAGAACTGGTCAGGTTGATGTCATTGTTTTCTGTGTGAACAGAATTGAATGAATCGATTCTAGAAAGTCTTCCTTTCCTCTTTGAAATTTATCTTTGTGCATAGATACTGTATTCAGATTTTAAATTCTTTCTCCTTAGGCTACATGTATCATACATGTATCAAACATGTAGCCTGTAATTTTGAATGAATGGACCACTGTACTAAACACCAAATACTATCCACATAAAAGAAAAAAACGATTAAGGTAATTAGACATTTTCCCACTGACCCCCATATTGCAAGGACAATGAACTTTTTATTTAAACATAACTAACCCATAGAAAAGTATACAAGTCATAACATAAAGTCCAATGATTTATCACAAAATGAACACAACTTGTAAGCATCATCTAGACCAAGAAATAAAACATTACCAGCACCTTAGAAGACCACCCCTATACCCATCTCAGTTACTGCCTCCACTTTCCTCCATAAAATAAACCATTTGAATTTTCAAACAGTTTTACCTGTTCTAGAACTTCATATAAATAAAATCATACAGTGTGTATCCTTTTGTGTCTGTTTGTTCAGTATTGAGTTTGTAAGATTCATCCATATTTGTCTCATGTAGCAATAGCTTATTCATTTTCATTGCTGTATAATTTTTCATTTAATAATACACTGTTTATTTTTATACATTTTTTTGGTACGTTTCTGTTTGATCCACCTGGGAGTGAATTTGTGTGTATAAGGTATTATGATAATGTGTAGCAATACAGTTGATTTTTCATATTAATCTTGTATTCTGCAACCTTGTTAAACTCATTTATTAGCTCTAAGTGTGTGTGGGGGGGAGGGGTGTTTATTTCTTCCTTTCCTAATTAGAAGCCTTTTCATTTTCTTGCCTAATTGCCCTGGCTAGAGCCTCTAGTTGAATAGAAGTCAGAAGAGTGTACATCATTGTTTGTTCTTGATATTAAGGGGAAAGCTTGTGGTCTTTAATGTTAAACATGATGTTAGCTATGGAATTTTCATAGATGCTTTTTATCAGTTTGAAGAAGTTTCTTTCTATTCCAAGTTTAAGGGTTTTTATCACAAAAGGATGTTGGATTTTGCCAAATGATTTTCTTCTGTACCTTTAGAAATGATTCTGTTTTTTTTGTCTTTTATGAGTATTGTGTATTGTGTTGATTGATTTTCATATGTTGTATCAACCTTGCATTCTTGGAATAAATCCCACTTGGTCAGGGTGTATAATCTTTTTATATGTTGCTGGATTCAGTTGCTAGTATTTTGTTCAGGAGTTTTTGCCTCTATATTCTTAAGTGATAACAGTATGTGGTTTCTTGTATTGCCTTGTCTGGTTTTGGTGTCAGGATAATACAAGGATACTTTCTGATGTATACTAAATTTAAACCTTTTCTCCCCCCGCCAGAAAATGATCCACAGTCTATTTCTCATAAACTGCTCCGGTGACATATTTCTAGAGAAGCACTGGAAGAGTGTTGTGAGCCAATCTGTCTGTGATTATTTCTTTGAAGCTCAAGAGAAAGCTGCTGACGTTGAAAATGTACCACCTGTCATTTCAACACCTCACCACTACCTCATCAGTATCTATCGGGATAAGCTCTTCTTTGTGTCTGTCATACAGACTGAAGTGCCACCTCTCTTTGTAATTGAGTTCCTACATCGAGTTGCTGACACTTTTCAGGTTAGTTATTCATCAAATCTTTTGAACTTAAATTACCTAAGTTAGTTGGAGGTGGGACACGTTATTATATTTGTTAATTACCCAGCTATTGACGTGTTGTCTGTCTGTCTGTCTCTTCTACTAAGCATAAATTCATAAAACCTTTTTTGTAGGGTGTACAGTAGCACACATGGCTGCTGCATTCACTGTTTTAGGAGAACAGAACAATCGCATGGTCACGAAAGCCTTATTTTTTATATGCATTACAAATTATGTCCTCAGGAAGCAACAGTGCCCTCCACATACAATTCTATGAATGGTCCCAAGATTTTATTGGTTATCAAGTCTTCTAATATTTACATTTTTTATTTTATCTTGTTTTGCAGAATATACCAAATAGTTTAAAACTTAGCTGTGTGTTTTGGAGTACCGAATCACAGCAAAGGAAGCTTATAGTTCACATTCTTATTTAATGTTTCAGTGTACTTTCTGGCGTAATATGTAATAGGAATTCAATCTAAAAATATTAAGAAAATATTGAGGAATGGTATATAGAACTATCGAGGGTGTTTTTTCCTCTGTATTTCCTCTGTATTCATCTTAAACAATGAATTATGTTACTATAACTATTTTTCAAAACAAAAAGTATTTAGCAAGCCTTTCTTCATGCCTTCCATTGTGCAATATTATATACATTTTGTCAGGACTACTTTGGTGAGTGTTCGGAGGCTGCAATTAAGGATAATGTGGTCATAGTATATGAGCTCTTGGAAGAAATGTTAGACAATGGATTTCCACTGGCTACTGAATCTAACATTTTGAAAGAACTGATTAAACCACCAACAATTCTACGTTCTGTCGTCAACTCTATTACAGGTAAGGTGAAGACATACTTTATTAGGAGCAATTAAAACTTTATAAACAACTCATTGTTGCTTATGTTCTGACAGATTATTAAGGTAGTCCAGTGTAGCCAGAATTAAAGTTGGTGATAATGTTAAAATAGATAGTATATTTCTTTTCATGGAAAGAGGCTAGATTGTAAATGATAAAGAACTTTTGGTTATTACTTTTTTATTATAGGTTTTTCTACAAGACCACAACTTATTACTATTGTTTAACACTAAAGAGTAAGACTGAATAAATTATCTCATTTAATCCTAAAGAAGCCTATATCATGATGGGTGTTAACTAAACTTATGTGGTAATCATTTTGCAATATATACATAAATCATTATGTTATATATCTTAAATTTAACACAATGTTAAGTGTCAATTGTAACTCAATAAAGTTGGGGGAAAAAATACTGTTATAAAACTGGCAATATGCTGCAAACCCTATAATTACTAGCGTATAGAAAATGTAACTCTATACCAGAGTATGTACTATCTCCTCCAAGTCTTTTTTTATACATGCAAGAGAGGTATTAAAACAAAAGGATGTAGGAAAGTAGTCCATTTGTGAGATCTTATACTTTGTGTGCCTTGTACTTGTGTTATAAGCTTCCAATTTCTAGCTCTACTGAGCTAGTACATCAGATAACAATATTCTTTTGAGAATATTAAAGACTTATAGAGAAAAATTTCTATGAAACGTTATATGCCATTCCAGCTATACTGTCCACGGTTGTAAATGCCTCTCCAAGTGTATTGACCTAAAAAATGGGGTAAGAGAGGCCTGGAAAAAAATGATCGTTCCATAGCTCTTATTCATCCTCTGTACAAGGCTGAGTGACAGGAGAAATTCAAAGAAAGATCATCTCATCTGTGCTCCTAAAACTTACACTCTGGATGGGAGAGACTGGAAAATAAATTAAAATATATAAATAATAGTGTAAAGTTTTTAAAAGCAATTTCATACTTTATAGATGATGTAGTCACACTGGAAAGTGTTGTTGTTAAGAATGTACCACTTTTGAATTGGAAATCTACATTAACCAAAAATGTTGAATATGTCACTCCTCAAGGATATATGTTTGGGACAATCAGATTTATTTTCAGATCTATGTCAGCTTACCAGGAAATTAGCCCGCTGTTGAACATGAGCCATATTGCAGCCAGATGGGTGTGCTGACCTTAAAATGGAAAAAGGCCAAAGTATGTTCTTCATTGCAGTTACTCCACTGAGGCCTGCTTGGCAGCATCTCATGTTGAATCTAAGCTGAATACCAAAGGACCTAGTTATCACTCTGTATTCTCAGTGGAGACATTTTATCAGCAGAAGGGTTTGAAACAACCAGCTTCTTTTTTCATCAGTGGCAGCAGGATGAGATTCTGTTGTTGAGCCACTGGAATTAGGTTAGGTTACTGTTAACACACAGGAAGCAAAAGATAAGTAAATGAATTTAACCTGGATTGGCAGATAGAGGACCACATGGCCTATTTCTGTCTTCTGGAAATTTGATCATGTTGGTATGGATATGTGTCCAACAATTCTGGAAACCTTCTGCAACTTCAGTGAAGAAAAACCCAAATATTAAAGAAGCAACTAAAGCATTCGATTTTTTTTTTTCTGTTAATGCCTTTTCTGATGATTATTTTATGCATTAGCTTCGCTTTCTCCTTTTCTGGTTTTTAGGCAGTAGTAATGTTGGGGACACACTCCCCACTGGGCAGCTGTCCAACATCCCATGGCGCCGGGCAGGGGTAAAGTACACAAATAATGAAGCCTATTTCGATGTCGTTGAAGAAATAGATGCAATTATAGATAAATCAGGTAATTGTGTATATGCAGTCTTATTTGGGAAAAACAGTTCAGCTGACATAAGCTGAATAGACAATTGAAATCCCTTGGCAGTATGGTTTCAGTGGAAAAGCTTTGGTTTTCTAATTGTTTAAAAATCTGTTTATTTTGCCCAGAGATTACATATAATTTTCATAACCACTAGTTGAGATCTGCCAAACCTTTGTAAATCAGATCTTATGCTGTCTTACATTTAGCTAGTTATTACCCTGTACACCTCTCCCTCTTGCCATTCATTCATTCTAACATTTACTATATATCTATTGTATACCATACCTTTGCTGCTACTTTTGTGCAGTACTTCTAGTAAAGACCCCAGACAAAATAACAGTACTCTGTTAGAATCATAAATTTTTTTAAAAAACATCTAGTCCAACCCTCACATTTTACACAGAAGGAAACTGAAGTTCAGAAGGGCTAAGTAATCTGCTCAAGGTAACACAGCTAGTTGGTGTGTGAAAATGAGTTACTGTGAAATAATAACTAATATATTTTCTATAGTGAGTGCCCTTTTCAGTGTAAAATTCCGTTGTACAGAATAATAGCTATATTACAGAATAATGGCTCCTGTTTCTTAAAAGTTAACAGATAGCTTAATCCATTTCATGAGAAACTTGCCTCATTTTTAAATTCTGTTAAAAATATTCTAACTTTATATCCAGCACTAGTACAAGTTTGACTATAAAGATATAGACAGGTTTGATTTTCCTCAGAATTATTATATTCCAACCAGAGTTAGGTACAGGCCATGGCACTTAAAAAGCTGTCTGAAGTGGTGTAATGGATCTCTGTCCACTGACCTGTTAATAGATGTGCAAAGCTTCAGTATGTCTGACACCCAGGAGGTATCTCCATTACTTCAGAGATAGTGATAGCTCTAGTAAAGACGCAGATTCTAGTGATGTTATCACCCTGTTTTTTCTTTCTTCAGGATCTACAGTCTTTGCAGAAATTCAGGGGGTCATTGATGCTTGCATTAAACTATCTGGAATGCCTGACCTTTCCCTTTCTTTCATGGTAGGTTTTGTTCTCCTGTCCTGTAGCTGCTTTCATGCCTAATCCATGTGAAGTACTAAGTGAAATGATAAATACTGAGACATGTTGGTATCTTAGAATGCAGAAGACTATCTCAGAAATATCCTTAGCACAACTTACCAAGAAAATAGCTTATATGATGAGCGTAGCCTTCATGGAAAAGCTGAGGAAAGGTCTTTGCCTGGATGTGCTAGAAGGAGCTTAAATGGCAGGCTGGTTTCTGCAAATCTGCTGTGTTATTTTTACTGAATTGTTATTTGCTTTGCTGATATGAAAGGGCATTGATTTTTTGCATCATTTTAGACTTGGTATGACACAATCAAGAGAACTGAGTTCTGATGCTATCTCTGTCACTAGCTTGTTCTGACCTTGAGTTCTTTGAACCTATGTTTTTTTTTCATCTATGAAATGGGAATGATACTACTTGTATTTTCTACCTCATAGAGTTATTGAAATTCAAATAAAATAAGGCATATAAAATTTTATATTATGAAACCATAAGGTTGTGTTGATGGGGTCACAGTAACAAACTCTTACATGACCTTTAAGGAGCATATTAATTTCTCATAATATCTGAGTAGCATTGCCATATTCATTATACTCTATGAATATGGCTGTGTTCTGTTTCCTGGCAGAACCCAAGGCTTCTAGATGATGTCAGCTTCCACCCCTGCATCCGGTTCAAGCGTTGGGAATCTGAAAGAGTTTTGTCATTTATTCCTCCGGATGGAAATTTTCGACTCATATCATATCGTGTCAGCTCACAAAAGTATGTTGATGCATCAACCAGATACTGCCATCATATACCAATGTGCTGGGTAGAACTGACTTCCCTGTTTCATTCTGACAGTTAGATACTTGAATTCATCATTGTTCTCTTTAGCCATGGTTCACCAGGATAGCCAACGACTGGTGAAAATATGTCTAAAATAATCAGTGTACCTTGACTCTAAGAGTATGGAGTAGTAGTAAATGAGACTAGTCAAATACCTGAAAACAAGCATTTGGGACTTGTACCTGAGAACAAACATTTGGGACTATGTATAACTTGGGCAAAACCGTGATCCGTGCTATAATTTTACTATAGTCTGTAGACTTCATGGCTGACAGAAGGAGACAGACCTACCGATAGTTCCCCAGACATCCCCCAACTGAAGAGTGATTTGAAGAGTGGCTTCAAGTCACTCTTCTCTGCACTGTGGTTTAAATGCATGATTCAGTGTTGTGGTTTATAGCTGGTTTGTCCCTTGAAAATATCAGAAGTTATTTGGGTAACATCAGGACATGACTCAAAAGTAGAGGAATTGTTTCTTGGCTTTTACCACAAAGGAACTGCTTTATTTAGTTTTTATAATTTTAAATTATTTCTATGGGATCTTAATTCATTTCTTTAAACTACTGCTATTTGCCCCAATTGTTGATCCTATCATTGAGCTTCAGATCTCTATCTTTATTTGTATAGTTATTGCTCAGAAATTGTCATTCCTAATGCAGTGGTACCTGAACACTGAGCTATGCTCACCACCTCCCTTCAGCCTGCCCCCGATACAGAATCTGCAGTTCTGAAGGTACTGGGCCCTATAGTGGGATAAGAGGCAGAGTAAGATACTCTGCACTGAGGTTTTTAGGCCGCCTCCTGAGCTGTCTCATAACATTAATTGTGTGTGTCTGTGCTTTTGTGTCTTTCTTTATCTTTTTAGTCTAGTGGCAATACCAGTGTATGTGAAGCATAGCATCAGCTTTAAGGAGAACAGTTCCTGTGGCAGATTTGATATTACAATTGGACCAAAGCAGAATATGGGAAAAACTATTGAAGGAATCACAGTGACAGTTCACATGCCAAAAGTTGTGCTGAATATGAACCTGACACCAACACAAGGCAGCTATACATTTGATCCAGTTACCAAGGTACAGCTACCTCAAATCAAGAGTGAGCGAGTGTTTCTGCAGTCTTTGTTTTGTGATTTGCTTGGGGAGTAGGTAGAGGGAAGGTTTAGTGTCTTGGTTAAAACTAAAGTCCCTGATGAAACCTAGAGAGCATACTGTGCTGTGCTTCTGCCACTGGCTGTGAAGGGAATCCTGTATCTGCTGCCGAGTAGAACAACTGCAAAGAGACTCATCCTGTCCTCCTCCATAAAGTGCCTTTACTCTTCATTGATAATCCAGAGACACACTCATTTTCTAGTGAGGAAGATGTGAAAGCTTTTTAAAAAGAGAAAAGTATTTTGTGGGTATAAAAAGATATTGTTAAATTTTCTATTGAAATTGGTCATTAAGACCTTTCTCTTCCTTTTCAATTTAAAAGCATTGTTTCATACTTTTCCACAGGGGATGTTGGCTGGAAAGCTACTTTCTCACCCTATATAAATGTGCCTCAAGCAGAGGGTTTTCAGAGAAACTCTAAAAATTTATTTTCTTTCAGCTTCCTCCTTGGGTGAAAAATACTCTTTTCAATAGCAGAGTCATTGAGCTGCCTGATAAATGAAAAAATACATTTTAAAATAAAATCATAGAATGTTAAAGATCATCTAATCCAGTCCTGAGTATTCAAAGAACCTCTCCAGAGACCACACAGGGTTGAGAAGTGAAGGGGAGTTCCAGATCCATAGCCCTTCAGTCCAGCTTCAACCATAACAGCTTTGCTTTCTCCTCTTAGTAAGCTTCCACCCTAAAGATTTCCTTTGAACGAAGTGTCCCATAGCTAAAAGTTTAAAAATACCAATTTAAGTCAGTCTTATCATTTTATAGAAAATAAACTGAGGCCCAGACAGAAACAATAAAGTCGGTATAGTGGAAAGAACATTTGAAATCAGATAGCCTTAGGTTCAAAGCCCAACCTTCTCACTAACTGTCTGACCTTAAGCAAATCATTTGACCTCAGCCTTAATTTCCTCATTTGTAAAAAGACAAAATCTAAATCATAGGTTACTATGAAATAATGTACAAATAGTGCTATATCCAAAAGTAGATGTTCAACAAATGTTGGTTCTCTACTTACTCTCCATTCAGTCACAGAACTAATTAGTGGTAAACTCAGTGAAGATCCCAGGTCTCAATGACCCAGTTAGGATGGCAAAGTAGGTAAATGCTATACTTGCCTTCTCTCACGACCACATTAAAATTACAACTAAACTGTAGAACAACAATCAGAGTCACCTGAAGTCTAACTGAGCTGAAGCCCTACAACTACGGACACACAGAAAAAAAACACTTCAGGATTGGCAGAGACATGGAATGGACTGGTCCCACACCTGCCTGTGACCATTAAAAATCAGGAGGGATATCTCAGCTGCAGAGATCCCCCGACTGGAGGGGTGAGGAGTCCCAGCCCCTTACCAGCCCAGGGTTCCAGTGCCGGGGAGAGAAGTCCCCTAATTTCTGGCTGTGAAAAATAGCAGAGATTGTGGCTGAGTGAACTCCAGCCACCCCTCTTAAAGGGACTATGCACGGACTTACCGTTGCAATCACTGCTTCTGAGCTCCGGTGCTGGGGCAGCAGGTGGAGAGGCGACTGGCACATACATGGGAAACTGACTTGTATGACTACAGGACGAGGGCTGGAGGGACAGCTTTCTCCCAGATAGAGGAACTGGCAGAAGCCATTGTTTCTTTGTTGAGCCCTCCCCTTTCCCGGAGTGCAGACGCTGGTGGCTGCCATATCTGAATCTCCATCAAGCTGGCTAACGCTGTTCTTTTGCCACACCCTGGTGATTTGAGACCCCACCCCACTCAACTTTTGGGCACACCCAAACTTGCTTCCAGTAGCTTTTTCATACAAGCCACCTGCTTTAGCTCATACCACAGACTTTCCTAGGGTCTCTGAAAGGTTTGCAGAACACAGACAAGCAGTATCTGGCTTGAGTGTGTCCCATACCTCTGGCTGAGCAGCCCTAAGCCCAGCACTAGTGGCAGCCGACCTTGGTTCATGGCTTGGCCTCTCCAGGCATTTTCAATCAAGGCATGGGCAGCGGCCGTCTGCAGATTGTTTTGTGGCTCCTGCCTGGTGGCCCCAGCTGGGACATGGGCTGCAGCTGAACTTGACCCGTAGCAGGTCCCCTCCCAGGTGGCACACCAGTAGCCAGCTTCAAAACAAGTAGGAACATCACCCAGCCACCTCCAAGGACGACACACCCAGGGAGCAGATTGGCTAAGTACCAGAGCCCTGCTGATGCAGATCCTACACTGCATCAGCAGAGTAGGTCAGCCCCTGCATCACAACTCCTCCACTGTGTCACAGCAAGTCCTCACAACCAGTGAGACCAAGGGTGAATCCTTCCCGTTGATAATGCAAACAGCAACCAAGGCTCAACTACAACAAGAGGGCACACACAACTCACACAAGGGACCACCTGGAGTGTGTGGCTCAGGTGACCAGGAATACTGTGCCACTGAACCCACAGCACATCTACTACATAAGGCCACTCTACTGGGAGACATAGCAGCCCTACCTAATACATAGAAACAAACAGAGGGAGGCAGCCGAAATGGGGAGACAAACATGTCCCAAATAAAATAAAGCTCTAGAAAAAGAACTAAACAAAATGGAGACAAGCAATCTACCAGATGCAGAGTTCAAAACACTGGTTATAAAGATGCTCAGTTGTTTCAGGCAGAACTTCAACAAAGAGATAGGAAGCATAAAAATGGAAATAGAAAACATAAAAAAGAACTAGTCAAAAATAAAGAATACAATAGTGGAAATGAAGAATACATTACAGGGAATCAACAGTAGATTAGATGAAGCAGAAGATCGAATCAGCGATTTAGAAGATAAGGCAGCAGAAAACACCCAATCAGAACAGAACAGCAAAAAGAAAAAAAGAAAAAAGAATAGTTTAAGGGGCCTCTGAGACATCAAGCGTACCAACATTTGCATTATAGGGATACCAGAAGGAGAAGAGAGAAAGCAAGGAATTAAAAACCTATTTAAGGAAATAATGATGGGAAACTTTCCCAACCTGGCAAAGGAAATAGATATACAAGCCTAGGAAATGCAGAGAGTGCAGCAAGAAAAAAGCAGTTACCTACAAGGGAGCCCCCATAAGACTGTCAGCTGATTTCTCAACAGAAACTTTGCAGGAAAGAAGGAATTGGCAGGAAATGTTCAAAGTGATGAAAAGCAAGGACCTACAACCAAGATTACCCAGCAAAGCTGTCGTTTAGAATTGAAGGATAGATGAAGAGCTTCCCAGACAAGAAAAAGCTAAAGAAGTTCCTCACCACCAAACCAGTATTACAAGGAATGTTAGAGGGACTTCCTTAAGACAGAAAAAAATATATGTATATATGAATAATGAAAAGGCAATAACTACATACCTATCAACAATAACTTTCAGTGTAAATGGGTTAAATGCTCCAATCAAAAGATAGGGGGGCTGAATGGATAAGAAAACAAGACCCTTATATATGCTACCTATAAGAGACTCATTTCAGATCAAAAGACACACAGGGATGGAAAAAGATATTTCATGAAATTGGAAACAAAAAAGCTGGGGTAGCAATACTTATACCAGGCAAATTAGACTTTAAAATAAAGGCTATAACAAGACACTTCTGGGTATTTATTTGAAGAAACGCAAAATGGTACTTTGAGGGCACATGCTCATCCATATGTTCATTGCAGCATTATTTACAATAGCCAAGATATGGAGGCAGCCTGGGTGTCCCTGAATGGATGAATGGATAATGAAGAGGTGGTACACATATACAATGGAATAGTACTCAGCCATAAAAGAGAATGAACTTTCCATCTACAACAACATGGATGGACCTAGAGGGTATTGTGCTGAGTGTAGCAAGTCAGAGACAGACAAATGTCATATGATTTCACTTATAAGTGGAATCTAAAGAACAAAATAAATGAAACAGAAACAAACACATAGATACAGAGAACATTTTGATGGTTTCCAAGTGGGAGGGGTTTGGGGTTAAGTGAAAAAGAAAAGGATTAAGAAATACAAACTGGTTGTTACACAGTAGTCATGAGGATGTAATGTATAGCACAACAAATACAGTCAATAATATTGTAATAACAATGGTGTCAGATGGGTACTAGGTTTATTGGGGTGATAGATGGGTGGGGGGTTGGATGCAGGGTGAAAAAGGTGAAGGGAATAAGAAATACACATTGGTAGTTATAGTCATGGGGATGTAAAGCATAAGGAATATAATAAATAATATGGTAACAACTATATATAGTGCCAGGTGGGTACTAGTCAGGGAGATCACTTCTTAAATTATATAAATGTCTGACAACTACGCTGTATACCTGAAATTAATATAAAGTAATATTGAACATCAACCGTAATTAAAAAATTAAAAAGGGGGGAAAGATAAAGGGGAATTAGAGATTCAAACTTCAGGTATAAAACAAGTTAAGTCTTGGGGGTGTATTATACAGCATAGGAAATATAATCAATAATATTGTGATAGCGTGGTACGTTGTCAGATGGTTGCTGGACTTACAGTGATCACTTCTTTAGCATAGGGAATATAATCAGTAATGTAATAACTAAGTATAGTGCCAGGTGAGTACTTTTGAATAACTATTACGAACACCTGAAACTAAAATAATGTTAGCTATATTTAAATAAAAATCTAAAAAAAAAAAAAATGTCTGAGGTCTTTTGCTTCCAAGACACTGTGCTTCATTTTGTACAAAAATTTATGGTGTCTTTGAACAGTGTCTTTGAACATTTATCTTTATTAAATGGTTCAGGTTGTTTTTGTTTTTCATGTCTTTTTAAGGTACTAACATGGGATGTGGGCAAAATTACTCCACAAAAGCTCCCAAGTCTTAAAGGACTGGTAAATTTACAGTCTGGAGCACCCAAGCCAGAAGAGAATCCAAGCCTTAACATACAGTTCAAGATCCAGCAGCTTGCGATTTCAGGTAAGCATAAATTTGACTTGTGTTTCAGAGTAACTGAATTTTGCTGAGGTTGACTACTGGTTGCTTAGGAGAGTGAGTCATATTCCCTCTCCAGAAAGAGCAACAGCTCCATTTGCCTTTCATGCTGTGTATGGGGCCAGACTCTCGGGTGCAGTGATTTTGGAGGGCGCCCTATTTCACACAGCTTCACTTCACCCCCACCCTCATTCAAGCACCAAAGAAGACATCATTCATACTCACAGAGAGTAGAATCATCCTTAAATTCCTTGCCCATGTGGGAATCTGAACTAAATCATAATGTGAATGGTAGAAGGGACATTGCTTCCAAATGGTGGAAGGGACACTGGTTAATGTCAGACTTACTGTGTCATGCTCATTGTTAAACAAATGTTAACAATTTGTGACCAGGAAAATAATTTATTTCCTTACCCATTCTTTTTGACACAGGCTTAAAAGTAAACCGCTTGGACATGTATGGGGAGAAATATAAGCCATTTAAAGGAGTCAAATATGTCACAAAAGCTGGAAAGTTCCAAGTGAGGACATGAGAAGAGGCCAACATTCCTCAAGACCTGTTTGTTTTCCAAGTGTCATTACAGTTTATTACTATTAGGTACCAAGTGGGTGGGAATACATATTCTAGTTAAAGCATATGTTGAGCTGCACACTGCTAACAAAGTTGCTTAGTAATCAGTGTAGGGTTCTTAAGGAGCATTAAGCTCAGGTAACTTTTGAATGACTTAGCTTATTTTGTATCTTTTCACTTAGGAAGATTTGGGAAGTGATTTCCTCCCTAGGAGGATACCAGCTGGGGGCTGCACATGTTAACAGTAAAGGCAGAAGGCCACAGGGATACCCTCTCCGGAAACAAGGCAGCAGGAGCTGTCTTAATCTGTAATGTGATGTGTCAGGTGCAGCCAAATATCCACCTGATCTTAGCCATCCCAAATCCGTGTCTGTCCCAACAGAGGAAATTTTCCCCACCCCGAGAAGTTTACAAAAAACTGCCTCTTCAAGTGTTTGCCTTACTCAGCTTTTCACTTGTGCCATTAAGCAAGCACTGTAGCAAAAGCCACTTCCACATGGCCCTGGCCGGGAGCACTGCTCCGTGCCCCATTCTCACTGTACTTGGTATTGTATTTTTTATAAATAAGATTTTTATGTAAAGCTCCAATTTTGATTTACAGGGACCTTGCTGCAGTAAGTACCATCTCAGTTTTGTGCCATTGGTTCAGCTGTTAGCACAGTAAAAATCATTTGTATCAAAGGGGCAAATGCTTTAAGGTAATAAAAGGGAACACTACTGCTTTTTGGAAGTTACAGCAAGCACAAGCATTTGAGATTTTAAGCAAATTAAACGACTGAGAGAAACTTAAGTGAACCTTTGCCATCTTCATGTTTTCTAAAGCCTATCAAACGTCAGTTAAACTGTAGGCAGCCTGAAGGCCTCATGCCCTAGTTCATGCAGCGACAGGAGGAAAACGCCTCCCTGTCCTCATCTCTGTTCCTGTTTGTAAGGGCTGGAGTTTGCCTGTCCCTTGTCTTTGGGGAAACTCCCTTTCCATTCTGTGCTTCCCACGGCGCTACTCAATAGATTCCTCCCTGAAATGATTGTGGTAATTGTCACTGGAGTACTTACATGTCTGCTGTGCTGACAGTACATGGAGGTACATTATATTGAGGCAGAAACACAGTCCTCAGTAACATTGAGAAACTGTACTGCTCATCGTGGTCAGCAAGTCAGTTTATAGTTGTAACATTTCACTCAACTGTACTGGCGTAGAAGTCCAGTTATTTTGCCTCGTTAGACATGAAGAATGGAGAAAAGCTAAAAGTTAAGATCTAAGTGCTTGTTCTTCATGGTTCCTCTTGTTCTTACTTACGCTATTAAGTTCTTCTGAGTCCATTCTTTTCATTCTTTATCGTGCTAAAGATAGCCTTGACACTCAGCGCCCTCTGCTGTGGGGCTGGTGGGCGGTGCTGGGACCGGAGCCCACCACACGGCAGCATTCTGACCTTCGTCTGCCTGGGGCTCCCAGCCTGCCTTTCATCTAACGGGAAAGGTCACTTACTGAAACTTTGAAATTTCTCGGGTGATCAATATCAGCTTGGCAGCTAAAATCAAGGTGTCACCAAATATTGATTCCCTGTTTCAGGCTGGTTACCCAGTTCAATTGCTTTTCATTTTTAATGTCTTAACTCTTCAAAGTTCATACCTCAAAAGAGCAGTCAGTCGGTACATTTGCTTTTCTGTCTGCAGAATCCTTTCTCAGCCATCACTCCCTGGACTATCCAGTTTTCTTTCTGTGCTGTCCTGTGTACAAGCAGATTGTTTGCCACAAGTCCCTTGCCTCTAGCAAGTTCTGCTAAAACTTCCAAGTAGACAATTTCTTGTTACAATTAAATTATTCTATTTATTAATTTGACTGAACCCAGTAAATCCTTTCTCTAGTTCTGGCTATTACACTGTCAATAAAATGATGAAAGCAACAAGTTGGTTTCTCAGCTTGACTGTCGATTGAACATTCTCAGATGGGCCCTGTCAGACCAGGCAAACATGATCAGACGTTGCTCCGCATTCTCCAAGAGGTGAGGGTTGCTGCAAAGCACCTCCAAGGGCTCCTCTCTCAGCCTCTACATTAAATGTCTGCGTTCTGAGCATCACCGTTCTGTCCAGACTGAGCACAGCTTCCGCTCCCTACCACCACCACCTAATAATAAAGATCCATTAATACTTAGTAGTATTGGGATAGTTTCCAAGCACAGAATTCTAGCTAATCCCAGAAAAGCTCCGTCTTCTAAATTCTTAAAGGAGTATATCTCAAGAGCAAGTGAAGTAGGTGCTCATTTTCTGCCTAAGACAGTCACCATCATTTTGTGCAAAGGGATTTATGTGATGGGTTCCTTCTTTAAGTGTTGCTACAGAAGAATCCTTGAAAGATGCTGGTCCTCTTGTCCTTTGAGTCATCTGATTTGAGAAAACTACTACACTGTAATACAGCAGGAAGGCAGTACCAGTGACATACGGTGAGTTGCCTCAGTGAGACCGTGAATACTGTTTTCAGATGTTACTGAGCTAATGCAGTAGCCTTGGACATTTCCCTTTAACAGGCTGGACACTGCCTCCCGACTCAGCAACTTTTCTGTTAAAGCAACACTATCGCCTTTTCATATTTACTCCTTTCAGACCTAGAAAGTCAGGTAAAAAGTGATGTCCCAGCTCTACTCCACAAACCTACTTTTTTAATCAGCTTCCTCAAGCAAGAGGAATATGTCCCCCAAAGCCAGCTCTGCCTCCTCGCCCTGGTGGATCCCTGAAAAACCCCAGTGTCTTGTATTGGGCTTTGGAAATAGAAACAGCAGACCTGTGGTTTCCTGCACACGTCACAGCTTCAGCTTCTTACGGGATAGTGATGGAGTCCATGAACAGCTAGAATCTTCTAAGGCGATGACAGACCACTTCAGCCAGAGGATGAGCTACACCATCTGGTTGGTTTCCTCCTGCTGTCACATTTGCTCCTTCTAGTATAGAATCCCCAAAGCTGTCCCTTATTACACAGATCTTTGGTAAGTCAATACACTACTGTTGGTTTCTTCTACTTTTCTGGATTAAATAAAAATCTTTAGTTTCCAGATTTTGAGGATTAGTTTCATTGACAATTCAAAACAAAGGAGAAACCTGATCTAAAAGTTCTTACTAAAATAACATGCCCATCATTTAAAGCATTATTTATACAAATGCACTTTATTGTTTTAAACAGAAAAGAAGAGGCAGAAAATATTTGCATATAACAAATCCTAGCTTATAAATGTCGTTTTTAGTGGTGATGTCTCTACTCTTCATTGAGGGATTTTTTTTTTTTTAATTTGCTTCACTGTGTCTTGAGCACTGATATTAGAGAAAAGCACATCGGCATAAAGTGTAACCAGTGTCTCAAAACACTGGCAGAACTTGGAGAGCAAACATGATTTTCCTTATTTCCTCTAAGTATTCTTTAGTAAAACAAAAGGTGATCTTTGGCATAGATTCATACTTTAAAGGCATTAATATTGCATTTATATCAGGTAAGCAACTATACAAATATGCTGAGGGCCTTGAAAATCATCAGTTAAAAAGAAGTAGAGGAAGCCTGAGTGTACAGTACCAACTTAAGACAAGTTTTACACATTCGATGCTGGGAGCTAACACATGTTAGAGGTGGGAAGGAAGGACATTCAGGCAAGGGTTCTTACTCCTTTACTCATCCAGTTCTGGCTTTGGGAAGAAACGCGGTTTTGTGTGCTGGGGAATGCTTAGACAGCAGTGGTAAGAGCAAAAAAGGAAAATCGCTTTTCTCACTTTGCTACCAGGAAACTTATGGTGATAATTAAATATTATACCCAGTACTCTCGAACAATAATAGTACTTGGGAGGGGGTAGAGGATGCAAGGGGCATCGATGCAGTTGGTTGAGGGAGATAGGAATTACTGAGGACTATTTCCCATTGATTTCATCTCCAACGGCGCCAGGATTCCAGTCCACAAGTACCACTCTCCCACAAGTACCAGAGTCCTTCAGATAGGACTGCCTTTCCATTCAACTCTCCTGGGGGTCAAGCACCGATACTTAGGACTGAATTTCAAAAGGATAAAAAGGATCTTTCAAAATCACAGATAAACAAACAGGTATCTTTAAAAATCTTGTTTAGGAAGGGTGTGGGGGAGAATACAAAAGCCAGGATAGGAGACATGATTTGGTTAAAAATTAAATGCAGCATTTCAGCTCAGAAAGAACAGTAAGAGCTAAGAATGAGTTGATAAGGCCTCAGCACAGACCTCTGCAGGCAGCGACAAAGCATGGAGCGCCTGGGAGTGGCCCTGCTGGGGTGATGGACAGAGCCGCCCCCTAGCTACTCCACCCCTCCCGCGGCAGAGAGCACCAGAACACACAGTGTATTGGGGTGGCTACCTGGGTAGGTCGAGGCAGGATATGGGACAGGAAGTTTCCCTGGCATAGGCCTGGCTCGGGCACGGTAAAGACAGAATCCGGTGATTCTGTGATTTCCTCCTGACAGAGTGAAATGTGGTTTTATACTGTGGGAAACTAGGATTAAATTGGGGAGGGGCAGGGAGTGAATCCAGGCCCCCGATACTGGAGCTCCCTCGAAGGCCAGCTTCCCCTACAGCAGCGAAGCTCACTTCTGGGAGGGACCCAGGTAGCACAGCCAGAACGGGCAGACAGGCTCAGCAGCAACACGGAAGGCATGTTTTGGAGGCACAGTGATCTTCACTGACTTGCTTGAGCCCTGGATTGTGGGAGCCTGGTGGAGAGAATGGGGGGCAGGGGAAAGGAAGCAGAGAGGGAGCAAGGGCAGAGCAAAGTGTCTGGCTAGTGTTCACTCGTAGATTCTGAGCTTGTGTGAAGTCCATGGGCTAGAAACCCAGTCTGCCTACTGGGAGAGTGTGCACAAGTATAACTGTTTGAGAATACAGACACATTTCCAAGTGTCCATGACAAGAGTATAAATGTTTTCTAACGTGAAGAGGCCCCATTCCTTTGTTAGGTCAGGCCAGGATGTGGCTTTCAACGCCCCCAGCAATTCTGGGCGGCTCCTGAAACTCATGTTCATTCTGTTCGGTAGGGGTTTCTGTGGCAGCCAGGTTCTGTCAGGTGCCTACTGGTACCAGGGAGTCTTTCTAACCCAGCGCAGTGTAAATCCAGCGTCTGTTCGAATTTTGATTGAAGCTGCTTCTGCTTCTCGAACAGTCTCCTTCACAGACTGCATAAGGTTCTGGGCATTGTGCACCAGCATCTCCGTAGCCTGCAAGGAAAGAGGAGCTCTCCATTACTCACAGTTCCTGACGCAGCAGCCCTGCCTCCAAAACTGGCTGGAGCCAGGGATGGACTGGAGTTTCCCTACCGCCACCTGGCATTCCCCATACTTGTCGCATCACTGGTGGTTTAGCCAGATCACCCAAAAGAACCCAAACTGGCCCCTCACTGATTGTGTACTGTACCCTCAGATGGCCTCCAGGGTACACACTTTCCCGGTCTTCCAACAAGTTCCTCCTCTGGCTTTTGCTGTTCCCTCTCCCTGAAATACCCTTCTGTCCAGGTACCCGTGGCTAAACCCTCACCTCCTTCAGATCTTCATTCACTTGTCACCTTGGTGAGGCTTTCCCTGCTTACCTTATTTTAAACCACTTTCCCAACTCACAGCATTCCTAGTCCTCCAATTCTCTCTTCATTTTTCTTCACAGAACCCACATCACAAACTGATGTATTTTTTACCTAGGTTGTTTGTCTTATCTGATTTTACCTAAAATTTAAGTTCCTTGAGGGCAGAGATTTTTGACAATTTTGTTCACAGTTGTACCTCTGTGTTAGGACAGTGCATGGCACATAAGAGGTATTTTATAAATATTTAATTAATAAATGAAAGAAAAAGAATTCAACAAACCAACCACCTTACAAATCTATGAAAATCTAAATAAGTAAAACTTCTAAATACACAGACTTATAGGACTGGGATCACCCTGGTGTTCCACCATAGAAAGTCAGGGAACTCATCAATCCATTAGCCCAGTAAGGTTTTTTGTAAACTATTTTTGAGCCATAGACCTGTGAGGATTTAATAAAGGCTATGGATTCTCCTCAGAAAAATGCTCACGTGCACAAAATTTGTGCGTGCAGTTCCAGAGGGTTCATGGGCTCTGACGCGTAACCATGTGCCAGAATTCCTTAACAGCTGACCTTTTCACTTGGTCAACAAAGAGGCTGAGGCCCAGAGAGGTTCCGAGAATTGCCAACCAAACTCTCACAACAGTCAGAATGAGGACTCCAAACTTCTGACTTGCAGTCCTGTGTGTCTTCCATTCTACCGTGTTCTCAGTTTCTGGCTTTTTTTTATTGGAATATTTAATAGAAGATACTAGATATTCCCAAGATACATTTCTGTTGGTTAATTAACTAAATGATAAGGTCTGAAATTGAGCCTTATCCTTCCTTCCGTGTTTCTTTCTACTTCCTTTTCTTGGGGCAGAAGAGATCACATGACAGGAAACAGCTCAGGGCCCAAACCCTGCCTAGAACATATGGAAGTTAGGGATGAAAATCTAGTTGCCGTGGTTTGGGAGACGAGAGGGTTAGGATGAGAGCTGTTGGATTAAAACCTGGCAGTGAAAGCAGCACTGCTGGCACAAAGACGAGTGGCCTCTTGTCCCCTCAAAAGTGCCCCATCTCGGTCTTCTGGCCTAAAGATCAGAGACGGTCTCCAAACTATTTGTGAGTTCCCCCAAAGAGAGGGACTGTGTCTTTTTTTTTTTTTAACTCCCCTATACAGTGCCTAATTCAGTGCCACATACACAGTCCATGTATGACGAGCCTTGTCTGGGAGGCTCAACGTAAGATGTGCCACCGACCACAAGAAGAAATTGGGAATCTGGCTCACAGCAGGGCCTGCTAGAGGAGAGACAGGGAGAGGGACAGGTTCTCCAATGAGGGCTTTCTGAGAGACCTGGGCCACATTTCCAGGAGGCAAGGAAGGAGGGCAAATTCCCAAGAAACGGTTGCAAAGGTACATGTAAGAGCATTGCTCCAGGGAACCCTCCCACCTTCCTCATTTCAAGCTCTGTCAAAGAAACCAAAAGAGAAGCAAGCAACTCCTCTGAGTTGTCATTTCAGCCTCAGAACAGGTCCCTGAAAAGCCTAGACACCAGTCAGCCTCCCTGAGGTACTTACCACCCAGAAAACAAGGAAGCAGAAATTCTCTCCTAAAATGACAGTGGGGCAAGAATGAACAGGCAGTGGAGGCCTCGAGAGAGCCAAACCTATTCCAGGGAACAAAAGAACTGCGGAGAGTCCTAACTGCCACCAACTCAGGCGTTTAACCTCCCTAGGTGTCAATCTCCCATCTGTATAAAGTGACGAAAGTTGCACATGTGTTTTACTGTCCCTTCCGAATTTCTGAGGCCTCTCTCCAACACAGACACCCTTCTGAGAGCGGAAGACCACCCCACATACTGAATCCTCGATCCACAGGTGAAAGTCCCCAAAGTGGAACGAGCCTGCTACAAAGAGGCACAGAAGCTGCCAGCAGAACACCAGCAGCAGGAGGCACGCACCTGCTCTGACTCCTCGTCGCTGATGTTGGTCCGGCCCAGCATGGTGGCCTTCACGGTGGACAGGATTTTGAGCTGGGTGCTTATGGTTGGGATTCGCTCACACACCTGAAAAGAAAATTTCGTTTAGTATGTTTCTGTATTTTTCTTACCCACAAGCTCTTTGAGGGCAAAACTCATCTGCCTCTGTACTCCCAGGGGCTGGTGTGCAGAAGGCACTCAGTAAATTAGTAGCGGGATCCCACTTGTTTTCTCCTAAGGATCTGTATAGTCCCTTTGTTCAGAAACGGAAGCATTGAAATTCTTTCATTTGATTAGGAAACAAACTTTCATGAATCTTTCCCAAATACACATGTGCATATATTTCCCTGCTATTTCTGTCCATTTTGAAGTGCCCCCTACGCCTTGCTCACCCATTTTTCTCTCTCCTGCTTTTCTCCCTCCCACATCTCGCCCACTCTGGCGCGTGTGCACACGCGCACGCACAGAAGAAACACACACACACACACACACACACTCCTGAGTACCTGTAAGAGGTTGGTTCTAATCCGCTTATCTGTGCACTGCTTGGCAACCTCCTTGGCCAACCGAGTCACCTCATCTGAGGCCTTGGCGATGTCCTTGGCACACTGAATCAATGCCCGCTTGGTACCACTGCCTCCTCTTACCAGCCGAGACATCTCAGCCATCAGCAGAGCCATGCGCTTGGCTGCTGCAATGATGTCATTGCCCTAGAGAGAAACAAATATACCGTGTGAGCTCAGCCCATGCTCTGGTCAAGTCAGGGAAAGAAGTGGAAGCACAGAGAAGAGAAGGGAGCCTGCTGCTCTAGCAGCCCTCTGGAAGGATGAGAAGAGAGAGGATGAAGGCCGTTCTTGAGTGATATGGATAGCACACGAGAATCAGACAAAAGAAGAACCAGGGCACTCGCCCTAGAGAGAGAGAGAAAGAGGGAGAGAGGGGGAGAGAGAGATCACCTGACTGAAAAGGAACAACTGGATATTAGTCCGAAAGGGCGACGCGTGCGCCCCAGGCATAGCACTAAACAAGCACTTCGCATGTCCAGGTTAATCATGTCAATCACATGGGGACAGGCCAAGAAGTCGGTTAAACAGGCATTTTCCTTTCTAGAGGGGAAAGCAGTAGAGCTGGCCTGAGGGGAAAAATACAGAGGCGCCTTCCAGATGCTGAAATCATCCTCGTCATCCTCACCCTTGTTACAAACAGCAGCCAAGGACCGTCGCTACTGAACTAGAATTTAAAACCCAAGTAACCATTAATGGGCTTGATTTAAAAATTATATATTTTCTGAACCAGACGACTCCTGCCCTCCTTCTACTGCCTTTGTTTATCCTGTCAGCCTAAAGGAACATATTATTTTCATTTTTCACATTTAAAAAGGCCAAGAATCAATCCTCCAGTCCCCTCAGATAAGTGGCTTCAATTAAAGGAACTTTCAGCTAAGAGGATGCTGGGGGAGGCATTAGGAAAATACAAATCATGAGTCGAGCTGTAAATGGAACCCCCGCTCCAACTAATAACAGTTTATCTGAGATTTGGCATTTTGGTTCATTAAATGTCTCATGGGTCATAACAGAGAAATATACAAGTCATTTACTATATGCCCTCAAAAGGCTTGTCTTTTGGCTGAAAACAACCAAAATCACTGCATTTGGGTAGTTCAAATCTACCCAAAAGGCCAGGCCATACTCATTTTTCCCCTCATGCTTTTCAATGTCTACACGATGCAGTGAGGCACACAAACCATGCCACTGCCGGGCGCCCTGTGAGACGTCCCCAGGCACCAGGAAGTGGCTGATCACTGATGCTAGAAGGCGTGTACTATCTCAGGCCGAGAGGAGAGGTATGGGAAGAGGTCATGAGAATGGGTTATGTCAGACAAGGCCATCTGGGTCCGCCTCTTCCAGTGCAGACCTGGGGTCATTCTGCGACTTCCTGACCTTGGTTAGCAGGGCAGTGAGGTGCCAGGGTTAGTTATCACCCATTACTCTCCAAACCCTTTCTTCTTGCAACATGCCACCTTCAAAGGGGAGCAAGTGGTCCGCCCCACCCCTCACCTGCCCACTAGCTCTGGTTCAGTCTCCAAGGCGGAGGGGCTACTGCTGCCTGTCCTGCAGCCTTGAGCGCTCTCCCACCCTTTCCACAGAAACCTGGACAACCATGGAGCCCCATTCCCTGTGGGTTCCCATTAAGGCCAGTATCTGCCACACAGCCAAGTGCAGGGCAGCAAGCAGCCCTCCCCAGAGACCCTGCTTCTCACCCTGATCACCTCTGCGGAGCCATCAGTGCGTCAGTGACAGGTCAGCAAGGGGGCGAGGGGAGATATGCAAAGCTCAATGGTCAGTCCAGGCGACCTTCTAATGGTTTACAATGGTTTCTGACCTGCAAGTCACTGAGAGACCCATCCGTGGCTTCCCACAGGCTGTGAGGTTCCAAGAGTGGCCACATGGTCAGTAAGAACGGGAATCCTTTCAAAAAGTGACCCCGTCTCTCTCTACCCCTCCAACACAAATGCAATCCCATTAATTGGGCGTTAGCAGACCTTTCAAACTTGTGAAGCCAGTCCTAACAAGGTGCAGACAGACAGACGCCCGCCCTGCCCAGACTCACAGGACCCACACAGATCATGAGTGATGCAATGTGTCAAGGCTGCACGTGGCCGGATGCATATGGAGCAGCCCCCACTGGGGGTGCCAGTCAGTACCTTACTAGACCACTTGGTGGCTTCCCGATGCAATGACTGAGCGGCGGCCAGAATGGGCTGGTTGACCGGCTGATTGGGTGGCATTAACAGCAGCTCAGGTTCGTAATCGTCTTCCATGTCCGGGCGGACAGGGAACCCAACAGCATCAGCCGCCTCTGCCTCAGCCACAACACCTATACCCACCTCAGCGGCTGGGGTACCCGGCTTTGACGATGGCAGGAAGGATGAGAAACGGGGAAAGTGTTAGTAAGAGCAGTAGGACGCGGGGACTGAGCTTCAGCTGGTTTAGTAACCAAAGCCTGCCCAGGAGGGGAAAGAAGATGGCGTGCCCTCCAGGAGCCGCTGAACCAAGCTCCACGGAAGGGGGATTCTCAGCCTCCAGCACCGGCCCACGACCCCCTGTTCACAGTGAATGAAGGAAAGAGACTCAGTCCTGTGGCAAAGGGTTTCCAGAGAAATAGTTACACTAAGAAAGCAGGTGACATTCCTTTTTTATATACTTATTACCAAAATTAACCTTGCCAAGAGTAATTCTCACATCAGAATATTTTAGAGGAGCCAGACAACCAAACAATAGTAGCTCGTTACCTTTAAAAGGAATCCAAAGAGAAAACCCAAACGCAACCACACAACCTGCTGTGAACAGAACGAAGAGAACACCCTGCTGGCACATTCGCCCACCTCTCCCGCACACTGGAAGAGACATGGGTCAGCTCTGCGGCTGCTGGACATATTATTAGTTCCTTCAGGAGTGACAAGTCCCAGATTTTAAAAGGATACATCAGAGGCAATCGATGTCACCCCCAGGAAAGTGGCAAGAAAGCAAACAATGGTGAGTGAAGAGGACTGATCGAGTCCCCTACAACCACCCAGCTGGAAGGAACTTCCAGAGGACACCTCTTCCAGCCTCTCATCTTCGGGAAAACTCACGCTTCCGACCAGCTCGTTATTCCCTCAAGGGCTTCAGAGATCATGCTTCCACGGTCTCATGGTGCATCCATTGCTAGTACTGACTCAGAAAGCTGTTCCCTGGGCACAGCTTAAATCTTCCTGTTGCAAAATAGGGTTTTCACTCAACCCACAGTCAATTTACATATTCCACAGATAATACATGGACTTGGCAATTAACCCAGGCTGAGCTCAGAGGAGCCCAGAATTGGTGCCCATAATAGAACAGGACCCATGAGGGGGAGACGATGAATTTACCAGGGATGGGGATTCTGAAAGGCCAGGGAATCAGGAGCTGAAAATAGGCTGGGGGGTGTAGGGGGTTGGGAGTGGGGGAGAAAATAAAAGGAATTGCCTCCGTGAAGCGGAACCACTTTTACATGAAGAATGGTGAACACAGATTGATTCTGTCAAACATCTCTAACCAAGAGGAAGTCGGAGTTTGTGTGGAACTTTGTTTCAGGTTGCTGTCACTCCTAAAAGTCTTCTCCTGCACAGGAAACCAGTCTCCAAAGGGCGACAACAAAGTTGGAGGATTCAAGGCAAACATGGAGTTCGGGTACCATCTCAGTCCTTTCCCCTAAACTGTTTCCACCAGGATTCACCCCCATGCCTTAGAGGAGAGGCCAGCTCACTGCTGCTGGGGTTCAGAGTCCCAAAGTGTACAAAGACAGACAGACACACACACACACAGGCCCTCCCTCACCCCCAACACACACCCAGCCCCTGCCTTCACCAAGCTCAAGGTCACAATCCCCTGGGGCTACAAGCCTCCAGCCAGTGTCCACCTATGGACTTCTGGCCACAGGTGGCAAAGGGCGGTACCTATGCACGCCAAACCTGTGTGTCCCCTAAGTTTTATCTTCATCTTTACAATTGAAGTGTATTTTATGTTCTGCTGTACAATGTACCTGGGCTTAATGTAATGAAAGGTAAATGCCCTTTAAAATCTTTCAGTAAAACCAGCCTTCACTGTCACCCCCACCACACTCCCCACGTGCACTGGTACACTGGTCCCAGGGGTGTGCACGCCCCAGCTGAGAGAGACGATTATAAATCATTCCACAGGTCAGACCCAACCCCAGCAAGACCACCACTCCTTCTTCTCAGAACCTGGGCTCAGTGCTAACAGTTCAGAAAAATAGCATTACAAAGCCAATGTCAATTTCCCAGCCTGAAAAAAACCAAGATCAGCTGCATGTGCGGGAAGACCCTGGGGAACTACCTTAATACAAGAGCTTGAGATCTGAGGGTGTGAACAGAAGAAAGGCAAACAGATGGTGGGAATGAAGATCTAGGGTCATATAAGAAAGAGTTTAGAACTGAATTAGAACTACATTTCACTGCAAGGTTAGCAGTAAGTTTTCGCTCTTATCTAGAAAAGCTACCACTCACTTTTCTTCATTGTGGGGGAAATAGGCAAAAGTTATTCACGGGGCATGACTGTTGCAGCAACCAAATTCTCACCACCCACATTAATATTGATACTTTCAGGTTTGTTGAGCAGGAGTTAGCCTGGCGCTGTCTTGAGTTGAGGGGCAAGATGATTCTGAGAAAAGGAAAAGACACATGGCTTCTAAGACACAATCTACCTGCTTCTATGAAAAAATAGAAGGAAAATGTAAACATTTCATCTAGCTGTAGCAGAGCTCACAGAAGACAGTTTCATATTTGGGGAGCTGATAATTAGCAAGAGAGCATCTAAAACCATTCAGAAATCCCAAGAAAGAAAAGCAATTTCTAAAAGACCCCAAATGTCCAGCGACTGGCACTTGACACACTAATGGACAGAACCCTCTTCTCAAACCACAGGGATCTCCGCTCCCACTTGCGCTGCTAGGAGAAGCCATCAAACACCAGGAACATCTCGTTAAAACCACACCGAAGAAGAGCACCATGCCATTGGCAGCAAAAGAAACCAAACCAGAGAAAGGGGGTGACTCTCCAGACAGACGCTTCTTCTTGGGTGTTGTGCAAGGTTCTTCCTCCTTTCTCAACAGAAAAAGCTTCATTACGTACCTTGCTGGACCATTTGCGAGCTTCATCATGGAGCTGCCTGGCAGCCATCATCATTGGCTGGTTGATCACCTCCCCGGCCTTCTGCTCGGGGAACTCTTCATCCTTCTCCTCCGGTGGTGGGGGCCTGGGCGGCGGGACCTCACCCTCAGGCAGAGGTGGTTTGGGAGGAGCAAGCTCATCTGTCAGCTGAGAGAGGATTAAGGGCCAGGTTGTAAGTAAAGCCCAAGAACTCCCGCCCCCTAGAATTCTTTCCTCTAAAAAGCATCCCCAGAAAAGCCACCCACATTCACTCCATATAAGACCACCCACACTGAGCCTAGGGGCCACCTGCTTCAATCTCAACAGAAACATATTTTCTTCCTATTTTCTCCACAAAAAGCTACTGTTCTGGCCGTATCCCAGGGAGGCACACACAGCGCCTCCAGACCAAGGATTCTTAAAGAAGATCTAAGTTCTGGGCCCGACTGTTGAGGGGCAGCCGCACAGGCCGTACCCTCTCTGACAATGAGTGAGAAGCTTTGCCAAATAACCTCCAAGATCTGGATGCTAAGTACCATGACTCTAGTGATCACATACGAGCCATCCCAGAATAGCCCTCTCTCTGGCCCTAACCTTACCCACCAACAGCCCAGCTGGAAAGCATCAAAAGAAGCATTGGAGGCTAGGCAGGCACTGCTCCTTAGCAATGGGCCCAATGAACCAATTTCCTCCTCAACCAACTTAGAAACTTGTATCTTTTACTGACATTAAATATGGGAACGTAAATCAAGGAGAGTAAATCAAAGTATTGCCTTGAGAAACTATTCCCGAGGTCCTGCTATTTCCAATACTGTTAAAATAAATGTCTAAAAATAATCTGTTTCTGATTCCAGGATTTGTATCTGCAAGATAGTATCCAGTCAGCTTCCTCCTAAACCATTCACCTATCGAAGAATAAATTCATGTGTGTGTGGGGGTGGGGGGGTGGGGGGGGAAGTATCAAAAAATTTTAAATTATAGTTGGAGGAGAAAAAAAACAAAAAGTCAAGTAAAGGACTGAATAACCTATGTAAGATTCGAACCCCCTCTGTTTTGCCGTTATCCACTGGGAACACAGATAATCTCACCACCAGCTGTGCAGGTCACATCCCCACTCCTCACTGACCCTTCAGCCATCACATCCACACATCCCAAAGCCAGCTCCTTTGCTCCCGTCACTCCTGATCATAGCAGGCCAACACCCCAGGCCCCCACCTACCCAGCACACCCCATGCAGAAGCACTGGCTTAGGACCCCACCAGATTTAAGCATGAGAACCAAGTGGTAGCTCTGACTAAGCTTTATGGAAAAGCTAAACAAAGGCGCCTGGCGGCTGAGGCTCCAGGACACAGCTCTGGTCACTTTCTCTTGCTACAGCTCTGCACCCTGGGGCTTGATTCTCCATGTCTCTGGGTTTACTTACACGGAGCTGTTCAAGGTCTGGCGGAGGTGGCGGGAAGTCAGGCTCCTGAGGTTGGAAGGCTTCTCTGACCTTGGCCACAGCTCCCAGGATCCGATATCCCGAGTCCAGGAAGCTCTTTTGCAAACCTAAACACAAGACGGCCTCACTTTCAGCTGGCCAGGTCAGCGCCCTGGAGCACTGTCTGTCCCGCCAAAGAACAGGTTTCCGTTAACAAAAGCTGGATGTGAAGCTGCCAGTAAGCATCACAAGCAGGGACTGAAGGGGAAGGGAGGTGAGAGCAAGGCAGGTGCCCTGGGGCTGGCGAAGAGTCGGAAGCATCACACGCGTCGCACACCAGTGTCCCTGCAGCGCGCAGGGCACCTTCTCGCCGGTGCAACTAGCGAGCACTTAGGACATTCCTGGCCACGAACACTTCGGGCTCAGCTGGTGCTCATCACTTCTCTTATGATAAAGCAGTCAGGAGATAAGCCTGCCCAGCTCGGAGCAGGGGAGATGGCAGTGTCAGATTGGGCCTCCTTTCCCTGGAGTACTTCTCACCTTTCGCGCTACTCCTGTGCTCTACTTGGCCTTCAGCGTATTAACCCCTAGGATGAGCTGCCACTCCTATCTCCTGAATTCCAGTTATCTGGAATTCAGGAATCTACTCAAAACTATTAGAAACTCCAATTGGGACACTGAGCATGTCCCTAGTGATGGCGGGATGAGGATACTGGAAAGAGTCCGCCCGGGCTCGGGATGGACAGGGTGGCTCCTCCCTCCCACTCTCTCACACAGAAAGGATTCGACTCACAGACCAGGCTAAAAACGATGGATGCTCACAACAAAACACTCGCCTAAGGAAAACCTAGATATTTGGGTGTAAAACCAGGAGACACATCAGTCAACGTTAGCCCTCCAGGTTTGACAGAAACGGAGACTGTTTTACAGAGAAAAGGCATTTTAAGAAAAGCAGAAGAGAAGTAATGCCAGTTACATAAGCTAAACAGTTGGTAGATTGGTTATCAAGCATCCGTTGAGAAATGTCCACATGAACGACTAAACAGGAGCTCCGTTAGTCAGATAACATTAAAAAAAGTACGGAGAGGTGGGTCCAGAGAAACTAACTTACAACCAATCTGCCAACACTGCAGAGCATATTTTGTCCCATACTATTCGGGACAGAAGAAGATTAATCTAGCATTCGCAAGCTACCTATCTGTCGTTTTGGCTCCCAGACTGTATGCGGCGCTTGTGGGGTACACATTCTCTCACCACCCTGTCAGCTTCCTGACTTCTTAGTGGAGCGAGCCACACCACACATTGCTTACCGGGGTCAGAAATGTTTCCAGCCACAGCCTTTGCGTCCATCACCATCGGGGAGATGGTTTTGCTCAGTTCATCAGAGGCAGCTTTCACAGCCTCACGGAACTTGGGGTCCTCAGAGTTCTCCACCTCCCTCTTAGCCACCAGCAGGATCCGGTTGGCCCGGCGAGCGATGCTGGTTGCCCCAGCGACAAGCATCTGAGGCTGAATATTAGCCATGGCTACTTTACACTTGTCCAGGTCTTTTTTAATTGCTTCTTCGGAAGCATCCAACAGAGATTTGGTGTCAATGGCTTCGTCCACCAGCCCTGTCACGAGAACAGAAATGGAATTTAGCTCCTCTTTTAGAAGAACAGAGACTCCAGAACCCTGTTGTCCAAGTTTCTTATGTGAAAGTACAATACCCAGAATTCTCTCCTTCAGCTCAAAGTCCTTCTTTTGCGATCAAAAGCGTCCAGGTGAATACCACGGTTTAAAAAAGTGAAGCTGCAGCCCAGGAGGCCACAGACACAGTATTTATACCAACCGTTGTCGCACGCCGCCTTCTGCCTACCAGACATCCAGAAATGCAACGACATCAGGAGGAAACTAGGATTGCGTCTGAAACCTTCACCACGTTATCTGTTAATAACATTTTCTCCTTTCCCATCTCACTCCCCAGCCACCTGCTGCCTGTTGGCAGCTTGTAGTACCCAAGACGAGCCACGCGGAGGATTCCAGTAACCCTAACAGCCTGTTTCTTGTTTCGGTTACCTCTCTCCAGGCCCCTCAGGAGCTCCACTTTCATGTCTGGCTGCTATGGACCCCTGTCGCAGCAGGTTCTGCAGGGGAGCCGAGGAGCCCACATTCCTCGTTTCTTCCCTCTTCTCTCCCACCCGCCACAGAAAATGAAGAAGATTCAAGGGGCCACTTCGACTGCACAGACACGGGTTTGTAGGTGGTTCGTTTTCTCCTTTTTTTAAAACTACGTAGTTGATAAGTTGGAGGAAACTCTGAGACAAGTTGTATTAAATGGTAGCTATTGTGGTTCCTTGAAATGTGAACCCACTGAAAATGACAGGGACACTTACTGTATCCACAAACACCGCCTCCCAGCCTCTGAAACCAAACTCTGGCTCAGACTGAGCAAAGACACTATTCAAAGAGAAGATAGGAGCTGTAACAATAAACATCACACCGGGAGGGCGGCATTAAAATAAAAGAGACTCAAAGAGTCTCTCTTCGGACAAAGTTGCAAGGGTTGAATGAGAAGCCGCTGCTGCTCAGCAGCTTTCATCAGGGCCAAGTACACTGTCAGGCACATGACGTCCCTTTATCCAATTACCGCGGAGTAACAGAACCGGTCCTGCTCAAGTTTCTCAGAACTCACTCCTCACGGATTAGATAAGAATTCTGCACCCAACTCTACCTGTCATTTTTTCAACATTATCGATCCACTGGTTCTTCATGGTCTCAAAATGTTCATAAGCAGCTTGGTTTCCGGGATTCCTAAGTAAGATGCGAGCAGCCGAGATGACCTGGCAATGACACGACAACCTTTAAACACCTGAGCACCCTCCCACTCAAATACAAACCTTTAGGGAAACTCTCTCCTCTCTACCTACAGATGGCACTATAAAGCCAAAAATCCGCAAGGCTCTTTTCAGACTGAACAATTTAGGCTTGGTCTCACAAATAGCTCCCCATGACGAGGTTTTCCGGTGACAGCCTGATACTAAGAAGGTAAAATAGTGACCAAGTAAATGGGTGTTCACTTGACACTTCAGAGTATACACAAAACTGACATGTATTCGGGCCCTTGGTGTCAAATCTTCCATCTTAAAAAATACCATGTTTTCAAGATACTAAAAATTACTAAAAGTGCTTTCACAACTATTATCTGACTGAAACCTCACAGCAACCCTGTGATAGAGACAGGACAGATAATTTATCCATTTTACAGCTGCGAAAACCAAGATTCAGAAAAGTTAAGTGACTTGCGCTCAACAGTTCCCACCTGGGGAGACAGACTGATATTTACTGAGTATTTGCTAAGTTACAGGCTGTACACTCATCCTCTTAAATCCTCGAAACAATCCATAGGAAGGAATTATCTCCGTTTTACAGATGGGGGAAAATTCAAGTCCAAATCTGTCTCCAAAGTCCATAGATGGTGTCTTTTTTTTTTTTCAATTACAGTTGACATTCAATATTATTTTATACTAGTTTCAGGTATATAGCATAGTGATTAGACATTTATAAAATTTATGAAGTTATCCCCCCATTAGTCCAGTACCCACCTGACACTCCACATAGTTATTACAATATTACTGACTATATTCCCTATGTTCTACTTTACATCCCCGTGACTATTTTCTAACTACAATTTGTACTTCTTAATCCCTACACCTTTCTCACCCAGCCCCACAACCCTCCTCCCATCTGACAACCATCAGTGTGTTCTCTGTATTTATGAATCTGTTTCTGTAGTATTTGTTCATTTATTTTGTTCTTTAGATTCCACATGGAAGTAAAATCATATGGTATTGGTCCTTCTTTGTCTAACTTAAGTCTAGTTTCCTGTTTCTCTTTTTTAGAAATCTCAGTTTTATACAGAAATCCTATGTTTTATATTCCATGTTTAGGAAGTTTTTAAAGAAAGTTAGAAGTTCCTATTTTATGGAAGTTTTTTTTAAAAGTGTGACTTTTAAGAGAGTCAGACTTATCAACATGCCACGTGGGCAAAAGTTGAACATTAAAAGACATGCTTATTTCCCTGTCTCTCCCTGCAGGTCCACCAGTGCCTGTATCACAGATTTGTAAAAGCACCGCAGTTCCCACTGTGTCACAGGCACTCAGTAAATATCTGCTGAGTAAACAAATGAAAAAATAATGAAGTCTCTATAATTCAATTAGAAGAAACAATATATAAACTTCACATTCAATGATATTGAGCTGATATTTTTAAGAACACCTATTAGAACTTTAAATCCCATCCAATTTTTTTCTTTTGTCCCCACTCTGTTAGTATAATGTTCACAGCATACTAGTTATATCTTGGTTATAGAATTAAGCAGAAAAAAGAAAACAAGTTATGGACACAAATGAATTTTTAAAAAATTCCCTCAAAAGTATGTGGGAAAAGGCATAAGCTCTAAAATCAAAACAAAGTAAGCTCTCAAGATTATCCAAATACTTCCTAAAGTTTGTTTGTGTGTGGGGAGGTTGGCTTTACTAGTTTTTTCTTCCTTCAGAACTAAACTATTAATCATTGTAAAAAATTCAGACAATACAAAAATGATTTTGACACTATGGGTATGTGTGGCTTTTTTCATGACATTTTACGGGACATATTCAAAAATGTATAGAACCTGTTCTGTAATTAACCTTCTTGACTGAACACTAGGTAGTGAGTATTGAAATGATGAAAAGTGAGCAAAACTCCACCTGGGGAGTGAGTTCTCGGGCTGTCTTCACTGATGCCTGGATGCCTTCTACCGTTGGTTTATTAGCAGTTCCAACAGCAGCCGCTTTCTCTGCTGTGGCACCCAGCCTTCCCGAATGGTTCTCAAAGTTAGCCGCCCTCTCGTCAAATACCTTGAGGAAAAAAACAAAGACAGTAAGAAAATTTACTTCCATAGAATGGGTCAGGCAGCCTACGAAAAACTCTCTAAGCAGAGGCAGCAACTGCTCAAAGACTTCACAGATGACACCGAATCCTGGTTAATAAGACAACCAATGCCTCATCTTTGCCCTGCTGTATCTCCTCCGAGGGGCCATAGCATCATGTGTGTGACTGTGTGTGCATGCACACGCACACACACCCTTCGATTTCAGTTCAACCAGTGCTTACCAACGGCACACAGGACACAGCGCTGTGTCGTCTGGAATAAGGAATTCAGAGAATGTGGAGACTTAAATAAGCCCCATTCCCAAAAGGCTTGTTCTCTAGTTTAAAGAGGACAGACACACCCACTCCAGGCTCTGGTGTAGGGGGCTGAGTACGTTAAAAGCCAACAATATCCACAGAGCTCCAGCCCCTCATGCTCATGCAACCCATTACCATGAACGCTGTAAAAACTCTGCCCCGACCTCCACGGGACAGAAGCGATAGATGGCGCGCTCACACTCAGGCCTGACACAGCCGTAAGGATGGCTGACTTGTATTATCCCACATGCAGAACCATCTACAGAATAGTTAGTTCAGCTCTCACATTTTTAAAAAGTTACCTTGTCTTTTGACATGGATATTATACAAGGTTGCATACCACGAAGGGGAGGATTTAACTTAGACAAAAATGACAAAAGCTCTTCTGTCATTTGTTGGGATAACATTATTGGAATTGATGCTTGGAAAAGCAAGGTGCTCCCAACAGTGCGAGGTCAGGTTTATACCACACACAGAGCATGTCAGAAATTGCCTGGCAGAATCCATCTGTTCTTTGCCTCTCCCTACCTGCCCATACCTGGAGACCAGCTCTGGTCCCGGCAGATAATCCATAAAGGTCTCTTGGTTCAACAGCAGGCTCCAATCTCATGGCCAAGGTTCTGTGTTTACGCACTCAAGTCTCTTCCCCATTCTGGCCTCTTGTTTGGTTTTAGCTCCCTGAGTTCTTGCCATTTAATGTTCAGAATCTCTGCCTAAATCTCTGCTCTCCTAGTCCCCTTCATCTGGCCTCAGTTCTTGTTCCTTTCCTTGGCTGGTCTCCCACAGTCAGGACCTACAGGGCTTTTGCCTACCTTGGTTGATCACCTCGACCCCAGCCCATGTCTGCTGTTCCCTCTGATTAAACTGACTGCTTAGCTTGCTGCTCTTGTCAGTCAATCAAAATTTACTGAGCACCTACTATGTGCCAGAGCCTGGAGTAGGTGCTGAAGATACAAAGATGAGTAAGACAAAATTTCTGCATCTCAAGGAGCTCACATCCTACGAGGGTAAAAAAAAAAAAAAAAAATGCCCATAAACAGACATTTATAAGAGTGTGCTAAGTGCAATAATAAAGCTAATAACTGATATCATGGGAGCAAAAGGAAAGGCATTTTACCGATCCAGGAAGCAAAGGATAATGGGACAAAGGAATTAAATGAAAGAGAGACAGAAAGAACAAAAACATGGAAGGAAGGACAGAATATGCAGAACACTATAAGCAATTAGGCATTACTGGGCCACGCATGGAGAGATGGATTTGTAGGAAATAGGTACAGAGAGAGTATTAGAAGCCAGATCACAGAGCTCTGGCTTTCTCCTATGTGAAAGCGAAGGCCCAAGGAAGGGTTTAAGCAAGAAAATACCAGGATCAGATCTATACTTTTATTTTATTGGTTGCCCAGTGCCATTCAAAGACCAACCACAGATGAGCTGTTATACAGGCAGCAGAGGACTAGGTTCAGAACTAAAGCTGTGGCAACATGAAGGGAAATGGAAAGAATTCAGGAAACATTTGTGAAATCAAATTAATTTGCCTTAATTTATTGGTATAGGAAGATGAAGGGAAGGAAATAGTCAACGGTGACTCACAGATTTCAAAGAGAGAGAGAGAACAGCAGAAGGGTAACATGTGCTGAGGTACCTATGAAACATCTAGGTGACGAGGACCAGCAGACAGTTGGAGCTACTAGTCTGAAACTCACAGACGTCTGGAATGGAAAAAAAGCAAATCATCTCAGCCTAAGGGGACCACGAGCTGAACTGCCCAGTAACTGAGGCTAGAGAAACAAAATGAGGGTAATCACCAAATAACACAACCTCCACCCACCAGTTCTACATGGTCCTGGGTGCCTGACCCAATTGCTTTTCTTTGCTGCCAGTACTAGTGAGGCTAGAAAACCAAATATTTGTTTTCCTACGTTCCTTTGCATCTGTAGTAGCCATGTGACAAAGTTCTAGCCAATGAGACCCAAGCAAAAGTCTCCTGGAGGATGTCTGGGAAAGCCATTCATTCAGTACCAACAATGTAACAGACATTGGTTTAAGAACTGGGAATAAACTAATTACAAAATAAAATGGAAATTTCATGCTAATGTGAGGGAGACAAACATGGAAATTTCACACTAATGCGAGACAAACCAAAAATGAGGTAAACATGTCAAATGTTGATCAGTGCTAAGAAGAGTAGGATATGAGATTAGGAAATCCCTGGGAGAGGAAGTGGGGTTGCTACCAGAGATGATAACCCCAAAGTGACATTTCAGAAGAAAGCTAAAAAAAGTGAGTGAATAACACATATAGGCATCAGTGGGAAGACCAGAGAGAACAAGCACAAAGGTTAGAACATGCAAACATAAACAAGCAATACTGGGAATACAATGCAAGTTGGTCCAAGTAGGCAGAGGAACGTGGGGAGAGTGCGTCCACGCGAGGTCAGAGCGGATGGGGACAGATGCAGTGATGCTGCAGCCAGCTGGACCACTCACACCAGCTCAGTGGAGCCAACGGTGCCCCTGTCTTCCCAGCTCTGCTTTCAGTGACTTCATATTCAAACAGACACGATGGGAATATTTACATCATGGAAATCAACAAATGTTCCACATCTGGGCTTTCTGTCTGGGGGACCTTTTTCCAGGAGAACTGGTCTACAAGCACATCACTGGCTTTACTGTTCTTTCTAAGGACTCTGGCTTCACTCTGGGTCGGGGAAGAGTCATCAGAAGGGTCTGAATAGAAGAATGACACCAAATGATTTAAAAGGCTTGCTCTGACTCCTGTGTGGAGAAGAAAGTGCCCTAATAAAGGGATAGTTATGACTGCAGAGGCTCCCATCCCTCATTTCTTACTGCCTTGAACACGATGGCTAGGGCTGCAGCAGCCATCTCACACCATGAGGAAAAGACCAAGAAAATCACAGAGATGCCAGCTTTAATAGTGTCAAGCTGCTGAACCAACACCAAGCCACCTACCTCCAGGTTTCTTTCTGTGTGATGAAAATAAAACCCATCTGTTTTCATGTCTGATGGTCAGGTCTTCTACCACTTACAGCTAAAGACATTCTTAACTGATACCCTTGGTGACTAAAAGAAGCGATCGCAGGGCCTTCCCTCTTCCATCCTTCCACCCTTCATCCACAGTAGCCCAACCACTGCCCTTGACGTACACTGTAATCATACTTTACCTTTACAAACAAATAACCAATCAATAAATGGGATGTATGTGTGTGTGGTTGACCAACAGAAGAAACGGAAGGCTTCAGACACCCACCTCTTCCCTGTTGGGGGCATCAGGAGGGGCAGTGGCCGCCACTGCCAACAGCTTGATGGGCGTTGTGGTGTCGCTGAAAACATCTGACACCTCCTGAGTCATGGCCTCCTGCATCTGGGCTTTCAGATCCTTAAAAACAAATGAAAATGTCCAAAACTATCGAAAAAGCACCTCTGCCACTGTCCTCACTTCACTGACACATTCATCCACTTGGCCAGTCTTTCATTCAACAAATATCTGTGGAGTATCAAGTATGTACAAAGCACCGAGTAAGAGAGGAATCCTGCCTTCCGAGGGATTAGTGTCTCGTAGAAGAGGTCAAACATGACCCACATTTCCTTACAGACTGTTCCACCCAATCAAGAAATCTTTCTTACTTCCTTGGTGACCTCTACAAAATGATACTAGACTGAGAATCATGGGGTTGGGCCCCAAGAAGGCCCTGAGGGAGACAGAGTTCCTCACCATTCCCAGTGCCAGAAGGGACCACACTAACAATTGTAAGGACTGTTTGCTGGAGGCCAAACTTCTAAGCATTTTTTTATATTAAGAGGAAAGAAATCAAGAATGGGAATTATTTTTTAATACTTTTTTTTCCATTGAGATTCTAGAAAAATGTGATAACCAATGTATGTATCCATTTCTTACCATGGGTCTAAGGAATAGACTTCTTAGAAGTCCTTAAAAACTCTTTTTCATAGTTATCACACTCAGTCCAGTCTAGTTTTCTACATTTACCCAAAGGAGTCTCAGTTACCTTCCCTGTTTCTCACGGTGGGTGGCATGTCCTGGCTGGTGAAACCTGAGATAGTTTTAGGTGTTACATAGAGAAATGTTTTTATTTTGATTATTGTGTGTTTCTTTTAAAGAATATTAGAGAAAATATAAGTAGCTCATCAATCTCCTGATTTCAGGATTATTATAAAGTTTTCTTTTAAATAAACTGACTTAAGTTTAGAACAGAAGTCCATTTTATGAAAATGACTGGATAGGGCAAATATCACGGAAGAGCTCTTCACTCAGTGAACCGGGAAACACAATTGAGTTGCTGTCACACACTGGTGAGGCTTTTCCCCTAATAGGCTCTGAATTTCCTTAGGTTCTTTGGTCACACTCTTTTCCCTTTCCCAAAACTGAAAAATTATATATTTTTAAAAACATTCCCTAGGGTCTGGCCCGGTGGCTCAGGCAGTTAGAGCTCCGTGCTCCTAACTCTGAAGGCTGCCGGTTCGATTCCCACATGGGCCAGTGGGCTCTCAACCACAGGGTTGCCAGTTCAATTCCTCAAGTTCCAGCAAGGAATGGTGGGCAGCGCCGCCTACAACTAAGACTGAACATGGCACATTGAGCTGAGCTGCCGCTGAGCTCCCGAATGGCTCAGTTGGTTGGAGTGAGGGCTCTCAACCACAGGGTTGCCAGTTTGACTCCCGCAAGGAATGGTGGGCTGAGCCCCCTGCAACTAGCAACGGCAACTGGATCTGGAGCTGAGTTGCACCCTCCACAACTAAGATTGAAAGGACAACAACTTGACTTGAAAAAATCCTGGAAATACAAACTGTTCCCCAGTAAAGTCCTGTTCCCCTTCCCCAATAAAATCTTTTAAAAAAAAACAAAAAACACTCCCTAGTTTTTCAATAATAGTAAATGTGTGAAATGAAACAACATATGCTCCAGAGTCCTACCTTTAAGGAGTCTTGGAGCTGAGATGCCAGGGCTCTCGCCTGAGGACTCTCCCCTTCCCCTCTGGCAGCCAGGTCAGCCAGCTGGGCTGTCAGCTGGTCCACTCGGTCACACTTTGCAAGAAGATCTTGGCGATAAGGTCCCATCATGACATTAGCCAGACGATGCCCTTCGGCCACAAGCCCCCGGATGGCAGCCTGACCTGGACCAAGAGGAAAACACTAAAAGTCACGGAGACCTGAAGAAGAAGGCAACTGCAGTGCCATCTGTTGTTTGTTTGTTTGTTAATAATAATATTCAGTGGCATTTTGTTTCCCCTAACAACAGAAAAATTGGGGAAATACAGAAAAATTTAAAAAATAGTAAACCACCCATAATCCCATCACTCAGAGATTGATATATTTGAACATTTCCTTCCAGTCTTTTTTAATGCATTGCATGTTCCTATATACACATGCATTTCTCTTTCACATAATTGGGATCACACTATAAACTTTTTCCTTGCTTCTTTTTATTTAACGTGAGCATTTTTCCACATATTCCTCAAAAATCGTGACGTAAAGTCTATGTAATACTTTATAATATTAACCGTAATTATTTGGCCATTTACTTATTATTTAGCATTTACTCTGTTTATATACACTCTTGAATGTAACTCCTTGGCAATATCTCTTATTATTTCTTAGACTAAATTCCTAGAAGTCAAACTGCTGAGTCAATGGATATGAACCTTTTTAAAGCTTTTGACACATAACACGAAATTACCATTCAGAAAGTTTGGTATTACCAATGTATTCCTCCACCAGTAAATATTATTTACTGCCTGATTCCTCAACACTGGGAATAATCAATTTAAAAATGTATTTTTTTATCCAATGAATACAGCAAATGAAGTAATTAGTTCTTTCAGCTTCAGCAGGCTTGCTATCACAATATGACCTACATTCCTATAGATTCATTCCTAAAATCTCCCAAAAGAGAAAATCTTAGGTTATCAATGCTATTAGAGACTGCGTGGTACAGGAGCCCTCGCCACTGAAAATAACCTTGGTAGTTAAAAGCCTTTTACTTCTTTTCAAAAATTGTATTTAACTGGGTACTTTCTAAGGACTGTAATAACTGAAATACAATAGAATGGAAGTATACATAGACTGGAAATAACTAGTTCAAAGTTTCAATTCCAACCTGAGGACCTTTCTATTTGCCCACAGTAAAATCATTTATTCACTAATATCTCTTTATTAAATCACAGAAATCTCAGTGGCTACATGTGGAAATGGAGTCACGCTGTAGAATGACTTCCTCACCAATGGTTGAAGAACCCCTTCTTCGCCTAATTACAGATGATACAGGATCCCTCCCAAAAACTCGCTTGTTTTCACCGAGCCCAAGTTCACCGCCACCCGCCCTTACCGACTCCCCGGTCGTCCAGTGTGGGATTATCGATCCAGCGCTGCGCTTGCTCAATCTTGCCTTCGAGGTGGACAGCAGCTTTGGCGGGTCTGCTGTTGGCCACAGCCCTATTGGTTTTGGTCTGCAGATTCTGCAGGGCCGTGGCCACCTGTTTAGCCAATGCTCGGGCTTCTGGGGAATCTCCTTTCCCCCTGCGGAGAAAACAACACACAGACACTATTTACATGACATAATTGCTGATACAAATACTAATGGATGTCAAATTGCTAATGATTATTATTAACTTGGTTTGATAGAAGAGTAGTTTATTCATTTGGCCCTTAAATAAGAAATGAGTAATTTAAATTCGGTTAGCTTTCCCACCTGACATTAAAAATGAGTTTGGAGCAGCCTAGCTCAATCAATCTCAACCATCTGGTAAACTGAGCTCAATCACACTAGGTTAGCTGACCGAGGTTAGCTGACCCCTCAGCCTGCCACCTCTGAACACGCTAGTTTTCTCAGCAACTAGGTGGGCCCAAGTAGCCATATTTCTTGTGCAGTAGTGGTTGAAATATTTAGAGTAGAACTAATTGTAGTTATTTAAAAAAGAAATAAAAAATAAAAAATATATACATATAAAATAGTTTGCTGTAAAACAGTATGTCTTGTACCAGCAGCAGCTTCATCCATCTCCTGTTCACTGCATCTCTTGATGGCATCATTTCCTCTTGGGCTTGATTTAATCTCATGTTATTTTGCATAGTAACATGCTATATAGGCTTGTAGCTTAGAAGCAATAAATAGGCTCTACCAAATCGCCTGACAATGCATTTCTCAACATCTATCCCCACCATTAAGTGGGACATGGCTGTATGTGAGTATGTGTATGTTTATATATGTATATGTACATATATATGTGATATAGTAATAAGTAATGATATGACTGACCACACATGGAGTTCTGCTACTATCACCATTACCATTAATTCTCTTCATCATTAACAAACACTAATGAGTGTCTGCTATGTATATGGACCTTTGCTAGGGTACCAAGAATATAGAATCTTCGTTTTCAGTATTTTAAAATCTAATGAATGTAAACAGACCATAATAATGGGTTAATATTAATGAACACAGACCTAACTATATTGACGTTTTATTTTACAAATGTTAAATTATACATCTTCCCAACCTAAATAAGGCAAAATTTGGGCCTCAGAGACCCCCAAATGACCAAGTTTGATATATTAGCTTGGTGCAAAAGTAACTGCGGTTTAAAAGGTTAAAAAAAAAAAATGCAAAAACCACAATTACTTTTGCACCAACCTAATACAATCAAATTTTAGCTGTTTCTTCAGCAGCTCTGTCACCACAACCTCCTGCCTAAAGTATCCCCACCCTGCTCCCACTCATTTCCTATTTCATGATTTTAGAGGCAAGAGTTTGCTTTCCTAGCCAATACTGCCCTCTTAGTCGGTATAAGACTTGAAAGAACTCTAAAGTATGTCTCACTGGAAAAAGGTTAGGCGCTCTCCCATGGAAGCACAGGAAATGAAACACACAAGTTAAATGAAAAGCAGAATCTCAAAGATACTTAACTGTGGCTAGTATCCCTAGAGAAGCGGCTGGAGGACTAAGGTAGGAAAGAAGCAGCTTTTACGTTTGACGCTGTACCCTTTCTTAATGTCCTTTTAACATGTGCTGCCAGTTTTGGTTTGTTTGTTTGTTTGTTTTAAAGATTTTATTGGGGGAGGGGAACAGGACTTTATTGGGGAACAGTGTGTACTTCCAGGCCTTTTTTCCAAGTCAAGTTGTTGTCCTTTCAGTCTTAGTTGTGGAGGGCGCAGCTCAGCTCCAGGTCCAGTTCCCGTTTCTAGTTGCAGGGGGCACAGCCCACCATCCCTTGTGGGAGTCGAACCGGCAACCTTGTGGTTGAGAGCCCACTGGCCCATGTGGGAATCGAACCGGCAGCCTTCAGAGTTAGGAGCATGGAGCTCTAACCGCCTGAGCCACCGGGCCGGCCCTGTTTTATATTTTTAAGAGAGAAAAATACCTATCAAAAGAAAAAGAGCAACACTTCTTTTTATTTAATCAAAGTAGGTGCCAGGAAAGCCTTTAAGAGAAGCTGTGGTTGAGGACGTTGTATTTAAGGATCTCTTATAGCTGCTACTCAAGAAATAATATTTCTGGGGAAGGAAGAAAGTATTTTCATATACCTCTCCCTGTCCTCCTTTCACCCCAGGAAACTTTGCATAACTATGCACAAATATTACTTTCCTCATACACCTGGGAAACAGATATATCATAAACACAATATAGCAAGACAAGTCCTAGCTTAGAAACGAAAAGTAAAGATCTTAAAAAAGCAGTTCTTGGGGCCGGCCCAGTGGCTCAGGCGGTTGGAGCTCCATGCTCCTAACTCCGAAGGCTGCCGGTTCAATTCCCACATGGGCCAATGGGCTCTCAACCACAATGTTGCCGGTTCAACTCCTTGAGTCCCACAAGGGATGATGGGCTGTGCCCCCTGCAACTAAGATTGAACAGGGCACCTTGAGCTGAGCTGCTGCTGAGCTCCCAGATGGCTCAGTTGATTGGAGCGCATCCTCTCAACTGCAAGATTGCCGGTTCGACTCCCACAAGGGATGGTGGGCTGCGCCCCCTGCAACTAGCAACGGCAACTGGACCTGGAGCTGAGCTGCGCCCTCCACAACTAAGACTGAAAGGACAACAACTTGAAGCTGAACGGCACCCTCCACAACTAAGACTGAAAGGACAACAACTTGACTTGGGAAAAAAAAAAAAGTCCTGGAAGTACACACTGTTCCCCAATAAAGTCCTGTTCCCCTTTCCCCAATTTAAAAAAAAAAAAAAAAAAAAGCAGTTCTTACCATCCTAAATTAATTTAAAACTACGTAATAGGCAATAAATCATTCAACTCCAATTATGTCAATGATAAAACAGAGTAATATCTTACTTAGCCACGTCACACAGAATCAATGAGAATACAGTGGAAGAGCATCGCACATGCATTTAACCTACAGAATTCAACTATCTATGTGCTTAGCGGACAAAAGAGACAAGATTAAAGGGCAATTTAAGTGATTAAATACATACTGTCTTCGTAAATCTCCTAATTTAGAAGTCAGAGCTGATATTTCTCCAAGAGAACGTAGAATGTCATCTCTCTCTTTCGGATCATCACATAATTCTGCTATTTTCCGAGCTTCCGCCAAAGCCCCTCGAATCTGTTCTTCTCCTTCTGGTCCACCATTTGGATCTGCAAGCCAGTTCTGCACACAGAAATGGAAAAGAAGCACACTGTCATCTACTCATGAACCACATTATATCAAACTTAACAAGGCCATCAGAAATATTTCAAAAGTAATCACAAGGCATACATTACTGATTTACATATGTTCTTAGCTCAAGTAAAATCAAATCAATCCCTCATCTTTTTTTAAAAAAAATCTTTTTCTTTCCCAGTAGAATAAAATAAGCTTCACAAGCTTTAGCTCATCTTTAAATTAATCACACCTTATGAATTCTTCAGTTTCTCAAACACTTCTGTTTCTTTGTAAGATGAAATCATTTTACAGTAGTTATTCGAAAACTGTAACCCTTTAACACTGCTATGACCAAATGTAGTTGTGAATTCTGAGATAAAAACAGTTTCAATATACTGTAATCTGTATCAGGAACTAGGATACTCTTGGTATTGAGTGCTTACTTTTAACTAATCGAAGTATTCAAAATTAAGATGCTTATTTCAAAATATAAATAAATACTATCTATAATAGATGGAAGTGGAAGTGTTAACATTAGTAACTGCTGGGAATTAGTCATCACTTAGAAACACCCATTATCCACCCACAGTAAATGGGAGGAGGGGAGGGAGAGAGAGGAAGGGAGGGGGAGAGAGATGGACAGAGATAGATAGACAGATACAGGCTATTTATGGAACATTTCTTTCTCTTTTATGTCCCACCCCTCTTGAAAATCATCATTACTACCTGAGCAGAATCAATCTTCTTCGCAATACTCTGCTTTGAGTTTGTCATGGCTTCCAACTTGCGGGCTGCATTTTCCACTTTGGCTGTGAGCACATCCAGACCCTGAGACACCTGCTGGGCTTTCTGCATGGCCACCGGTGAGGCTCCTTGTCCTCTACTCAAAACAGATAGATGCTGTCACTGCACTCTCTCAAATGCTTAACAGCAAAATCATACTAAAAGCACAGTATATGTCATTTTTCTTAACATGCTTGTCTTTTTCCTTTCCTCCAGTAAGTCTGAGAGAGCACAAGAAAATACAGAGAGAACAAAATAAAACACCCAAACCATCTGCTTTCTCCTTTGCTTTTGAAAATACACATCAGCTTCGTGGAGCTGCATAACCATCTTAAAGACCAGGCCTACATATTTTGATAAGAATGATTCTCCTCTTGGTAGTGATTACATAATCAAATCTAAACTTCAGGGGAAAATGTGCTTGTGATCTTATTGCTATGGTGGGTTGTGTTACCATAGCAACGTGTGCTTTAGAAATAAACAGTCCATTAGATTGTCTTATTTATGGACAAGTATACATTAAAAATGTTTCAGGAGGCAGCATGCGCTGTGTTGCTGAAATGAAAGTACAGCACACCGGGACCCACCAGATCTGGGTTCAAAACCTGGCTCATAGTACCTGTGGAACCTTGTTTACCAGGTTTTACCTCCTAGGGCTTCAGTTTTCTAACTTATAAAATGGGGGGGGGGGGGGGGGCAACAAACAATACTTGCCTCACTTATCAAACACAGTGGCCTCAAGCAAAAGATATATTTGAAAATACTCTGCCAATAAAGCAATACACATAACGTGCTTCCCCGAAAATAAGACCAGATCTTATATTAATTTTTGCTCCAAAAGACACATTAGGGCGTATTTTCAGGGGATGTCTTATTTTTTTCATTTACAACAATCTACATTTATTCAAATATAGTCATATCATCATCTTCTGGGACATCGTCATAACATACTAAATGCATCTGCCTGGTTGATGATCTTAACAGGGGCTTATTTTCGGGGTAGGTCTTATTTTCAGGGAAACACAGTATATACCGTGATACAGATTACTATTATTATTATTGAATTATTACTATTATAACGAACCTAATGATAACCTTAAATGTCTACCTTCCACTCCTATGCAATCTATAAATATCAAAACCAGTTACCATGTTTCCCCGAAAATAAGACCTAGCCAGACCATCAGCTCTAATGCGTCTTTTGGAGCAAAAAATTAATATAAGACCGGGTCTTGTCTAACAAAATATAATACAAGACCGGTTTTATCTAACAAAATATAATATAAGACCGGGTCTTATCTAACATAATATAATATAAGACCGGGTCTTATCTAACATAATATAATATAAGACCGGGTCTTATAGCACATGGTGACAAGAAACCATCGTTTCCCATCAAGTTCCTAAAGAACTAATTTCACTATATTCCTCTCTCAGAAATGGTAACGCTACCACTACAAAAAAACAATATGAGTTTGTAGAAGCTTGTTTTTCCTTTGTGGACACTTTGCAAGTCATAACAAAGTAAAATTTTCCATCGTTTTACCAGCTCAGATTTTGCAAACTCAACCATAGGGAGGGGTTACAACTTTATCATTTGGTAGAATGGGCTGGCTGGTCATCCTCATCGGAGTTTCCGATTTTAGGATAAACTCCAAAATGACTTTGGTTATGTTACTTATAATATGGATCTGTCATTTGTTTTTCTAGCCTCTTTTTAAATTTATCTCTATGTTTCAGCTATACCAATATTTAGGTAACTCAGTATTTATTTCCAGGTTTATAAAAGGTATTTCTACCTTTTACTTGTACTTGAGGCTTCCCCCTTTTCACATGGCAGAGGAATGGAGGATTTGGGGAAACATAGTTTTATGATTTAATTTGTTTTTCCCCTTCAAATCTAGTAATTTATGATGAGGAAGCTTTTTGGTATGAGAGTCCAACTTTGAGAAAGTAAAAATATGTTGGGGCTATATAGTTTTTCTCATTAAAAATAAAAAGTTTATTGAGTCCCGGGGGTGGGGGGATATACTTCCAACCTAGAAACCCTAGTAGGTGACTGAATCAGAGAACATCAATGAGGAAATTGTTACCGAGTTTCTGCCACTAAAATGTTAAAACGGCTGGGTATATTTAAGAAAGAATAACAGCTTTCGAATCGTTCACTGTGAAGGGATACTGCAGACTCCAGCGGGAAGCAGGCCCACAGATGCTCGGTGCTGTTTCAGCCTTTTCTCTTTACAGATTAATGGACGATCCCATACAGAAACTCCCTCCTTCTTGTGCTCAAATTCATCTTTTTCTAAACACATACAAGTGTGTATTTGAGAATTCCAAGGGAAAACTGTCTACCACACTGTGAAAAGGCTACAGACAAAGGAGCCAGCGGTGAGAAATTAGAAGAGCCAAGAATCTTGTCAGACTGCACTGGCATTTCTCCGAATGGGAACAGAACTTCTTTTTGTGCTTTCTGTAAAGTTCTTGTCATGCTCACTACAAAGGAGACTGCTTCACAGCAGGAGAAAAAGGCTTACTGAGTTCAATGAGATAACTTTTATTTATGCTGTTCCTTCCCCACTTCGAGGTAGAGACTCTTAATGGGAAGCCCCTGGACCTTCCAGGGCTACTGTGAATCCACGAACCTCTGGAAATTATATGTAATATTGTTCAGATGCATCTTTTTAGGTAGAGATTAATGGCTTTCATCAAATTGTAAAAATGATCTTGGTTCTGAAATGGTTAAGAAGTACCCCTTTAAGAGCTGTACTCTTCAGTCTGTTATGTGAATCCCTTTGAGACCAGGTGTCATGCATGGTGGGCAGCATGCAAGGAGAGTTTCTGAGGCCCGTTTGAATGGAGAGCCTGGATATTCCAATTATCTCAAGATGTTTCATGACATTCTTGAAGCAAAATTAAACTTCCTCTACATTCATGTCTCATCATACTTCAATTTTTCTCAATGTCCACAGTATAAAATTTCATAAAAATTCAGATCTTTTAGAACTTCATTACCTCTATGGATGAGTTCCAAACAAACCTATATTATACTGAGTTTTCTTAATAGCAAACTATATGTGTCTAGTTTATAGGGGAAAAAGTTCTAAAAGCCAAAGCTTGAGGTACATAAAAGAAAGGTAAAAGAAATATGAAACCAAATGAAGAATGATGAAATAGAACTCAAAAGAGCCTAGAAATGACCAACTTTAAGAATAACCTATTTAACCTGATTTTGCAAATGACATGGGAAATAATTCCCATGTTTTCACTCTTTATTTTTCTTTCTACCAGTCCCTCATAAGAGATTATCTACCCATGCCAGACTTGACCACCGCCCCTTATTTTTCATGAGCTCACGGCTAGAAACCAAGATTAGATATCAGATTTCTATTTCAATTTCAATTTTATTACAAGGCATCTGCACATTTTAAAAGTTCAGCAAAAAGCAAGTTGACTTCAAGCTCAAAAGAATTAATAGAGTATAATATCTATGTTTCCTAGTAGCCACGGAGACCACTGTAAAATCAGTAGACTTGCTTTCTGAATCCCTCTGTCAGGGGAGAGGTCCTGTGTGCCACCCGCTACTGCTCTGGCTAGAGCAGAGGATATTACCTGGCTCGGTGATCAGCCACTTGATCGGTCATCTGTCCTAGCACTTTGCAGGTTCCCAGGATCTCCCTGCGTTCTTTGCCTGCACAGAGTTCACCAACTTTTCCAGCTTCATCTAAGATCTGCCTGATGGCCTGCTCACCAGCATCCCCTAAAATGAAAAGATATTCAATATCGATCAACATTGTTAACCTGTGAATTATTTAGAGAGGATGCTTTACAAGTCATTTCATTCATGAAGGAACTGATGATTTCAAACAAGACAAGTGAATAGCAGGCAATACATCTGATAGCTAACAGCCAAGCAGGGCCCTGACAACCTTAGGGTGAGGTTTCAACCACAAATATTGCTAAAAAAAGGAAAGCTACTTGGAACCATAACCATCTGGAGACAAGAAGCAGCTGTGGTTAAGAATATGGATCAAAACAGGTTCTAACAATTGAATAGTACTTAGCACCTCTATCTAACCTCTGTTAGGCTTTTCACATTCATTCAAGTGTTAATCTAAAATTGAATAACCATTCAATTAGAAAATCCATAAAGTAGTTCAATAACCTATTTGGGTCTTATCTCTATATAAGCTAACTTTATTTTCCAATTTTTCTTGGCATCATCATTTAATCTGATCAAGTATTTTGTTGACATAAATGGAAATATGCCTAATGGGAATGAAAAGAGTAGAGTTTTTATTCAAAATAATTACCTTTCTGATTCAGGGAAGAGGTGAACCAATAATTTGGCAAAGAATACCCAGTTCAGCTTGGTTTATTCCTCCACGATAAGAGGTGATTAGTCTATGCCTTCATTCTTTGAAGGCCCAGTAACACTTCCATTAGTCAAAACCAATGAAAGGGTCTATGGCTCTAAATGTTGCAGTAGTTATCGCAGGATTATGAGATTCTAGGAAGATTTCCTTCTTCTGTTTGCTTGGTTTTAGGTTTGTGTTGTGTTTATCAGAAAAGCAGAACCAGGGGGTTACCTGGGGGCGCACTGGGATCCCGGAGCCAACCTTTGGCCTGGTTCAGTTTGGAGTCTATGGAGGCCAGTGCTCTCTTCATGGCCTCAGTGTCCTTTTGAAGAGAAATTCTACAATTATTTTCTTTGCAAAAATTGTGATACATGATACAAAGTAAGACAGAGAAGAAGTGACAGCACTTACATACAATAGCTATGGTAGTCCTACAAAGCCTTAAAAATATTCTCATCACACCAGAACGCTCATTTCTGTCAAAATGCAGCATCTTGCATGCAAATCTTCAGTTAATTCTATTCTGTTTCCTAATCTCCCTAGTGCTAACCCATGAAAACTGGTAAAATCGCTCAAGCCAAAAGATGTTTAATGTCTTCAGCGGAAAAAGCCCTGTTGTCACATGCCTCATTATCAGCCTTTCCACTAGTCAACATTCATCTACTGCAGCCCTGCCAAAGCCCTCCCAGCTTCAAGGAAGCCTCATTAGCATGTGGTGCCACAAATCATGGTTCTTTTACATCTTATTTTGAAATACACACACACACATACACACTGGATAATGTTTCACTATATTAATCTGAAAACCTTGGAATTACTGGTTGGAAAAAATGAAAAAGTGAATCTAGCAATTTAGTTTTAATTCCACAAATAAACCACTAACTGTAATACAAGAAAGAAGTTTTTTTTTGGTTTTTTTTTTTTGCCTTCCCTGCCACTCCTCATCCTTATTTCCCTTACTATCCCTAATCTAGAAGAAGAGGCAGGATAAAATAAGTGGGTCTCAATTTACTCTTTAAAATCAGGACTCATAACGACTAACATAAAAGTAGCATAAAAATCTCCCAGGATATATAGCATGAGAAGCTGAAACAACAGATTAATCACTTTAAAAAATACATATATTTTTTAATAAAGTTTTGGAAATATAGAAAAATGCAGAGAACAATGTAACTAATACCCATGTACCCATCCTCACAATTGACAGACTGGCCACCTCTCAAGTCTATATCTAACACCTTAAAAGACAGTCTACCTCCCTTTTGCTCTAGGGAACTGCCTCTTACAGAGTCCATCCACGAAAGCATTGAATTAACCTGAAATTCTAGGCAATGCCCTAAATCCCTAATTTTTTTCAATTTGCAGTCCTCAAAACTTCGGTTCTTACAGGTGTTGTACACCAGTTTTCCACACGGGGGCAGCAGGAACAGCCCTGCCCCCCACCCCCCCCTTCTGATTTGAACATGACCCAGCAAAGCACTAGGAGAAATAAGCACTGGGAGCACTCAGAGTTAGGCAGCCTGATCCCAGCTTTTCTGAAATACCTATTCAAATTACAGGACTCAGCTCTGGATTCCTTCCTTCTCCATCTTAACAGATACAGATTATTTTCCTGTTGAAGCTTTGGCTATCTAAGGGTCTAAAGAGCAAATTCTCAGCCAGAGCAACTAAAGAGCAGTGAACTAAATTACTGGAAAAAAAATGGAAGTAAAATATTTTTATTATCAAGTTATATGGAATTATGGTAGCTATCTACCAATAAAAGGCAGAGTGGTAAGAGGATCTATTTCAAAAATTCATTTGTAATTAGTATAACTAGACAAGTGACATTTTTTATGTGCTTTGATTCTGAAATAGTTTAAATATCTGCTCTTCCTCTATCTTGTTCTATGTTAATCTATACAGCCAACCCTGCCTTCGAAAGTCACACAAAGGTCACTTTAACTTAATTCCAAATGAGCAAGGCCCAAATCAATATCTTTTCAAAGAGAGTTCAGGCAACTCCTAACCTCAGAGAGTTGGATAGGCTTTAGGGTCTAATACAAGCTCTCACCTAGGAAATATGTGCACTTTGAAGAAAAGACATTATACCCATGTAAAAATACTTCATTTAAAATCTATTAATAGCCATTTCTCTAACACTCTAATATTTCAGTGAAAAATAATATTTATTACATTTTAAAGATCAAAATTCAAGGGGAAACAAAGATCAGAAAAAACTTTCAATGTCTACTGTAGCATTAAAGGCAACTAGTTAGGAAACTAACTTTGTACATTTCCTACATGTTAGGTTTTGTTTTAGGCATTTGTTTTCTCTTATTATTACATCACTGAAACTCAAACTTAAATGTAATTTAATTTTACAAATTAAGAGACTGGGAGAGGCTCCATCCTAGAAACCCAATTTGATCTCATGTTTGTTGACATCAAACCTCATTATTTTATATTATATGAAACGCAAGACTTTTTTTCTTTCACCAAAGAGAGTTGCAAAGAATCCACTAACCTTCTATAATAGTCATCAAATCTTTGCCTTGTTGATTTTAGCTTTGGTTAATACTGCCCAAAAAATAAGTTCTAGAATCAAATTCATAACCTTCACTAACTAAAATGACTGCTTTTATTATCCATTGCCCCCAAACTTTTTCAAATACAATGGAAAAACTGGCTATGTTCTATTCAGTGTCCTCAAAAATCATTGCTTCTTTTTCCCTCCCTAATAAAGCACAAGTGGCCACTGACACTTCAAGGAAAGAATCTAATTCTCAAGAAGTGACTAACTTACTCCTAAATGGGAGATATGATATCAACAAGTCAAAATTAAGAGATGCTCATTTTCCCCTAAGAAGAACCAATGGCAAATTTAGACCAAAGCTGTGTTTTTAAACTGGAAATTTCAATTAGTTACCGAAGTTTTTAATAAATGAATTTTAAACAATTTTGGAGATTTAAAATAGTCACCAAAAGGGCCACCTTAAATTTTTCTGGAAAAGATAAGGTTTTAAATACTCACTGAAACACATTTTAATGTCATATCTAGTAAAAACAAAAAGGTCAATGGGAACAAATATTCTGGTCTCCTCATATATATTTCCTTTGAAGGGCAGTATTTCTTATGGGATTGACAGAATTCTGTCATAAGCAACTAAGTATAAACACTGAATGTGATATAAAACAAATTCAATGAACAACTAGGATTGAAAGTCACTTCTGAGGTATGTTTTATAAAGGGTGCAAATAATCAGAATCCTCGTATCAAAACCATACTATGTATCACAAAGCTTTTAGTTAAACCTTGTCATGTAAATCTAAGTACACGGAGTATAATCTAGGTATGAAACAGAAGACAAAAAATTGCACCTTCATGTGAGTACATGCCGCTGTAAAATCGCAAATTTGGGAAAGAGGAAAGTCTCCACCAATCTCTTCTCTGGGTTTTTTGGTTATTTTTTTTATAAAGAGTGGGTGTAAAAAAGACACGATCTAGTCATGCAGCTTTGGAGACAGCTGGCAGGGATCTGGTCCCTCGCCCACTACAGTCCCTTTTACTGTAGAACTCTTCTGAGTTCATGTTTTAAATGAAAAAAACCACCGTTCCTTGGTACTCTACGCCCACATATCAAAAGGTGGAAGGACAATCTAAAAGAACTCCTTTCTATATGTGTTCCCAGGAACTGAAACACTCCTGAATTTTAATATAAAGGTAGACCTAAGGAACTCAGAATAATACTAAGAATCACTGAGTTCCTCATATACAATCGAGAGGAACTGTGGTGGGAAAACAGGTCTTACAGTCCCAGGTTCTTAAAAATTGTAAATACGGGACTCAGAACCCCCTCTTTCACTGTCCAGCCTACTGTCCCTTTGCCCCTAACAAGTCCCTTCCCTATCCTTCTTACTCCTTTCCATCCCTGACCACATCGCCACTCCTCAAATCAATTTTCCAAACAAAGATGTTTCTGAGAAGAACAGACTGGGCAGTAGAACAAAATCTTACAAACTTCATTTAAGCAATGACAGAAAGTTATCCAGCTCCTAGAATTCAAGCCAGTTACGCTCCTGGGTTTCAGTCCCTCAGCTCTAAGAATACTTTCCCAGCTCTAAAATTCTGTGCCACCTATATGTGTACAGTCAGACGTACCAACTAGAAGATCACTTGGACCAGAAGTTAAACATCAACTCCTTTAACATTTTTGGGCTTTGCTCCTGTTGGGGGGGGCGGGGGGGGCGGGGGGGATAGAACACCATAAATACCTGAACTAACTATTTCTCTCAAACTCCAAGAGATAGCCCTTTCGTTTTATTAGCTGCTAAAATAAAACACTAGAAGACTCATAAAAAGCTCACGTACAAGTTCATTTTTCAAAAATGAAATAAAAGTCAATGTTTAAATCCCAATGGTCTGTAGGAAGGCAAGTATTACAGGACTGCAGGTTCTAACCAGTATTTCCTTCTTTGGTCAATGTTCCAAACAAAGATGTTTCTGAGTAATCTGAGTAAGACATGGATGAGGCAGTCACTGCATTTAACCATCACCAACCTCGGCCCCCAGTGGGAGGAGACTCACCACAGGAACTAATTCTGAATAACATCATCTAATGACTCAAAGCACAGTTACAGGAGCATCTGTGTGGATACAAAATTTCTTAGCCATCAAAGGCTTTTAACCTTTTTTCTCACTTCCTCTTACTTCTCAGCATGCATCAAAATACAAGTAATATAAACACAAAAAAATAAACAGATTGCTAAATGAACAAGGGGTAGAATGAGAATTGTGTTTAATTCACAAACTCGGTAGTTTCATACTGTATTCCCCAGGAAAAATGCTAAGATAATGTTTAATGATCACTTATGCGATGACTGTTGGTTTAAGGAAGGGGAAATCTTGACTTTCAAAACAAAACAAAGTGTTTAAAGTAGAAGTACTTTTAAGTTTGTAAATCTGCAACTTGAATATAGGTATAGAGGTAAAACAATCAGCTATTGCATTGTCCCTTTAAAATCTTAATCAGCAAGACGTACTTTTACCAAGAATTTTTTCCACTTACTTTCTTCCCCCACTTTTCTAGAGGAACCATCACTTCCAGGAGAAAATTGCAGCAGTGGGGAAGCATGAAACAAGTACGGTAAGACAAAGTTAATTCTTTATTGGTAGGGGTGAGAGGAGGTAAAAGATACCATATTTATTCAACAGAATGGGAATCCAGGGGTCATAGACAGATGGATGGTCTGATTAAATCACTGCTTACAGTTCAGCAATGAAAGATGCTTAATGCTACTAAACTGAAAAATAACCAAAACCCTAGTTACCAATTTCCATTTTCAAGGTAAAATTTTTTTTTCCCTAAATATTCTTACAACTAATAAAAATGATTACTCTTAGGGGGTAAGAAGAGGTGGGGTGGGTGGGGTTGGGAGTGAGATTTGTCGTGTATATCTTCTTACAGCCTCTTGATTTTTGAACCAGGTAAATGTAAAACAAAAGCAAAATGAAATGAAAACGAAAATGTCTTGCTCATTCTGATGTCATTATGCACTTGAGCTTCTTTTGGCTGAACTAATTTTATTTCTTTTATCCTGATAGTTTTGCAGTAGCCTAACAGTCTTATTTCTTCCAGAACAGCATAAAACTGAGCCAGCTACAAGCCTGTTCACAGTGGGAGCCAGATTCATTTCATTTCCCTTGTTCAAACCCCCAAGTGCAAAATTCCTCGTTCTGAAAAACTCAACTGACCACATTTTTTCAAAAAAAGTAGTAGTTCTCAATGACACTTGTACAAAAGAAAGTTCAGTAATACTTATTTACTAAATGATAGACGACTTTTCCCCTCTGAAAATAGAGAAGCATTAAGGCGGCAATGCCTGCTCCTCTTTTTTACTAGTTCTCATCTGCTAGAAGCCAAGGAGAGAGAATAAGGAAAGAGATTAGGTTAGGGGAACACGAGATCATGGAGAACTATGGCTGATTCGCAGCTCAGACAGCAGAACGTGCAGAGTGAACTATGGACTGAACTTAGGAAAAACTGGAGATATACCTTATTTTTTTCCTTTTGATTTTGAAGGCAAGGAGTATTGCCAAGGACAGATGCCCCATCTACATTCTCTAGCGTACCCATTTTCATTATGGCTTAAAACCTCAACAACATATCTCCAAAAGCCAAATTCCAGAGCCTGCAACAGAGACTGGTAGGAGAAGCAAATACAGAAGATGGTAGCAGCTGGAAGTTTCCTTTCCTAATAGAAGGGTCCACTGGTAACTTCGGGGTCACCCAGCTACCTGGGGACACCTGCCCCTCAAATGAAGCCAGTGGGAATGACCAGGCCAGAACAGTTCTCAGGAGCCTACTCAAAGAGACGAAAGCACCCACTAAATATAGAAAGCCTGATAGACCATAGATAATGTCTTTCCTTTTGCTTTCCCCAAAGAAATAGCTTAAGGTGAGCCCGAGTCAAACAGCCTGCTCAGCACAGCCTTGAGTCCCATATTAAATCACATTCTGACGCATATTCGAGCACAGTGTCACACACCGGCACACAGAATAAGGCATGGCACACAGCACAGGAAAACCTCACAGACATGCTTTTCTCTTTTTAAGTGGGGGAAAAAACAAAACAAAAAACTAGAGGCCAGGAGAAAGCTTACCTTCTAAACGTGAGAAAGAAAAGAATAAAACAAACAAGAGAACAACAAAAAACAGATGCATAAAGAAGTCATAACAGGGAAGTGAAATTTGTCAAATATCCAAAAGCAAAATGAAGTATAATATCAAAGACTTAAAGTGATTTTACGATACAGATTTAAAATATAGTCTTAGAACTTGTTCAAGAATTTCATGCCTCCGTAAACAAATCCATAATTAAGATAAGCTGACTCATTTCTTCTGCATGTTTAGATTCCCTTTCTGGATAACAGGAGAGGGCTTGGTGATTGGAGACCCCAGTTCTGACCTTACCTTATAGGTGACCTGGAGGAAAACAGCCTTACTGGGTACCCCATGGAAGTCATACTACAAAATCCCCTCTTGAGCCTGCCACCTGCCTGATGGGTGGCCCTGGAGACATCTGGGTCACAAGAGGGGAAGCTGGATGCTGGAGACAGTGTGTTTCCCCACTGCCTGCATCTTGGGCTCCTAGTAGGAAAGTGTAAGCCCAAGTGTCTCTGTTCCCCACAAACAGTCACTAGACAGGGAGAAGCAAATCAGAGCAGCAGCAGCAGCAACACAAAACCACTGCTGCTGAACTCTAGAAGGAATCCACCAATGCTTCTGGAGTCCGAGAATAAATTCTAGACTAAGTTCTAAAGAGTGAAAGGGCTCATCAAACTAACTGACACATGAGAAAACTAACATTTTAATGAAGCTTTCCTTATGAAAAATGGAATGATGACGGCACACACCTAGAAATGCCAAAAGTTTCTTCTGTCGATTTTTGTGGGTCAAAGGTTGGTGAAGGAGACGTTTTCCATAAAATTTAGTCACAGCTATATTATGTCTCTGACTTAGTCACCTAACAACAACCACCCACAGAAAAGGCAGAGCTCTCACTCAGGGAGGCATACACCACACCCAAAGGAGTTCCTTCTTTGACCCATTAATGAGACTCTAACCTGAAGGAAAGCTCTACGTCTCAGCCTTCAACCAACATTCACCCGACATACCTATTTACTGTTCTACTTTGGAACAAAGGAAATTTGCAAAAGCAGCAAGTAACCCATGAAACAAAAGCAAAGAAGAAATTACTTTCATAATATCTGAGTAGTCTTATGCTATATCGTTACAAGATAAAATGTGAGACAATCAAACTCCCCAAGAGGGGAGATTTGGGGATTTTGCTTATTCCTCCTGTAATAACGCTTACCTTGCTGGCCCAGGCATCCTCATCCCAAGAAGTGAGTTGTAATACACGAATGATCTCATTAATTTCGGCACTCATCTTTTCTACAGTAAAATTGCGATTTTTCAAAGCTTCTTCTATTCCTTGGTTCTTTGAGTTTTTGGTTGTTACAAAAATCTTCATAGCTATAAAATAAACAAACGATCAGAAACTAATCTTAGAATTGAATTTCGCTGTGTAACAACTTTCACACGAGATGTTCCACACCTGCAGACACTGCAAGTCTGCCGATAAAGTTCCCATCTCAGCGACCTGCATTGTAAAGAAAACTAAACTTACAAAACAACACCACAACATGATCAGGGAACTAATTTAACATGCATATACTGATGACCTACAATCACAAAATATCCAAAATATCCTCCTAAATCAGTCAGCATCCCAGCCCTAACACTGGCCCCATCAAATACAAACCCAATAGGACAAGATGAAAACAGTCAGAATAACTAACTGGAGAATCCTGCTGTCCCCAAGATCCCAAAGTGTCGAGTGTATCTTCCAGGATTTCTCTCTACAGTTGGCAGGGACTTTCTAACCCCCAAAAGTGAAGAAAAAAATAAGAAGAAGAAAAAGAAAGAAGAAGGAAGAAGGAAGAAGGAAGAAGGAAGAAGGAAGAAGGAAGAAGGAAGAAGGAAGAAGGAAGAAGAAGAAGAAGAAGAAGAAGAAGAAGAAGAAGAAGAAGAAGAAGAAGAAGAAGAAGCAGCAGCAGCAGCAGCAGCAGCATTGGAGAAAGAGAACATGTTCGTATAAAATAATCAAAATTGTAAAAACAAAGATTAATCAACACTGTGAGTGACCCACTTTAGAAAGAAATCCTCTTCCCAACACCCTTTCTGCCACATCAAACAGTTGGGCTCAAAAACATATTTCCCACAGAGATTGTAAGATTTATGTACATATTTTTGTTTTCTAGTTCATGAAAGGGCTTTCTGAACGCTTACACTCACAGCTCCTTTTTAGCTGCTAAGTGAAATGCCAGAGCTGAAGGGCAGTAACTGGGGATCACAGTGACATGTCCCACAAGATTCTGAAAATAAAGCTGCCCCCTGAGAGTTCAACTAACTCACAACCTAACTAAGACAACTTAGGTAAACCAGGAGGTGTCTGGTACATCCTAGATCACAAGTGCAGCTAGTTGAGAGAACAGCCACCATCTTTGCATTTCTGGTCTCTGACCAATATGAAGGTGGTCCCAGCTGGCACAGACCACCAGCTCCACAATGTAGAGAACAGTTAAATACCTTTTTTGAAAAACCTGTGTTATCACAACACTGAAAAGGGCTCTGGGTTCACTTCTTTATCACACAGTACATTGTAATGTCCATTCCAGCTCCTAACTGGTTTTTTATAATACGAATATAGGTGTCAAAATCCATACGTCCAAGACTAGAGTTTCTAGGGGAGATTCCACCTCCCAGAAAAGGGGCTTCTGGATAACAGAACTATTCAACAGGACGGGCAGTTTCCAACAAAGAGCAGGAGAAGCAGAGCATCAGCGAAGATAAACACTGGTTCTTAGCCAGCCAATTGCAGCCATAGGTAACAGCCAATCTGTTTGGTCTCATTTCTACCCAGGCTAAAGGATATGCAACTGGGCAGCAAAAGAAAGTGAACACCAGAGTTTAGAACATATTAACATTTTTTTTCTGTAAGATAAAGTAGAGGCAGAAAATACCTGAGATGAGAACTGGCAGCAACTCTTTCACAGTGTTCATTGAGTTCACCAACATCACTCGGTGCTCCTGGTGAGTCAGTTCCTGCTGCCTCTCGTCAATCATCTTTGCCATCTTAGTCATTCCTGAGGCAGAAGGAATCAAGCGTGCAGGGTGAGTAGTGCAATCCAGAGTCTGGCTTTCTGAGCCGAAATCCATCATGAGTTACTAGGCAAGTCCCAACTGAGTGCCCACTTATTTAAACAATAGACACTATCACTGAACTCGAGCATTTATGAAAGAGAATTTTTCAGGACAACTTTATTCTTTTCACTAAAAGTAATTTATTAAATATAAATTCTAAATGTGATATAATATTCACGTTTGACAAACACATTCACAAAGCGTTACAAATGTTGAAATGAATAAATACATATTTGTAAAAAATAAATTCACAATTGGGGGAGAAATATTTTGCCTGGCTACCATGCGTTCAGGTTTCACGCGGTGTAGCGGGCCACTGCGCCTACGTGTACGTACGAGGTCTGAAAATTCAATTCACGAACTCATCCTAGAAAAATGCTGCATACCTCATTGCTGAATATCACTACGGTCACCTTCAAAGTACTCCTCTTGGGAAGCTATGCACTGATGTCAGAACCTAGTCCACCCTTCAAAGCAATTTTGGAACTCTTTTTCTGGAATGGCCATCAGAGCTGTCATCGTATTACGCTTGATGTCCTGAATGTCATCAAAATGTCTTCCTTTCAATATTTCCTTTATCTTTGGGTAAAGAAAAATGTCATTGGAGGCCAGATCAGGTGAGTAGGGAGGATGTTCCAATACAGTTATTTGTTTACTGGCTAAAAACTCCCTCACAGACAGTGCCGTGTGAGCTGGTGCATTGCTGTGATGCAAGAGCAATGAATTGTTGGTGAAAAGTTCAGGTCGTCTTAACTTTTTCCTGCTGCCTTTCAGCACTTGCAAATAGTAAACTTGGTTAACTGTTTGTCCAGTTGGTACAAATTCATAACAAATAATCCCTCTAATACCAAAAAAGGTTAGCAACATCATTGCAACACGTTCGTGAACTTAATTGTCAGACCTCGTATGTAAGAATCTCATGTGAGCCTGGTACTGAGAATCTAGTAGCCGAAAAAAATCTTAAGAATTATAATAATGTGTTTTGTTTTCAGCTTTATGTTTTTCTGTACTTTCCAATTTGTCCAAAATAAGCATGTACTACTTTTATATTTAGAAACAAATAGAAATGTAAAAATAATTTTAGTGATGACAGTCTTTGAAAGCATCTGGTGTTTTGGAATCAGCCTTCTTGCACTTTTTGTTTACTTTGGAGATTATTCAAAGGTGCTGTGTGAGTCTCTGAAACTTTGATTTTTTTCAAACTAATCTTAGGATTTAGTAAGTAGTTCACAGATTGTTAAGGGGTACCAAAGGGGGATGGAAAAGGTGGGGTGGAAATGACAGGGTGGCCCGCTTTGTCTACAATAGCTCCATTTTTGTCTTTTATATGTTGGGATTCTGCATAAGATTTCATTTGAAGAAATAAATTTTTTTTCCAGTGTTATGAAAAAGTTTAAAGAGTACTGCTCTAAAGCCATTTTCCAATGATCTTCAGTGATGGCTCAGAGAAATTTTTAACAGCCATGAGTTTATAGAATGACTGCACCAAACCTCATGAAAATACTGTTAATTAAAAAATCAGGGGGCCGGCTTGGTGGCTCAGGTGGTTGAAGCTCCATGCTCCTAACTCCGGAGGCTGCCAGTTCGATTCCCACATGGGCCAGTGGCCTCTCAACCACAAGGTTGCCGGTTCAACTCCTCGAGTCCCGCAAGGGATGGTGGGCTCCGCCCCCTGCAACTAAGATTGAATACGGCCCCTTGAGCTGAGCTGCCTCCCGGATGGCTCAGTTGGTTGGAGCGCGTCCTCTCAACCACAAGGTTGCCAGTTCGACTCCCGCAAGGGATGGTGGGCTGCGCCCCCTGCAACTAGAAACGGCAACTGGACCTGGAGCTGAGCTGCGCCCTCCACAACTAAGACTGAAAGGACAACAACTTGAAGCTGAACAGCACCCTCCACAACTAAGATTGAAAGGACAACAACTTGACTTGGGGGAAAAAAAAGTCCTAGAAGTACACACTGTTCCCCAATAAAGGCCTGTTCTCCTTCCCCAATAAAATCTTAAAAAAAAAAAAAAAAAATCAATTCACATAAGACAAAAGAATTTTATAAGGTGGTATGTGATCTTTAATACCGACAGGTTAAACATCTGATGTATCTTGTCATTGGTCTCATTCATATTTTAAGGACCTACAAGTTTATGTTCTATGTCTATAACATGAAAAGCTGGTATCTGTTCATGTACTTTGAATATTCAATTCTCAGATGACTGAACAATCATTTCAAACTGAGACTTAACCACAGTATCTCTTCTCTCCTTCTAGGTCTGATTAAATTATGCGGCTTTGGGCTAGGGCATGAATCTTTAATAGTAGGCAGGCTAATCAGCAAGCGAAGAAGTCATAGAGAGCTACAAGCCAGCTGGCAGACAGTAAAGGAATGCTGTATAATGTGGAATGGAAAGGTCAGGATTCAGGGTGGCCTCAAGCATTAGTCACAGAAAAGCATTTCCTCCATTCTCCCACACTTGCAATATCGAATTTAATTCATTAGACAGGGCCAGGATTTGTAGAAAGCAGATTCAACTTTCAGAGACAATGACATCTCCTCCATAGAAGCACAGCTTCAGCTCTATCCACAGAGAAGCAACACCTAAACGCGCAGTGCATCATTACCTATCTTCTGCAAAAAGTAGAGGGGAGTTGGATCAAACATGGACAATCCATAAAACTTTTATTATAAAAATCGGATATAACTAACCTGGTCCAAGATTCTTTGTGTACGTGACCAAATCTTCCATAGTTTCTACCACCTCTGCCACTGTAAGGTATTCCAAAATTCCTTTGCAGACTCTAATAATTTTACGAACCTGGAAATATATTTCAGAGTATTCAGTCAACTGAGTGAACAATAAGTAGAAAACAAGGTAATTCAGATGTATTACCTTGTATTCAACATTTTCTCATTCTAAACAATCATCAATCCTCCATTATCTTTAAGACTTGGCTTTTGTCTGCCAAAGGTCTGCATGGGCCTCAGCCCGCCTACCTCAGCCTCATCGAAGGTGAGAAGCAGGTCTGATGTACCGGACAGGATGCCCCTCGAGCCATCGATGAGATAATCTCGAGCAGGCACTGAGTAAGGGTCTGACTGAAGCATCTGGGCAGCCTGGACAAGTTTGGTGCAAGCATTCTCAACCCTGTGGGGAGGAACATGGAGTTAACTCACTGGGAGAACCAAGCAGAAGATCACATGTAAAAGGCAAAGAATGTAAATGGACGTAAATTCACATTTGTTTCCCACATGGAAAACAGCCAAGACCAATTTATAATAGAACCTAAGGCTTTAGCTTTTATTGACAATTGAGGGCAGCACATTCATTCATTCATTCATTGCACTAAGCCCTTGTTTTCATTACTTCTGGTAACAAAAAAGGATGAGAAAATGGTTTGGACCTCTTACTTTAGATTGCAATATCTCTGTAACTCCTTTGTTTCCTTACTCCTTACCCTATACACACTTCACCAAGAACAGAAATCTTTGACAACAGTTTCAGATTGAGCATCTGAAAATAAAATGCCAAAGCACTGTGTTAAGTGAAATTTAATAGTCAGATGAAGCAAAGAAATAGGAGGAAACACAAAGAGGAAGTATGAGGTAATGCATAAATTTCTCATTCATCTAGCTAAATGGATTTGTTTAACAAATTTATTGGACTCTTTGAAAACAGCCTTATAAAACTGTTGTTAATTAAAATGTCACTGGCATTAATAACTGAACCAGTTATTAATAGTTTAATATCAATACAGTTTAATAACACAGACAACCTGATCCAGCCAAAGGTGTTTTTTGGGGGGAGGGAGGAGTCCATTTAAAAGAGGAACCCAAAATGCATAAACCAGGTATTCTCTTTGAGTCTCTTGTACTACTAAAATGTATTCATTCAAACATTCACAGAGTTGAAAAGGACCTCATAGATCATCTCCTCTAATCTCATATTCAATAAACCCATTATGTTATTATTTATAACTTAAAAAGATATGGAACAAATCTTTTAAAGTTAAAATATTTAGCCAAAATTATACATTCTTATTTGAAAACATAAAAATTGTCATATGCATATAAAAGCCCACATCACAGCGTTCTGAGGAACAAATGAAATAATGTAAAACTCTGCAAGTATCAAATAGTGCTACATTGCTAACAAATAGAATTAAAACAACATATGAATGCAACTGCATAAAAAGCATCAGGCTATGGACATCATAGGTATGCACATAAAAATGCAAAAAACACTATTCTAACTTTCAAGATGCATACTTTACTGAGCTAAGTCACTGAGCTAAGAGGGCCATGAGGCAGTATGTATAAATGTCAGTGAAGAGCAAGACCTCACTGATGTGGCTTTTGGTCACTCTTGGAGACAACTGGTTATTTTCTGCTCCTTTTTAATTTTTACATTAAAACTTCATTTAATTTTAAATTACATAATATGTCTATTCATAGCTACAACACAAACATATACATATATAAAACTAAAAAAGCCCACAGTGAAAAATCTCCTTCCTTCTACTATCTCCTCGGCATTCATATTCCGTCTATTTGCTACCAATGTTATGAGTTTCCTATTTTCTTCAAAAAACTAATACTTTATGAATAAAAAAACAAAAACATAGGTTTCTGCCTTTTTCACACAAACAGTATCATCCTACACATACTCTCTGCATTCTGTTCTTTTTTTTGCACTTAATTCAACTTGGAGATGTTCTGATAAAAATGCATGAGGAGAGTCCTCATTCTTTTATACAGCTACATTAACTACATACAGCTTTCATACAGCTACCTATACAGCTACTCTTTTGTAACAGCTACATTAACTACTCCATAATTTATTGGCCTACTGCAATGAATCACCTTGAATATATATCATTTTTAAATGGAATTGCTGACTCAAAGGTATGGAGATTTATAATTTTGACAAACATATTGCCATCCACAGAAGTTATTAGTTTACATTCCCACCACAGTGGATGAGAGTATCTGTTTCCTCAGTCTCAACAATTCAGTGTATAATATAATCAAACTTATGTATCTGCACCACTATGAGAGACCAAAATTGGATCCCAATATAGATTTTTTTAAATTAATATAAAATTCACTTAACATACAATTAGTCATTTTAAAGGGTGTAATTCAGTGGCATTTAGTGTATTCGCAATGTTGAGCAACCATCAACTCTCTCTTGTGTCTAAACTTTTTCATCACCTCAGAAAAACACCCTGCAGCCATTAAGTAATTACAGAGAAACAAAAATAACAACAGACTTCTCATTGAAAACAATGCAAACCAGAAGACAGTGGAGCAAAGAAATGAAAGAAAAAAAAAATCTATTCACCTAAAAATTTATACCCAAAGAAAATACATTTCAAAGTTTAAGGTGAAATAAAGACTTCTTCAAATCTATAAAAGCTAAAAGAATTAATCACTAGCAGACCTGAACTGTAAGAAATGTTAAAGGAAGTCCTTCAGGAAGAAGAAAAAGTATACCAGGTGGAAATCTGGATTTACAGAAAAGAATAAAGAGCACAAAATGGTAAGTATGTGGGCAAATATAAAAATAATTTTTTCTTTATTATTTAAATATCTTTAAAAGATAACTGACTGACTGAAGCAAGAACTTTTTTTTAATGAACCAATCTTTATTTATTTATTTTTTTTAAGGAGGGCGCAGCTCACAGGGACCCATGCGGGAATCGAACCGGCAACCTTGGTACTGTTAGCACCATGCTCTAACCATCTGACTAATTGGCCACGCCTAAGCCAGAACTTTTTTAAAAATGAAGTCAAAAAAAGTAAATTTGATTTGGCAGCCTAGTTAGACAATGAGAACTGGTTTTGTCAATGATTATGGCAGATGTTTTCCATAAATTAAGCGAGCTAAATTTACATGGAAACATTTAAGACATATATATAACATACAATATGGCAGAAAATACAACTCAATTTATGATTTAAAATGTTTAAACGAAAACTTTAAAATATTCAAGAGAAGTATTTCAAAAGCCATTTAGGAACAGCCAACCACTCATTAAGGACCACTAGTATAAGAGCACTTACCTCTTGCTTCTAACTCAAACACTCTCTCCCCCCTTTTGCTTAACTAATCCCTACTTGTCCTCTTAGACTCCACTTTTATTTTTTTTATGTATGTATGTATGTATTTATTTATTTATTTATTTATATCTTTTATTGGGGAATATTAGGGAATAGTGTGTTTTCCCAGGACCCATCAGCTCCATGTCAAGTCGTTGTTTTCAATCTAGTTGTGGGGGACGCATCTCAGCTCTAAGTCCAGTTGTTTTCAATCTAGTTGTGGAAGGCACAGCTCACTGGCCCATGTGGGAATCAAACTGACAACCCTGGTGTTATGAGCACTGTACTCTAACCACTGTGCCAACCAGCCGCTCTAGACTCCACTTTTAAATGCCTCAACTTTGAAGAAACCATCCCAAATCTATGAGTACCTCCCCAATGTGCTCTCACGAGACATATCACTCCCTCTCAGTTTAGTTTTCTCTCTCTCACACAAGAATGCAAGCTCAGCAGGGCCAAGGACCTTGTCTATCTTACTCATTAATGTAGTCACAGACTAGAACGTCTGACACATAATAAATGTTCAATCAATATTTGAATAAATCAATGAATGAATGAATGAATTTTCAACAAGTACAGTTAATCAAGAAATCATCTGGCCTGTAGAAATCACTGACTTTAAAAAGTCACAAACTTGATTTTATTTCCAAGGAACATGAACCTTGATGAAGTTATAGCAAACATAAGCATCATCGAATATAACCGTTGCACAACACCAATTTGCAAGAATCCAGTTACGGAATCAGCATTTCAAATTTGGAAAAAACAAAAAATAAATGAAAGCTAGGAATAGACATCATGGAGAAAGGAAACCAAAAAAAAAAAAAAAAAAAATAGATGAAATGGAAAAGTTTTGCAGAATCAATTTGATTCTCCACTAGTGGTTCCCTTGTGTGGTAAAATGATAAGGCCAAAACAGACACTGCACCATTTCTTTTTTTCTAAAATAAGATATCTGATCTGTACATTAAAATTTAATGGTATTCATAAAAGCCAAACAAATCCCACCATGACTAGCCAGTAGTCGGAAACAGAAAGGAGCCTGTCTTGTCTATGGAAAATGAGACTTTATTTAAACATTCAAGCTGTACAGCTTCTTAAAGTAATCTACTTTTTAATATAAATCCGAATTTTTTAAAAAACATTTTAGAGAATGACAGGGATAAGATCTATATCCTAAGTAATTGTGTATCTTGACTATATACTATACACTAATAATATTGACTTAAGATACTTTAAATCAGTCAACTAACAGAATTTAAGACTTCTCTCTACTTTTGAGTCTTCAACCTAAATTAATAGAAAATCCTTATAGTTTATCTCAATGAACCAATGACAGCCTCATGGTACCCCAAATATGTTCATTCATCATAATCCACTAACCAATTGTACTTAGAATTATCACATGATATATAACTTGATACAATTTAAGAAATGTAAAGTTTCCAAGTTCAGGTCCATGTGACTTCAATTATCACTAACAAGAAACTTTAGGGGAAAACAGATCTAGAGATTATAGATTGCCACAAGTCATTCTTAAATGCTCTTCTAGACTGCATCCAGAAGTGAGTTACTAAATCTAAAAGTCCTTTAGTTTAACCCTTTCATATATTGGTACATCTAACATACTGGGCACCTACTACATGCTATGAGTCCTAGAAATAGAAAGACTTTGCTAAGTCCCTAGCTTTAAGAGGTTACCACCTTGGTTGGAGGAGACATATACGTAAACGAATAAGAATTAGTATTTAGAAGTAAGTCCAGCACATGCTGAGCAGATATAGAAGTGGGAGTATCACTTTTAGCTGAGATTAGGAAAGTTGTGATGGAGGTGAGGACACCATTGCTAATGCGCTCAGACACTCAGCACTACTTAAAAAGATGATTCTCTTGGTAACATCTTTTTGAGTTTTTCCAATGGAACAACATTCTCTATGCCCCCCTCACCCCACACACAGTCCTTCCTGTGAAAAATAACACACATTAGTAATGGTCCTGGTTTGATTAGGGAGGGCAGTCTACCATCACAATGCACAGGTATCACTCTGAAGACAAACAATTCCCGTCTGCTTTGGTAACAATCAAGCATCATATCTCAGCTCACTGATTCAGCTGAGGGAAGGACAGAGAGCCCTGGACAAAATAACATACAGGACACAGTCTCATGGGCCTATTTGGACATAGACTGCTCCATAATTTAAAACTGAAAAGCTCTCTGAAACATTCAAGTTAAATTTTCACCCCACCCCCAAAAACATGTTGGGGGCTGGGGGCAACTAACCTTTACCTAATTCACTGTTTTAATAAAACCTGACCTTAGACAGTATACCATTTAGCTTATAAATACTATCACACACACACACATACACACACACACACACACACACACACGCATTCTGTTTGCTAAAGACTGAAGTGCTATGGAATAGAACACCCGAAAATCTGATTTCATGGAATTCAGATTACCCTGGAGCACACCCAAAGTAGCAGGTGTTTACATCACGGGACCTGCCCCTTCAAGAAAGTTGGCTGGTCAGACCACAAGCATATCTAATCTCATAAAGTACAGAAGACACTTAGGAGATATGGGAAGGAAACAGGTGGAAAGAAGAAAGAGAACACAATCAGCTGGAAGACGAGGCTTTCCCAATTGTGGCCACTGAACCCACCACCTCCATTTCCAACTAGGCTGGCCCTGGCATAATCCCTTGGCAGGCAAAATTGACTGGCAGGGCTGTTTCTGCTCCCTTCACAACTCTTGTCGAGACTTTCTTTCCCTTCCCATCTGGGCAGGGTCTCTCAGAGATCAAGAAAGGCCCAGATTACTTCCACGTTTGAGAAGCCCATCATATTTAAAAATGAAGAAGTGCCAAAACACGGTCATAAATACAGTGGTATACTTAAAGTGTTTACATTTATTTTTTTTAATAGTACAGAGGTCTTTTACTTCTTTCCCACTTATCCTGCCATGAATTCATAGGGAAGGGGTTCCGGCAGCTCAGGCTCCTTTCCATGGGTTCTCACAGTGTGCTTCACTGGGTGGGGCTGGCTGGCGCTTCGAATGACCCAGGTGACTTTCTCTTTGGCTCCCTTCTTTTCCTGATCATTTTCCTTCATGCGTTTCAGGAAGCTATCTCGACTCTTAAGAGTGCTTGTATGCTCAGTATGTACAGTATTCTCTTGGCAAGCATCTTGCACTTGTTTGTTTACAACAATGCCAACCGCACGCTGGGTGACACTGTAGACTCTTCCAGTTTCGCCATGGGAACACCGGTGGGGCCTTCCTTTCTGAACAGTGCCCATTCCCTTGATGTCTACAATATCACCTTTCTTGTAGATTCGCAGGTAGATGGCCAAAGGCACGAGTCCGTGTTTTCTAAAAGGCCTAGAGAACATATAACAGGTGCCTCTCCTCTTTCCTTTTGTGACAGTCATTTTGGCGAATTCATGGAAGATGGCAGTTCTGGCTGAAAAGAAGCTACATTTAATCATTTTATTTGCATGATAAGCATCTTCTTTTAAGACTCCCTCTTTTTCTCAATGACTAAATATGTGTTATGTTTGAAGACACTATTAAAGTCCAGGCCCTTCATAAATCTAAGGCCTGAGTGAGAGGCCGGGGGTAGCGGGAAAGGACAGGCCCTCAGACTCTCTCCTTTCCCATAGTTAGAGTCTATCCTCAGCCAAAGGTCTGATAAGTGAAAATGACTGTTTCTGGCTCAAAAATTCTCCCTTCACTAAGAACTTAAGTATTGAAATTGTTAACCTGAGGAATGAGCTCCAGGGAAATTTCAGGTACCCACAACTGATAGTCCAGTCTTCCTGGTACTTCCTCAAATAGGAAGTACCGCCTCTGTCATCAGTTCATTTCATCCTCAAGTCGTTTCATGTTGATACGTGTGATTAAAATAACAAAAATAATATATGTGAGGATTTCAAAAGAATAGGGAGACGTATGAAAATAAAGTATCGTGTGTGTGTGTGTGTGTGTGTGAGTGTGTTTAATATACATTTGCCATTCATTGGGCACAAATTTTCCCCTACAACAGCCAAAAAAGATTTCTTCTGTGGCATCCCAGTGCTAGTCCCTATGCTCTGTTCTCGGCGCCACCAGTGTGAGAAAGGTCAAGGATCCTCAGCCATTAGTCATCCAGAAACCTGAGTGAAGGCCGCAAGCAGTCACAGTGTTAGGAGGGCGTCAGGAACACAGAGTACCACGAGCCACTTTAATCTAGTTCAAGTAGCAAGTGCAGAGCACCACCTCTGTGTGTACACTGTGATAACACAAAAACGTGCTGTTCCGACCCCAGGCTCCTAGATTTAAAGATCCTACAGGCCTCGTCCACAAATAATCCCTTCCCTTGTCCTAACTCAGTGATCATGTAAGACACACCGCATGTGCAAACCCAAAACTGAAATTAAAAACCACGAGAAATCATACTGAAAACATTCAAAACCCTTTAAGGTCAATGGCAAATTCTTTTTGTTAAAACACGTACACTGAGATAACAAAGCCTAAAATACTCAAAAAAAAACACAAAAAACACAGCTCACTAAAATTCTTTTATTTCAGATGAGATTAGGAGGGCATGCAGCCAGTTTTGACTTCATCTTCAAACAAAACAGGATTCTGCCAGAGCCAAGAGATAGTAAGTATGTTGGGAATGAGAAAGTTAAACGTGTCACTGCTGCCCAAGCTATATGCTGCTCAAGTCTTGGGAGGCAGCTTATTTGAAAGGTAGAGTATGAGTCACAACCTTTGAATGCTTTAAAGCCTGAATGACCGGTCCTAGTCATTCTCCCCACTTCTTTCACTCCGTTCAAATCTGGCAAGTGTGAAGAGAGAGGAGATTCTGAGTCTGCGAGGTTCAATCAAGAACTCTGGTACCTACATGTCCATCAGTCTCTATACTCCTTCTCCATCTCATGCGAGGGTTACAGCAGAAACCGATGAATATATAAGCAAGTATATCTTACAGATGCTAGTAGTTTTCAAATGTATGTTGATGCTGTTGTGCTTAATAAAATAAAAATTTATTTTAAAACATCACAAATTCATTATGTCTTTTGTTTTTATACATTCCTCATAATAAAAAGTTCACTATTATTATTTGAAGGTCCTTACGCTGAAAAAAGTTGACAATCAGTGTTCTACAGCAGAATGTAACGAATGAGTTAGAGGTGTGAATACCTAAACACAAAATGAAGTGGAATAAACACATAAGAGAACATTTTTACTTATGAAGAAAACTGCCAAAAACTAGGATATGGTTAAAAAAATCTGGAGATACAAATAGGCTAACATCAATCAACAGTCACTCCAAAAAAGAGTAATACACGGCAAAATAATTAACAAAATTTAGGACCCAGGAGAATCATAAACATGTAACCACTTAATAATATTGCTTTGAAATATGTCTAAAATTGACAATCATAAGAAAAATTGACAAATCTATAATTATTATGGGAGATTTCAACGTACCTCAATCATAAACAGATAGTTCAGACAGACAAAAAGTTTAACCAGTAACATACACATATATGTTACTAATTGATATTAAAAAAACCTAATTGATATTAAAAAAAACCCTATACCCAAAAGCAAAGGGGAATATACTTTCTATCTAAGCACACAGAGTACCCTTACCAAAACTGACCACTTACTATATCACAAAAGAATTTCTAAAAATTGATATTATACCAACCATGCCTTTTGAGCACAATGCAATTAAATCAGAAACAGAACAATAAAAAATAATAAAAAGAACTCTGAAATCTTTAAAACGTACTCCTAGATAATGCATATGGTTACAAGGAATTCACAAACAAAACTACAAAATATTTAGGGCTGAACATCTATTAAACTACCTATAGCTGTTTCCAAACTTGTGGTAGGACTTCGAGCAAAATTAAGAGCGTAAAATACATTATTTAAAAACAAGGAAGACTGAATTCAATTAAATTCAGTTCTTTTTAAAGACTGAAATATTGAAAAGAAGGAATTCAAGTAATAAACTTAAGAAAGTAAATAATAAATGTGAGGGAAGAATTTAATGAAGTAGATTCATTCTATGGCATCCCAGTAACAGTCAATATGCTTTGCTCCTGGCATTGCCATTGTGAGAAAGGTCAAGGGGTAAAATAATAAAACAAAAATTTCTAAAAGAGTGATAAGAAAATAGGCAGAAATAAATAATACCGAACAAACACGGCTATACGAAATGGTCAGCTTCCTAGAAAAGTATCAGACTATCAAAGTTGACTCAAAATTTATTTAAAATCTTTATTCACTAATAAAAGGAAATGGAATGAGTAATCAAGTTCTTCCTCCAAGAGACACCATACCCAAAGAGCTTTATATACAAATTTTGCCAAATTTTCAAGAACAGATATTCTTTATCTTATGTAAACTGTTTCAAAGACTAGAAAAAGATCTGATGAGGCCAAAATAACCTTGCTACAAAAACTAGGTAAGAACAGAACAAAAGAAAATCACAGATCATGATCCCTCATGAACAAAAAAGGAAAATCCTTTAAAACATTAGCAAACTGAATTTAGCACTGTATTTTCTTTTTTAAGTCACATCCAAGTAGGGTTTATCCTAGAAATGCAAAGATCAGAAAACCTATACTCATGTAGTAGACCACAGATCACCTTACAGAGTAAAGGAGAAAAACTGTATTATCATCTCAACGGGCACAGAAAGAGCAATAAATAAAAACAAGCAATCATGGTTTAAAAAAAAAAAAAAAAAGTCTTACTACAGGAGACAATAAACTAGGGGGAAATTTTCTGTGAGAAAAGCTTAAAAAGTAACTGAGTTAATCTGAAGACAGTATTCACGGAAAAAAGATTGCACACCTAAGGAAAGAAGGTAATAATCACAAAATGTCTCTCTTTTTTTTTTTCCAGGTACTTTCACATACACTATCTCATTCATTTAAGCCTCCTAATAACTATTACATTATAAGCACTTCTTACCATGAAGGGTGAGAAAGAGTCTTAGCCAGTGGAATGAGCACTAACCTGGGAGTCACACACTTCAGGGTTTGAACCCTACCTCTGCCATTTATGTACTGGGTAACATTCCACAAGTTACTGAGCATCTCTGAGTCTTAGTTTCCTCATATCCAAGATGAAGTGGATAAAAGAACACAACGTAAAATACCCCTCTCATAAAAGGTATTCCAGAAATGGAGCAACTTTTCTAAGTGTTTTGTTTTGTTGCTTCTACCAAGGACAGACCAAGAAAGATCTTAAATAGATGTGAGAAACAAATTTAAACCTTAAGAACTTCTTAATTTGGGACTGGACCTATATAGGAAGAGTCGAGGTAGTAATTAAAGAAATGCTGTGGTCTAATTACTTTTAGTGTTTCTTCGTTTCTACAGGGTAGAGTTGGGGTAGCCAATGACATCAATTCATCTATAAAATAAAGCAATTGGATTAAATAATCTCTATAATCCCTTTTAATTTTAAAATGTTACGACTTTAACTTCTTTACAGCTTAAGAGTTGCAAGACACTGCAGTACATCACAAAGTATATCTGTAATATTCCTTCTTTGGAAATACTTAGAAAAAGTACTGTTTTTCCTCGAAAATAAGACCTACCCCAAAAATAAGCCCCAGTTAAGATTGTCAGCTAAATGGACAATATGTTATGACGATGTTCCACAAGAATATGACATGACTGTACTTGAGTGAATGTAGATTGTTGTACATGAAGAAATAAGACATCCCCTGAAAATATACCTTAAGGCATCTTTTGGAGCAAAAATTAATATAAGACCCGGCCTTATTATCGGGGAAATACGGTATAAGAGCCGTTCTTGTTTTTGGGAAAACACGGTATAAAATGTTATCCTCTAAGAGTGGTATAAAGTTAGTACTGCCTGGAGCGAGAGGACTGGTGGACCACATGACTTCTTGGAAGGTCAGACAATGGAAAGAACAAGGACTTGGAAGCCAGGACACTACCAATAGGAAACACGTCCTGCCACTTACTAGCTGAGAGACTTTAGGTGAGTTACAGTTTGTCAAACCTCAGTTTTCTTATCTGTAAAATGTAATATAGTAATACCTTGAAGCTGGTGTTCTCGGAGTTACACGCAATAAATGAAAATATATTAAGTACCTGGCCCAAATATGTACTCAATAAATGTGAGTTCCCTTGGCCCCTTGAGTTCCTTTCAATCATGTAACTGATTACTCTGTACACAGTGGAAACCAGTATTACACGTTGAAAGTTTTATTTGTTTATTTCTTAATCATGAAGGATATTGAAAGTAAACCAAGGACTAAATTCCTGCCAAGCTGTTTAGAATTCTTCTGCAAGTAAATAAAATGATTCAAGAGTTCATTATTGAGAAGACTCAAAACTTAACAAATCATTTTTGTTTGAGAAAGTCTGAAAACCAGTCATACCCAAGTATGTTTATATGGCAAGTTCACCCGTGAACTATTTAGAGTACTTTACTCTAGGTCACAAACGCAGCAAGTCAGCTGGCAGATCTGAATGATTATCACACTGAAATTTGGTTATCTATGTTGAAAAACAAAAATTGTCTCTTAAGATAGCAATGGAAAGGATCACAAAAAACTGAAGTTAAAAACACAAAACATTAGAATTACACATTAGCCCCAGATAAGCAAAGTGTATTGAGTGGTACGATCAAAGAATTTTTTTTAAAAGAAGATATTCTGGGCACTTGCATGGAGAAGGGTGTCTAAAAATATAAATTTCATCACAAATTATTTTGAGTATTAAAGATCATAAGCAAAGAAAAGGCTAAATATAAGGGCTGGTGATCTAAAAATATGATACTACTACCTTAGGTCAAGTAGATCTAAATTAAATGTAAGCATGTTTGAATCGTTTTCAAATTTCTTCTTTGTATGTGACTACTAATCAAGGTAAATATCATACAATATATACTCTAACTGTGCTTAACTAACAAAGTTTAAGGGTTAAAATAAGGCAATTTCCTAGGAAATATGATTAATAGCAATTATGTAGATTGCTAATAGTACACACACCCTTTCACACAGTATTTTAGGGACATTCTCTTATTAGCTAGGACTAGACTACAATATTTCAAAACTAGTCCAAGTGGTGAATCAATCCAGCTTCTGATGATTTCAAGCAGCCTGTTCACAGCAGCACTGAGACAAAGTGGCAACACAGTTCTAAATGAAACTGTCCTTTGCCAGGCAACAGACAAAAACAGGTATTATGCCCTTTGTGAGTTCATACTACAGGACTACCTCACAAGTGACACATTTTGATATGTTCCGATAATGAACACCTTTGGGTAAGGTCCAAGGACTGCCTTCCTTACCCATTTCTGCTCCATTGCAGAAATAAGAATGAAATTCCAATGTATAGTGCAACAGCAATTTTTCCAAGGCAAATAAAATAGTATGCCATAAACATTGTTTACCTGTAAGGAATCAATTGGACACAAATCCACACTGACAGAAGATGAAGTCGGTCGGTTTGACATACAGCTTACTCTCCTTCACTAGCACTTATCTCATCCTGTACTTGGTGATGAATCTTCCTGAAAAACCACTTTCACCTTGTCATTTGACTGCTCAAGAACTAACTGCACAGCGTCTGCGCTGCCCAATTCCAAATTCCTCTGCCTGGTTTCAAGAGCCTTTATCACCTGGCCCAAACTACCTATCTAACCCTAGCTCCCACCTCCTCACGGGCCCATGACTGGCTCATGCAGTTCATTCCACCTGGAGTATTCTGTTTTCTCCCCACACCTTTCCCCACCCAAAGCAGTTTCCTTTTCCCCTACATCTATCCTCCCAAGTCCCGCTTTCTACATGAAGTCTCTTCCTACCTATAATGATTGCACTCTTTCTCTGAATTCCTATTATAAATTAGTCTGTATTTATAGCTCTTTACATCAAAACTTCTTATAACCTTTTAAAAAAAAATCTCTCTATAGCAGGAGTTTTCCACCTTTGGTCCTCCACAATACATAGAAGAATAAAACTCACATATATAACATAACCTACAGGTGTACCTGGGATTATGCACAATTTCCAGCCACAACAGATTCCACAAATTTCTCTCCCACTTAAGAAAGCATAATAAAAAGCCAGTGAATATATTATACTTCAGAAAAAGTTAAAACGAAAAAACAATACCTAGAGATTGGGAATGACAGGGATGTTATTATACATGTGACCTTGAATACGCGCAATTTATTTTTTAGAGAAGTAAAGCATTTACAAACTTTAGCACTTATTGCTATTAATAAATAACTTGTAATACAGCTACCAGTGATCATTCATAATACACTGGTAAGAACTGCTATTCCATGTAGCACTCTGCATGTTAAACACATAGAAAGCAATCAATAAATATTTCATTAACCAGTTAGTGTGTCTAGCCCATTAATCAATCAATTGCACACAAATATTACTACTGCTGCCTGACGATGATTGATGATGATGATGATGATGATGACGAGGCAGCATGCAAACATGGAGTACAGTAGCTCTACTCCATGCTGACAGTCTCTACAGGAACACATGACTTCTCATAGGACAAGTCTAACCAACATTTTAATATACAGCACTTTCCAAGTCTATGAAGATTGAGAGAGTTTCTATCGCAATCATGCAACCCTGCACCTCTTGCACAAGTGTGGCTATTAATGCAATCTTGGGTAAAATTAGTAAATTGTAAACTCTATCTGCCAGTGCAGTCAGAGAACAGATAACTTTTGCTCCCTCAACAAAAAGGCTTCCTGTGACAATGCAAATTTTGCTCTATATTAAAATGGCTCTCACTTTTACAATAAGAAATTGCCTGAGCATTGGAAGTCCCTCATCAACAGTTACAACTCAGCTATATAATCTTTAACTGATATTAAACCATTCTTCAACATTCCAACATGCTCTTAATTGCCAGCCACAGAAATAGACTATTTGATTTTTCAGACCCCCAAATCCTGAAAATGTCAAAAATTTTGCAAATGTCATTTCCTTCCCTAAAAAATATCCAAATATCTATCAGATTGCTTGGGTATAAATCTACCTACAGACCACATGTCTTCTGTTTTCTCTAGCCCTGACATTCTAACGTTCTAGGTGTAGAGATTGATCTAAGAATAAAAGTTTAAAGCTTCTTTTAATTTATTCTTTAGTGTTGCCAAAGTATACACTATCCAGAAATCTTTGTAAAAGTGGATGACAGAGGAAGCTTCAGTCTGTCATGCCCTGGAAACTGCCAAACATCAACCAAACAGCCCAAAAGAATGTCCTACTCAACAGTTCCAAGGATGTCATTAATTGTTTCCATCTGTTTCCCCTCTCTGTCCCCTCCCCTTCCCAGTCAAGGCATCTATTAAAGTTATTTTCTGCTTAATTTTGCATTCTAAAGAAAAGCATTCATAGCCGTCATGTTTTAAATTGCAGAATATTTTTATGACCCAAAATTTGTTTGACAACCACAGCCATGTTGTTTTTGTACTCTAGGCTACTGTCAGGTAACATTTCAGAGTACAGCATTTTAAGTTATGTACTTTTTAAACACTGCTCAGTAAACTTTTCAGTTATCATCACACTAGTTTTCCCTGACTCTCCAAGGAGACCAGGGTTTCCCCTATGGTACGATAAAGGTTAAAAGCTCTGACTGGTTTCATCCATTGATGATCCTTACCAAATCAATGGTTTTGTGGAAAGTAGCACAATGATGACTTTCTAGTTCTGTCATTTATTCCACATTTATTGGTTGGAATTCCCCTCAACAACTAGAACTATTAGGCTACAACAGTGAAATAAAGTCTGTGTGGGAAAGGCAGGGTAGTTACAAATTTTTTTCCTATTATGTAATGAGAACTTTTAAGATCTGTTCCCTTAGCAACTTTCAAATATAGAATACAATAGTGTTAAATATAGTCACCATGCTGTACATTACATCCCTGGGACTTATTTATCTTATAACTGGAAGTCTGTACCTTTTAATTACCTTTACCCACTTCACGCATCTCCCACCCCACACCTCTGTCAACTACCAATCTGTTCTCTGTATCTATGAGTTTGGGGGATTTCTTTTAGATTCCACATATAAGTGAGGTCATATCATATTTGTATTTCTCTGATTTATTTCACTTAGCATAATGCCCACAAGGTCCATCCATGTTGTTGCAAATGGCAGGATTTCCTGAATTTTTTGGCTGAATAATATTCCATTATATATATGTTAATAACATTTTCTTTATCCATTCATTCATGGACTACTTAGGCTGCGTCCACGTCTTGGCTATTGTAAATAATGCTGCAATGAACACGGATGTACAGACACCTTTTGAAATAGTCTTTTCATTTTGTTTCTTTTGGATAAATACCCAAAAGTGTAATTGCTGGATCATACAGTAGTTCTATTTTTAATTTTTTGATAAACCTATGGAAAGGCAGGATAAATGCTTAATTCTTTTCTTTAAATTACCAATTATCAGAGTAAGGGGTTGGTGTCCTACTTACCACAAAGGGTGATCAATGAAGTTTCTTTTAAAGTTACCTGCTTTTTAAAATATGTTATCACAACTAGGGCACACTCCTTAATTTTCCTAAGTCCCCGAGGAAGCCTATGATAATACGTAGCATATTTCAAGGGCATATCTCTGCGAATGAGCAGAAATGAGTTTACTGAAATTCATTTACCAATCAAATGATATTCATAGACTTGAATGTCAAGGTTGAAAGAACTTCCAGCAGTGTCATCTAGTGCAAGTACCCACCTGATGTGAAAACTCCCTGTACACTATCTTACCATACTCTGTACCTCCAAGGGGTGAGAAGCAAACAAGTGCAAGCTGGGCTGTGTGTTTAATGTAAGGTAAATGCAACTTTAATTTAAATATGTTTACTGACAGTATAGGATTCCTCTTAGTATCACCATGCCAATGGAATGGCACGTAAAGGAAGTAGGCTCATATTGGTTAGAGCCGGAAGACACCTTGGAGGTCACCAAGTTCAATGAAAGCAAGTCAAAAAAGGTACTCCCACAAAACAAGCTCGACAGAAAACAGATGCTTCTGGTACCATACTTCCTGACACATGACCATTTGGTAGAATTAACAGAAACATAGTTCTATAGAAACACCCACTCAAGTAAGTTAGAAATAACAAGACAGCAATACTGGTGAAATTTTGCATCTGTTCAATTAAATAATAGAACATAAGGAGAATAAAAATAAAGGAACACTTCTTACTTTATTTAAAGTTGTGACATATAACATACATAAAGTTGCACAACACATATGTATGATGTAATGAATAAGTATAAAACCATCACCCATGTAACTCAACACTGTAAGTCAAGAAACAGAACATTACTACCACTTTAGAAGCTCCTATGCGCTTCTCCTGTGTATAATCAATCCCCTTCCTTCTTCCCAGAGATACCACTACCCTGACTTCCATGATCACTTAATTCCTTACTCATCTTTATCAATGTACCAAGTAGACATCCCGAACGACATAGTTTATTTCTACAATGTTTTTGAACCTGAAATAAATGGAACCTAACTACCTCTCAATCATTCCTCAATTATTTTTGAGTTTCATTCATTCTTTTTTTCTAATTGACGTGAAATTTATTGAACAGAAAACGAACCATTGTAAAGTGAAAAATTCTCATTCCTTGATTATTGATTAATATTCCAATTTATGACTACACCATGACTGTTCTTATCCATGCTACTGTAGATAGTCCAGCAGGGTCATCATGAACCATGGCGACATCAGTATTTTTGTATATGGACCCTAGTGGGCATAGGCAAAAGTTTCTCTAGGGAACATACCTGGGGTGGAACTGCCTATCTTCTACTTTATCAATGCCAAACTCTTTCCCAAAGTGGCTACACCAATTTACACTCCCAACAGCAGTGTATGAGGGTTCAAACTGCTCCCCATCCTCAGCAACAACTGATATTTTCAGAAATCCTATTATAATAGAATAATTTTGAATTTCTCTGATGACTGATGAGATAGAGTATCTTTTCATAGGTTTATTGGCTATTTGGACTTCCTCTTCTGAAGTGCCTATTCAAATTTTTTGCCCCTTTTTTGTAACTGAATACTTATCTCATTCTTACTGACTGGTAGAGGTTCTACTTTTTTTTTTTTTTAATTGTGTTATGTATCAGCCTTTGCCTTTACTTAGGATTTGACTGCCATACAGATCAAAGCCATTAATCAAAGACAATATAATCAAGAACCTGAGAAGTTTTAACTATTCAAAAATTAGTATCGCTGCTTTTATGCAGGATAAGACAAAATGTCTGAAAATTATTTATAGGAAAATTAGTAAAATTGATTTGTAAATGTAACTTACATTTTAAATGCTATTGAAATACATTACAATAATTTTTTTTAAAGTTTATTATTCCCTTATTTCCCAGCAGAGGTGTTTAGAGTGTAATTTAGATTCATGCATGCTAAGGTCAGAATGTTTCTAAATCCTTTCCATTCTGGAAAACAAAACTCAGAAGTCATGGTTTTATTCAAAATTATTACATTAAAAATGCCTAACACCAATGAATAAAATCAACAGTAGAAAACCTATATGTTGAAAGATGAAAAATTTTAATTTCAATTGTATTTTATTTAAAAAATAAAAAAAATTTGCTCCTGGAATCAGTTATATTTCTTTCTAAGAAGAGGATTATTTTGCTTAGCAACATAAGAATGTTTTAATTACTCACTTAATAAATGCTGGTGGCATATCTCTCTTCAAAATTTGATCTTCGGTGGTTTGAACAGTCTCTTTTCCGACCTACAGAGGGAAAAGATTCACAATTCAAATATAAATTCCCAGATACTTAAAACTATTATTTAAACATATTTAAAATACATACTTTATAGCAAATCTATCATTGAAGTTTCCAGATTCAAAGAAAATTTCTGGATTTTGAAATGATCACGATTGCTCCCATATACGCTTCCACATCTTTATTATGCTTCCACAATGTACTTGGATAACAATATGGAGTACAAACATAACGTATTAACCCTTCTCCAGAGCAACTAAATTGAAAACAGCGTTGAACACGGTGGAAAAAAAGAAAAATTCATCATTTAGTACATATATGTCTGATGTGTGTATGCTTAACTGACAAATGGCTACATCTCTAAAAGAGTACACGAAATATATGAATCAAGTTGGGTGGGCTAAAATGTCTATACAGAAAAAAATTTATGTTATTGAACTGGGAAAACTATGTGACGCAATTATGACTCTGAAACTCGAAACCAAACATATGAAAATATACAACTTCACTAGTAATCAACACAATTTTTTCCATACTTACAGAGCAAATTAAAAATAAAACTATATAATACTAAATGCTGCAATGGAATAGACAGTTTTACACCATACTAGTGGCAATATGGACTGTGATAGCCTCTCCAGAGAATTATTTGTTAGTGTGTTAAGAGACATTAAAAAATGTCCTATCTTCCTAGATATTCCACTTATGAGAATATACCCTATGAGCAATAATACCAAATGAATGTAATAATAATGTTCACAAAAGTGTTCACCATCATGTTTGTTATGAAAGCTAAAACATTTTTTAAATAACTTATCCAACAATGAGGAACAGTTAAGTAAATTAAAATGTATCTTTAGATTTAGTACTATGGGGCCATTAAAACAATGGTTATAAAGTCTCAGCACTATGGGAAAATTTATGACATTGTATTTCATTTAAAAGGAAGAATCAAAAATAATAAATACACTATGATTAAAACAAACCAAAAAAATCGTATGTATAAGGCAAAACAGTGCAAGAATATAAAACAATATGTTAGCAGCGGTTGTATTAATCCTTAGGAAATTTTGAGTTAATTTGTATCTATATTTCCTGTTTTCTAATTTTCTGGAATACGAACACAGAATTTTTGTAATTTAAAAACTAATAAAATGTTACCTGGGTTATTTAGGTACAATTATTTCCTACTTAATAATTTTAGTAATTACTTGTTATTTTATATAAACCTTCTAAATAGTAATGGCCAAAAAATTTTAAATATATTGAAATACTAAAAGTCACACTAACTAGATTGTGTGTATGTACACATGTATTTATTATACCATAAATGGTACACACACTCACGTTCTTCGAAATTATTCCTATGTAGGGCTTAGATGTCAATGTTTCTTTCACTATATCACATATTATGAAGTATTCTAGAAGAAGTAATCGGTAATAGAGTGAATGATGAAATTCACCAATTTTATCAATATAAAGGGACCTAGGAGCGTTAAATCGTAAATATAAACCACATTTTAATGCAGAAATCTGTGAAATTTTCTAAACTCAGAATGGACAGTATCTCAACCCTACTATTTAACCATTTAGCTTTTGATTGGGTTTAAAGAAGAAAAACGAGTAAGAAAAATCCCTAAATGCACAAGAAAGCAGCTAAAGAAAATAACACAATAAACTATTCTCAGGGAATACAAGTCATGCATAAGTTAATGAGTACAAGTTTTTTCTCTCAAATTAATAGCTGAGAAAGAGCAACACACACACACCCCACTGTGTCATAGCCAGTGCTTTTGTAGACAATCGACTGTCTGTATCACAATAAAAGCCTTTTAAATCAGCAGCTGGTTCTGTAGTTTCTCAGATCAAACCATGACAGAATATTTCCAGATGTATTGTTCACTGTATTTTCCAACTAAAATCAACCATTCAAAAAGCTGTGGGCCATGATTTCATGAAGTAAAAGATGATGTTCAGCCACAGTCACTAGTTCACACTAAGTATAAAGGGCCTAGAAGGATATTCACATTTAGACACATGGAGAGTCCTTTTATTTTACACACACGTACATACATACACACACACGAGGGAACCATAAGGAGGCCAGAGAGGCTGAGGCTTAGTGAAGCGGAATGTGTGATGACGAGGTTGGGTGAAAAAGCAAAGGCCAGGACACAAAGAGCCTTTCAGGCCAGGTCAAGGTGTTTTGGGATCTCTTCTTGGTACAATAGGAAGCAGGAGTGCTGAACCAAGATTGACAAGATCCGATTTTCCTTTTAAAAGGTCATGTTGTCTGTTTTAGAGAAGTGATCTTAGTGGGCAAGGGGAAGCAGGGCCAGTTAGGAGGTTACTGCAGTCGTCCTGAGGAAAGGTGGCAGTGACTTAAAATAAGATGTGAAAGTGGAAACGAGAATTAGTTCTTTTGGAGGAAGAACAGGGCTTGCTCTTAGACTGGGTGGGGAGCAGGGTGGGGAGTGGACTGAGGGAAACAAAAATCAAACATGACTTGTAGGTCAATTCAGTGAAATGTCTTCACAGGAAGCAATGCTAGGAGACCGATATATCATGAAAAGATAAAACAATCATGAGTACAGCAGGCAAAACCATTCAAGCAATTTTGCAAATAGTAAATATTCTGACCCCAGTAGAGGTAATTACTAAAGAATGAATTTGATTGAATTAGTTTATGTCTCTTTTCTAAGGGCAGAGGGTAAGTGGGGAAAGAGACATAGAGAATAAAAACACACTCAAGGGCTATTTGTTTAAAAGCTATTTGTAAATATTTAAGTGATGGGCACTAACTCGGATGTCTTATTCTAAGCTGCAGTCATACTTGCAGGGACAGTATCCACAGATGCTCCGACCTTCGCTATACTCAGTCGAGAATTAGGTACGATGAACGGTGTCCAGGTTTTAGGGCGCAACACATAAAACACGACTACGTCGAATGAATGCCATTTCCCTTGGGAAGTTGATGTTTGGCAACGTTGTCAACAGAACTTCGCTATGACAGAACTGTTCTATTTAAACTGTTCGCCTCCTGTGACTGCAGAGCCCTTGAAGTGTGGCTCGTGCAACTGAGGAACTGAAACATTAATTTTAATTCATTTATTAATTTTAAATTTTGAAACGATAATTTCATTTACTTACAGCCGTTTTAAGGTTAGTAAAATTGAGGGGAAGCTACAGAGATTTCCCATACACTTCCTGCCCCCACAGCAATAACCTCCCCCATTATAAGTATCTCCCAGCCAAGTGGTACATTTGTTACAACTGATGGACTATATCAATCATGACGTACTACATGATGAACTACTGGCACGTCATCATCACCCAAAGTCCATAGTTTACATTACGGTTCACTCTTGGTGTTGTACACTCTGTGGGTGTGACAAACAATGACATATACCCATCATTATGGTATCACACAGAGAACTGCCCTAAATATCTTGTGCTCTGCCTATTTATCCCTCCCGGTCCCCAAACCCCTGGCAACCACTGATCTTTTTATTGTCTCCATACTTGTGCCTTTCCAGAATATCATCTAGTTAAAATCATACAGCATGTAGCTCTTTCAGCTTGGCTTCTCTTAAATAATTTTAATTTAAATTGCCACATGTGGCCAGTGGCTACCCTACTGGACAGCTCAGGTCTAGGGGACTTTTATTTAAGTCTCCTAAAACTGGTCTTCCTGCCTCTGGATTCCTCCTTCTTCTGATCCACTCTTCACACAGCTGCTAGATTAACCTTCATTTGTGCCTTTGCTACGTGGTGTCCTCATAAAAGAAAGGAGTTGGGCCTGGAAAGTCAGAAGTTGCCAGGTGTGGACAAGAGGGGGATCAGACAGCCCAAGCAGAAAGAAGAGCACAGACAAAGGCTCAGATGTTTGAACACACGATTGACTTGACAAGAAAGACAGCCGGGTGTGACTTCAGCAGAGGCAAGGAGGCTAGAAAGGAAAGTTTAAGTCAGCCTAGGAAGAGCTGTGCCAAGTGTGAAGGCAGAGAAATATATAACTTGACTTGCCCATTTATTCAAAGGTTGTCACCCTTTGTTCTAGATCTTTCCAACTCAGTGTTTTATCACCGAAGTAACAAGTCAAGAAATTCCAAAGAAGCCAGTCTCTAAAGATATGCAGGACCAGAAAATCATCTACTCTTTGTGAACAACTGGCAAAGCCTGTCTAGGAAGCCAAAGACAAAGCTTCACGTTTTCAAGCCATCAACCAGGAGATCACAGGAAATGCACTTTCCTCCTCTCCCCACACCACCAGAACAGACTGTTTCTCTAGCACCCATCTTTTCCAAATATACAAGAATAGAACGATTAAGAAAGGAATTAATTCACAAAATGTTCTTTGTTAACTAGCAGGAATCTTCCTGGCTTGTGGAAAAACATTCCTAGAGGTCAATCTTTGTAGGAGGAAGCATATGATTCCTAAAGTAGGCTACAGCTTTGGAAAAAAGCAGGTCAGTAAGAATCTTGGCAAATGCTTCTCGAAACCATTCAGGACCAGGTCATCAAAACACCTGGCTGATGAAGCCAAATGCTTTTTTGCTACATACATGTTAAGAGCGCACGCATGGAAATATGGTGACTTGGTTTCTAGGTCCAGCTCAGCTAATAAATGGCCATGTGACCTTAAAGAAATCATGCACTTACAAGGATTTCTTCTACACTATGTGATCTCTTTAGGTGTCTCCTCACCTGTTGGCAAAACTCCATTTTAGCTCTCTGATAAAGGAAATTCACCTTTAAATTTATCGTTTCTACCTTAAGTCCTCATTTCCTACCTCATATTCTTTTGGGGAACAAGACAGGTATAAAATGATTAATAAATGCACATTTTAAAATATCTTAATTCTTGTATATTTTATGTCTTACAGTTGTGACAGCAAACTAAAGTGGATGCCTGATTTTTTAATTTAATCTTATTCCCTTTAGGGTGGGGGGGAAGCAAGCCTACGTTATGTGAAAGGGTTAAAATACACACACACATTGAGAGAATGAGAGAGAGAGAGAGAGAGAGAGAGAGAGAGAGTGAGAGAGAGAAACAGGTCTTAGTTACCGTCTAAGTTCTGAGCAGGTTTTCATAGTAAATATGTTTTATTTTTCCCAAAGTTTATTCCATTGCTGGAACTCAGATTTGTTGGTTCTATTCACAACTAAAAATTATTTCTCTTTTTATTTTCTTATTCAGAGAATTGCCTCTAACGTTTGAGTCGAAGTCCATTCAATTCAATAAACAGGCAGCCAGTGCCAGCTATGTGTCCACTAGGTGGTGGGAAGAGAATGAGATAAGAAATAAAAGCATCCTCAGACACATAAACTGAAATAATGGCAGTGAAAGAGTAAGGCCTGGGGGCATTTCTAGGGGCTTGGCAGTAAGCCCTGTTTCTTTTGAAGAGCTCTTACTTTGTTCAGTAGTTAATTTAAATATCTTTTGTTCAATTTGTGACTTTAGTTCAAAATTCTATGTGAGAGGCCTTTTGTCTTTCGCTGTTGTTATTATTTCTCCTTTTATCACAATCGCCTCGATTTGGTTCAGTAATGTAGAAAGAGATTTGGTTTCTTTCCAGCAAAAGAAAGCGTGGCTGGTTCAAGCCACTCTCCAGACTAAAAAATATGTTCATGTAGATGTCTCCCTTAGGCGACCAAGCATAAGAAAACAGGAATACAAAACACAGCAGGGAGGGCTTGGGTACCGATTTGTACAGTGTAAGTGGTAACGATACCGCATTGTATCAAAAGGGAGCAAGGAGATGGTAATCAACAGAAGTTCTCACTGTATTTGGACAAGAAGCTACAAATAATGAAAACATAAGACTAACTTACAGTTAAAGTTGCAGTGAGCCAAGCTGCAGGGCCAACTGACGGACCGATTGATTGCGGCCGAACAAGGGACTATGCATCCATCTGCCTGTACTTAACTTGGCTCACGTCAATGTTCCTTATGGCCTAAGTATTAGGCTCATCAACCCATTATACTGAACGGCCATTCAGATACGCAGCTGTGTCCAGTACCATGCCTGGGACATGCAACAACAATAATGTATGTGACCCGCCATCAGCAACACTTTTAATGGGTTTCCTGCAATAGTGATGGACTTGGGACCCATCCACCCTGCCACTACCCTTTGTTTCATGCAGTGATGATACGCCAGAGTCATGTGTTTAAAAGCCATATATCCAGAAAAACAAGGACTCTTAACCTACTCTGATTTCCAACTCACTCATTCACTTCATCGAGCACTTACTGCTTCCTATGTGGTAGGCGCAGGGTACCACACCGTGCGTGATGGGTATACAAAAGCAAGGGAGACTCAGTCCTTGCCCTTCATGACAAGAAAATGCATAAAGAAATCATTGTTACTCAGTGTAGCACGCAATAGAGTTACATGCAAGTTTCAGCTCTGCATCGGTGAGGTAGGGAGGCTTCACAGAAGAGAAGCTACTCTAGGAAAGCCGATAAGAGTTCTCCAGAATGGGGTTCACGGGGGGAAAGGAGTGAGCAGCGGGGCAGCGTAGGTGAACGCATGGCCAGTTCAGGGAACACATCTCCACATGGCGGAAACACAGGGTATTGGGTGGAGAAGAGATGCGGAGAGGATAGAAAGCTGGAGAAGCAGAAAGAGGCCACATCACGGAGGGCCTTGGATGCAATGGGCTTATACTTTATTCTCAAAGCAATGGGGAATTATTTAATGGTTTTAAGCAAAAGACATTACTAGGTTTGCATGTCAACCAGAAAAATTCAGCAGCAAGAATGTACCAGAGGGAAGAAAACTAGGAAGAAAAAGTTTGTTAGTTCACTTATTCAGTCAACAAATATCTATATAGCATACCACGTGCTGGGTATTACAGACAGTGATGAAAACACATGGCCCCTGATCTCTTGGAGCTTAGAGTCTTAGTGAAAGATGCATGAAAGATGAACTAAAGCAGCAGTATGCATGGAAATGAGGATGGATGTAAGAGATGCGTGCATCTTCGTGACACTCACTTCATGTGGAGGGTGAGGGAGAAATCTAGGATGACGCCCAGGCTCCTAAGTCAAGTGTCCTGGAAGTACAGGTAATATAGTAGGAAAGCCAGATCTGAGAGGGAAACTAATTAGTACTTATGGCATATGTAGATGGAGACAAGTCAATGTTCAATAAGCAACTGAATAGGTGGTTCCTCCATTTACTTGCCTGGGCTGAAGAAATAGACTGGAAAGTAACAAGCAATCAGGTGCTTCTAAAAGCCTCAGACAATGACTAAAACCAACACCCAACACCACCAATGGATAAGCAGCTGGTCGAAGAATAAGCTGGTGAAAAGAGCTGAGAAGGAAAAGTCTGAGAGAGGCGCAGGCAGGGGGAATGGCAGAACAGTGTCTTGAAAGCCAAAGAAATTGAGTTTCAAGAAAGGGAAACAACAGTCAATAACGTCAACTGCCAGAGACAGGTTACTGGTTTCTGGTACATTCAGAGTTGGGCAACCATCACAATTTATCAACATGTTCATCACCCCAAAAAGAAACCCATTAGCAGTCACCCTCCTCATTTATCCCCAACACTTCCCCACCCCCACGCAGCCTTAGGCGGCCACTAATCTACTTTCTGTCTCTACAGATTTGCCTATTCTGAATATTTCATATAAATGGACTCATACAACATGTGATCTTTAGTGGCTGGCTTCTTTCGTGTTGTAGCACGTATCAGTACTTCATTTCTTTTTATTGCCAAATAACATTCCATTGTCTGGTTGTGCCACATTTTATCATTCATCAGTTGATGGGCATTTGGATTGTTTCCACTTTTTGGCTATTACGAATAATGCTGCTATGAACATTGGTGTGCATGTTTTTGTGTGGATGTATGTTTTCATTTCTCTTGGGTATATAACTAGGGGCAGAATCACTGGATCATATGGTAAATCTGTTTAATGGCTTGAGGAACTGCCAGGCTGTTTTCCAAAGAGGCTGAACCATTGAACATTCCCACCAGCAGTGAATGAGGTTTCCAATTTCTCTACATCCTCAACATCACGTGTTCTTACCTATTTTTAGTTTTGTTTATTTTTAAATTATAGCCATTCTAGTGCAGCCATGTCTCACAGCAATTTTGATTCGCGTTATCTCTCATGGCTCATGACATGGAGCATCCTTTCATGTGCTTACTGACCACGTGTATCTCTCCTCTGGACAAATGCCTATTCGTTCCCTTTACTCATATTTTAATTAGCTTATGTGTCTTTTGCAAATACTTTCTCCTAGTCTGTGAGTTTTCTTTTCACTCTCTTGGTGGTGTCCTTTTATAATTCTGATGAAGTCTACTTTATCTTTCTCTTTTATTGCTTGTGCTTTTGATACAGTCATGCATCACTAACGAGGGATAGGCTCTGAGAAATGTGTCATCAGGCGAGTTCATCACTGTGCAAACATCACAGAGTGCACTTACGCAAACCTAGGTGCTACAGCCCACTACCCGCCTAGGCTGCAAGCCTGTACAGTATGTCACTGCACGGAACACTCCAGGCAACTGTAACACAGTGGTATCTGTATATCTAAACATATCTAACCATGGAAAATGTACCGTAAAAATACAGTTAAAAGTCAAAAACTGGCCAACCTGCATCCAGCATTTCCCATGGAACCTGTAGGGCTGGCAGGTGCGCTGGGTGCCTGAGTGAGTCAGTGAGTGAGGGTGAGGGACCGAGGGCCCAGAACATGACTGTACACGGCTGTGGACTTTATAAACACTGCCTCACGGCCCTCCCCCTGCTTCCTTCCCACAGGGTCACAAACAGAACATCAAAGTTGTCCATGCTGCTCTATGAACAGGGATGGGGGCTGGATTGATTGGAAATCTGGAGGAGAAACCACCCGGCTACGGCGTCGCTCAGCATACCCGTGACGGCCAGGAGGGGGTGGAAGGGGGCCTGAAGATCAGCAGAAATAAGACATCAACATGGAGAGATAAAGGCACATAAGGGATAGTCATGGCGGTGTGGTTTTTGGCTGTTGCATGTTGGAGCAGTGGTTAGATTAAGTAACTGTATGGTATTTATTTTCCTTTTAAAAGTGTTTAAAATGCAGAGGGTGTAGAACTGAGAACTCAATATTTTTACTTTGCAAATGTGTTTTTGGTTCCATTGACCCTACCTGGCACAAAGGGCTCTCTGGCGTTGAATTGATGGAAGAAATAAAACTTATCTGTGCTTTACATCATTACAACCTGGAAATAGTTCCAAAGTACAGGGACAGGCTGACTCCACACCACCACAGAAAGCTTTTACTAAAGTGACAGTGGCACTTAATACTTGTAAGCTAGTTCCTCTGGACCTGTGTCCTTGTGCAGGATCTGAGGTCTTCAAAAAAAAAAACTTTACAGAAATATACTCCGAAGACCATCACGCTACATCAGGGAGGGCCATAGCACCCTGTGAATATGTACCACTGAGAGGACCAGCTCCTCTGTGCTGTAACAGGTCAGTGGCTCACTGATTGGGATGGAAATTCAGCTCCATTCTAATCTCACGGGACCACTGTCACACAAACGGTCCATCACTGACCAAAATGCCATTCTGGGGCACAGGGCTGTAGTGTCTAAGGAAGTTCGGCCTAACCAACATCGTGAAGATTTAACTCCTCCATGGTAGTCTAAGAATTTAATAGTTTTAATTCTTACACATAGGCCCATGATCTAATTGGAGTTCTTTTTTGGTATGTGTATGGTATAATATAAGGGTCACTATTTATTTTTTAAATCGGGGAAGAGCATGCATGTTGATAGCCTGCAGGAAAGGCGGCAGGAAATAAGATACTGATTAGGAAGCAAGGCCCCTGGAGAGCAGGGAGACAGATTACCCTATACCAGGAGGGAGGCCATCTCTTCTCAGAGACAAGAGGGACAGTGAGGAAAATGAGTGGAGACAGAGCTACAGCTCTGAGAGCAGGGTCTAGGGACTATTTCTTCTTAGGAATTTACAAGGCCCGTTAGTATATTTAAGGATCTAAGATAACCTGCAGTCAGGAAATCTGTTTGATTTTGTTTAACCCACCATTTTCTAAATACAGTTGACCAAGAATTCCTCACTTTTTAACAACACATGATGGAAATGGGACTTGGAGAACACACTTAGGGAAACCGTGATCCAGACCACAAATCGCAAACTTGGCCTTTGTGCAGAATTTGGGCCAAGGGTGGTTTCTGTTTGGTCCCTCCCCCATTTTTTTTTTTTTATAATCAAGAAATTTCACAAAGATCCAAATTTCTGACATCTCTTGAAACATCAAAAGATTTGGCCATGTTAGATCTGTATTCCAGCAAGGAACCAATTTGCTGGAACCCCCATGTCCCATACGGGGAATATACTCTCTGCATCACTCCCTATAATCTTACTATCCAGACCATTCCACTCGTGTGTGTGACTGCCTGATCCCCGTGGGTACCCAGGGATCATTCCTATCCCACGCAACCCTCTCAGTGTTTATACAGAGTGAAAAGCTGCTGAAGCCTCTCTTGGAAATTCCTTACCTAACTCCTCTAAATATTTTCTTCTCCAAAAGTGTTCTTCTTGTGAGAACCATGAGAAAGATTTAGAAGTATTTCTGCCAGGAGTGACAAAACGGCAGTGTATGGATCAAGTGCCCCCAGATGTATTTTGTTTGATCTACACAGTATTTTTTTAAATGGAAAATGTCACCATAAAAAGAAATCAAGATTTCCTGATTGTATTGACTATCGGGGAAATGTGGTAACACGAGGCCCTGTTTTCACATGGCAACAACAAGCTGGCGATAGTAGGAGTTTTCTTCGATCAGGGCCTGCATTTTTCCATTTACCACACTGTACCCACCTACCCACTAGTCCCCAGTTTCCTGTAACGGGTCTGACTCACTCGTTACCTATTTGGCCCTGCAGGTATCTTGAGTTTGTGCCACCTGATTTAACAAAAAGATTCAGTCTCAATGAGCACAGGGCATTAGGCAAGCTCCCCAATATCATGAGTATCCTGTGAAATTTTACTTATGCCTCAGCTAGTTCACTAATAATTTCACATCCCACTCTCCCATAAACATATTGCAAAAAAATGACTGGAGGAAAATACAACATGAAAAGTAGAGTTTCAGATGATTTGTATTTTCTTCTTAATCCTTTTCTGTACTTTCCAGATTTTTAAAAAGTTAAGTATGCGTTGCCTTCACAATCAGAAAAACATACACTAAATTTCTAAAATGTATCAACCATATTCTTATTATATAATCTATTAAATAATGGGAAAACCACCAGTTTTTCCAAAAAGGTTCAAATTTTGACCAACTGTCTAAAAGTTAATTTAAATGTACATCAAGGAGAACACAATCAAATGGGGGAAACAGCAGGTGAACCAGGTAGGTTCAAGTAAGCTCATTTCATGCCGCACACTTTCCTTAGCACTAGTTACGCTGCCTGTTTATTTCTAACCCAATATGAAATTAAATAGCTCAGTTAAGGCTAGATAAGTGTTAGCAGAGCAGCCATGCTGGCAGGTCCCTATTTGTGAACTCTGTGGGCAGGCCTCCAACTTGCAAATGCTTCATTGTCTCCCTCAACTCAGGATTCTTCTGTAGACTTCACAACCACTTACCCTCCTGCTGAGTGGCCACCAGTTTAACAATAAAGCAGGTCATCATCTCGGGGAACTGATCTCCACCACCCACTTTCTCCCCAACTCTCTCAATGGAACACAAGCTATGGCTCCGTCCACTTCACAGAGCAGAAAAGAATTTGGCAATCTAATCCAAATCCTTCACTTTAGAAATGAAGACCAGAGAGGTTATTCCTCTAAGAAAGTTGCAGGACCAAGTCATGGCTTCATTTCCTCTGTTTTAGGTACACTTCCTAAATTGCAAACAATATACATTGTTAGGTGACAAATATTCCCACGTTCATGTAGAGTCTATCAAACCCTCCTTAAAGGGGTTTCTGTACTGGTTTCAAACACATACAAGTAAACGCTGCACAAAAGAACAAAAAGATCCTCCGTTCTCACCTTTGGTTCTTCCTTTAGTGACTGGAACTCAAGTAATAAGTATGGGAAAATAAAAGGACTGTTTTTCACTCAATCTCCTTTCGTTTTTTCCAATTTTTTTAGTTATTAAAAAGACTACTTAAATGGAAATTCAGTATTAGTTCCACTAGTTTCATAATTAAATAACTATTGCATATTCCTAAATTCTGGGGGAGAGGAAAAGATCACTGAATGATTTGAATGTAGTCTTTAGTAGATGCTTCAGACAGAGAACAAACTCCTTAGTGGTAGGATCTGAACTGTTTTTTCCCTCATAGCCATGACACACAGTGACTCGCACACAATAAGTGCTCAGAAAACAAGTGCCATCTGAAATAAGTAACATGGTCAAGAAATACAGTTAATAGAAATAGGTTAACATTTAACTCTACCATTTTCATATCTGCACACAAACTCGTTACCTATTCCATTCTAATTCCTTCTATTTCTGCACAATTAACTCAGGGAGACCTTCATTCTTTTATTTTCATTCTCTCTTCAATACACCTATGCACGAATCCTCTTTGGCTCTATTAAGGTGAATAGCTGCACTCCCACAGGCCATTTAAAAAAATATAATGGATAAAAACATGAAAAAAAAAGTTAAATATTGCAAAAGGAAAGCAGATCAATTTTACGACCCATCCTATCTCATCTATGGTTATAAGGAAATAATGCATGTGAATATGCTTTGTACACCATCAAAGCGTCATCAAATATAGGATGTTTCTGTGTGAGGTATAAATGTTTAGTCCATTAAAGTATCCCAGAGGTTCCACCCACATCAAAACAGTCTCCATCTCCTTTCTCACCATCTTCTAACCAAATCTGCTTTTCTCAGAGTACTATCACTCTACAGAATTTAAAATATACTTATTTTTTCAGTTTTTCTGCTGTAACAGCTAGAACTGCAAACACACTTTTTCTAAGTTTTAGTTCACAAATGTGCAGAATTTCAATTACGTTATAGCTTTTATAGCTAAGCCTGAGTATGTAACCACCATTTATAACATTGTCCCTATGGAAAAATAACTCCAACCCAACTTGTAAATGAATTTTTGAAAAGCAACCTGTTTTTATCTTAGGGAAACTGGGACCTAGACCCTTTCCTGGGTAACATGGAATAGTGGGAAAAGAACTGGGGCTTTGGAATGACTCTCATCTCACTCTGCTATTACTAGCTCTGTGTCCTTGGGCCAGTAACTTAATGTCTCTGAGCCTCAGACTCCTTATCAGTAAAATGGGAAAAGTAAAATCTCTCCCAGGGCTAAAGAATGTAATACATATGTGAATAACCAAAAACAGCCTGGAAGATAATAGTCCCTTTTTCTTTCCCTCTTTCATTGCAGTACACTGCAGTCATTTGTGACTTCCATTTTCCCCTATAAAAAGGTTGTTTCATTTTGTTTTTTACTGAGCACATGCTATAAGTCAGGAGCTTTTTATTACTTCATTAAATCCTTATACCAACCCTAGGAGGTAGGTCCCATTACCTACCTCGGTACCTAAGAGGTAGGTACATTCATCTCATTTTACAGGTGAAGAGGAACAACACCAAGGTTAATTGATTTGCCTAAAATCACTCCGATAGTGGTGCTGACATCAGCACATCGATGCTCTAATCCTAAACCACCTGACTGTATTTGTTTTAAAATGAGGGAGAGGGATTCAATGATTCTAAAGTGTTGTTCTGAAATATTGCATGATGCTATGATTCAATGGAACTATTAAACGGCAATAAGGACAAGAAAAACTTCAAGCTCACAATGGGCCGATATAAACCATCAGGATGCAGTCTAATCAACTGATGTCTAGTTTGTTCTAGTTTTTCTTCCCAGAAGCTGGAAGGTTTCCACTGACGAGGTTTATGCTCGCTAGCGCTTCAGCTGCTTCATTTCCTTAACTGTTACTTGCTTAGGGATGATCACCTGAATCAACCCAGCTGCAACTGGCAACTAGCTTTTAAAATTAAACCAGAACTGACCAACAATGTAGCCTTTTTTTTTTTTTTTAACAGGTGTGGTCAAAACCTGACACAGTAACCCAATGGCAACAGTCTTGAAGTGTTGTTCCTAATTAGGAGCATTCCGCTCGCCCACTGGAGGTTATTCAGTATAGTAACCGAATGTAGCTCCAGGCTGTAATAGACACTCTGACCCATTAAATTAGGGCCACAGCAAAATCACTCTTATTTTTTAGCTCAAACTACAAACACATTTCTTACAAGCAGCCAGAACTGGAAATTTTGTAATACTAATGTGTCAAATGTTTAAAGGCTACCAATTAAAATGCTCTTAGAAAAAAACTGTTTTATGGCACCTATACTAAATAAACCCTGAAAGTTTTACTTTTAGGCTTTTCTTCTTAATGCTTTTACCTTTCCTTCTCAACTACTACTACAAACATAATTTAGTGTGAATGCCTGTGGGCTGAGTACAGACTCAGTTTGTTTTTTGTTTTTTTCCAGGTTTTAAAACTTTTTATTTGCATTATTAAAAATATGGGACGCTTCACGAATTTGCATGTCATCCTTGTTAATCTTCTCCGTATGGTTCAGACTCAGTTTTAAACTTGCTGAAAAGTGAAATAAGAGAACAGCTACAGCACATCCAGATCAAACTGGCCAAGATGTACAGACAGAAAAAAGAACTATCAACCATCCCCATCAATACTGGCTGTGTTTGTGCCTTTTGCAGATTGTATTTTATCACTGCTCTTCAGATAACTTTAATAGATTAGATGCACCTTGGTCTAATCACGAGAAAGACTTTTACAGAAATGTAAGTTTATTTCCTTTTGTTTCACTTGTTTACTAATACAAAATATCAACACTACAGCCTTGACGTCGAACAGCTGCCACAGACAACTAAACCCAGTAGTAAATTCTCGTTCCACCATCGTAGATTACTTATGCCCAGTTGGGCAAAACGAAGAAACAGAATTAGTTGGAATTGAGGGAATTACGCTATAATGGGGCTGTATTCACCTATTTAGCTTTGTTGCTGTTTTAAGGAAAATATTAGCGATAATGCTGGCAAGGTACCTAAACACTAAACTAACTACAATCCTTTTATCTTCAGTCCTCCTACTAAATATCAAGTTCACTCATGGTTCATTGCAGAACACAAGTCTATAGTTGGTTCATAAATGGAAACCACTTCAAACTGAGTTTATATGGAAGACAGTATCAGCAGAGAATCCCTGCAGACTGAGAGAATGTCGAAAGTTTTCATTGATGAATTTGATTTTAAAGTGTGAATTCCTACCTTAGCACGCAAGCATAGCAATTAATAAATATACCACACAACGTAGCAATTAATAAATATACCAGAGGCTTCAATAATATACTAACGACTTAAATAATCATCACACAATTAGGTAATCCTCCTTAGGACAAATCCAAGTTCTCTCCTCAGGGTGTACATACTTCATCGATTGCTAGGTGGATATGGTGTAGGTAAATTCCCTGTGAATTCTTCTGTATAGCTGGTCCACCAAAAATATTATTCAATGGTACCATATTTTCTTTCTCTTTCTTTTTTACTAAAAGAGAAGTAAACTAGAGACCTTGAAGGCATTTCCTGCATCCTAACATTTTTAGATTAACTCATTCTTTGAATTATGTCCTGAGAATTCTGTAAGACAATGTGCAGGTGACACTTCTTCAGGTGACAGAGATGCACCGTTAGGGAGTGTGTGGCCTAGAATTAGCATCAGAACTACATAAATGACTCTGATGAGTGCCAATAGGGAGGTAGAACTTAGCATCTCCTGGGGCCTGGTGGACAGAGAGCTCAATCAATTGCTGAGATAAGGGCAGTCCTCAGTACTGTTTCCCCAAAAATAAGACCTAGCAGGACAATCAGCCCTAATGCGTCTTTTGGAGCAAAAATTAATATAAGACCCAGTCTTATTTTACTATAATATTATACTAATTTTTGCTCCAAAAGACGCATTAGGGTTGATTGTCCCGCTAGGTCTTATTTTGGGGGGAAACACGGTATTTGAACTGAGCCTTAAAGCATGGATAAAATTTCTAGTGGGAAGAAGGCACCTTAGATAGAAGGAAATGCAGTACGTGCATAGACGCAAAGGTGAGATGGACTGGAGTTTGTTCATGAAACGCCAAGCAGTCTCACGGGGCTAGTACAGGCTTCGCAGGAGGGGTCCTATGGTGAGGTAGGACCCACAGTGGAGTCACATTTTGGCGTTTCCACTGCCAAAGGTGCCTGCCTTAAGCACATTGTTCATTACATCTGAGAATACATTTTCTCATTTTTCAAATGAGAGTTGGATCTGAATATCTCTGAGGTGTATTTAGAACTTTATAAATTTATGACTCTAGGTCGAGGATGGGGAACTTTTTCTATAAAGAGCCAAATAGTAAATATTTTGGGCTTCATGAGCCAGATGGTCTCTGTCACAACTTTTCAACACTCTTGTCATGTGGAAGCAGTCATAGAAAATATGTAAATTAATGGGCATGGCTGTGTTCCAGTAAAGCTTTATGTATGGATATTGACACTTTAATTTTATATAATTCCATGGGCCACAAAATATTCTACTTTTGATTTTTTTTTTTAATTGGGTAACAGTGTGCTTTTTCCAGGACCCATCAGCTTCAATGTTTGTCCTTCAATCTAGTTGTGGAGGGCGCAGCTCAGCTCCAAGTCCAATCACCGTTTTTCAATCTTTAGTTGCAGGGGGCGCATCCCACCATCCCATGTGGGAATTGAACCGGCAACCTTGTGGTTAAGAGCACGTGCTCTAACCAACTGAGCCATCTGGTTGCCATACTTTTGATTTTTTTTTCAAACATTTACAAATTTAAACACTATTCTTAGCTCCTGGGCAGTGCAAAATCTGGCCCACAGGCTGTAGTTTGCTGACTTCGCCACTCAATAGAGAAATGAGAACAGAAAGGGGATAAGGTGTGATAGCCCTCAAGAGTTAGAATAAGACAGACAATAATACTGTACTATAATTACATATGATCATATTACAATATATAAATGTATCAAAGTAACATATTGTATACCGTAAATGTTATAATGTTATATGTCAAATATATTCAAATCTTTAAAAAAGAGCTAAAGTATTTAGATTAATTTAGAAGTCACTGGGAGGAGGTACAGGTTTCTGAGCAAAAACATGCTGAGATCAGAGGTGTACTGAGATTTGCTTGGCAGTAATGGATGGGAGTGCGAGATAAGTCACTAACCATCAATGAAGGATAACATTCAAGCCTAATCTAGCTAGACTGTTAGCTTTGAGGAAGAAGAAAAAAGATATGGAAGAAAAGAGCAATGGAATACTACTTGGGAAAAAAAAGAGAGAGAAAGGTTTATTTATCTGGCAAACATAAATTTTAAAAAGTCAATTTCCAGACAAGAAGGGACAAAAGGTGATTTTGCATTCGCACTCCTCAGTGCCATCAAGGCCGTATCTGACTGCAAGTAGACTAATTGAGGAATCTGCCTTTTGATGGAAGCTTTGGGACCAATGGCCCACACTGAGCTCCCAGTTCCAAGATAAGAGTTTCCTGGTATATAGCAGGTAACACGTAGCATTCATGTTTTGGTTTTAGACATGCAATAGATATGGCAGTTTCAGGGATGATGTTTCTTTATTTATGGCTCCTTTTGCACCAGAGCATTTTCAGCAGCCTTCTCAAATTAGGGAAGAGTATTCATCTGGTGTACATACATACATCATAGCCCTCAGAATTTTAAAATAACTCTGCTGGCTGTGACTCAGAATTTATATCTATCTTTTGTTGCTCTAGAAGAGAAAAAGAAAAAAAAACCTGCAATGCTGCAAATACAACCGATTCAGCTTCGAGTATCTAGCAAGTGCAATTAACCCCAGTCTATGGGTGCACTACGTGCCTTCCAGAACTCAAGTCGAGGCAGGGGGTTGTCAGATGAAGAAGGGGTGCAAAAAGACATGCACATAAGGAGCTTTAATTCATGATAAGAAACATAGTCAAGCCTTCTGGAAACACTGCAGAGAGAGAGTCATTTCAACTGAGTAGCCTGGAAAGAGCTTCCCAGAGAAATGACATCAACACTGGGCCCGTTTTAGCAAGAGAGGAAGGGTAATTCCAGGTACTGAGAATAGTGCAAACAATAACAACAAAAGGATATGGGGGAAAATGGACTTATCCTTTTTACTTCAATAGGGGTACATTGTTAGGGGGAAAAAACGTGAATTATGGCAAGCAAAACAAAAAATTTTAACCTGAAATCCCACCACTCAATCCACCACATTTTAGTATATGCTCTTCCACATAGAGGATAATATGAAATGGGATCATTCTGAACATATTCCCCTACTGTTTTTTGCATAAAATCTTAACAGCATAGTCATCTGTCCATGCCAGCTTAGAATACATATTGGAATGATTAAAAAATACAGGCATACACCTGAGTTCAAGGACCAGTACAGGCCTTCCCTTACTTAGAGCTCAAGTCCTTCCTTCGAGCTCCTGCTCCAACTTGATCATTCCTTTCTGTTTTCTTCCAAGATTTCTCAAGGGAGATCCATGCTACTAGCCACCGTATTCAATTTTTCTTTCTTCCACGAGATCAAAAAGGTATGAATATGACTTGTTTAATCTACAACTTCAATAAAATCATTGCTGACATCTTTTAGATTTGATAAGGATGCTATCGTGTTTCCCCCAAAATAACACCTAACTGGAAAATCAGCCCTCGCATGATTTTTCAGGGTGGCATCCCCTGAACATACGTCTTTTAGAGCAAAAATTAATATAAAACCGGGTCTTATTTTCGGGGAAACACGGAAGGTCTTCTGTCCAGCGTGCCAAAGAGCTCATCTGCATAACTAAAATACTTAAGAAACTGGAAGAGCAGAAGAAATTACCAAATGGAAAATAGAAACTGTTAAGAGACATTAAAGTCCAACATTTTTCTAAGTAAGAGTTCAAAACGCAGAGAATAAAATAAGGAAAGAGGCAAAAATTCAAAGAGATAATGGCTAAGAATTTTCTAGGACTGATACAAGAAATCAACCTTCAAAATCAGAGAACCCAAAAAAATTCCAAGACAGATAAATAAGGTCTTAAAAGCCCCAGAGAGAAAAGTCATCTACAATCTACAGCAAAATAACAATTAGACCGATGGCTGATCTGAATGCAGAAAGACTGGAGCAATATTTTCAAAGTGCTGGGGAAAAATTACTATCAGCCTAGGTTTATATACCCAATGAAATCATCTTTCAAAAAATAAGTCAATATGAAGATTTTTCAGACCAAAAAAAAATTAGAGTGTGGACCACCCAAAGACCCCACTATGGATACTAGTGAAGGATGGACTTCAGGAAGAAAGGAAATTACCAAGACGGAAGATCTGGTCATGATTTCTCTTACATCGCAAAGAGAATTGGTAAACGTAGATAAATGGGAAAAAACTGTATAAGAACAATTATAGTATCTAATTTATGGGGTAAAAAAAGAATCAAGACCAAAGCAACCATTTTGTTAGACAACCATATGTAACAGGACAATGGAATGAGAAGTATTTTACAATCTTTGTATTACTCAGGATAAGAAAGACTCTAATTAAGTTAAGTCTTTGAAGTTAAATAAGCATGTTAAAAATTTCCAGAAAACCACTGAAAGACTAGAAATAATAGGTATACCTTCCAAACTAGTAGTTATAGTAACCTGACCATCATGTTCAACTCTATTACTCCTATGTTGACAGCACATCTGAAAGAGAGTCTAACCCTCCTTTCAGGTGCGAGATACTAAGCTTAGCCAGTATCCTGTATAGGACATACCGTGTTTCCCCAAAAATAAGACCTAGCTGGACAATCAGCTTTAATGCATCTTTTGGAGCAAAAATTAATATAAGACCTGGTCTTATTTTAATATAAGACCCGGTCTAATATAATATAATATAGTATAATATAATACAATACCAAGTCATATTAATTTTTGCTCCAAAAGACACATTAGAGCTGACTGTCTGGCTAGGTCTTATTTTCAGGGAAACAGGGTAGTCATTAAATATTTGTTAAATTAATTTGGCTGTTCCAGAATAAGATGAATTCTAGTTCACAAATGCATCATGTTTCTCAACTCTACCGGAAAGGCTGATTCCATCATATGATTTTAGTGAGTAGCCTGACGACAACCTCAGGGTTTTCTTCCTTATTAGAAAACAGGACAATGAATGCTTGGGATAAAATCCCAAATCCTAAGCCCCAATTCTTGCTTCTAAATTGAAAAAAAATACACTTGTCCCCTCACTATTGCTCCAAATAAACGAGTTATCTAAAATTTAGACCATATGACCCAGCAATCCCTCTCCTGGGTATCAACCCAAAAAATCTGAAAACATTTATCTGTAAAGACACGTGTGCTCCGATGTTCATTGCAGTTTTATTTACGGTGGTCAAGACATGGAAACAACCAAAGTGTCCTTCAATAGATGACTGAATAAAGAAGATGTGGTATATATACACAATGGAATCCTATTCTGCCATAAGAAAAGATAAAATAGTGCCATTTGCGAAACACGGATGGATCTTGAGATTATTATGCTAAACGAAATAAGTCAGACTGAAAGTCGAGAACCATATGATTTCACTGATATGTGGTATATAAAACTGAAAACAAAAGAACAAGACAAACAAATGAAGAAACAAAAACTCATAGACACAGACAATAGTTTAGTGGTTACCAGAGAGTGGGGGGGGGGGGGTAGATGAGGGTAAAGGGAAACATATATTGTGATGGAAGGAAAACTGAACACACACAGTGATATATAGATGATGAACACACAATGTGATACATAGATGATGTATTACAGAATTGTACACCTGAAACCTACGTAACTTTACTAACAATTGTCACCCCAATAAATTTTAATTTAAAAAAATGTCTTAGATGTTTCATTTTAATCATGGGAAACTGGCAATCAAAGGCTCAGGCACCTAAACTGTGAGTGGTATTTTCCCCACAGTTGGTAAAACTGTGTATTCCACAACATATGGAATTTTACTGAAAGCTTTCACTGGCACTTTGCCTTGTTGAATAAAAGTTAGAAGTTATGCTTAGACATTTTTTAAAAAGTCAACACTGCCTTTTCATTAGACATTTAAAACATGACTTAAAAATCATGGAAAAATATGTTAATATGTCTAACACTTGCTGAGCTCTTAACTATGTGTCAGGCATAGTTCTAAGCATTTTTATGAACTCATTAATCCTCACAATAATACACTATGAGTCAGTTACTATGATTAGCTTTGTTTTACAGAGGAGGACCATGAGAAATAGAGATTAAATAATTTCCTCAATGTTAAAGCCTCGCAGGTGTTAAATAATGGTGGGATTTCAACCCAAAGGAGTTTAGCTCTGGAGCCTTTATTCTTAACCATCACGCTACTGCCTCCCAAGAGTCTTGGCATGTTTGTAGACCCAGTTACCTTGTATCCATATCTAAAGTCCGACTTTAGTATTTGATAACTCATACTGGATACATTTTGCCAAAGTTGACAATTCTGTTGATCTGCAAAGGATCCAAACCAATAGAGAATTCCAAATCCATGTTATATTTTGATTTATGCTTACACACTCTGCATAATGCTATATTGGGCAGGATTATCCCCTTCTGCACCCCAGGACTCTGTGCCTAGAATTTATTCATTCAGGAAACACGAATTGGATGGTCCTACTACAGCCAAGTCCTGGGCTAACCAATGATTTACCGTCACTTTCTTAATTGGCAGTTAAATTTCACCAAGATTTACCCACAGCATGATATATATTTTTCCAAAGAAGCATAAATCAGTTTTCAGTAGGAAAGCAGCAAATGGTCTTCCCATTTGTTCATTCAACAAATATTCCTCAAGATCCTACTGTGTGCCAAGCACTATGATGGGTGCTGAAAATTCAGGAGCAAACACAGCAGGGTCAATATTTGCCCCTGGGGCTCTAGTGAGAAGAAAGATGTTTAACAAGTAATAATCACACAAATAATTACTATATAGAAATGATATGCTACAAGGACCTCTCCTAGTTTTGGAGGTAAGAGTTAAGGAAGGTGGCCAGCCCAGTGGCTCAGGCGGTTGAAGCTCCGTGCTCCTAACTCCGAAGGCTGCCGGTTCGATTCCCACATGGGCCAGTGGGCTCTCAACCACAAGGTTGCCAGTTAGATTCCTCGACTCCCGCAAGGGATGGTGAGCTGTGCCCCCTGCAACTAGCAATGGCAACTGGACCTGCACCCTCCATAACTAAGATTGAAAGGACAACAACTTGACTTGGAAAAAAGTCCTGGAAGTGCACACTGTTCCCCAATAAAGTCCTGTTCCCCTTCCCCAATAAAATCTTTAAAAAAAAAGAGTTAAGGAAGGTGTCTCTAGAAAATTGACATTTAATATGCAAGTCGAGGATTAGTAGAAATGACCCAAGTAAAGAAGCACAGGAGACGAGTTCAGGCAGAGGGAACAGCACACGCGTGTGTGAAGGCCCACAAGAACTGCATTGGGAGGAAATGGAAACCCGCTGTGCCTGGAGTGCCACAAGAAAAAGGCAGCTGAGGCCAATGTTCAAAGGTCTTTTCTAACTATGGGGCCCACCACCTGCTCACCCTGCTGCTGACCCACTCACATTTTCTCCATGACTCCAAGGAACAAAAACTGTATGCACAGTACGAGCACCCAACCTTTTAAATGAGTAATTTAAATTCGGCAATAATTTCATTATTGGAAAGGATGTAGATAAATCGTTATAAGATTGTAAATTTCATTTGTATTTTAACAACTTGAAGCCAGAGACCATTTCTTCTATATCCCACTATAATTCAGAACACCTAGTAAGGTGCACAGCTAGAATCTAATACCTAATTTTGCTATTTGGAGAGAAGAGATGTAAGATAAGGATTTAAGTGTTACTTGCCTAGATATTTTCCTATATAAGACTTACCAGCCCATTCATGTGTCCTTATCTACTTTAACCGTGTAAATAAAAACATGTTGTCCACTTTACAGATAAAAGATGAGCCAGTTCTCCAGAGATGGGGGTGGGGATGGAGAGAAGGCTGGAAATACAGAGAAGCTAGATAATACAGGTCCCTCAATTCTCAACTCTAAGAACAAATGTACCACTTTTCTTTCTTCACCGAAAGCTTACTTTTGGGAGTAAGTTAAGCTTATTTCAAAGCAGGAAAGACTTGGACTTGGATTGTGGCCAGCTGCGATGAAATTCAGCCACAGTCCCCTTAAAGCTCATTCGACTGGAAATCTTATCAGTGGGAAATTCTCTAAGGGCCAAAGACTATTTTCTGCAACTTAACAACATTTATAAAACATTCTTAGTTCTAAGATTCATTACCCAGCATCCTCTATACACACACACACACATCCCACAGTCACACCAATCCAATGACCTGACTTCCGACAGTGACAGAATTTTCTGAAATCTAAAATTCCCAATATGTAACCAACACAATACCATTTATGAAGCTTTGTTTCTCTTTGTGATTACTTGGGCATTTGTATATAGTAACATTTGAGGGCAAGAAAAGAGAACCACCATGCCTTCCAATGGCGACAAGGTTAGTGAGCTACCCTCCTCATGAAATAGCCTAGAACGACCAGCTGGTAAAGTTAAGTACCAAAACACAATGCCCCTATGGAAGGAAGGAATACCATGAGCAAGGGACTGGGATAAACACGGCACCAGGAATCTCAAGAAGACTATCACCCAGTCCTTGCCCTCCAGAAACCAAGTCTTCAAGGGAGACACCCTAGGGGAGTAGGGAGGGAGGGGAAAGAAAAACCCACAGTCAGATCAATCATCCCAAAACTTATGACCCAGCATACAAAAAACATAAAAACTACAAAGCTTTTACCAAGGGATTGGAAAGAAGGCAATGAATCCTCAACTTCTATGTCTAATTATCTAAGTCTCCTTTTATCCATTATTCTATCATACTCGATCCCTTTGTCTGCACATAATGCACACAGTTAAATAGATTTAATCAACTTAAGCCCCCATATCTTTAATAAGTATGTTGAGATTAGAAGTTCTTTCAGGACCTAGCCCGTTATTTTGAGTGATTTCATTCCACACTTACTGAAACGGCAGTTGGCTAAGCAGAGCATGGTTCCCTAAACAGCACACGACAGGGAAAGTCTTGGGACATTGTAACAGACTGGGTTTCCTCACTTGCCTTTGCAATTCTTGAGCAGGAACGTGAATTAAAGGCTTTGGGGGTGTTTTTTTAACGGTGAAAAAGAGCTGGCGCATATGTATAAAGTTAAGTTTGTTTTTATATCCAAGGAAACACAAGCTGGTTTGGAGTACAGAAAAAAGACAAAGAGAGTAAAAGACAAATCAAGTTCAAACAGACTGAAAAAGACTGAGAAAATGAGAAACACTGAGATTGTAACTAAAGACTTTCTAAATTATAACATTTAAAATGCAGTACTTTTTAACAAAACTTTGTTCTTTCTAAAAGACTATGAAGGCTTAGCATGACAAAAACTGATTACTATTATAATAGTATACTGTTCAAGAAAAGACTGATTATGAAGGATAAAACATTTTAGCTATGACGATATAAATACAAATGAACAAAAGTTCCCTACTTATAGACGAGTATATTCATCACAGCTTCCTTCCATAATAAACTTCTGTAAATTGTTAAGGAGAAACAGGTAAGACAGACTTCCAGTCTGTAACCATCCCCAATGGGAACAAGTACTAAACTAGCTGATAAAACAGAGAAGCAGGCCTTTAGATTCAAAAGTTATGTTATCTGAACTTAACTATGTGGCCCAATACACCCAAACACATACTGAAAGAATTCTACCGGTCTCGTGCACGGGGGGGAAAAGATAGATGAAAGCCTCCAACGGGAAGCCCTTTCACCAACATATCAACTTCTTCTCTGGGTGTTTCAGAGTCTTATTGCAGATTTGAATTTTACTCCTTAAAGCTCACTCTGAAGTATGTACACGACATAGCACTGGAGGCTTTAAAAAAGCCTGAAATTTATGTTTTCTTCTTCTAGTCCTATCTACATATAGGGAAGATTTAAGGGCAGACCTTCCTGAAAGCAACATGAACTGATAGAATGACCCTTTTTCAGCAAGAGTCGTGAGCACAGAGCATTATTCTAGAGAGAAACGTGGCTGTATGTGATACCAGCTAATCTCTGACGTTTGCTCATTAAGGACTGCTACTTTTTTTTTGATACTGTTCTAATGCAGCTTTATTAAAAAATATACCCCACCATCATGACCATGACATAATGGGAAGCTGGGCCCAGATCAACCAGAAAGCAAAAACGAAGCAGATCGACTATATGATATCTTTGTCTCCTGCCATGTGGTTCAAGAAAACGAAGACCTTTTAATGGGGAATTCATGACTCAGGGGCAGCAGGGCTCCAAATAAATATATCTACACCTGGTCTAAATGGTTACATTTTAAAAAGATGCTTCCAATTTTAAAAAAATGCAAAATCACAATGCCACTTTCAGATAGGAGGCAACATATTCTCAAGTTATGAATTTAGCAAGTGGCCTGCATAGTTGAAATGACACTGAAACAGAGAACCACAACCCAAAATAGCCTGAACACTTTTGTTATCTCAAACAATGGGCAGTTAGCCATTCATTCCTCCCTCTTAGTATATATTCTACTTGTTTCAGACAAAGCCCATTACAAATTTGATGAGACTGTTCAAATTCAGCTATACCAGATGTTTGAAGGCTGGGATAGAAAACATTCCTTGCACAAAAATTCCTACTACAAGATTTTATACCTAAAAAATGAATGCTACGCAATTCTTCATTTACTAAAAGTTACATTGCACACCTATGATCAGCGTGACACTAAAAATCAAGGGGTACACACAACAGACATGGTCCCTGCCACTGAGGAACCTACAATCTAGTGGAAAAGACACACACTGACCAAGTACGATGAATGTCACAAGAGAATATATACATGCTATGCGGGAGTGTATACGGTGAATAACGAAGACATTCCCACCCTACCCCCTTCCTAAGTGTGCAGTAAAAAACCAGGAAGTTGTCAGAAGGCTTTTAAAATAATGACCCTCTCAGGTGTGACACATATAAAACATAAGCATTTTAGACATAGATAAATGACCAGCAATTAAATAAGTCTGTAAAATGACTACTTCTTAAACAAATACACAAGAAATATTAAAATCCAAATAGGTCTCATCCCCATAAAAGTATCTGCCTTAATGCTGCCCTTACTCCTGGACTGTACAGAAGGAGCCAACTTAAGATACTGTGGTTGATATTGTAGGACTTCTGCTCTTTTATTTTGTCACTCGGCGTTATACCAGTGCTATTTATAAAACAGCTTTAGAAAAGATCAATGATTCCACTGTGTAGATATATATTTAAATTTGGGCTCCATTAAAATTATCAACATAGTTGTCAAAACATAAAAACTCCAAAACTCTTCTGTTCTCTCCATCACATGAGTAGATGTTACATGTCACTGGAACAAAGTTCCCATCTGTACATGTGTCCCATTCTTATCTCTTTTGATCTCCAAGTTTTTCGAATGAAACTTCATGATTCCCCCAAGAATCCACAAACCTACTTTAAATACTGTGTAACTACAAAACTCCTACAAACCTATTTTAAATACTATTTAGTTCTAATAGACGTCAAGCGAAGCAGCCATATATACTATAAAAAGTCTTTATCTGTTTTGCTGGCATAAATACTTTTGTGCTGATCTGTAGCTACTCTTAAAAAAAATAAAAAATATAATGAAAGAAATGCTGTGAAACTGAGTGTCACTGAAACAGAACCCTACCTTTACATCATCGCTTTCATAGAGGCTACTTCACGCAGACCATGTGAAAGCCAGGCTTTCAACAGATAATCTTGTCAGGCCTAGGATACATGGAAACTCTATGACTAACAGCATGCTTGCTGCTTCTGATCTAGATGGAACAATTCCACTGATATTTAACAGCTTTGCTCTAAGTAGATGTACAACGGCAGAGTGAAAAATGCAGAAGATCCACAGTAAGAGAAACAGTGTGTGAGTTCAAGTTCCATCAGTAACCAGCTGTGCCACTGTGGGCAAGGTACTTAATTTCTACAGTATCTTCACCTGTAAAACTAGGACCATAGCAATACCTACCTAAAAAGATTGCTATAACAGAGTATTTTATAAACGAAAAAGAATTATACAAATGTTATTATTTACTTATTGTATTGATTTTCCCCCTTAATATAGGAATTATATGTTCATTTTAAAAACTGGAACATACAGAAAAGTATTAAGGAAAAAATCACCCACAGTCTTTATCACCCAAACATTGTTATTTATTTTAACTGAAATAAATCTAACATCAACCAAAAGAAATGAAAGCAAAAGTCCTTTCAGATGTTAATACTGATCATTTGTGAATGACAAAATTAATTGCTGATCTCTTTTTCAGAGCAGAACATTCTTTTCTATCAGTGGAAAGGAAAGACAATGCTGCTATTTGTCCCAGAGCTGATCCCAACAGGGTATGATATATGGGTGAGGCTCTTAACAGTCAAGGCCATGAAAACTCGCAAAATAAATATTTCATGAACCCAAGAAGTAGTTTCAACACATGCCCTCAGATGCAATGGGGAAAGCAAGTGTCTGAAGCCCCATTAACAAAACTGGCACCACTGTATGGTCACAAGGACTGACAGATTTCTATGGGCCCCTTCAATGGAAAAAAGAAAAATGTCTATATCATGCTTCAAGACAGGCAGTCTAAGACTTCTGACTTTTTCACACTGCTTACTGAATCCCATCCTTGGAATTTCTCATACCCCTCCTGTTTCTTCTTTCCCACTCTTCTTTCTCCTCATCCCCCCACTCCCCACCACCACTCCTTGTTTTATTACTGCATTAGAATCATTCTCTGTGGTTAAAATGGCCTTAGTCTGTGTAATGGAATATTATTCAGCACCAAAAAGGAATGAAGATCTGATACATACTACAGCACAGATGCACCTTGGAAACACTATGCTAAGAGAAAGGAGTCAGATGCAAAGGCCACATATTTTCTGATTCCATTTATTTGAAATACCCAGAATAAGCAAATCCACAGAGACAGAAAGTAGACTGGTGCTTGTCCAGGGCAGGGGAGGTGGGGATGGGAGAGAATGAGTGACTGCTAATAGAAGGTATGAGATTTCTTTTTAAGGGGCAAAATGTCCTAAAATTAGACTGTAGTGATATTGCACCACTCTGTCAATATACTAAAAAACACTAAATTATACACTCTAAATGGGTGAATTATATGTTACGTGAATTACATCTCAACAAAGCTGTTTTTAAAAATTGATCTTGTTCAGGAACCTGAGTTGAAAAAAGGACACGTAAACAAACGTTCCCATATTCCCCCCCGACCGAAGTGTGGAGTAAAACTGATGACTCCACTGTGATATGTGTAAATAAAGTAAGCAGACTACTTTTGTTTAACAGATATAAATGAAATTACAAATCCAAATGAACCTTGCCCCCCAAAAAAGTAGTTAACCTTTAATCACATCCTAAATCAAAACTTGGTCCTCAGAGTCTCAATAATTCTGTGCCTTTGTTAGGGTATTTCTTCCCACTTGTAACAACTTTCTTACCACATCTTTAACTGTTCAAATCCCAACTGATTTTAAGATCAGTTCAAATGTTACATTCTCCATGAAGCCTTCCCCACGCTCTCATGAAAAGTAATTTCACCTTCCTCTGAACTCCCATGGTATTTCACTTCCTCAGGGCTACTTTGAACTTTCAATCCAGTATTATACTTAGTCTGTCCAGTTTTGACATTAAATGGGGGTCTCCATAAATACCTATTTGGTAAGTAGATAATGATTATTTAACAATTGAGAATTTCATCTTCACCTAATTTTTAATTTTGGAACTATCCAAAAGTCATTTAGACACAAGAATGGTCCATGAAGTAGTAAGGCTAAGGAATGCCCACCTCGGATAACATTTTCTTAACCAAAATAAAACAAGACTGATTTGACATACGTATGTACGTAAATAACATGTAAAAAATTCCCAAACATAAGCACTAGAATAACAATACAACCTCCCAAGGTAACCGAAAAAAATAACCTGAATTATATAAGTTCCAGGATATTTGTTAAAAAATCAGTTCTATTATTTTATAGTAACACCACATGTTTTTTTTCCCTGAGAGTTCTATTATCAAGTTCTACTAATTCTGCTACTATATTTTTAATACAGTTTTAATTCCTTCTCTATTTTTCCCGCCATACCCAAAGTCCAGGCCCTCATTTTCTTCCTGACCAACCAATTTAAAAAGTCTCCTAATTCATCTCCCTTCCCACAGTTCCTTCTTTCCTTCAACAATATTTATGGAGCCATCCTGTGTGCCAATGTTAAGCGCAGGAACAGAGGAGCACATAAAGAAATATCAAACAAGGCCCTTTCTCCAGAAACAATCTAGTTGGGAACTTGACACATGTACACGATTCATCACAACACTCAGCAGCATACAGATAAGGCCAACTGACGCTGAGAACTCCAAGCAATGGGGAGGTCCTCTGGCCTCCCCAGGACACAATCTATACAGTTTCCCTCACGTACTATCTATCCTCACGCTCTCCCTCCCACTCTTTGGTCATCTTACTGGATAAGGTCTCTTTTTGTTAAACTGCCCATATATCATGCACTGACTCATCTCCAAGTTCTCTCCAATTTGCCTCCTGAGCTATTCAAGACAATCTACTTGTAACCTGGAAGTGACTTATTCACAAGTACCTTTGTTCATGATTGACTATCACCATAATTCTCCCTACGTTCTTATTCTTATCTACTACCAATCTCAAGTCCCTTCTTTTTTTTTTTTTAACTTTTATTCGTTAAGTGTGTTTTTCCAGGACCCATCAGCTCCAAGTCAAGTACCCTTTTCCCCCAATATAAGACCTAGCCTGATAATCAGCTCTAATGCGTCTTTTAGAGCAAAAATTAATAGAAGACCCAGTCTTATATTATATTATAGAAGACCCGATCTTATATTATAGTAAAATAAGACCGGATCTTCTATTAATTTTTGCTCCAAAAGATGCATTAGAGCTGATTGTCCGGCTAGGTCTTATTTTCGTGGAAACATGGTAGTTCTTTCCACCTAGTTGTGGAGGGCGCAGTTCACTGGCCCATTTGGGGAACAAACTGGCAACCTTGTTGCTAAGAGCACTGTGCTCTAACCAACTGAGCTAACCTGCAGGCTCTCAAGTCCCTTCTTTTGTATGTCTTAGAAAGTATGTAACTATATGTAATCTGTTTCAGTTTATGATTGGCCTTAATTTCTTTTGTATTTGTCTCATGGTATCTATTACACTGTTTCCTAACTAAGGGTGTATATTACAACGGCCTATGGAGCTTCTTAAAAATATTAATACAAAGGTCTTTACCGAATCCCCTGGAATGCTCCTCAGTAAGTCTGGGGTGAGAGCCGGACATCTTTATTTCTAAAAAGCCCCACTGGTGATTCTGATGCACATGCCAACCTGAGAACCACTAATTACAATGGTCCCTATACAGCAGGCATTCAATTCTTATTAATTCATGCACTAAAGCTCATAAATAACTTTTCTCTAAATAGCCTAACCAGATAGCAACCCCCAGACTGCACCAGCTCAGGTCCAAGTGCAACATATGGTTTTGAGATTTCATTTCCTGAAGTACTCCTTGGAGGGACACTATTACCTTGTCTCTTTACATTGTTTCTTATTTGTTGAAAAATGGAGGCCTGGAATGCAGCCATGTTAGACAACACTACATAAGAATGTACTCTGGAGTCTTTGACGAAAATTAGTTATAAAAAGAACAATAACAATGTAGAACCAGGAGTTCTGAATGAACACAGTATTCTTACTGAATAGATTCTTACTAAATCTAAGTCTAAACAGGAGGCAGATCAGAAATGTGGTCAATAGTGTCTCCCCATCTTCCTAGTTACCAGTCTTTTGAACTGCCTGACCCAGTGGAGCAGGCCCTGAAGACTGAAGAAGACTTTCAGGGGCTGCAGTGCCTCGGTGCATTAAAGTGCTCTAATCAGATAAATTAACCCAAGCCCCACCCAGACCCACAGTAGCCTCCCAACTACCCTGACACACTATTTACACAGCTCAGGGAGGGAGCTGTATGAACTTCTCCCAAAGTTTTTCCTCACAAGCAGCAGCAAGTCTGAGTCACCAACCCAGGGTGGGAAAGAAAAGTATGGTATTAGCCACAGGAGTGTTAGGAGACTGGTCACAGCATCTCTTTTTCCATTTCAGAATTGGGCTCCGTCTCAGTTATTAGTCACAGCTGTGGGCTACAGGGGTCTGCAGAGCAACTCAGCCACCCAGGAAAGTTGTGGATTGGGGAGGAGATTCCCCCCCCCCTTCTCTCCGGCAGGGGCCGCAGGTCCTAAATTCCACAGGCCTCTCCCTGCAGCTCCATCTTGCTTCCTGCCAGGAGGAGGGGCGAGAACACTGCCGTGTCGTCCCCCCCCCCACCCCCACACCAGAAGTCTGGAAAGGCCCCAGTGGGAGGAAGCCGTTTGACAGCAGGTAAAGTCAGGTGGGAATCTCCACAGGAGGGGGAAAAAATGAAAGGTAGCAGGGTTAAGCGAAAGGGGAAAAGGGATTCGATCATAAATTACTACATAAAGAAATTATCCGGTATGTGCGTGCCAGAGGTGTGAGCAGAAGTAGACTGCCCAGGAAGGGAGGAGGAGACAGAGACAAGTGGACAAAAGGGCAGGACACGGGGAGCGCTGAGGAGGGCTGGTGGGTAAGGCAGGTCTCAGAGTGAGGGGCAGAGTATTAGAAAGGAGAACAACGTGGCTCAAATAAGAATCCCTGCAAGGAAAAGCAGGGAATCCCTACGGGAGCCCGTCAGCCCAGAGGCCAGACTGGGGAGGCCTAAAAAGGAGCTGAGAGTAAGGAGCTGTCAACGTGAGAGGCGACAACCTGCTGAGGGAAAGAAGCCATCAGATATCCAAACAACTATCATTTATTAAGCACTTACTATGGGTCATACGCTGTGCCGGGCACTTTATAAATACCACCTCGCTAAATCTTCACAACAAACCCACAAGGCAGGCATTATTATGATTGACCCCGTTTTACAGATGAGGAAACTGAGGCCCAGTGAGGCTGGGGGCATGCTCAAGGTCACAGCGCAGGGGAACCTGGATTCGAACCCTGGCCGTCTGGCTCCAGAACCCACGCGCAAAGCCACATGCAGCTAGCGGGCAAAGGTGAGCCGCGAGGCGGACCAGGACCACGGGTACGCCTCCCGCCCCTGGTCCCGCTCCCCACCCCAGGCCCAGGGAGCTCACCCGGACGAGGTTGCTGACGGCCGCCTGCACCGCGGCCACAGGCGCGGTGAGGTCAGGGATGGCTTTGCCGTCCACCTCGCCTTCCTCGTGCATAATCACCAGGTGCGAGATCTGCTGCGCCACCGGCTCCAGGATGCTCTCGATCGTACGCGTATGAAACACCGGCATCGCGGCGGCGAGCGGGGCGGCGAACCGCGGGTTACAGAGAACTGGGAACGGCGGGGTTGAAAACCCACTGGCGGACGAACTCCGAGCGGCGACTACGGATCCTGGGCTTCCCTCGGCGTAACCAGCCTTGCGGGGCGCCCCGCCCCCTCGCGTCGCCGCACCCAATGGCAGCGAGGCTCAGATCCGGGCCGCCACTCCTATTGATCCTGCTTAGAGATGCTCCGCCCCCGCCCCTGCGCCGCCAAGACCCCGCCCAGCCCCGCCTCCATTCCCAAGGGAGGGGCCTGGGATTGGGGCTGCGCCGCCGGGATTGCGACCGGATTCCCGAGCCCGAACGCCGGGCGCTCCTTATAAGGGCATGGTGGGAACGGAGCGTGCGGCTGGAGTCGGTGGCCCCGCCCCCCGGGGCCACCTTCTTCCTCGGCTCCGCAGAGCTCCTCCCCTCTGCAGAATCACCTCAGCAGGGCGGGGTCTCACCTCCGGCGACGCTTGGAATCTGGCGAGACCCAGCGTAGATCTCCCTGTACCCTCCCCAAATTTTCTCTTCACGCGACGTCATCAAAATACTCTTCCCCATTTCCTCTCGATGATACATGGAAACGGTTTTAATAAAACATTCAAACAACAGAAGTGCACAGAGAAACATGAGCGTCCCATTCATTCACAAACACACTCCACCCACTCCCTCGGCAGAGATACTCACTGTTAACCGTTTGGTTGTAGACCTTTGTCTATTCATTTTCTTGTACATATATATTTTCTAAGTAAGTGGGATTAAATATTTTCCTGGAGCTTCATTTTTTTCCCCCTAAATTAAAATCCCCTGGTTATCTTTCTACCTCATTCTTTTCAATGGCTGCATGGTATTCCATTGCTTGAAATCAAAAATTTCCTAGTAATGGACATTTAAATTGGATTATATTTTTCACTATTAAAAAAAATTCTGCATGGACATCATTGTACTTGCCTATGTGTTGTGCACATGGGAATTTATCTAGGACAGATACCTAGAAATGAAATGAAAATGCAAAAGTATATATAGTTTACATTTTTATAGATAAGACCAAATTACCTATTCCTCTCACGGCTCACTTTGTGTAAGACGTCATCTTACTGTCTTCTTCACCTCAAATTCTCTTTTGCCCAAGCTTCCCCATTCCAAGATGAAACACTTTCAATAATACCTCCAAGCAGAAGATGCTCAATTCAAATGAAAATATCTCTCAAGGGCCCACATGTCGCTAGAGGATAAACTGTGTGTGTATTGTCCTGTGTCGTTTCTGAAGCTATTTTTATCTAGTAGTGTATATCCCCCGTTTCTGCTGTGCATGTTGCCAAATCCTATACTTTTCCTTTCCATAATACTGTCACTTTTTGTTTACTGCTTCCGTGTCCTTATAGACATGGATTTATATAACTCCTTTTGAAGATAACATTTACTTGGTAGTACTTTCTAACTTCTAGGCACTGTATAAGCCCTTTAAGATTATACGTAGGACAAGCTACTCAATTTGTGTGGCCTAGTACAAGATGAAAATGTGGATCACCTTGTTTAAAAAGCAGGAAAACATGCTGTTAAAGATACTAAAATGTAATGCTTGTTCCGTTTTTTGGTGTTCTCTCTCTCAACCTGTCATGGTTTTTGTGGGAGTTTTTTGTTTTGATTTTGGTTTTGGTGATTATTTGTTTGTTTGTTTTGCTGTTTAGTGTGGCACTCTCTGGGCAGGGGGATACCTTCATGGTAAATACAGGCCCCCCACAGGAACTTGGGGTCTCATGCAACCACTGGCTGCAAGAAGCCCCCTCCTACCTGTTGCTGAATTGCCATGCTCTTCCTCACTAGGGACAAGGAAGCAACGCCAAGCATCTCCCCTTCCTACAGGCCCGCCTCCCAAACCCACAGCATTTCAACCTTCACCCTGAGATTCTCAAGTGCTGGATCAAGGAAGGGCAAGAGGCTTACCACCATTGAATCAACCATAAAAAAAAATAAAAATAAAAAAATGCTGTGGCATTGTTAGCTTGGGTTGATAATGGCCACCTCCATGCCTCACTCCTAGACACCATGGGTAGCACACATGGAACCCTGCCCAAGGCAAAGCAGAAGGCATCCATGGTCACTGGGCAGGGGAGTGGTCAGGAGGCTAGAGGTTGAGGGAGCAAGCAGGTGATAACCCATCCAAGGGAGCTGGCTGGAGGCAGGAACATGCAAAAGCTGAGGCTTCAAACCCTCAGTGCATGCTCCATTGTCCCATCGGACTTCTGTTCTAAAATACAAACTCAAAGTTAAAATTATTAAAAATCAAGACAGTGACTGCAGAGCATTAGACCTCAAATGTGAAGCTCTTCCAAGTACAGGGCCTGTATAACTACATTGATTGCACACCCGTGAGCCTGGCCCTAGTTACATAGATGGTATCCCAGGTCTGACCATGACTGACTCTTAATTACTAAACAGTTCCCTAGGAACTCCCATTCCTTTTGGAGACTCTCATCAAAACTAATAAAATTTTTGGCTACTCCCAAAGCTGTTTTCTCTGCTCATTATTTCACATTAGTAATACTGTGGTCCCCCTGCTTACCCATGGTTTTGCTTTCCACAGTTTCAGTTACCTGCAGTTAACCGCAGGTCCAAAATATTCAATGCCAGATATAAAAAATTCATAAATTTTATTAATAAATTGGGCTTGCGATGTTTCGATGTTTTGTTCTGCCCTGCCCTGGACGTGAATTATTCCTTTGCCCAGCATAATCATGCTGTATACGTTACCCGCCCTTTAGTCACTTAGTAGCCATGGAGGTTATCAAATCATGTCACAGTATCACAGTGCTTGAATTCTAGTAACCCTTATTTTACTTAACAATGTCTCATTCCCCTCACTTCATCTCATCATGTAGACATTTTATCGTCTTACATCATCACAAGAAGAAGGATGAGTACAGTACAATATGATATTGTGTGAGAGACCACATTCACATAACTTTTATTACAGTATATTGTTATAATTGTTCCATTTTATTATTAGTTATTGTTGTTAATCTCTTACTGTGCCTAATTTATAAAGTAAACGTTATCTTAGGTATGTATGTATAGGAAAAAACATAGTATAGGGTTCAGTACTATCTGTGGATTCAGGCATCCACTGGAGGTCTTGGAACGCATCCTGCAAAGCTAAGGGGGTACTAATATAGTACTACTTGGGTGATGGAACTATACATGATTTTTTTTTCTGTAGTCCTCACTCTGCCTCCACTTTGCTAATCACATACTTACGTGCAGTTTAACATGTTCTTCTTTCCGATGTATTTCCTACAAATTGGCAAAAAGATTCAGAGGATTGATCATTAACCGTAACATTATCCCTGCCTCCAAGCTTTTAATTCAGGCTCCTCCTGACTGGCCATATTAACCTCCTAAAATACAGCAGGTCCTTGAATAACGTCGTTTCATTCAATGTCGTTTCGTTATAATGTTGATGAGGAAAAAACTCGATTCTTGGTCAGGACGACTGTCGGTGTGGAGTTGGCATGTTCTCCCCAGTCTGTGTGGGTTTTCTCTGAGCCTTCTGGTTTCCTCCCACATCCCTAAAATGTGCAAGTTAGGTGACTGTGTCCTGTCCAAGGTGGGTTCCTGCCTTGCATGTGAGCTGCCGGTATAGATTCTGGTAACCTGCAAACCTGAACTGGAATAAGCAGGTTGGAAAATCATGATCTTCCTTGTTTTTATGAATCTTTCTTAAATGTATGTAGAGTTCACATTTATTTCAATATTTAATATTAGAGGTGCTTTGGATCTTTATTTAGAAGTCAGTGATGTTTTTGTGACCAGAAATATGCCATAGGATCTTAACTCTATATCAATTAGCCTGTGGTGAAATTGGTTTCGTTACAGGTCCTTTCACATACAGTTATAGTTTTCAAGAACCTATCAATGATGTTTAGTGAAGATTTACTGGATCACATCACCCATTCACACCATGTGTTACCTCCATCTACAGCCATATCCACTTCTGTCCCCTTCCCCCCCACACACGTTCACACACTCCCTCTAAAATCTTCTGTGACACGTTAACACATGTTATCGTCAATGCCCACCACACTCTGGGCTCAGACCAACTTCACTACCTTCTGCTTCTCCACCCAGACCCAGAGACAGGTGAGTGAAACAGTGCAAATAGGACAAGCTCCCAGTCATGCAGAGCTCAAACCATAATCCCAGCTTTACAACTGGATTGGAATAAAACTCTGGCAAGTGGCTTTCCTTCTTTCTGCCTGAATTTCTTTCCTTGTAAAAGTGGAATAATATGACCTTCATGGAGCTGATGTAAGGATTGGTGAATGAATTTGTGTAAAGCACCCAGGAGACCCTCAGTAAATGGGAGCTATGGGGACAGAGCTAGGAATGCAATTTCTAGGCTCTTGGCCTCATGTGGAAACGTGCTGGCTCAGGTAGTAAATGGCCATCAACTGTGATTGGATGGCCATCAGCTGTGGCTAGTTGGCCGTCAGCTGTCAGCAGTGAGCCATTGGCCACTAATATAACTGCCGTGGCTACGCTAGCAGCAAATGGGGGCTAGCAAGAAGATTGTGACTGAGCTAGCAAGTGCGGGTTGCAGTTTAGCACGGCGGATTACAGCTAGCCATTGAGGTTGGTTGGCAGAGAGAAGTGGACAGCAGGTTGCAGATAGTGTGGCTCCTGCTTCCTGTGTCTCCAGCCCAGCCGCCAGCGAGAATATAGTGGTATGACTCCCCTACCTATGGCGCCATGGGTGTTCCTTTTTGGCCTCACCCTATCCTGCATTCTTGTGCGGGGAGCGGGACCAGAGACCCCGCATGACACCCTGCATGACAGGAGCTATATTATTATTATTATTATTATTATTATTATTATTATTATTATTACTATTGGAGCAGTCACAAACAGACATATTCACAATCTCCAAAAATCCCTCATGGAGTTTCACTTTGGAGCTTGTGCTACATTCCTTCCCCCTAGAAAGCTCTCTCTGCTTGTCTAAGTCTTACCTACCGTGGAAAGTAAAACTTTAAGATGTCCCTGTAGATTTCCCACCCCTGGTATAATACCCTGGACTATGAATGTAATGGATTTTACTTCTGTACGCAGAGGACATTATTTCACACAGCTGAATTTAAGGTAGGGAGATTATCCTGGCAGGCCTGACCTAATCACATTAGACCCTTTAAAGCAGACAGTTTTCTGCAGCTGGTCACAGAAGTGGAAATTAAAAATTAGAAGCATTTGCGAAGGATTTGGCAAGCTACTGCTGGATTAAAGATGCCACATGCCACGGAATGCAGGCAGCCTCTAGGAGCTGAGAGTGGCCCCCGGGCTGGCAGACAGCAGGGAAACATGGACCCCTTTCCCACAGCTACAAGGAACTGAATTCTGCCAACAGGAGGAATGACCTTGGAAACAGACTTTTCCCCAGAGCCTCCAGATGAGAACTACATCCGTTCAACACCTTGATTTCAGCCTTGTGATACTGAGCAGAGAACCCAGCTACGCCGTGCAGAACTTCTGACCTATATACCTATGAAATAATAAATGGGTGTTTGAGGTAATTTAAGCAATAGAAGCATATCAATAGAATACTAGAACACCTACCTTCTAGGCCCACTTCTTCTAGTCCTTTCCCTATGAGTTCTCACTATAAGGCCCTGGCTTGAGCTATTTGTACAAATCCTTTCTCTTTCATAGCACTTATTGCAATTGTTCTTCTATTAAGGGACCATTTTACATTTCTCTCCTGTCTGCTATGACAGAGGCTGTTAGATGTCCCTCAATATCTGTTCTGCTCTTCCTCCATAGTAATAGAACCCCAGATTAATAGCTGGGCATTTAGCCACAGGATTCCAACTTGACACTTGGCAAGTTGCAAAGCTTCAGTTTTCTCATCTCTAAAAGGAAGATAATTATTTCAATCTCATTGACTTCACATGACTTAGCACATAATAAGCATTCAGAAAATGTTACCAGAGAGATAGAGGTCAATTCACAGCCTGCACTAGACTAAGAATCATCATGGAACTAAGTTACAAATATAGTGAAGCCCAAGGGGTCACATTCCAAAAAAAAGGAGATCGCCATGGACCTGAAGATAAGACAGAGTTTATGGAACAGTGGAACTAAATCTGGCCGCAAAGGAAGAATAATGTTTGGTTAGGCAGGCAAGAGGGCAGACATTCCAGAATGAGCAAGGCCTGGAGGTGGAAGCATGTTCCAGAACAGTGATTAAGTAGTCAGACTGAAGTGAATGTTCATACAATTCAAAGATGAGGATGAGAAGGTAAATTTCCACAAGATTATACCCTACAGAGGTTAAAGACTGTGTAACATTTGCTCATGGTTGTGGCTAGCTCAACGTTACTCTTTGCCATGTAATTACTTTGAAGGCCAGGAATGATAGGGAACATTGTTAGATATGTAACAATTTAGCATTTCTCAGTCAGAAATAAAGGGGGGAGAGTTTTTTATAATGGCAATTATGTTACACAGTGCCCTGTGACATAGGAAACTTTCTATTCTTTTCAGTCCATAGTAATTCTCTGAGGTAGGTGAAAAACAAGAAGTACAGCTGTTTTTTATTACAAAGACTGGGAAATTGAGACATGGCATTTTAATCAAGGATAGTGCTGGATATAAAACCTGAGTCTTCTATATTTAGTTGGGATGCTCAGTTTTTGTTTGTTTGTTTGTTTGTTTGTTTTTAAAAGATTTTATTGGGGAAGGGGAACAGGACTTTATTGGGGAACAGTGTGTACTTCCAGGACTTCTTTTTTCCAAGTCAAGTTGTTGTCCTTTCAATCTTAGTTGTGGAGGGCGCAGCTCAGCTCCAGGTCCAGTTGCCGTTGCTAGTTGCAGGGGGCACAGCCCACCATCTGTTGTGGGAGCCGAACCAGCAACCTTGTGGTTGAGAGGACGCACTCCAACCAACTGAGCCATCCGGGAGCTCAGCTGCAGCTCAGCTCAAGGTGCCGTGCTCAATCTTAGTTGCAGGGGGCACTACCCACCATCCCTTGCGGGACTCGAGGAATTGAACTGGCAACCTTGTGGTTGAGAGCCCATGCTCCAACCAACAACTGAGCCATCCATGAGGCAGCTCAGCTCAAGGTGCCCTGTTCAATCTTAGTTGCAGGGGGCAGAGCCCACCATCCCTCGCGGGACTCGAGGAATTGAACTGGCAACCTTGTGGTTGAGAGCCCACTGGCCCATGTGGGAATCGAACTGGCAGCCTTCGGAGTTAGGAGCACAGAGCTCTAACCACCTGAGCCACCGGGCCGGCCCCGGGATGCTTAGTTTTATTCCACGTTTCTGTGCTCTCTTCTTGGTTACTTTTTGGATTCCTACATATTGGTTATGTATGTAGGGACTTACACCTTATCCATACACTCCAGTACACTTCAAGCCCACATGGGTCAATCTACAACTTACACACACACACACTGCTTTCCCTCAACTCACCACAGATGTATGTTCTCTGTATGGAGACCACTCACCAGCCCCTTCCCCACACTGTCCCACATCTGAACCACACAGTGGCTCAATCAGTAGTTCTTCCTTCCCTTCCCCAGATGCTGCAAGAATAACACACTCTGCTCTTCACCCCCACCCAAAACCACAACCACTTCCCCTGTCACTTTAAAAATAATGTGGCTCTTCTCTTTTCTTTCTGCACTCCAGCTTTATTGAGGTATAATTACCAAATAAAAATTATATATGTGTGTGTATTTATATATGGCATACAACATGATGTTTCGATAAACATATACATTGTGAAATGATTACCACAACCAACCTAATTAACACATCCATCACCTCATATACTGTGTTTCTCCGAAAATAAGACCTAGCAGAACCATCAGCTCTTATGCGTCTTTTGGAGCAAAAATTAATATAATACCCGGTATTATATTATTATATTATGTTATAAAGACCCAGTCTTATAGTAAAATAACACAGGGTTTTTAAAACATAACATAATATAATATGATATAATTGTATATTATAGTAAAATAAGACCAGGTCTTATATTAATTTTTGCTCCAAAAGACGCATTACAGCTGGTGATCCAGCTAGGTCTTATTTTTGGGGAAACAAGGTAGTTGCCATTTTGTGTGTGTATGTGTGTGTGTGTGTGTGTGTGATGACAATACTTAAGATCTACCTTCTTAGAATATTTCAAGTATACAACATATAATAATATATATTAACTATAGTCACCATGCTGTATGTTGGGTCTCTAGAACTTATGCATCTTATAACTGAAAGTTTGTACACTTTGTACGCTTTGACCAACACCTTCCCCTTTCTCTCACCACACCCTGACTCCATCCCCTGGTAACCACCCTTCTAGTCTCTGTTTCTATGAGTTTGACTGTTTTAGATTACACATATAGGAGAGATCATGCAGTATTTATCTTTGTGTATCTGACTTATTTCACTTAGCATAATGTCCTCCAAGTTTACCCATGTTGTCACCAATGGCAGAATTTCCTTCTTTTTTAAGGCTGAATAATGTGCCACTGTCTACATATACCATATTTCCTTTCCTTTATCCTTCAGCAGACACTTAGATTGTTTCCATATCTTAGCTACTGTGAATAATGCTTCAGTGAACACGGGAGTGCAGATATCTCTTCAAGATCTAGAGATTATTTCCTTTGGATATATATCCAGAAGCGGGATCGCATTTTCCAAAGAAAGCATCCAAATGGACATCAGGTACATAAAGTGGCGTTCAGTATCACTAATCATCAGGGAAATGCAAATCAAAACCACGTTGAGATACCACTTCACATCTGTTAGGTTGGCTATTACCAACAAGTAAAAAAATAACAAGTGTTAGCGAGGATGTGGAGACAAGTGAATCCTTAGACACTGTTGGGAATATACATTAGTACAACCATTATGGAAAACAGTATGGAGTTCCACGAAAAAACAAAAATGGACTACCATATGATCCTGTTCTTCTCCTTTTTGAACAATTTTTAAAAATTCAATGAAGATTTAAAGCATTTTCAGCTTTACACTTTTTCTAATTTTCTCACTTTTTTTATTGCACTTCAACCTTCTTCATTGTGTAAGAAAGCTACAAAGAAGGCTATTAAAATTATGTAAGATTCCATCTCCCAGAGATAACTACTAATAACATTTTAATATATTCTCTTGAAGCCTTTTTTCTTGTTCATATATATTTTTATGTGTGCATACAATTTTTTTCTTACACAATTTTTTTTACTGAGATAATTTACATAACATAAAATTCACCCCTTTAAAGTATAATGTTCAATTTTTATTCCTGCCATTTTCACCTTAACATTATTATACTGTTTTTTTTAATTTTTCAATTATAATTGCATTCAGTGTTATTTTGTATTAGTTTTAGATGTACAGTATAGTAGTTAGACATTTATATAATTTATGAATTAACCCCCTTGCATAAGTCTAGCACCCACCTAACACCACACACAGTTATCACAATATTATTGACTATACTCCCTATACTGTACTTTACATCCCACGACTATTTTATAACTACAAATTTGTCCTTCTTAATCCCTTCACCATTTTCACCCAGTCCCACAACCCCCCTCCCATCTGGTAACCATCAATTTGTTCTCTGTATCTATGAGTCTGTTTCTGTTTTGTTTGTTTGTTTGTTTGTTTGTTTGTTTTGTTCTTTAGAGTCCACATATAAGTGAGATCATATGGTATTTGTCTTTCTCAGTCTGACTTATTGGACTTAGCATAATACCCTCTAGGACATTAATGTTATGGCAAATGGTAAAATTTCATTTTTCTTATGGCTGAGTAATGTTCCATTGCATATATGTACCACTTCTTCTTTATCCAATCATCTATTGATGGGCATTTCAGTTGCTTCCATAGCTTGGCTGTTGTAAATAGGGTTGAAGTGAGCGTAGAGATGCATATACGTTTTTGAACCAGTGTTTTGAGTTTCTTCAAATAAATACCCAGAAGTAGAATTGCTGGGTCATAAGATAGTTCTACTTTTAATTTTTTAAGGAACATGAAAACTGTTTTCCATAGTGGCTGCACCAATATACAGTCCCACCAATGGTGCACGAGTGTTCCCTTTTCTCCACATCCTTGACAACACTTGCTTTTTGATTTATTGATGATGGCCGTTCTGACAGGTGTGAGGTGATGTCTCACTGTGGTTTTAACTTGAATTTCTCTGATGATTAGTGATGTTGAGCATCTTCATATGTCTATTGGCCATGGGTATGTCCTCTTTGGGGAAATGTCTATTCAGGGCCTCTTACCATTTTTTAATTGGATTACTTGGTTTTTTGGCGTTGAGTTGTATGAGTTCTTTATAAATTTTAGATATTAACCCCTTACTAAATGTATTATATTATTGGCAAATATCATCTCCCATTCAGTAGGATATCTTTTCGTTTTGTTGATGGTTTCCTTTGCTGTGCAAAAACTTTTTAGTTTTATGTAGTCCCATTTGTTTATTTTTTCTTTTGTTTTTCTTGCCTGAGAGATATATCAGAAAAAAATATTACTCAAAGTGATGTCTGAGAGTTTACTGTCTATGTTTTCTTCTAGGAGTTTTATGGTTTTGGGTCTTACATTTACATCTTTACTCCATTTTGAGTTTATTCATGTACATAGCATAAGAAGGTGGTCCAGTTTCTTTTTCTTTTTTTGCATGTATCTGTCCAGTTTTCCCAACATCATTTATTGAATAGACTGTCTTGACCCCACTATATATTCTTAGCTCCTTTGTCATAGATTAAATGACCACATAGGCGTGGGTTTATTTCTGGGCTTTCTATTCTGTTCCATTGATCTACGTGTCTGTTTTTATGCCAATACCCTGCTTTAACCCATTCATGGTTTAGTAGAATGTTATTTAACCTCCATGTGTTTGTGTGTGTTTTCAGTTTTTTTGGGGTTTTTAAATTGATTTTTAGTTTCATGCCATTATGGTCAGAGAGGATGCTTGATACGATTTCAATCTTCTTGAATTTGACACTTGTTTTGTGGCCTAACATGTGGTCTACCTTGGAAAATGTTCATGCACACTTGGAAAAATACATCTACTCTGCTTCTTTGAGGTGGGATGCTCTAAAAATATCAATTAAATCTATCTGGCCTACTATGTCATGTAAGGCCACTCTTTCCTTGTTGATTTCCTGTCTGGAAGACCTGTTCATTGGGGTCAGTGGGGTGTTAAAGCCCCCTACTATGACTGTATTACTGTCAGTATCTTCCTTTATGTTGGTCAATATTTGCTTTATATATTTAGGTGCTCCTATGTTGGGTGCATAGATGTTTCCTAGGGTTATATCCTCTTGTTGGGGGGTTATATAAATGACAAAGGGGTTATATGAAATGATAAAGGGGTTATATCCCCTTTATCATTATGCAACGTCCTTCTTTGTCTGTTATTATAGTCTTCATTTTAAAGTCTATTTTGTCTGATATGAGTAGAGCTACCCCAGCTTTTTTTCATTTCCAATTGTATGAAATATCTTTTTCCACCACTTTACTTTCAGTCTATGTGTGTCTTTCAATCTGAGGTGAGTCTCTTTTAGACAGCATATGTATGGTTCTTGTTTTCTTATCCATTCAGCTATACTATGTCTTTTGATTGGAGCATTTAATCCATTTACATTTAAAGTGATTATTGATAGGTACATAGTTATGGCCATTTTATTATTCATATTTTTTAACTTTTTTGTGTGTTGTTTTCCCCCTTCTTCTTCTTAAAGAAATCCTTTAACATTTCTTGTAATACTAGCTTGGTGGTAACAAATTCCTTTAGATTTATCTTGTCTGGGAAGCTCTTTATCTCTCCTTCAATTTTAAATGATACTTTGCTGGGTAGAGTAGTCTTGGTTGTAGGTCCTTGCTTTTAATCACTTTGAATATTTCATATCACTCCCTTCAGGCCTGCACAGTTTCTGTTTGAAAATTAGTTCAGAGACTTATGGAAGCTCCCTTGCAGGTAACTAACTGCTTTCCCTTGCTGCTTTTAGGATTCTCTCTTTTTCTTTAACCTTTGCCATTTTAATTATGGTGTGTTTTGGTGTAAGCCTCTTTGAGTTCATCTTGTTTGAGACGCTACACTTCCTGGCCTTATATGTCTATTTCTTTTGCCAGTTTAGGGACGTTTTCAGTCATTATTTCCTCAAATAGGCTCTCCATCCCTTGCTCCCTCTCTTCTCCTTCTGGTACTCCTATGATACAAATGCTATTACACTTGATGTTGTTTCACAGGTTCCTTTAAACTATCTTCACTGTTTTGTTTTTAGTTCTTTTTCTTTTTGTTGTTCCAATTGGGTATTTTCTGCTACCTTGTTTCTAAATTGCTGATTTGATCTTCTGCTTCATCTAATTGGCTGTTGATTCCTTCCAGTGTATTCTTCATTTCAGTTATTGTATTCTTTATTTCTGTCTGGTTCTTTTTTATGGTTTCTATGTCCTTCATTATGCTTACTATCTCTTTGTTGATGTTCTCACTAAGTTTCTTAAGCATTCTTATAACCAGTGTTTGAACTCTGTCTCTGGTAGTTTGGTTGCCTCCATTTCATTTAGTTCTTTTTCTGGAATTTTCTCCTGTTCTTTTATTTGGGACATGTTTCTTTGTTTCCTCATCTTGTCCATCTCTCTGTGTTCATTTCCATATTTTAGGTAGATCTCCTATGTCTCTCAGTCTTCACTGGGTGGCCTTATGTAGTAGTTGTCCTGTGTGGCCCAGTGGTCCCAATCACATGCACTGTGTGCTTCAGGAGTGTCCCTTGTATGTGCCCTCCTGTTGTAGTTGAGCTTTGATTGCTTTTGGAACATCAGTGAGTGGGACTGACTCTCAGGCTGACTGTCTGTGAGGATTGGCTACACCCCCAGCATATGAGCTGCAGTGTGGGTGGCTGTCCCCTCAGAGGGGGATTCACCCCAGTGGGCTCTTGTGCCTATTGAGACCACCTTTTAGATGTGCCGTTTGTGGGACTAATTGGGGGTGCTCTGTTTTGGTATAAAGCCAGTCTCCAGGTGTGTTGTTTCTGGTGCCTGTTGGGAGGGACTCCCGTGCAGGCCAATTTCAGCCATTGCCCGGGACTGGCTGCCTGGTAAGAGCTACAAAGCTATATGTGGTCGGTTGCTGTTTGTGCTGGACCTAGAGGCATGTGGGGGTGGCCACGCTGTGAACCAAGACTGGCTGTCACCAGTATTGGGCCTGGGGCAGCTTAGCAAAATGTCCAGGGCACCCCTAGGCCTGTTACCACCTGCCAGCTGCCCATAAGGCTCAGCCACTGAAAGAGCCTCTTTGGGTGCACAGGGCTGGGCTGGTTGCCCTGGTGCTGATAGTGCCTCTGGTTCAACCTTAACATTATTATATCAAAGACATAGGACCATGACATTGAATAGTCTTTAAAACTTGATTTTTATATGGTCAGTTTATAGCCATATTATATTTGAAAACTGCAAGAACCATAATTTATTTCAGTATCTCCCTATTATTACACATCTAGGTTGTCTCTAACTTTTCATTACTGTAAATAGTGTTGTAAAAAATAGCCTTGAATTTTATTTTTATAGGCTTTGAATTGTTTCAACACATTTATTACTTATGAGAGGGGCAAACACCAGTGGATGCCTACCCAATAGACATTCTCTCCTTTATTCTTAGATTATAGAATCTAATATTTTGTAGAGGTGTATTAGTTATCTATTGCTGCATATAAATTACTCCAAAACAATAATCCTTTATGCTCTCTCATGTTTTCTGTGGCTCAGGAATTTGGAAGTGGCTTGGCTGGGAGGTTCTAGATCAGAGTCTCTCATGAGGTCACAACCAGATGGTAGTTACAACTGAGGTCATCTCAAAAGCTTCTTCAATCACAGGTCTAATACCTGGACTGGGAAGACTCGAAGCTCTGGGGCCTTAAATCATGGAACCCTTCAAGCATCTCTTTCTACTTCTACCATGGTATCTCAAGCATGCAGGCTTGAGGGTAGCGAGACTTCTTATATAAGGCTCAGGACTCCAAAGTCACATCTCCCAAGAGATCAAGAGCTAGAAGCTGTATCACCTTTCCTAACTTAGTCTTGCAAGTCACAGTAGCACTTCCCACCTGAGTCATATACAAGTCTGCTCAGATTCCAGGAAGGGAAGTGATGGGAAAAAGTATCAATGTCACATTTATGGAGAACATTTGGAAAATATAATCTGCCAGAGGAGGCAAACATCCTCAGATAAGGTGGGCCCCTCCCAAAACCTAAGGGATGCACCATGCTGTGGCTGAACCAAGTATAGTAACCCCACTCTTCATTGTTAATATAAAAGACACTAGTTGTCCACCCAGAACTTATTTCCCCTTCCTCCCATCAGATCCCAGCAAAATGTACTAAATTACTCAGGCTGTCTTGCAGCTAGGATAGCCAAGTGATAAATTCTGCCCAGCGCAACTAAGCTGAGATCTAGGAAACCTTTCGCTTTCCTGATGTAGGTACTTGCCCTTTTCTGATGCACTAGAACACAGCTCCAGGGGTGTCCTTGATAGGCATGAGCCAATCAATATACTCTATCCACATGCTCATAGTGATTGGTTCAGGAAGGAGCAATTGATCCAATTTGGTCCCATATGAGAAAGAGTGACACCCCTCTTCCCATTGGAGCTACCAAACACATGCTTTATTTTCCCCTCAAGGTATGACGTGAAAATGGGAGGCATCTGCAGCCATTTTGCTTTCATAGTGGGAATGTCTGGATCTCTGAGGAATACCATAAAGAGCTTGAATTTGGAGGCAACACCAAGATGAGAGAGAGAGAGAAATAAATATTTTCAGTAAAATTTTTATTTTGGACTCAATCCTCACTTGAAGCCAGACAGACCTCAGGGTTTTCAGTTACTGAGTGTATTAGGTTTCTCCTGAGAAACAGAATCAATAAAAGCCAAAGATATTTATTATAAGGAATTGGCTTGTGCCATTATGGAAGAGGACAAGTCCCAAAATCTGCAAGATGAACTGGCCATCTGGAGACTCATATTGGGCCTGTACCAGAGCAATAGTTCTAGTCCAAGTCTGAAAGCCAGAGAAGCGGGAGAGCCAATGGTGTAATTCCTATTAAAGCCTGGCAGGCTCAAGACCCAGGGAAAGCCCATGTCCCATTTGGAAGGCAGACGCAGGAAAGAATTCTCTTACTCGGGAGAGGGTCCCCTTTTTTGTTCTACTCAGGCCTTCAGTTGATTGGATGAGACCCACTGACATTAAGGAGGGCAATCTGCTTTACTCAGGCTACTCATTTCAATGTCAATCTCATCCAAAAAACACCGTCACAGAAACACCTAAAATATTGTTAGAGCAAATATCTGGGCACCCAATGGCCCAGTCCAGTTGACACAAAATTAACCAGCACACTGAGCAAGTTAAACCTTCTTGTGGTTTAAACCACTTTGATTTGGGTTTTATTTTATTTGCAATCAAAAGCGACTAAATTGACATAGGCCATCTACTATGTGCCAGACTATGCCATGTATGCAGCAGTAGTGAAAAGGCAGACAGAGTTTCCAGTATAGTAGCAACACGTGTAGGGAAACCATTGCTTTTTTGGACAAATGTTATTAAAGCATAACATTCAGATGACTTCAGCCTGGTTGACATATTGACTGCAACCTCACGAGAGACCTCGAACCACAACCACCCAGGTAAGCTGTTACAGAATCCCTGATCTGAGAAATTTATGTGAGATAATAGATGTTTTTTGTTTTATGTAATTATGATTTCAGGTAATTTGTAACACAGAGTAGAATCTAATACACCCCTGCCCCAGAAGTACCCACCAATATGATTTCTTTCATCATCATAGATTAGCTTTACCTGTTCTTGAAATTTACATAAATGGAATCATACAATATGTACATATTGTGCTTGGCTTCTTCCACTCATCATTGTATCTGTGAGATTCATCTGTATGCTTTCATCTAGCAGTAGTCTGTTCTTTGTTATTGCTGTATAGCATTTATTTCATGAATATACCAAAATTTATCCTTTCTAATGTTAGTAGACATTTTGTTTTTTCAAAAATTTGGCTGTATAAATAAAACTTCTATGAACAATCATACATGTATTTTGGTTGGACACATATATTCATTTTTCTTGGAAGCCATTTATTTAATGTAATGTGTCTTGCTGCTTCAAATTTTCCCATGCTACTGCCTACCCTGATATTTTACTTATTAACTTGTTCTGCTGTTCTTTTGAAAATGACTGAGAACTAAACCTTATCTTTTAAACATTTCCAAACAATCTTTAATTTGTACATTTTAAGTACTTATAATGGTAAAGAAATAATCAGAGGATATTCCATTTTCTTAGCTGTGCAGAAGATGAGTTCTTCATATCTCCCTCATTCCCATGGGTTTTTTTAATCCAAGAAATGTAGCTTTAAGTCCTTCTAGATTTTTATGTATAGAGAACTTCTTTCAGTAATGTTTTTGCAAATCCCAGATTAACCCTAGTCCGTGAAGCTACTACATAGCAAAATTGTCAAATAGCTAATTTTTGCATGTGCTAGCAGTTGTAAACTTTTTGGTCTCAGAACCTCTATACACTCCTAAAAATTGTTGAGGACCCCAACGATTTTTTGTTTATGTGATTATATGTATTTGTCAATATTTACTGCTTTAAAGAAATTAATAAAACTTTTGTATATTTATTTCTTTGTTTTAAAATAATAATAAACCCATCATGTGTTAACACAAATAACATGTTTTTATGAAAAATGATGTGGACCTCCTGAAAGTGTCTCAAAGACTACACTTTGAGAAGCACTGGTCCAATGAGTTCCTTGCCCCTATCATACCATATGGTAGCAATCATCTCCTACTTTGACTTCCCCACATCATATCCATCTTTATTTGATGATAAAACCCTTCTTTCCTAAAGAGAACCTATTGAAGATGGTTTAGAGGAGGCTGACCACACCCTTTTTCCCACTCAGTCATAAGAATGTGACCCATGATTGGCCAGAGATTCTTGGGAACTCTTATGCTAACCTATTAGAAAATTCTAATTCATTCTCTCTGTCTCTCTTTTCACCCCATCCAGTTCATGAGTGTGATTCATAGCTTGAAAACAGCTTTCTTACCCATTAATTGGGGAGAGTATTCCCAGAGATGGGAAGACTCAGTCCCTGATGACATCATTTGGATTATTGGAGCAAGCAATGACTGAAAACTCTGTCCTCCTTCTTCTCAGTTGTGTTAGCCAGTTTGCTTAAGTTAGGTTTCTATCACTGGCAACTGATACACACTGATAATATTTGCATATCAATTGTAATCTTCAATATTTAACTGTAACATGAGAATTTCAGGTATTGTAGTAGCACAACAGTCAAAATATTTAGGGGTATGTAGTCTTCCAGACAGCTAGGTCAGTAGTTCTAAAATTTGGCTACACCTCAGAATCAACTAATAGAGCTTTATCAAAATACAAATTTCTAGGCCCGGCCCAGAATTATAAAGGTTTTGTTTGGGTGCTTTCAATAAAATATATTAGTTTTTTCACATAGAGATATACCTATCTTGTTAAATTTATTTCTAGGTATTCATAGTTTGTTGATAACTGGAGTGGTGTTTTTTTAATTATCCTTTCCAGGAAGTGATTTGTAATTTAAAGAAAAACTATTTTTAAATTTACCATGAGATAAATTCTCTTAATGATAAACAAACTTTATTTTTGGTAGAGACTTTTGGATTTTCTTGTTATGCATTCATATCATCTGAAACATCAAATTTACTTGGTCACTTTATTTCCAATACTTATTTCCATATATTTTATTTTCTTATCTCACTACATTAGCTACAATCTTCAATATATCACATATAGTGATGATAATAGTAATCTCTTTTTAAATGATAATTACTTTAGTATATCACCATTTAAATGATTTTTTTGATAAACAGTAAAGATCATGGTTTAGTCAGAATATAATTTAGCCATTTAAATGATTGCAAAGAGGCATGTATCTATTAAGAATGCTTTTGGCTGCAAATAACAAAAATCCTAAGACTGGCAGAAACAAATAGAAAGTTAACTTCTAATTTTGACCAAGACAGAGTAATAGGGACTAGATTTACCCTCTTGTCTAAAAACTGAAGAAAAAAAAAAAGGGACAAAAAATATATGACACAATCATTTTCAAACATTGGAAAATAGGCAGTAATGCCCTGGCTCACTGCCACGGAGGAGAAACACAAATAATTCAGTCTCCCTGAGTTAGGAAGATTTTGCTGTAAGTACAGGGAAGTCAAGGAGGCTATAATTCATAGGAAAGAGTACCAAAAAGGAGACAGCTGCACCAAAAGAGAGCTCTGGAGATTGTATAAGATTACCTTTGAGTCTTCAATTGGCTACTCTTCAGGACATGCATGTGAGACAACTACCCAATGCTGGAGAAAGAACCATCTGAAAGGAGCAGGTGGAATAATTCATTGAGCTCACATTCTCAAAAGCCAAAATGGAAAAATCTTATAATACAAGAAAAAACAAGTTTTTAAAACAAGAACACCCAGCAACTAACAAAATAAAATTTACAATGTCTGGCATTTAATTCAAAACTTGCCAAGCATTCAAAGAAGTAGGAAAATACAGCCTGTAACTTTGAAAAGTTAATTTACCATTTGGGTTTGGTCATCTCGGTTCAGGAGCTCAAGCCTGGGTCAATAGTGTGCATTCCTTGTATCGTCATTTCAGTTCTACTCTGAGTTTATAAAAAGTTCCTGGAGCCATGCATATACCTTCTGATTTCCCCCTTTGGTGGTTGTATGTGGCTTAGAAAAGCTAAACGAGAATCCAATGATAAAAGCAAAGGCAAAGTAAACTATGAGTGTGCAGCCATAAATGAATTACCAACAAAAGGACCAACAGAAATGTCTGATAAAAAGAATGACTAAAGGGATTGTCCCCAAGGACCTCATTGTTTTCAAAGGATCCTAATAGTCTGAAGCACCTTCTTTGTAACTGTCTCTGATCTTTTTCTCTTAGACCAGAATTTGGGATAGATAATGTAGATATTTACTTGATACTAATCAGGAAACACATGCAATTTATAATTAAAATGTGTTTAACTATATTTAATGATCTCATTCCTTAGTTCCTTTTTCATTACAGTAGCTTTCATTTCCATTATTGCAGTTTTAATAATATGAATAAATAGAAGGTTTGTGCCAGTAGATACTGTTATTAAATCAGTACCTAAGCATACTTGGGCCTCTGGCTTTTATTCAGGCACTTTGAGTTTGAGCAGAGTACTCGATTTTACTATGAAACAGTGCAGTGAAATGAAAGGGAGTTTTTAGAGATGATAATGGCTTAAAACATAAAGTTATAATTACTTCCCAACACAATGGAGCAGCTTATCTATGACAATAGTAATTACTGTTTTTTTGCTCTGAGGAAGAATAAAAAGACGGGGAAATAGGAAAAACATCTTTGAAAAATGGAACACCTTTTACATAAATGTCTAATGCATATTATAAAATTCTAAAAAAATAAAAGTCAATTCATTGAAACCCACCAGGAAATTACATAAATAATAGAATTAGTAAGTAAGGCCGTTAAAGCAGTTATTATACCTATATTCTACAAGCTTAAGAAAGTAGAGAAAAACATAATCGTGTTAATCAGAGACATGGAATATGAGGGGGGGAAGACCAAATAGAATATCTAGAAATAAAAAATATATAATGTCTGAGATAAAAAAAAAAAAACCATTGGATGGAATTAACAGCAGATTAGACACTGAAGAGAAACTTGAAGTGAACCTAATGACACAGCAGCTGAAACTATCCAAAATGAAACATAAAGAGAAATAAGGCTGAAAACAAAATAAAGAACTTCAGTCACCTGATATATGTGTATTTTGAGTTCCTGAAGGAAATAGAGAATGAGAGGGGGAAAGGAGCACAAAAATGAAAGCCAAAATTTTTCTAAATTTGATAAAAACTATAAAACTACGGATCAAAGAACTCAACGAACTCCAAGTACAAGTAATATAATGAAAACTACACCAAAGTACGTAATAATCAAATTGCTTAAAACAGTAAGCTAGAGAAATCTTAAAAGCAGCCAAAGAAAAATGAAACTTTATATATAGAGGAACAAATATAAGAATAATATCAGACTTCTCATTGGAAACAATGAAAGTCAGAAGTTAGTAGAGTGATATCTTTACTGAAAGAAAGAAAAAAACTGTCAACTTGGAGTTCTATGCCCAGTGAAAATACTTTTCATAAATGAAGGCAAAATGAAGACTTTTTCAGACATAGAAAGCTGAAAACCTTTTTCACTTAGTAGATGTGCATACACGGAATGTTAAAGGAAGTCTTTCAGACAGAAGGAAAATGATGACTATACAAAGGTATGAAGAGTACACTTGGCCCTCCATATTCACAATTTCCACATCTGCTGATTCAACCAATCATGGATTGAAAATATTTGGAAAAAATGTTACATTGTTGCTGACATGTACTATGTACTATGTAATTAGGGTTATGATGGTTGCATCTGTACTGAACATGTACAGATTTTGTTTTCTTGTCATTGTTTCTTAAACAACTATTTATATGGCATTTACATTGTATTATGTATTATAAGTTATCTAGAGATGATTTAAATCTGGAGGATTGTGTAGCTTATATGCAAATACTGTGCCATTTTATATAAGGGACTTAAACACCTGAGGATTTTGGTATCCATAGGGGCCTGGAACCAAAATCCCATAGATACCAAAGGGTAACTGTGCTGTAAATATGTGGGGAAGTATAAACAAATAGGAATTTATTATCCTCACATAACAAAAGGGTTGGAAATTAATACTGGGTGACTTTAATTCAGCTGATCAGTCTTCAAGAATTCCAACTCTTTTCAATCTTCACTCTGCCATACTTGATATTTGGACTTTTCATTCAAAAGCTTGTTGCCTCAAGGAGGCCTTTTCTTAAAGGGTTTCTATTCATGTATCAGTAAAGGAAAAACTTTCCTAGAAACTTCTCAGAAGACTTCTTAAGTCTTTTAGCTGAACTGGGAGGCTGTACAGTGAGTATCTTTCTTTCCAGCCTCTTCAATGCGAGGGAGAAAAAAGAAAGGGTGGTTAAGAATAGTGGTTGGGTTAACCAACTAATAGTGTTGCCACAGAATATTGACTAAAGGTATTAACCATATGTTTGGAGTTGAGATGAAACTCAAAGGGTAATTATCTGTCATATTATGTAGGGACCATTTATTAAGGCAGGGGCCCAAATCATAAAGATAGGGTCCCATAACCAATTTGGAGGGATAGGACCCCTGTCCCCCACAACTCTATGTGAATCTGGGACTTATAAAAGTACAAGATTGATTCTGTTCTTCGTGGCTACTCTTTAGTGAGTGCATAACAGATCCAAACAAGTCACCTCAAAATGGAGCAGCTTCACCAGACACTTCTACCTGAGTGTTATCCATTATCTGCCTATCAGTCCAAAGGTGTTCAGAACTCTTGGCCCACCCATGGAACACTCCTTTCCTTCATCAAGTGAGCCAAATGGAGAGCAAACGAATTGTCGACCTTTTTCCTTCCTCCTTTCTATCTCTTTTCTGTTCTCCAAGTCAAGGAGGATAAAGTCAATAAGAATCCTAAATCATTGCCTTTGTTCTCTCTTCTTTCCTATGTAGACTTTGGGTAAAGCCATCTGCTACTTAGAAAAGTTAAAGAAACTTGATTAGGGCTTTAAAATTAAACTAAATTCATTTCTTTCAGACTTTGGATCTTAACTTTAGATGCCATTGATGTTTCCAGTCCAAAGATAACAATATATAGATATTATTGAGCAAAGAGGTCTGGAAAGAGAGCAGTAAGTTCAAATGCTGTAGAAAGAAAAAAAAAAATGAAGAGGATGTTATCATGTGCTTTGAGACTAATGAAAAAAAAAATCTCATCAGCTTAAGCAAATTGTACTCATTAGCCCAAGATATTGAGATACAGAGAAAACCAAAGGTAAAAAAAGTCTAGATTGAGCTCTGCTTCTTACCCTCTGAGAGCTGACATTTAACACTCAATATGTTTCTTCTATCCTTCTGTTAAGATACATACCCACTTGCTTTAGAGAATTCTCCAACTTAGTATGACCTGGTAGGACTCTTAATTATAAGTATCTCTTCTTTCTAACCACTTCCCCTCACCATTACCAAAGTGAAACGAATATGACCCAGGATTGACCAATCACAGTATCCCATCCCATCTCTTTAATTACAGTCAGCTATTCAAGAGTGGACACATGACACTGGTAGAACCAATCAAAATCCTTCCCTGAAATTGATACATGAGTATCGAGAGAGAGCAATTCTCTTTTGGAGTTACTAAACTTGAAAGATGTGAAATTGGAGTTGTTGGAGCCAATTTCCCCAGAGGCCTATCTGGAGTAGGAAAAAATGAGGCCAAACCACTGAAAGAATCAGGGCACAAAGCTAGGGAAAGAAGAAAAGACTTGACCTGTTGTTTGAGTCCCTGAATCCAGTTATGCTTAAAGCCAGAGTCTGCCATGGAACCACCAAAATATAGGAACAAATAAGTTAGGATTCTCCCATTTGCAGTCAGAGAGCTCTGATTAATGCACATTGTTATTCCCCAATCTTGTCTACATCTTTAGCCTGAGAAAAGGGAAGAAAGACTATACTAAATGATTTGCACCAACTGAGGAAGAAGATCGAAGTATTAAAAACACCTAAAGAAGAGAGGTATTCTTTCCCTTTTTCACCACCCCCAACACACTCCCTCCAGCATCAGGTACATATTTAGTACACATTTGGGGGCACACTCTAAGAACAGCACTGTATTGTACTTTGGGGTATCACGGGTGACTATATTACTATATTTTCTAAGAGAGCGCTTGTTTTCTCTCCAGTGCGTGACCTATGCAAATTTTGCTTTTTACAGAGAGGTTTTATTTTTATTGTGCTACATTTCCTAAAGATACTTAGAATTAGCACATTTTGGAGTCCCCTGATCTGGTAGTTTTTAATGCAAGTCAATGAAAGAATGTGAGCCACACAGCAGCAAAATTCCTAAAATGCAATTTATTCTCCTAAGCAAAGGGGACTTGCATTATTACTCTTTATGTGCTCAAAAGTGATTGCTCCAGAAATTAGAATGAATTCATAAAGTGACCTTGGAGCATAGCATGACAGAGAATCTTGGAAAGTAGATAAGAAATAATTAGTATTAACTGTAGGCCTGTTGTGAAGTAATCGTTTTACCTACTAGGCAACCCAAATGTGTGGGCTTCACCAGGCTAGGACTACAAATTTCAACCATGTATCTATTACTACTGAAACAAACACTCAATCCTCATTCCTCTGATTGCCACAAGTCATCTCTTCAGTGTGACCCAGTGGGAGAGGGGTGTCTATTGAGGGGTCAGGAATTGGTCTGTAAGAGTCTGCTGCTCTGGCCTCCTCACTTTGTAGTCTGTCTCCTGCTGAGATCACCACTGCAGGGGACACCTCTGTTCACCACTGATTCTCTCCATGGTTACCCCCAGTCTGGTGTCAGGGAAGGGGGTGTTGCTATCCACTTAGTTTCTCTCTCCCACATGTGGCAGTCTTAATCAGGAATCAAATGAACTTAAACAAAAAAGCCTTGTGTTGCCTAGGTAGAAGAAAACTCACAGAATTCAAGGGTAGGACGAGCAGCCCAGCCTCTTAAGAGACAGAACAAAAGGGATTAGGGAGTGGTCAAGTACAGTGGGAGATATCTTCTGTCTCTGTATCTTCTCCTGGGGCCTCTTGTTCACCCGGGCACCAGCTTCATTCTCCTCCTTCTCTCCTGACCTTCTTTACTTTTCCATTCACACTATGAAAAATGACTCTCCCAGCTTCCTTGGTTCCCTCTCCACGTTCTCTCACAGGAAATTCCCCTAATAAATTTCTTGTACATTTAATACTATTTTGATTCTTTTCAGAGGACCTGGACTAACACATCCAGTATGAATACAATCTGGGTTATTCCATCTTAAAAAGTACTGTGTGAAGAGCCGCAATAGCCCAGAGCTGTCATGGTGTATAGTCTGTATTCCAACATTAAGTGAAGTTCATGCTCCCTCATAAAAAAACAACTGGAAAAAATGTTCACAACTCTCCGAAAAATAGGTGATAATTTATAGGCATAGGGCAGCCTAAATTCATAAAGAACAGTTTTCCCTTTAAGGTCTGTAAAAGTTACACCCAATTTACATAATCAAACACATAATTTCTTGATCAAAAACCACTATATTTGAGTTCATTTACTGTATTCAATTTTCCTGCTAATGACAATGGGTGGATACTTTGTAGATATTTGCGTAATTTAAAAACAAAGTAGTGGCTTTTCCAGAACAGAGAGCTGTTGATTTCTCAATGTGTATCAAAATCTTCACTTCGTAGCAGGAAGAAACTGCTTGTAACGTCTAAATAGCAGTTTTTATTCCACTTTAAAAATCTCAAAATCCAATTTCTATCAAGACAACCCATTGCACATACATTGTCTCATTTAGTCCTAAAATAGTAATAATAATAATAATAATAATAATAATAATAATAATGTTTTCATTCATCTCCATTTTACAGAAGAAGCTGCATTTCAGAGAAATTAGGAAATGTACCCAAGGTTGCTTCACTCAGTCTTAGAGACAGAAATTAAACCCAGCTTCTCAAGTCTTTCCACTGCTTTCAGAGATGCCGCTGACAATTTAGTTTGCTAAAATCTTTATTAATGATAGTGTAAATAATAACATATGAGTCTTTAAGCAAATTTGCCTGTCCTTTTTGTTACTTAAGAAAGTGAATGGTCTGCTTGCTTGGTCAAAATAGTTAAATATACGTAAATGTTTGCTATATATTGCTTAACACTCTGATGCACTGAAAAAACAAAAGCTAGATTTTCTCTTCCTCTTCCCGTTCATTGAGGCTGAGCTTTCCACTGGTACACAATAGGGGGTGGAGATAGGTATGTCCAGGGTTACGCAAATAAATAAATACAGATTTCTGACTGCAGAGAAAGGAGCTAAAAGCATGGAAACTGAGAAATATAGAATATACCCTGAGTGTTACACAGAAATTGGAAATATCAGCATGATGATCTGATTAGATAGATAGACCAACAGACATATACAGAGGGTGCCAAAAAAATGTATACACATTTTAAGAAAGGAAAACTGCATTAAAATTATAATACTCAATATATACTGATAACAAAAGATGAATCCAAGTCACGTTTGACTTCTGCAATTACAACAGGTGCAGAGTGGTTCCCATCAGAATCCAGACACTTGTGATTATGCTGAACTACTGCTTGAGCAACATCGATTAAAAGTGCCCAATTGTATACTTTTTTTGGCACCCCCAGTATAGTCGTGTGTGTGTGTGTGTGTGTGTGTGTGTGTGTGTGTTTTCTAGTTCTGTTCACTGAGAGGGTATAGAAGCAACGTATTCCTATAGCAATAAGTATATATAATGGTATATTTCTAGATACCATTATCCACTAAAAAGAACAAGGGCTCCTGGAAGAAATGGCTGACTCCAGAGCAAGAGCAGGGAAAATGCAAGATGTGTTTGTAACATTTTATGACAGCAGAGAGTAAAAAAGTTCTCAAAGAATGATGAGGAAATGTCTATAAGACACAGTCACCAGCTTGAAGGAACCACTGGCCAAGTCTGGGACAATTTGAGTATAAAAATAAAAAATGATAATAACAGATTGTAACCCTGTGAGGAATAGAGAAATCCCGAGTCCATACTGATTCTTTCTTTCTTTCTTTCTTTCTTTCTTTCTTTCTTTCTTTCTTTCTTTCTTTCTTTCTTTCTTTCTTTGGGAGAAAAGAAAACTCTCTTACTTAATAAATCTAGAAGGAATAATAGGACTAGAAAACCCCATTTGGTAATCATCAAAGTAATAATGTATTCGGGTTAAATACATTAACATATGCTAAAACTGGTGACAATTTGATGAGAGACAAGATAGTCACATGATCTCAAAGATTCTTGCCACAAAATAATTATTAATTATTTTATGATGGAGAACCTGGCAGACCCCTTCTTAACTACTGTGTTTCCCCGAAAATAAGACCTAACCGGAAAATAAGCCCTAGCCTGATTTTTCAGGATGATATCCCCTGAACATAAGCCCTGATGCGTCTTTTGGAGCAAAAATTCATATAAGACCCAGTCTTATTTTCGGGGAAACACAGTAAGTGATAAAAGTTAATGAAACAAAATGACATCATATGCCTCCTCATATGATGCCTGGAGAATCACTACTGTGATTTACCTGCCAAAATGTATAAATTATAAAGATACATCTGACAAAACCTCATAATTGAGGAATGTTCTCAAAGCAACTGGCTTGGGCTTTTCAAAACTATCAAGGTCATGAAAGATAACTGAGAGACTGTTCCAGGTTGAAGAAGACTCGAGAAACGTGACAACTAAACATAACACATAATCCTGGATTGAATCCTGGACCTGTAAGGGACATTATTGAGACAAGTGAGCTCTGAATTAGGTCTGTAAATTAGATGATATTATTGGATCAATGTTAATTTCCTAGTTTTGATTGTTGTATTATGTCATTGCACTCAAGAAATATAAACTGAAATATTAAAGGGTAATGGGGCATTATGTCTACAATTTATTCTCTAATGATTCAGAAATAATAATAAGTGTAGGATCAAGGTGAACAGTATATGGAAGCTCTGTGTACTGTTTTGCAACTTTTTTTGTAAATGTGAAATTATTTCCAAATAAAAAGTTTTTAAAATGAAAAACTGTAAATATAATATTGTATATTAGCTATATTTAATTAAAAATATTTTTTAAAAATGAAAAACTGTGGCAGTTTATTTCCCAAAGAGCTCTAAGAACAGCAAAGTGCCCAAACACCTGTGGGATTAGAAGATTTAGGGAAAACAAAACAAAAATACTCATTTCAGTTATTTATGGCTGCATAATAAACCATTTCAAAATGGAGTGGCTTCATTGTATTATCTGTCATGACTCTGTGGATTGATTGGCCTCAGCTGGGCAGTTCTGTTCCATGTGACATCAAATGGGGACTGCACGAGGTTGGAACATCCAAGATGGCACACTCACATGCCTTGGTGAGGATAGCAGGAAAGCTGGGCTCAGATGAGCTACTGGAATGGCTGGCCTTCTTTCTCCATGCAGTGTCAGGGTCTCTCCTTTCTACATGACCTCTCTAAGTCACTTCTCCACGTGACCTCTTCAGCAGGACAACCAGACTTCTTACATGGCAGTTCGGACTCTTTTCAAAAGTGCAAAAGCGAAAGTTGCCCAGTACAGCTGACCCGTGAATAACTCAGGGGTTAAGGGTGTCAACCCCCCACACAGTCAAAAATCCGTATATAACTTTTGATTCCCCCAAAACATAACCACAGTATTCTTTTTTTTTTTTTAAGATTTTTTTTTTTTTATTGGGGAAGGGGAACAGGACTTTATTGGGGAACAGTGTGTACTTTCAGGACTTTTTTCCAAGTCAAATTGTTGTCCTTTCAATCTTAGTTGTGGAGGGTGCCGTTCAGCTTCAAGTTGTTGTCCTTTCAGTCTTAGTTGTGGAGGGCGCAGCTCAGCTCCAGGTCCAATTGCCCTTGCTAGTTGCAGGGGGCGCAGCCCACCATCCCTTGCGGGACTCGAAGAGTTAAACCACCAACCTTGTGGTTGAGAGCCCACTGGCACATGTGGGAATTGAACGGGCAGCCTTCGGAGTTAGGAACCCAGAGCTCCAACCGCCTGAGCCACTGGGCCGGCCCAACCACAGTATTCTTAAGACTTAGGTCTGGAATCTGTCCAATGTCACTTTCACTGTAGTCTATAGGTTGAAAGGAAACAAAACAAAAAAGTAGGGAGATGTTCAAACACAAAAAAAGTATATGAGTTTTCACGTACCCATTGTCTAGCTTCAAAATTTTGTATGACATTTTAAATTTAATTTAAATTATTAGTCATTAAAAAAAATTAGTCACAAGACCAATCCAGAGTCTATGTGGGAGAGGACTACACAAAAGCATGAATAACTGGAAGTGTATTAAGGGCCACATTTGCAGCTTAGCTACCATACCACCACAGCTAATTTACCAGTCTCCTTGCCAGAAATTTGTTGTATTTTAAAATCATATTAAATAAGTCTTAGAAAAGCCAAATATGAACCAAAGCAAACTAGATTGAAGCTGAGAGGTGCTATATATAATCTCTTCTTCCTTCTGTCTGACCAGTAAATAACTTTGTGGTTGTTTCTAGTGGTTTTTAAAAATTTACTTTCTCTTCTCATTATAACCTTGTCATATGTGAGCAATAAACTAACTACCTTGATTATATTTTTATTAACTCTGTAGATTTCAAGGATAGGTTGAAATAACCAAATGAATTTAGATCATAATGTTCTTCCACTATGATGAACTGAAGTTTCACCAGCTTTACTGAGATTCGATTTAAATACTATGAAAATTATACAAGTATACAGTTCAATGTTTTTTCCATATGCTTACAGAGTTGTGTAACCATTACCACAATCAATTTTTTTTTTTAATTGGGGAAGGGGAACAGGACTTTATTGGGGAACAGTGTGTACTTCCAGGACTTTTTTCCAAGTCAAGTTGTTGTCCTTTCAATCTTAGTTGTAGAGGGTGCAGCTCAGCTCCAGATCCAGTCGCCGCTGCTAAGTTGCAGGGGACGCAGCCCACCATCCCTTGCGGGAGTCGAACCGGCAACCTTGTGGTTGAGAGGACACGCTCCAACCAACTGAGCCATCTGGGAGCTCAGCAGCAGCTCAGCTCAAGGTGCTGTGTTCAATCTTAGTTGCAGGGGCAGAGCCCACCATCCCTTGCAGGGCTCGAAGACTTGAACTGGCAACCTTGTGGTTGAGAGCCCACTGGCCCAAGTGGGAATCGAACCGGCAGCCTTCGGAGTTAGGAGCATGGAGCTCTAACAGCCTGAGCCACCGGGCCAGCCCCCACAATCAATTTTTTCACAGTCAATTTTAGAATATTTTCATCACCCCCAAAAGAAACCTGCTACCTGTTTTCAGTCATTCCCCAGTCTACCACCTCCACTCCCAGTCTTAGGCTCCAGTGATCTACTTTCTGTCTCTATTGATTTACCTATTCTGGACAATTCATATGAATGGAATCATACAGTATGTGGTCCTTTGTGACTGGCTTCTCTCAATCAGCAAGTTTTCAAGGTTTATCCATGTTGTAGCATGTAGCATGTATCGGTACTTCATTCCTTTTTGTTGCTGAATAATATTCCATTGTGTGGTTATACCACCTTTTGTTTATCAGTCAGCTGTTCATGGGCATTTCGACTGTTTCCATTTTTGGGCTATAAAGAGTAATGCTGCTATAAACAATCATGTTCATGTTTTTGTGTGGTCATGTGTTTTTATTTCTTGAGTTGATATCTGGGTCCATTAATATTTTAATATATTTTATAATGTATTGATTTTATAGATTTAATTAATTTATACAATTAGTTAATTACGTATAATTAATTATATTTATATATTTGATTTAATATATTTTATTAACATACCTGGATCCATTGATATTTTTATGAGAAAATGAATGGGTTTTTTTTCAGTTATTAAACTTCATCTCTCTAATATAGAGTGAACTGCAAACAATAGTCCATTTGGGGGAAGGGTATTAGAGAATTTGATGGGAACTTTATTCAAAACATAGAGGAACTTAAGCCCTTAGATACTGAAGTGTAACTGCATGGTTTAAAAATCTTGATTCTACCACTTACAACATATGTGACCTTAGGCAAGTTACTTAACCTCTCTGAGCTTCAGTTTCTTTGTCTGCAAAAGGAAGGAAAATATAATAACTACTTCATAAGATTGTTGTGAGGATTAAATCAAATACCTCTAACCCTAGTGCAGGGCACATTGTAAATATGTATTAATTGTTAGTAATTATTATCAATAATTTATATGTTGCTATATTTTTACATTTTTTGTAATGAACATACATTGCTTTTGAAAATTTAAAAACAATTTTAAAATGTGTGAAGTCAACCTTAATTTTGCATATTTACTACCTTAAATGCATTCTTACATTTAAAATCATGGTTTAAGCTGGAAAATAGAGATTTGACTCTACTTTCTTGGTGTCTGTGTTTTAGATTAGCTGAGGAAATGGAGATCTCAATTGTACTTTTCCATTTTATAAACCAAGGAGGGAGAATTTCCTGGGCAAAAATATTCATGAAGCTGTGGCACCATTTATACCAAAATTGATCCTGAAACAAATACTAACAACATTAAATTTCCTAGTCTATACAGGGTTGCTTTCATTATTCCATTGATCATTTGGGTCTTTGAAGCAAAGCTTTTCTAACTAAATTTCTTTTTGACCCTTAAGGCATTTTGTTTTAGTACAAAGAAACTCTTTTAATAACCTCGCATCTTGCCAAAGGTTCTGTCTCATCTCCCTATAGCTGATTTGAGCATTCCATTTAAATTCGTTGCCTATAAAATTAGTAATTATATATTATTTCTCTAGTGACTCCAATCTTAAATAATGATATCCCTCCAATAAGGCTTGTTCTATTTATAGGGCTTAAAGAGAAATTAGATTTTTAAGAGAAAATAACAGCAATACTAAAAGTAATTATTAAAATTTACTCTAGAAGCCATACTTTGGCTTGTTTTCTACTGTTTTATTCATGTTTCTGGTCAAAACAGGGGTACCGAATGAGGAGTTTGTGAGGTCCTCACTCTGGCTTCTCTCACCCATGCTTGGATTCAACAAGTAGCCACTCACTAGTATCTCTAAACAGTATACCAGGGCCATTTTCCAGACCTCAGGAGACCTTGTAAGTACCTATAAGGTAACAAGTACTGTGCTCAAGGCTATCTTTATGTGTCTTCATGTAACAGCTTTATTGAGCTATAATTCATATACTCTGCAATTTATCCGTTTAAAGTATACAGTTCAATGGTTTTAGTATATTCACAGAGCTGTGCAACCATCATCACCACAATCAATTTTAGAACATTTTTATCACCCCAAATAGAAACTCCATACCCATTAACAATACTCCCTTTTTCTCCCCAGCCCTAGGCAACCACTGATCTAGTTTCTGTGGCTACTAATTTACATATTCTAGAAATTTCATATAAATGGCATCATGTAATATGTGGCCTTTTGTGTCAGACTTCTTTCATTTAGCATGTTTTCAAGGTTTATCCGTGTTATAGTCTGTATCAGTACTTCATTCCCTCTTATGGCTGAATAATGTCCCATTGTACCCCATTTTGTTTATCCATTCATCAGTTGGTAGACATTTGTGTTATTTCCACCTGTTGGTTATTGTGAATAACACTGCTATGAACATTCATGTGCAAGTTTTTGTGTGAACATATGTTTGCTTTTCTCTTGGGTATATACCTAAGAGTGGGATTGCTGGGTCACATGGCAACTCTATATTTAACCTTTTTAGAAACTGCCAGACTCTTTTCCAAAATGACTGCAACATTTTTACATCAGGCTTATCTTATGATCTGCTTGGTATAGGGTTAATTGTTGTTCTATTTGGGTATGGTCTTGGAAACAGGCCGTTGTTGTAAAGGTAAGAAATTTCTGTCAAGATTCTCATTATATTATGATCTGAACTTAGCCATCAGAAGAGTTTGGTGTTTCCAATAGTTTTGTCTTTTTTCATTAAAGTTTATTGGGGTGACAATTGTTAGTAAAGTTACATAGATTTCAGGTGTACAATTCTGTATTACATCATCTATAAATCTCATTGTGTGTTCTCCACCCAGAGTCAGTTCTCCTTGCATCACCATATATTTGACCAACAGCTTTTAAAATAAGGTGATTAGCATTCTTCTGTCTAGAGAGAAAGAAATTATATTATTTATCAAGTTTCCAGAATTCTATAGACTGTTATAGAACACTTTCCTCTTCTTACCCTAAGAGGCTGAGTGGGCTTTAGGGGCAGGTGGAGCAAGGCATAGTGGTATAAATTAAGGGGCAGTTGCAGAAGAAAGTATGTCCCCCTTATCATAAGGAAATTCTTCTCACTTACCACCTCCCTGGTTGCAGAAGTCCAAAATTCATATGAGCTAATCAATTTTTATTATAGTCATTCACACCTTAGCCCAAATTACTTTAACAATCACACTTTCTTTCTGGTTAAGTACAGTTGGCTCAAACTAAGGTGTTCTGATAATAGAGGAGGTCCTAAAAAAGAGATGGAAAAGGAGTAATTTTACAGCCTAAAAAGGGGACTGAATACTATAAACATTCCATTTATTAGATCATCTACTCCGCATAACAACTCCATGAGATAGACACTATTATTTTAACTTTAAAAGAAAGGAAAAAGGCTCAAAAAGTTAAGTAACTTACTGAAGTTCCTACAGGTATGTGGAGAGCTGGGATTTTAAATCAAATCTGAGTCCAAAAAATAAGAGCATCCTCATTCTACTCTGGAGAGAGAGCAGACCGTGGAGTTGGGGGTGGGGGGGGTGGGGGGGGAGCTGGCAGGGAGGGAATGTAGAGAGTAGGGGTGTGCCAAAACCAAACTTTGCCTTCTCTACAAATTTTTTGTATGTCCCTGGTTGCCACACCACTTGCTGGCAGCACCCCGCGACCCCCAGTGGCTCAGCTGTGCAGAAGTGCTAATGAGTCTGTAAAGACTTCCCAGCTGACGGGAGCTACTGTGTTTGACTAAGTTAGGTTTCCAGCAACTGCTGCTGCCTGGGCCACACGCGCGCCAGCAAAACTTCCTTATTTGGAAAAGTCTTTTCCATCCTATTTGGGCAGAAAGAATACAATCTCACATTTTAGAAAAACAAAATGCTTTGGCCTACATCTGAAGGGGCACTTGAAAACACAAAAAGACAGAAATGCCAAAAAAAAAAAAATAAGTATATTTCAAATACTTGGCTCAAGTGGAAGGTGGGGGAAAGGGGGTGCTTCATCTGAGAGTTCAAGGAACATTCACAAACCCTTTTTTCTTTAACTCCAGAAGCTGTTCTAGTTAGCAATGAGCTTTGAATCACTTTTTATTGGAGTTAAGAAAATGTGTATTTGAAATTATCTATGCTACTGAAGCTGGAAGGGATATACTTTCCCAGCTTCAATAGCATAAATAGTGGCAGAAGAATATACTTTCTCAGGTATGTGTTAGCACTTCTTCTCACACCCTGAGCAGGGGTCATATTTGAAAAGGCAGGCCCAAGCAGATATTTGCAGGATGGGCCAGTGGGATCAGCGTGAGTCTTAGCTCCTGTCATTCCTGGAAATTTCCCTGGCAGCAGCTTGTGAGATAGACGATAAGAGAAGACTTCAGTCAAGCCTCAATTCTGCCACTAAATTGCTGGGTGAACTGGGCTGTTTACTTAACTCTGGGTGGACCGCAGTTTGCTCTTCTCTGAGGAGAGGATGGACTAAATGGTCTTTCCAGAACTGACTTTCTAATGTATGATTTCCCTGATTGTGGAAAGGCCTTGTCTAAGCTAAAGTGTGCAGTAGAAACCATGGGTTTCTGATGCTCTCTATACCCACCCTCATTTCCTAACTTCCCTCCTGGTACCCTCATGCCCTCAGTCCTTCTGGAGCTCAGGCCTGTTTTGCTTCCTGGAGTGACCTTCCACAGGACCCACTGGTATTCAAAGCCCAATGAGCCCACTATCCTCCCCAGTGTTTATCAAATCTTATCTGTCCCTTGTTTCATTCTCCCAGAATCTGTTCTCCCCTCAACCCCCAGCCCTGAGTGATGATGGCTAAATCAGATAAAATAACCCTCATTGACACTTGCGAACATGTAAGTCCTCTCACACACATTATAAATAATCAGAATATACATGCTCCCCCCTCCAAGTTCCTAATATCTGCATGATTCATTTATGTGGAAGGAGAGTGTTGGTCTCCTGTGCCCCTCAAATTACATTAAGGTTGGATAGCTTTCTGTGATCGGGGAGACTTGGGAGAAGTTGTCTTATCTTGGCAGGAATATTTTAAACTCAAGATGGAGATTTTGTTTTCCTCTGCATTAATCTGCAGCTAATGCGAGTGAATATTATCCTTGTTTAATTACATCCACTAACCAACTGACACAACTTCCCTGGGGAAGAAGCTTATCCGACTCTGACTCATGCTTTACAGCATGTTGGATTTGAGGAAATGGATAATATACGCCCTGCTGGCTTTGGAATTTTAAACAGAAACCCACATTCGGTTGAGTCTCCGGCTTACTCCCAAATATGGGAGAATGTGTGTCCCAGCCGCGGTTGCAGGAGGCAAGCAAGCTCAGTGTGACAAAAGGCAAAACCCACGGAGTATGCTGAGCGCCAGGTTTGAAGTGCCAGAGCCAGAGCCAGCATCCACTTAAAGGAAAAGGAACAACCCCAGGAAGCAGGAGGCAGGCCACAACCCCTAAGGACTCTGTCCCTTTTCTAGAGTTACCTTGATGATGTTACGGCAGTGAATGTTTTATTAAAAGTGAAACGCATCGCCAGCACCAGGGACTAAAGAGAAGCATCGTCAAGGCTTTAGAGCAGTGCTCACAGACACAGCATGTCAGAACAGGAGGTGAAATGATTCCAGCCTTGTGCTGAGCTGGTGAGGTCACCCTGGACCCAGATCATGGTGAAAAACCCTCTGGGGGCCAGTGTGCCCCAGGATACTCTGAGAATTAAAGATGTTACCAGGATAGAACTAATTGGGGTAATTGGTCTAGTGTCTGAGCTGAAGGTGCAGGGAGCAGTATCCCAGAGCAGAACGCGATGGCTCCTCAGCTGGAGGCCAAATAAGAAAAGGTTCCCAGTCCCCCCTTCACCGCTGCCACTCCATGGCTGAGCTTCTGCCCACACCCCCTAATGCTCCATGTGCCCACTTACAAACTCTTCTCCTTCAGGGCTGTCCTTCTTCTTTCTTAGAAAAAAATCTTTGTTTTTATTAAATATATATGTGTGTATGTGTGTTCTTTGAAAAATATATAGAAATGTAACAATAACAGCTCCCATTTATGGAGCATTTTCTTTGCATAAGACACTATATTAAGGCACTTAATGTGCATCATTTTATTCAAACTTCATAATATCCCTATGGAGTCGGTTTATTTTTATCTGCAGATGAAGATTAAAGATTACAGATATGAAGATTAAAGTTCAGACAGGTGAAGTAACTTGTCCAAACTCACATAGCTAGGATGGGGCAAAGGTGAGATTTGAACCTAAATATTTGTTCTCCACAGGCCGTGTGCTTAAGTATGACATATGCTGCCTTAAAAAGTACAAGGAAGAGAGAAAATATCAACGCCAATCCACCACTCAAATATTACCCCTGCTGTTGTCCTTCCAGACTTCTCTTTATATACATGTGTATGGTGTTTATTTTAACATGATTTTAATAGAATAAAATCTGAGGTTGGTTAGGCTTCTAGGAAAAGGGAGAATGAGTCACCCAATGTCATTTATTCAGATTTCTCTTCCCCTTGAAAAGCTCTAGCTCAGGGAGCCTGCACTTGGCTCAGTCCCAAGCCCTCTGCTCCTGTCTCCAAAAAGCTTGTGTGTCTTGGTGGGTGTGTCATGCCAAGCACACAGTAGGCACTCAATTAATTCTCCCCAGTTCTATCATCAGAGATAGATTCTTCTGTGATCCTTGGCCTCTGCTCCAGTGTAGGTATTTGAGAGCTGTGGTTCCTTCCCTCTCCGGCTGGTGTTGGTGTTGGTGTTGGAGCCAAAAAAGGAACCGACTGTCCCCAATGAGCCTAGAAATACAGGCATCACTTTGGGGAGCAAAATTAATGCTACTACTGCTGCCTTAGGACTGCCATTTTAAAACCCTTGCTGAATTTGTTATCCTGGTCTTTCTCATGGCTGCTGATGAGGAATGAAGCCCGGGCAGAGATAGTCACAGGTGAGGTTGGATATATGTGTTGTGGGAGTGGGAGAAATAGAGCAGGGCCCAGATTCAACGGCACTTCTGGAACTCATATGAGCTCCTGTCATTTGGTCCATCCAGACCTCAGGGGTCTGCAGAATCACCCACAGCCGATGAAGGGACTAACTTTGGGGGCAGTGACATTTCCCTGCTTCTTTGTCAGACCTCAGCTGAACCAGCAGAGCAAACGCTTGTCACATCAAAGCAGATCATGACAGCAGCTAATAGGGACTCAGGAAACCTGTCTTTCCTTCCTACCTCCCACTAACCAGCACCTGCCCTGCCACACACACAAACACACACATTCTCTAAACAAAAATTTAAAAGATATATTTTAAAGTGGTAAATTTTATGTTATACATATTTTACCACAACTTAAAAAAAAATGCCAACCTAAGTTAAATATTCTATTCTCTCTTTTTTCCTATGTCTGTATATTCCTAGTGGTTTTTTTCCCCAAGCGCTGTAATTCACGTTATTTCATGTGATCCCCTCAATTTATGATATAATAAGAGTGGCTGTCATTAGATCCTTATACCAGGGATTACTAATTTTTTTCTTTTAACTTTTTGTGGCAGTATAACATATACAGAAAAGTGCACAAATCATAAACATACAACTCTATAAATTTTCAAAAGGCAAACACCCCATGTAACCAACACCTAAATGAAGAAGCAGAACATCACTAGCTCCCCAAAAACCCCCTCTTGATCCCTCCCAGTCACTAATCCTCAAGGGTAACCCTATTCATAGATTTAAAGTATAGATTAATGTTTCCTGTTTTTGAACTTGACGTAAATGGAATCATAAATATGCACTCTTTTATATCTGGTGTCTTCCTCTTAATGTTAAATTTGTGATATTTATCCTTATTGTTGTATGTACTTATAGATGATTTAATCCCATTGCTGTATAGTACTCCATTGTGTGAATTCAACATGATTTACTTATTCATTCTATTGTTGGTGGAATTTGAATTGTCTCTGGTTTTCAGCTATTACAAATAGTGTCCTTATGAATATACTTGTACACGTCTTTTGGTGAACATGTGTATTTCTAGAAATGTAATCACTTCTCACAGGATACGTATAGGTTCAACTTTGGTAGATATTGCCAAACAGTTTTCCAAAGTGGTTGTACCAATTCACATTCCCAATAGCAATGTATGGACATTCCGGTTGCTCCACTTAGTGTTTTTTCTTTTTTATTTAGCCATTCTGGTGGATGTGTAGAAATATCCTATTGTGCTTTTCATTTGCATTTTCCTGGTGATTAGTGAATTGAATAACTTTTCATATATTTACTAGCCATTTGGATATTCTAGGGACTTTTGCAAGTTTTTTTCCTGGTTATTAAAGTAATAGAAGTTAATTGAAGAAGGTTTGGCAAATACAGAAAGAAATCATGATAGATTTATACCATGTCCATTTAGCTAAACTGGAACTATGCTTTTCAGAATTCCTTTCCTTGTCTGCTTCTGGTCTAGGGTTGGCCACAAGAAAATTTGCACAAGATTTGGAGGGCAGAAGCAAAACATCCATGTTTATGCTCAGAAGGTCAGTACAGAGTCAGGTGCAGTTACAGCTCATACACGTCATCTCAGATCTACTGGCTCACATTGTTTCCGTGGGACAGCAATTGGGCCCATGTTTCCTTCAGTTCCAACCTTCAAAACTCATCCTATAGCTTTCAACTCCTGGGCCAAATATGTGTTTAGCTACATGACAAAGGACTCAGCTCCTTTTGCAAGTCACCCACATCATAGAAGTTGGAGGTTTTGGAGGAAACAAGAGAATGATACAGGCCTCAATTCACCTTCGTGGGCACCACATCAATCTTGCAGGGTCCAGTTTGTCCTTGCTGTTCCATACTTCATGTCTATTCTCCTTCCTGACTACTTGCCCTCCAGACTTCAGGTCCAGCACCAGAAGCATAAGCAACAGTCACATACAAGCTGTTTAACCAGCTCCCACAATTGCATTAACATCAAATCCCTATAATAAACCTCTTTCTCTGTCATCCCTACTAGTTCTGCTTCTCTGATTAAACCCTGACTGATACAAGCATTAAGAAGAAAAGCAAATTCACCTGTAATCCCACACCCAGCGGGGACCGCTGTTAACATTTCAATGTGCATTCTTCCTGCCTGAAATATTTCAGTTGAAGAGAATGAGCCCCGGAGAGATTAAAGACTGCTCAGGGCTCCACTAGCTGGTGGCAAAGTTAAGCCTTCAGAAGTCTGGTTTCATCCCTGCTAATTTGGTACTGCTTTCACCATGTCTCAGAATCCGAGTGACCCTTTACTCCTCCATCCTTCCTGGATGCCCCTAGTTCTGAACACAAGCTCTGAGCCTGTGAGAGACGGTTTCAGGCACATTTTCCTGGGCTTTACAGACACCTACTTTTATAGCTTCCCCATTTTGTTCTGACCAAATTGCAGGAGTTCCACCTTTCTGTTCCTCTTCAGAAAAAAAAAAAAAAATGTCTTTTACAACTCCAGTCATTGTGTCATCCTCTTCCTGAGAACTGACTGAGAAGTGATGGCCACCAGGGGGCCAGAGAGAGTCCTAAGGCCTGCTCTTCCCATCAAACATAGCTCCCCAGATATCAGCTAGAGATGTAGTCCTTTGATTTTAAACATTACTGTCTCAAGAATTCTGTTTTAAAATATAAGTACTCCTGAGAGAGGTAACACATAAAATTCTTAATTTTTCATAAGGAATGATTCCCCACATGCAGTGATAAGTGATATGGTGTAAAAGGCTTTCGTAGCGAGCAGGCTGGGCAGGGAGTGGCCGGGCAGAGAAGCTCAACACAAATGGTGCCTACCTTGCAATGTGGCTGAGACTTCCTGGACTCTGAGTTTCACAAGAACAGAGTCAAAGGGGTTTTTCTGCTCACAGTTGAGACTTGGGCTTAGGCTCTGCTCCTTACCTGGAGGATGGACCTGTTAGGAAGACAGATTTGCTTCCCTGAGAAGAACAGAATCAAAAAAGGAGCAACTAGAGATGGAGTGTAATAGAAACTAGAGATGATGAGAAGAAACTGGTGACACGCTGTCGCAGCACAGTAGTTCTGCCTGGCTAGTTTCTTGAAGAGGAACAAAAAGTGGATGTTGTAGTTAAGGTTTCTCGCTTTTTTTTTTTTAAGATACTGTTGGCCTCTTTCCTGATATGCTCCTGTCACTGCCCCCCACCCCCAAGTGGAAAGGACATTTACCCCACGTGCTGGCTACTGAGCTGGGTGCCCCAGACTGGCAGGGAGGCTACAGCCCAAAGCACAAGACTGCCCAGGAGTAACATTATCCTGTCAGGGCTAAACAAGGAACTGAGTGTTTAGAATAACTTCAAGAAAGTCGTGGGCGTTTCCTCTGTCAGGGAAACAAGAAACCACAGTGAGATAATGGATAGCTATATTCAGGTCACAGATTATCAGCTGCCACTGCTGCTTCCTGTTCAGAATTCTATGAAACTTCTTTCTAGTCACTGGAGTCTCATGGATTCTGAGAATGTGACATTTAGTGATGTGGGGTTTGGGAGCTCTGCCTGAAAATCTGACATACCCCAGAGATGGAACTGTTCTTTTGGGGCGAGGCTTGAGGGGCCTGTTCCTGGTGGAGTGCGTGGTGGGTGAGGGACCAACGGTGAGAATAACTTTTACTGAATTCTTAGTATTTTTCAGGCTCTTGCACTAAGAGGTTTTTGTGCACTATCTCATCTGATTCTTAGAACCACCTTATGCAAAAGACAAGTGTTGGAGATGACATAGAGAGAATAGAACGCTTATGCCCTGTTGGTGGAAATGCAAAATGGTGCAACCACTGTGGAAAACAGTGTGGCAGTTTCTCAAAAAATAATTAAAAATAGAACTACCATATGATCCAGCAATCTCACTTCTGGGTATTTTCCCAAAAGAATTAAAATCAGGATCTTGAAGAGTCACCAGCGGTCCTACACATATGTTCATTGCAGCACTGTTCACAATAGTCAAAACATGGAAATAACCTAAATGTCCCCTGAAGGTGAATGCATAAAGAAAATTTTTGTATGTACATCCAGTGGAATATTATTCAGCCTTAAAAAGAAAGGAAATCCTCAAACTTTGCAACATGGTTGAGCCCTGAGGACATTCTGCTAAGTGAAATAAGCCAGTCACAGAGGACAAATACTGTATGATTCTACTTATATCAGGTATCCAAAATAATCAGACTCACAGAAGCAGAGAGTTGAATAGTGGTCGCCAGGGGCTGGAGGGGGAAATGGGGAATTGCCAATCAATAGGATTAAGGTTTCAGTGATGCAAAATGAATAAGTTCTAGAAATCTGTTATATAGCATCATACCTATAGCTAACAATATTGTCTGGCATACTCAAAAATCTGTTTAGGGGTTACATCTCATGTTAAGTATTCTTGCCGCAATAAAATTAAAATTTAATTTAAAAACCACCCTATGAGAGGGGTACTATTATTATCCCCCTTCTATAATTGAGACAAAGGGATCAGAAATGTTATGTAACTTGCCTGGGGGTGGGGGTTTAAGGGAATGGGGAGTCACAGTGTTAGAACTGGGGACTGGGAACCAGAATCAAGACTTCTCTCTCTCTCTCTCTCTCTCTCTCTCTCTCTCTCTCTCTCTCTCTCTCTCTCTCTCTCGGTACTTTATTGAGCTATCACTTACATACACTTAATATGTATACACCCATGTGACCACCACCCAGATCATAATTAGAATATTTTCATCACTCTCAAAACTTCCTTCATGCCCCTTTCCAGCAAATACCCAGTGCCCCTGACTCCCAAGGTAACCAATATTCTGACTCTGTCTTCACAAATTTGTTTTATGTATGTATGCTTGAGCTTCATGTGAATAGAATCATACCCTTATATCTGGCTTCTTTTGCTCAAAACAGTGAGTCTAGGGTTTGCCCACATGGTTACATGAGTAGGTTTTTTTCCTTTCAATTGCTGAATAGTATTCCATTTTATGAAAATACCACCCAAGTTATTTATCTGTCCTCTTGTTGATAATATTTAGGTTGTTTCCAGTTTTAGGCCATTTTGAATAACACTGCCATGAACATTCTTCTTAGGCAGGAATATGTTTAACTTTATAAAATACTGCCAAACAGTTTAGTTGTTCCACATTCTTGTCAGCACATGGAATTGTCAGTCTTTTCACTTTAGCCATTAGAGCAAGTGTGAGAATCAGCTTTCTGATTCCAAAGCCCATGCAGCATCTTAAATCTCTCGAGGATATAGGATCCTCCTACATCCATGGCTCCATCTTGGGTGGGAACAAGTGGCGTAGGTACCATTTATATGCTGGCAACAAGGATGGAAAATGGTTTCCTGGAACACCTGGGTGCCAGGAAATCTGTCACCTCAGACTTGGTAAATAGATCAAGGAAAGAAACTTAAGGACTAAATTTTCTTCTCCATTCACCTCTATGAGAACACTACAAAATCCATTCACTCTTTGTTCATTCACTCCTTCATTCATTTTTATTACAAAAGTAACACATGGTACACTGTAACACATTCAGACAGTACAGAAATGTAAAAATAAAAAGGCAGAAATCTTCCATGTAGGTATGCATATATGTGTGTATACAAATTTTAAAAAAGAAAAATGAAACTGTACTAGATGTGTTCTGTAACTTGCTTTTTTAACTTAATAGCTCATGGACATCTTTCTATATCAGTAAATACATGTCTACCTCATTCTTCTGGATGCTTGTATCGTATTCCATTGAATCATGTACCGCGATTTAGATGTTTTCCTAACCCTCATTCTCTATACATTCAATAAATACTTATTCAGCGCCAATAGGAAAAATTAAATAAAGTGTGGGGCTTGCAATGACAGGTTTATCCCAGAATACTATGGGAGCCCAGGGGAGACCCACAGACTGGGAAGCCTGTATCTGACAGGACACATAGCATTGAGGATGGAACAGAAAAGCGTGAACTAAAAGGCCAGCTTCCCAGCACTCTCCCTCCCACCCAGGCCTTGGATTTCAAGGCAGGACCCAGGACCCCCAAGGGGAGCTTTGGGAATGTAAGCTGAATGGAGCAAGCAGTTTGCTTTAGATTAATAAATTGATTTTGCAGAAACAGGAAATTTCTCTCATACTTTAAGTCCTGAAATAGAAGAAATATGCTGGGATGCACTGGGATTTAGGGAATTTGGTTAACACTGTGAAGTAAATTTGATGTGCATTTTGAATCCGACAATCTCAACGTGAACTATTACACATTTCTCAAAAGGGCTTTCATTGAAAATCAAGGAATGGCCACAATCAAGAAACATTCACACAGTAATAAAACAGAGAGAAGAAAACACCTCTAAGTATTGCTGGTCTCAGAGGTGCAGGAAACAGAACCCTTCTTTCTCTGTTGGGGAGACTGACAATCAGGCAGCCCAGAGAGGCCAGTGCAGCCTGGCCCAGCCTTCCTCTTTAGCCTGGCTGCCCAATTTTCCCCTGACAGTGGCGCTGCTTTTCTTCCAACCCAGCAACTGTCTACCTCAGGGCCTCCACACATACCTTCCCTTTGGCTGAAAGGCTCCTTCTCTTCCAGGCCCCCAGTCTACCTAGTCTATTCCTATTCCTCTTTTAATTCTCAGCTTCATGGAGGCTGTCTCTGAATGCCCAGTAGAAATCAGGTTCCTCTGTCTACATTCTCCGACAACCCTGTTCTTTTCCTTCAGAGAAATTACCAGTTACAATAATATATTGTGTGATTATTTGTTTAGTAATAATGTCCTCCAATAGGACCTGTGTCTGTTTTGTTCATAGCTGAATTCTTTTTGTTCATAGCTGAATGTCTGATACAAATTAATATCCAATAAATATTTGTTGAAAGAATGAATGCTTTCAAGGGCAATCTCTATCAAAATGGTAAATGTAGTACCATTTAAATGACTACATTTACATGGTACTACATTTACATGGTAAATGTAGTACCATGGTAAATGACTTAGCCATCCTACTGAAAGAATCTATCCTACAGAAATAACACAACTGCAATAAGGTATAAGTGCAAGTGTATTCATGGACACACCATTTGTTGTAGCAGAGGTTTAGAACATGCCCACATATGGTACATCATTCAATGGACTACTATGTAACCATTCAAAAGAATGACAAATATATACATTTACTGATATGAAAAATGGCAAGGGAGGGATGAATAGGCACAGCACAAAGGATTTTTAGGGCAGTGAAACTACTCTGTATGATACAAAAATCATGGATATATGTTATTATACGTTTGTCAAAACCCATAGAAGCTCACCAAGAGTGAACTTTAATGTAAACCATGGACTTTGGGTGATAATGACATTTCAGTGTAGGTTCATCAATTGTAACAAATGTACAACTCTGTGGTGGCATGTTGATAGCTGGATACATGTCTTATATTAATATATTATATATGCTTGATTGACTTATTTTCATTTCTTTTTCAATGTCTTTGAGCTGGCGCTGACTTTTACTTTCTTTTTTCAACTTTCATTTCGGAATAATTTAAGTTTTACAGAACAATTGCAAAGTTAGTACAGAGAGTTCCTATACAGCATTTACCCAACTTGCCCTCATATTAACAAATTACATGTACTTAAAAAACTGTCCATTTGTCAAAACTAAGAAATTAACATGAGAACAGTGCTATTAACCTAAATACAGACATTATTTAGACTTTACCAGTTTTCCCACTTATGTCCTTTTTCTGTCCCAGGATACCACACTGCATTCAGACAAATAAGTTTTCACAAATTTCACTTGTTTCTTAGGTTTCTCCTTTTCTGTCCCTACCACAGATAGCACTAACACGGGCTCAGAGGGCCTTCGAATGAAGGCACTTTTTCTGTCTCCTTGCTTTCAGGCTAAATGTTTGTTGTCCTTATGTGATTCTCCACAGACTGCCTTTGAAGACCCCATAGATATGAAGTACTTTGGTCAAACAAATCCTGCTCACGGTTCCCTCTAGTAGGGTAAGTTGGACAAATGTCTTCAATTCATGGTACATCACTTCATCATGGCAAGTAGGTGTCCTCTTTTACTTTTTCCCCATTCATTTCCCTCCTCATTTATTCTTCTCCCCGCACCATAAGAGACACTCACTATAGTGCGTTTAATGTGTGTCGTTGGGTATATAGGCCTTCCTGACAGAGAAACAGGGCTCTTTTGGGGATAGATGTGACTTTAGCCGACACAAATGGTATTATACCATAGATCTTATTGTATTTCTTTTTATGTGACACATGTTATTAAGATAGTTGTGTGGCTCAGGACATCTGGTTCATTGCGTCTGACTGCTGCACAGTACTGCAAAGCATGCATCCACACATTTCACTTCTCCATTTCTCCAGTGATGAACACCTAGGTCGCCTCCACCTACAATCCTCTGACAAATATGCTTATTTATCTTCCGTTAGGGACCTGTGTGAGTGAGATCATTGGCACTCTGGGAATAGCATATCAAAGTCATGAACCAGAGTCAGATGCCTTCCAGAATGGTTCTACAAGTTATTACTCCCACCAACAATGGTTCTCTTTTCCCCACATCCTTGCTAACACGTGGTAGGTAATATCTGACTTGTCTAACTTTCGCCAAGCTATGGACACAGAGTAATACCATGTTTGAATTTGCATTGCTCAGCTCACTTCTGAAGTTAAGCTTCTCTTCACACACTTGTCAGCCATTCTGATTTCCTAATCTCGCCATTGTTCACTTTTCCATTGGATTTCTGGTTGTTTTCTTGTTGAGCTGCAGGAGTTTCCTGTACATTCCAGATAGCAAACCTTTGCTAACACATGTCTCCTCCTGCTCTGTCTTGACGGGGCCTTATATTCCTCGGCCTGAGCTTACTCTCAGGGAATCAATGCTATTCACTTGATGAGATCCAACCTCTCATCCTTCGCTAAATCTCTCACGCTTTAGTCACCCTCCCTGATCCAGGAACAATGAAAGTATCCCTCCTTTTGTGAGCCCATTTGAAAAGTAGTCAGGTTGGGGTCATCTGTCTAGCCTGCCCTCCAAATTACCCATGTTGATTACTATAAAATGCAGGATAGTGGTTGCTTATGGGAGGAGAACAGGTGTTGTGATTAGGACAGGCACCCAGAGGAGCTTCTGGAGGTTAGCAAAGATTTATTTCTTAACCTGGGTGGTTTTGCCTTAAAATAATCAATTAAGCTATACATTTTGTTTGCATGGTTTTCTTTTTCTATGTTTTATTTTACATTAAAGGTATTAAACTATGACCTTCAGCTACCTTTGACATTTCACTACTCTTCTGATTGCAAGGCCAAAACCCATTTTTCACACAAATCCAGTTTCTGTCTAAGTCTAAGCAAAACTAATTCCTAGACACAGACTGCTCCAGAAATGGGCTTTTTCAGTGATTGAAAATCTGCTTTTCCTTTCTACTGTCCATTGGTAATACCAATCACCCTCCTGTTATTTAGCCATCATCTCTGTCCTGTGAAATCCACAACCATAACAAGAGCCTGTCAATCAACTAGCCAGGCTGACCCCAGTACACGAGTGGAGGAGGGCAAGCTTTCAGCAAGCCCTCAATCTGCCTCATGAACCTCAATTGTTAGCTCTGCCACAGTTCTTGATAAGCCCTGGGTAACATACAAAACAAAAGAAGGACGACAGAACTTGGGGAGGCTGCTTCCACTAGCAACTTAAGGGCCCCAAACTTCACACGTAAGTGTGCTTAGTCCATATGACGCTAAGCTGCTTTTTCTACAGTTTAAAATTTCCATGTGCAACATAGGATGAGAAACAAGGTGAAGGGGGGGAAGCAAGCTATGGTGGCATAAACTGCTTTACTCATGATGACTAAAACCTTGGTCTGTTTGAAGTAAGCCTTCACCAGACCTAGAAGTACTATTTTCCCAATAACCTGATACCAGCCCCTGTCACTAGCCACGGCAGCTGCACTAAGCTGTGGGCTCCCGTGGGTTATTTTTATCCCAAATACTCACTGGGACCCACTTGGTCACCAGTATATTCATAGAAGGGTTTGGGAGCCTGAATGGTTACCATCTCCCTCACAGAGATAAATGCCACATGGGCAAGAAGAATCACTTTTTTTTTTTTTTAAATTAACTGTCTGGGTAAGGCTACTTCATGCCCTCAGATCAAGGTTCTTTAGATCCAAAGCTCTGGATCAGAGAACTCAGCTGTGGCCAGGAGATCACAGCAAGGCTTCCTGTTCCCGCTTTCTGATTCAGAGAGTTCATGACCCAACCAGCTGCGTGGAGGAGGATGTCTGCCCTTCTCAGAGAGGCCAGGCCCTTTATGGTCACCATATGGAGACCGGAAGCAGAAGAGAAGAAACTGAGTCATTAATCTCTTACCCAGCAATGTATTTTTCTCCCTGGTCTCAGCCATCTTGCCCTTAGACCTGGACTTACCATCCTTCCTCATTACCATTATCAGAACAATTTCTTAAACCCAGAGCGTGGCATAAACAACCAGGAGCAGTCAGACCTTGTCTTCTTTGAGTTCCTTCGGACACCCAGGTCTTCACACTGCCCTCCAGACCATCCCATCCAGCCTTGCCTTTCCCAGCGAGAGTTCTGGGTTCTACCCTATCCTTGGTTGCCTTTCACCTCTGGCCCAGCAGAGGCCGCTAGAGTGATAGAGATGAAACCAGAGTAGGCAGGAGTCGTGAAAAAAGGGTTCCCACAGCCCAGGAGCAAGCATAATAACCTGTCCTTCAGATGCTCTGTGTTCAAGCACCCAGCTAGCACATGCACTCTGAGCTCCTGCTTGGAGCTCCCCTTATCCTTCTCAGAGGTGAAGATAGGGCCAGGGTACGTTCGTTTTAGTATGTAAAATATATGTTTATTACTTCATTTTTAAAGCCATTTATATATAAATATATATATCATGTTTCCCCGAAAATAAGACCTAGCCAGACAATCAGCTCTAATGCATCTTTTGGATCAAAAATTAACATAAGACCTGGTCTTATTTTACTATAATACAAGACCAGGTCTTATCTAACATAAGACCAAAAGATGCATTAGAGCTGATTGTCTGGCTAGGTCTTATTTTTGGGGAAACACTGTGTGTGTGTGTGTGTGTGTGTGTGTGTGTGTGTGTGTGTGTGTGTGTATAATTTAATGTCAAAACAAAGTTACTAAAATTGTTAAGTCTATTTCAAATGTTTATACTTAGCAAATTAAAGTTTGTGACCCTTCCCGCATACACTACCTACACACACACATACAATGCAACATAATGGTGCGATTCACAAGCTGCATAAAAATAATAATAATTTACAGCACAGTACAGTTGGCTTGGGCTGGTAATGGGATAAGTTTGGGATGTGTGTCTTCTGCTGATTCCAGTGGGTAAGGCTGTATAGCTCTATGATGATACATAACCCTACACATTTAAGGTCTGTATTTAAGGCCCTTCATAAATGCAAGGCCTTAGCCAAATGACCCTCCTAGTCCACTTTCCATTATCTACGCCCCCCTCCATGGACCAGACCTCAGTGAAATATGACACTAAGTGCAGGGTGGAGAAGAAAAAGAGGGGGGTTCAAAAGTCACTGGTTCCCCTCTTCTAGAGGGGGATCCCAACCTGTCACCCTCAGTGGAGAAATGCTCTCAGCAGGCTTGAGAAATACAGCTGGATAGTAAAAGGGAGGCTTCTCTGCTCCTGCCTGTACTCTGTACAAGCTTCATCCCCAAAGTCTCCACTCTAATTCATTATCCGCACCCCCCCGCACCTCCAGGCCCCAGAGCCTTTTCCTGTGTTTGTGTTATTTTTCTCAGAGCAGGAAGTCTTTCTGGAAATCCTCCAGAAATTCAACATCCTCCTCCTGACCCAGGGGACACTGGCCTTAGCGTGCACCTCACCCTACCCACCCCACCTCAGCTCTGGTTTGGTTCACCAAGGCCAGAACAACAGGAAGCCATCTTCCCAGGGCCCCGGCTTCTTCTCCCCAGGGTGAGCATCAGCCTCGGGCCTGTCCCCCTCCTCAGCGAAACTCAGAACAACAACTCCTTACAGTAGAAAACAACAATAAGAAATTTCAACAAACTTGAAAATTTTAAAGGAAATTTAAACATGTGGAAGAGTACTAAGAAGAAAACAACGAAAACCCGTATTTTCACAATGCTGCTCTTCATGTCCCTTTTTCTCACGTGGGGCCTGAAGGCTGAGCATCATGATTCCCCCACCAGATCTGCTGTTTCTGGTCAGTGCTTAGCGCTCTCAACCTCTTCCTCTTTGTTCAGCTGTCAAAATCCCCATCTCACCTATGTGTCATGGGAGATGATAAGGCTAATGCAAATGGCTGTCAAGGCAGTGAGTTCCGACTCCTGGGAAGGCTGCATGATAGACTAATAGCTCAGGGTGTCCTAAAGAAATTATGGAATGTTAATCCTGCTGGGTGCTCCTGGAAAAGGGGAATTCTGTGGTAGATATGTTTGGGGGCTACCACACAGGTCCACAATCCTTTATCTACAATGTTGAAGTCCAAAAAGCCCTGAAAACTAAGTTTCTCATCACTCAGGACAAAGCTTGACCTAAATAGGTGTGTAGTTTTTCAGATTCTTTATTTAACCTACTTAGTGTGAATATCCATATGCTTTGCTGCAGAAATATGTGATTACAGGGCTTGTCCCACTCTGCTGGGGCAGCTAGGAAATAAATAGCACATTCACCAAATTACCTTATTAAAATCTGGAAATTTCTGAATTCCAAACACATCTGGCCCCAAGGATTTTGGGTGCCAGATTGTAAACTGCATAAATCCCCTTAATGGAAATTTATCCTGTCCATAGCATTTCAAGGGCTCTGAGAAGTCTTGTATACAAGAAACTAACCTCACAGAGCATTCCCCAAGTTTATTTGGCTATAAAACCTTTTGTTCCACTGAATATCTATTAACATCTCACAGAATTTCTATGTGGACACTTTGGGTAACACGGGAGGTTTAAATAATTTAACTAACAGTGGACTCTTAGATGTAGGAAAAGCGTGGCTCTTCCTGAGAGCTGTTACATCCTAGGCCCTGGGGACAGTTTTTCCTTATTCTCAGGGCTAAGACTGTGGGCAAAGTGAAAAGCTAGAAAAGCTAGAATAGGGAAGACTGAAGCAAGACTTTGACGGTTCGTGTGAGCCCAGGACAGGCACAAGGCCTGCTGGAAAACCCAATTAGAACAGACACATATGTGGAGAGTCCAAGTACACAACACAAAAAATCCTGGAAACTAAAGCAACCTTTTGCCTTATCCTATCAGGTTTGATATGCTTCCTATAAAGATCTGCCCCCATTCTGGAGTTTATAGGTAGAAAGATAAGTTCCTGGCTGATGTGTTAAGTCAGTGAGCGGGCAGCTAATCCACCGGATGGCCTCTCTTGATCCAGGCAGAAGGGATACTAGGCACTTCTGAGAATAGCAGTTTCAGGTCATGAGTTTCCAACATACTTCTCATGTCTCTGGTCTCTCGGTTGCTGGATGTTATCGTTCATTGAAATTATGCATTGACCTGAAAATGTTGGGCTCAGGTACCATGTGTCAGCAGGACCAGAGCTCGGAGCCCTGTCCTGTCAGAATACGCTCATGAGGAGGTGGCCATCTTGGCTAGTACCTCTTAATAGTCCTTGGCCTGTTAGGTGACAGGAAGCTCTTCAGAGTTAGCTCTTGGTATAGGATAATTCATTAACTGTTTTCTCTGAGCTCTTAAGGCCGGTGCTTGGGGGCAAGAGTACCAATGGGAAAATCATGTGCTGAGTCCATCCTGGGCTTTGCTATAGCTAACTCCTGTGTCTTGCTGCTGTAAGTACAGTATGTCCAGGCCTTTTTCAAAATATCCCTTCCAAAACTCTCACACTCACCCTCTGGCTACCTCCCTATGATTGCCCTCTATAGCTTATTCTCTGCCTCAGGATTTCTCAACCCTGGCATTATTGATATTTGGAGCCAGATAATTCTTTGCTGTATGTAGCTGTGCTGTGCATTGTGGGATGTTAGTTACCTATTAGATGCCAGTACCATCCCTCCAGTTGTGACAACCCAAAATGTCTCCAGACACTGCTGAATGTCTCCTAAATGGCAAAATCACCACTCTCTGTTGAGAACCACTGCTCTGTTTGAATGGCGAAGCAGCATGGCAAACTGAGCGAGTGCCTGGGTGAGACCCCCGCTGTGCCTCCGGTGAGTTTGTTCCTAGACATCTGTCTATACTACTTCCTACGTGACCCTGTAATATTTCCTGCTGAATTTAACCTCTCTGAGCCTAAGTTTCCTCACTCATAAAATAGAGAATAATGATAGTAAATATCTCATAGTCTTGATAAGAGGGCTACTAAGGTAACTCATGTAAAAAGATTATAGCCCTTGGCACAAAAGAGCATTCTGATACCTATGGGTTGTTATTAATCCCCATCCCCCAGGGCTCCACACCGTCCTTCACAGTGACCACTAACTGACCTTAAACTCACTGCTAAGACACATCATGATTCAACTCTACCTCCAATTTCATTTCTCCAACACCCCACTCCAGACCTATCGACTGCCTGCAATTCCAGGAAAGCAGCCAAGTTTTTTATGACCCCCTTGGTCTTTGCACATGTCGTGTTGTTCCCTATGCATGGAACTCTCTTCCCCTCCCCCACCTAACTCCTATGCACCCTTCAGATGTCAGCTTGGGCAGCGCTAAATCCAGGAAGCTTCACCTTTCTGCATCTGAACAAAGGAGCCTCCTTTATAGCTCCCTGGTCTCTGTACTTCCCTGTCATCATGCTTCTGACACTATGTGGTCATTGCCCGGCTTTCCGGCTGAATCACTGTCCCAACTGGGATCTCTGTGAGCCAAGGGACATTGTGTTGCTGCATGCCGACTGTCCGGAACCTAGCGTGGTGCCTGACATCCAGCAGGGACTTTGTAGTTTGTCCAGTCCATAAATAACTTTATGAACTGCTTTGGAACTCATATGGAAAAGGACTCTCTTTTTTTCTTCCTTCCCATGTAACCATGTGTTCTTTCCATTTAAATAAGTAGTATTGCAAATGGAACAAAATTTAAAAGTTATTAACGGGTATATGGAGAAGAGTAAGGCTCCCTTTCCCATCCTTCAACCACCCAGTTTCCCTTCCGGGAGGCAACTATAGTACCATAGCAACGTTTTGACTCTCTTCAAAGGCAGCATAATAAAAGGTGGCAGAGGACAGAGGTGACAGCAAGGGGGCAGTCTGGTAGATCCCAGCATGCCCACCATCCCCAGACCTCCTAAACTATCTACACGCACACAGATGCCGCCCCCCACACCCACACACACAGGCATGCACGTAGCATAACAGCAGAAGCTGTGGGGACATTCTAGGGGACATCCCCTGGAGAGCTATCACCTGCAAACCCTCACTCTCTCCCTCACTACCTTGAGAAATCTAAGGGAGAGGGAAGGTCAGGCCCAGCTTCCTCCTCCCTCCCCAATATAAGGAAGTGAGCTTCAGTGCTTAGTCATTTCCCATAGGTTGGGCTTTAGGCTTTACCTGGGAGTCTGACTCATGAACCAAGTGCCAGGGAGGGAGAGGTGCTGCTGGACATGACACATCTGCCTGCCCAGGAGGAGGTTAGCCATTGGACATTGCAGAGACCACCACAAGTCTGATACTGGGTGCTAAGAAACCCTGCTGCTCTGTGAGGGACTTTGAAGTCCCAGGAAGGGCAAGGTCTAGGGGTAAAGAATCAAGAGTACAGGACTCCTTTACTTGTCTAACACCTTTCCCTTTCTTTCATCTCATCCCCCTCCACTCATGGGGAACCAGCCATCCCAGCCTGCATCTCCTAGAACCTCACTGTGCAAAGCCACTGCCCTCCTGAGGGGCATGGGTAAAAGTCGCCACAGTCCCAGACACTTAGTGGGCTCTCCACAAAAGGTATTTCCCTTCTCCTCTCTCTGAGTTGAGGAGAAAACCCAGGGCCAAAGGAACACCAATGCTGTGCTAATCCCAAGGCAGCCTCAATGGCTGACCAAACATCTCAGCCATGCCAGGGGCTTCCTAGAGCCAGCAAGAGGTGACTAACCCAACCCTGGGAGAGGCTGGACTCTAGACTGGGGATCTTCACTTCTGTCTGACTTTCACTATCCCTGTAGCAACCGTTTCCACTCCCATTAAGCTGTGCTAAGTGTAGTAGGCTGAGTAATGGCCTCAAAGTTAAGGATCTTGAGATGGGGAGATTATTCTGGATTATCCGGTTGGACCCGATGTAATCATGAGTGTCCTTATAAGAGGGAAACAGACGGTCCAGAGTGAGAGGAGGGGATGTCATGATGGAAGCAGAGGTCAGAGTGATATGGGACCATGAGCCAAGGGGTGTGGGCAGCCTTTAGAAGCTGGAAAAGGCAAGGAAACAGATTCAGCCTAGAGCCTCCAGTCCCACTGATTTCTTTTGCACTTTTGACCTCTAGAGCTATAAGCTAACACATTTGTGGTATTTTAAGCCACTAAATTTATGGTCCTTTGTTACAAGAATGATAGGAAATTAATACAGATTTTGGTACCAGGTGTAGGGTGCTAATGTAACAAACACCTTAAAAACCAAGTGGTTTTTGGAAAAACTCACTTAAAATTAATAAAAGTTAAAAAAAAAAAAGGTGGTTTTGGAATTGGGCTGTACGCATTAGATGAAAGAATTTTAAGAAATGAGATAAGTAAAGCCTAGATTGCCTTGAACAGACTGTTAGAACTATGGATGTTAAAAACTCTGCTGGTAATAGAGACAGTGGAAATGTAATGGCTCTGTGCCATGTCAGAGGGATAGTGGATAGGGGGAGGAGGGGTCACACAGTGGGAGGGATATAAATGATAAACGTCTAAGTTTTGCTTTGTCTTGTGCACCTGAAACTAATAAAATTAAAAAAAATATCTGCTGGTGAGCAATGACAAGGAGGTGAGAAGCACAGTAGAGAAAACCTATATTGTCTTAGAAATTATCTACATCATCATAAACAGAACGTTAGTAAAAATATGGACATTAAAGATGCTGTTGGCGAGAGCTTAGGAGGAAGTGAGAAAGACTTCATTGGAAACTGGAGGAGGGAGTATCTGTTATACAGTAGCAGAAAACAACTGAATTATATCCTACAGATACATGAAAAGCAGAACTTGTGAGGAATGAACTTGGATATTTATCTTAGGACATTTCTGAGCAAAGTGTTGATGGTGCAGGCTGGTTTATTTTTGTTCATTATAGTAAAATGTGAGAGGAAAGAGATAAGTTGAAGGACGAACTATAAACAAAGAAACTGGGACTTGGTGATTTGGGAAATTCTCAGCCTCTATAGATTAGAGGAGATGTTGAATCAGGAGATTCACTATCAGGAAGAATACTCTGGAGAGAAGCCAAATGTGTGGCTGGACAACCTTTTGGTTATGCTTTGGAAGGATCAAAAGATCAGAGTATTCATTCACACAGAGGGCTCTTAGAAGATATTAGGCACGTAACTCATGGATCCCCACAACCATGTCAGCAGAATCCAGAAACAGAGATGGGACCACCCAGGAAAAAATCTGTGGAGGAGCCTCTTGTCTAGTGGAGTGAATGCCTGTGACATACATGGGAGACCCACGTATAAATTCTTAAGAATTTTATACCAGCAGAAACACTGCCAGCTTAGATTGGAAGGGACAAAGAGAACACAATGAAAGAAGGCTGTCAGACCCCCAACATTCTATAGGCAGGAAAAGGGATGATAAAATTACTCAAGTGTAAACATGAGTTACCCTTCAAGAAAAAGGAAGAATAACTTTGACAGAGGAGAGGCAAGCCCAAAGGATAGAACCTCAAGCCATGGGGGGTTTTTCCAGGCCTTGAAACCCAAAGGAATTTTCCAAGCTGTATTTCGAAATTTCTTGGGAGCAGTGACTTCTTTCCTTCCATTTTCTCCCTTTTGGAATGAGAATGTCTATATCTATTATCCTATGCCTGTCCCTGGGAGGAGGTAACTTGTTTCTCAAGTTTCACAGATTCGCAGATGGAGAGAAAAATGGGCCTCAGGATGGATTATGTCCAGTGCCTTACCCATAATTTATTTAATTATTTAGATGATGAGATTTGGAGCTTTTGAGCTGATGAAATTTAGATGAGAGTTTAGACTTTCAGATGCTCTAATAACTTGAGATTTGGGGAGACATTGGAATAGGGTGTGTTTTGCACGTGGGATAAAGGCGAGTCTTTGGGGGCCAGAGGACAGACTGTGGTAGGTTCAATAATGACGCCCAAGAATATCCACATCCTAACTCCTGGAATCTGTGAATACACTAACTTGCATGGCAAAAGGGTCTTTGCAGACCCTTAACTTAATCACTTAAGTTAGATCTTGAGATAGGGAAATTAACCTAGATTATCTTGGTGGAATCAATGTAATCACCATGTATAAAGGGATCCTTAAAAAAGGGAAATAGAAGAGTCAGAATAAGAGAAGATGCAATTATGGAAGAAAGGGTTGGAGGGATGTAGAGCTATTACCGTAGACTCAAAGGGTCTAGTACCTGTGCATATCCAAGCCAAAAAAAAAGACATGAACAGGAATTTGCAGCAAAGAAAGTAAAGGTTTATTTAAGGAGTTTGCGCCAAGCCCAGAGAAACAGAGGAGCCAGTGCTCTCAAAAACCTGGCTCCCCAATGGCCTCTAGCAGCTGGGTTGTATAAGGGAAAAATCATTAATCATTGTTTCAATGGGAGTTGGTCATACAGATTGGTGGAGGCTTAGGCAGGGAGAAATTTGTCATGGCTTCACATCCTGGTGTCAGTCATGGCATTCTTCTGTCCTGTTTCCAGGGCATACAGTTGGTGGGGCTGTTCTGCTTTCATGAGTCTGGAGCTGAAACACAGCTGAGGCCAAGGTGTTATCTTTGCTTGACTAAAACCTTGTTCTAGCTTGAGGTTTGGTTATTGTCCCTTGGTCACGGTTGGTAGACCTGAAGCTTTTTTTCTTGAGTGAGTTTGGTGTTGACCAGAACCTAGTGTCCTATGAGTTTAATGATTAAAAAGAGTGGACATACAGTGTATGTACAGGTAGGAGGATCTGGGGAAAGAACGCAAGTAAGTTATAGTTCTAGCAGACTAACCACAGTGAGCTTGGAGTAAAGCAGAATGCATGTTAAAGAAAGGAAGTTCATGTCCGGTTAGAGGGCCATGAGCCAGAGACAGTGGGTAGCATCTAGAAACTGGAAAAGGCAAGGAAGTGGCTGCTCCTCTAGAGCCTCTAGAAGGAACACAGCCCTACTGATCAATTTTTGACTTCCAGAATTATAAAATAATACATTTGTGTTATTATAAGTCACTGAATTTGTGGTAATTTGTTACAGCAACAATAGGAAACTAATACACTAACCCTCTTCCTACACCAAGCTCCACACCACTCATGCTAACCTGCTCACTCCCATGAGGCCCCTTCCATCTTTCTATCTCCTCTGGACTTGCAACTTGACATTTCTAACTAGCTTTCCACACAGGCTTCCACCAATTATTTCCTTGGCACTCCTTCACTTTCTCCTGTTTCCTGACCCTTCCCAGATCTGCACCATCCTTTAACCTTATGGTTCTTAACCCTAACTACATATCAAAATCACTTGGGTGGAGATGGGGGAATAACTTGTAAAAAACATTGAAGCCCCAGCCTAGACCAATTAAATCAGATTCCTAGGAGGTAGGGCTCATTCAGGTATGAGGTCCCTGTTAAAGCTCCCCAGGTGTGTCCATCATTGAGAACACCTGCCAATTTATTTCTCGAGTGTGATCAAACTTTCATATATGTAAGAATTGCCTGGACAACTCTGAATGTCGAGGACAGGGCCTCAGGCCCTGAGAATCTGGTTCAATGTATCTGATACTCAGATCCTGCTTTTCTGACAAGCTCCCCAGAGGTTCAGATGCAGGTGGAATTTGGAACTTTGAGAGACATTTCCATAGCCTTCTGTCTGCTCCCTCCCCAGGGTAGTCAGCTAATTGATAAGATGAATTCCTTAGATCAATGATTCTTAATCTTGGATGAATATCAGAATCACATAGGGAACATGCTAAAAATACAGTCAACCAGACACCAATCCAATTTTGTTTAACCAGGTTATCGCTAACAGGCTCCCTTGGGGGTTCAGATGCAAACTGGAGTCTGAAAATCAACGCCTCAGACCAGTGGTTCTCAAACTTGAGTATTTAAGAGAATCCCTGGGAGGCTTACTGAAACACAGGTTGCTGGGCCCCACCTCTACAGTTTCAGGAGGTCTAGGGTGGGGTCTGAGCCCCTGCACTTCTAACAAGGCGATGCTTGTGTTGCTGATTTGAGGACTGTGCTTGGAGGACTACCACTTTCGATTGATGTTCTAAACAAAGGGTTAACCCCACCCTGTGTCTCTGTTTATCCTTCCTCCCCTTTCCCCAGCCATGAAAGAGTCCAGTCAAGGAGAAAAGGCCGAGGTAAGTGCCTGAGGGAATCTTTACTTGAGGGGGCTGTCAGAGAAGGGCTTCTGAAAAGACCACCACTGGGGCATCCTGGCATAATTCTAATAGCTCTCCAAGACCAGGGATGGTGGCCAAATTCCAGTGGAGGATACAAGTTATCTGATCAATAGCTGTTAACTCCACATGTACATCCAGCCCCACTGGAACTCAAGAGCTTAGAGCTTCCCTGGCAGAGCCTCTCAGCCTGTGATGATGAAGGGTGTGCAGGTATAGTGAGGAGTAGGAGAAACCCTGAGGTTGAGGTTGATCCTTGTCACCAAGCTAGTTATAGGAAAAGCCAATCTGGAGCTATTGAGTCTTGGTCACCAATGACATTGACACTAGCTTATACACATGCTCTAGAGAGTAAGTTTCATGTGGGAACTCTGGTCCTGCTCCCCACATAAGACCGCAGGATATGGTGAGGCCAAAAAGGAACACCAGTGGAGCTGTGGATAGGGGGTTCATACCACTATAGTCTCGCTGGCGGCTGGGTTGGAGACACAGGAAGCAGGCTCCACACGATGCACAATCTGCAGTCCACTTCTCTGCCAAACAACCCACCCAACTTGCTAGCTGCAATCTGCGCTTGCTAGCTTAGCCATGGCAGTTACATTAGTGGCTAATGGCTAACTGGTTACAGCAGATGGCCATCTACTACCCGAGCCAGCACCTTTCCATGTGAGGTCAAGAGCCTGGCAACTGCTCTCTGGGACTCTGTCCCCACAGTAAGGATGGGAAGAGCCAGGTGAGAGAGCAAAGTCACTCCCTTTCCTTTATAATAAAAGGGAGTGAGAAATTAAGGGCAGATCAAAGACCACAGAAAAGGAGGTTGGAAGGATTGGGTTGGAAAACCCCACCAACCAGAGTTCTTACAAAACCCACTTCACTTGCATGCAGAACTTGATTATGTGCTAAGAGCATATGGTCTGCTCAAACACCAGAAGTCACTTCTCAGTTCTGAGAAGCCAGAAGGCAAACAGTTGGCTCTCGTGTCTGCTGACCCCCTTATACATACCACAGACCAATCCACTAATTCACTCTCAGTATATAACAGGACTGGGACGTTTTGGAGAAGTTCCTGGAGTCAGAACCATAGTCACAGGACTGGGTAGACTTGGAGTGTTTAGGGAACAAGCATGAACCCCTGAAGGTTTGGATGACCTCAGTATTTTATGATTATGGTGAAGGGGAAGTTACGATTGACTGGACATAGTGACTGAGTTCATCAGCAGGTCTGGGTTGCCTGTAGCTACAGGTCTCCAAAATTCCACCAGTAGTGACTTAGTCAACTATTAGTTATGGTTTAGGAAAATCACTTATGATGGAACCTCTACTGTAAGAATATGCAGTCTCTTACCTGTCTGAAACCAGGTGGCTAAACCAAACGATACTTCCTTCTTCTCCTCCCACCCCCAGCCAGGCCCATCTCCACAAAGTCTCCCATCTCTGTACCCTCCCCTTCTGCTGCTGCACTGCCACTGTCCTGGTTCAGACGCTCTTCAGCTCCTACCTGGCTCATGGTGGTAGTCTCTGAACTGGTTTTCCCTGCCCATAGTCTCATCTAGACCCAAGAATCTTCTTTTAATCAATCTTTCACACTGCTGCCACATGCTGCAAACTTTTTAATGACTCATCACAATAAAGTCTAAAGTCCTTCCTGTCGTAGGCTGGTCCTCTGGGCTCTTAGGTTCTGGCTCTCGCCCATCCTGCCAGCCAAGTCACCTCTCCGAAGCTGGTCCTATACCCCATCCACTTGAACAGCTTGCAGTTTGTTGAGTGCCCCATGCTTCCTCCTTCTTCTTTAACTTTGCATGTGCTGTTTCTTCTGCTCAGGGTGTCATTTCTCCCTTCCACACTGGCCCTTCGAGACTCTGCTCTTAGCCCTCCATGCCCATCTTGCAGGTCTTCCTCAGAGTGATGCTCTCAATGTATTCATTTACTTGTCTATTCCCCCACTTGACCTTTAGCCCATTGAAGCTGAGAGTGGGGCTTTCAACTCCACACCCAGTACACAGCACAGTGCCTGGCCCATGACCAACTCTCAATGAGTGTTTGTTACATGAATGAGTGAAGGATGAATCAATGATCGTTGAATATCCTGAGTGCTCTCCCAGTCCCCAAACTTCATCAAGTTGGCCTGAGTGCCTTTCTTTTAGAAGTCCTTTTGAAAAAATGCAAATCTCTTTGGGCTGGTAGCATATTAAAGTTAATGAGTTATTTTAGACCTTAACTAGGTGATCAGACAGAACAAGGGCACTGAAAAAACTGCCCAAGGGAAAGAGGTATAAAGGCAAGGGCAGAGAGGGCATCAGGGACAAACTTCACCCACATTTCCTTTTAAATGAAAATAATACACAAGAAATAATACACACACAAAAAGAATACTGTCTCATATGTACATATAGTTTACGAAGAAATTTCACATACTTTTTCTATGATGCCTCAATCCAGAAAGGTAGGTTGGATGAGTGTTCTTATTAACTATATTGTACACACAAGGCTTGGAGAGATTTGTAATACCATAGGAAAAGGCTTGTGAAAAAATAGTCAAAGGAGGGCGGCTGGATGGTTCAGTTAGAATGGGAGCGCTGAACAACAGGGTTGCCAGTTCGATTCCCACATGGGCCAGTGAGCTGCACCCTCCACAACTAGATTGAAGACAATGAGCTGCTGCTGAGCTGCTGGAGGGGCAGCCGGATGGCTCAGTCGGTTAGAGCATGAGGTCTTAACAACGAGATTGCCTGTTCAATTCCAGCATGAGAGGGTTGGCTGTGCCCTGTGCAACTAAGATTGAAAACGGTGACTGGACTTACAGCTGAGCTGCGCCCTCCACAACTAGATTGAAGGACAACAACTTGGAGCTGATGGGCCCTGGAGAAACACACTGTTCCCCAATATCCCCCAATTAAAAAAAAATAGTCAAAGGAAAAGGAGAAGATACAAAATTATGTAAGAGTGTGAATACAACTATGTAAAAAAGGAGCAGACACAGAAAAAAAATGGAAAGAAATACATCAGACTGCATTCATTCAATAGACATTTTTAAATGTGTGCCATATTCTAGACATCATGCTAGGTGCTGGGGATACAGTAGTGATCAAAATACACTGTCCCTCAGTGATACAGAAGTTACAGTTTGGTGGGGGAAAGCAAACATTCATCAAGTAATGATGCAGCAAAGGTAAAGTTGCAACAGTGACAAGCACATCAGAGAGGGAATAGTCTCAGAGTGTAAAGAGGCTGTAGACAAAATAGCGGGATCTTATGTAGATATAGGCAGCCCAGGAAAGACTTCCTCAAAGAAATGATTTCTGAAGCAAGAGAAAGAACTTAACTAGTTAAAGAAAGTCAGAGAGAAAGTCCCAGGTAGGAGGAACATCATGGAACAGGGCCCTCTGATGAGAGAGAGACTGCCGAGTAAGAGAAGGGCTAAGCCAGGAAAGATGGAAGAGCTTGGTGCCAAGTGGAGTTAGAGAGGAAGTGGGAGCCAGACAGACCCTGCCCAAGCTAACTAGCCAGAAGCGAAGGGAATCATTAAGCACACTGGCATTTTCAAAAGATCTCTCATTTCCTGGTGAGCGGGGTGGGAGAGAGTGAAGGGAGAGATAGAGCCAATGGGGAAGGCCTGTTGGGAAGCTATTATGGTAGTCCAGGCAAAAGCTGATGGTGGTTGGGGTGGCCGGTTAGCTCAGTTGGTGACAGCATGGTGCTAATAACACGAAGGTGGCCAGTGTGATCCCCAAATGGGCCACTGTGTGCTGCGCCCTCCTTAAATTCCTAGGTTTTGGGAGGGGCTGCCATCACCTGAGAAAGAGAATGGTGGAAAGAAGTGTATCAGGTTGGGGTCTGAGACAGGACCAGTTTGGGGCAGGCTGAGGTTGAGGTGCCCTATGTGTGACAACCAAAAGGGGGTACGAACTAGACAGTGGGAAATAAGAATCTGGAGTTCAGAGGAGAAGTCTGGCTGGAAATAAGCATTTGTGAGTCAACTATTTATTGGTGATAATTTAAGCCTGGGTGTGAATGAGACTATGTAAGAAAAAGTTTAGGATGGGAAGAGGAGAAGGTTGTCTACAGAACACAAAAGGGTCAGGAGGCTTTGGCTAGAAATAAATGATAAACACTTATTCCAGGGTCTTAGGGTTTGCAAACTGAAAACACAACTAGGCCATACCCAGAGTGTTCCAAAGAAGAAAGAAAAGCTGAGTTCTTATAGTAAAAAGTTCATTCTTGAGAAGAATCAGTCCTACATTCTTAGCCTCTGGTTGGGTCCCAGATGATAATCTTCCAGATGTCCAGTGATCTGAATAATGAATGTCAGGCAGTCTGGACACATAAACATTGTTTCCTAAGTTCTTCAAAAAGTAATCAGAAGGTTATCTAAAGGAAATAGATATAGATATAGATATAGATATAGATATAGATATAGATATATAGATATAGACACGGTATCTCCAGGCATAACTAGAGAGTTCAAAAGTTTAAGCTCCCTGGCTAGTTGAAGCGAGAGTAAAATTATTTCCTCATGCCTCAGCCTACTTGATTTTAGTAATTTAGCAGCTTGACTATAGTGACTCCATTTTATTTTTCACTCTTTCCTCAAGGTGTAGGATGAGGCCTTGAGGTACTCAATATTCAGAGCCAAATAGAAGAGCCAACTCTCAAAGGACACCAAGAAGCCAAAAATGTTAACAATGGCTGTGGAATATTATGGAAACATCTTACTTTTATAGTTGCTTTTACAATTGGGTGGAAATTTTTAGTTCAGGGGAAAAAAAAACACTTTATGACTCTTTGACTTTAATGAACTTTCTAGGTTTAGAAAAATCATACCTGAGGGCAAGAGGTGATATTCTAAATATTTAACTAGCAGGACTTCAGAGTGCCAACACTTTGATGGCAGCTGGAGCAGGGAGGGGTCTCAGAAGCCCCTACCAGGGGTCTCTGCCAGGCATTAACCCTATGGTTGCTGGATCCTGAAGAAGTGGAGAGAAGCTGGGTGGCAGGGGTCACGTGGAGGGGATCTCAACACAGCAGCTAGTGATTGAGCAGTACTGGTGCCTGCTACTGAGTATCAGTACTGCCTAAGGGTCTTCACCAGCTGGACCCCACCATCAACTTCCCCCTCTACTCTCTGCCTGCTAATTGCTCGCCAAACTTCTTTTCTCTACCACAGCAATGTTTTCATCATTTCTTGTGAACGCCGTGCCTTTTCATGTCTATGATCTTCCCTTTCTTTCCAATTGGCAAATTTCTTTGCATCTTTGAAGGCCCAGGTAAAAGATCATCTCCTCTCTAAAACCTTCTATGACTTCCGAAGAAAGATGGATTGCTTCCTTATCATTGTTCCAAGCACTTTGTACATACTTTTGTTATAGCATTTATCACGTTGAATTATGGTCGTGGTTTGTTCGGTCTCCCTCACTAAGTTGTGAGCTCCTTGAAGACTAGGACTACATCTCACTCATTCTTGTATCCCCAGCATCTAAAACAGTGCCTGGTGTACAGGTACTTAAAAAATATTTTTTCAAAGCTTGTTGAATGACCTCAATGGGACTATAAGGTTAGAAGGAGGCCTAGGCTATCTTTTCTCCCAATTTGCTGCTTAAAACTCAGCAACAGGGCCGGCTCAGTGGCTCAGGTGGTTGGAGCTCAGTGCTCCTAACTTGTAAGGCCACGGGTTTGATTCCCACATGGGCTAGTGAGCTCTACGCCCTCTACAGCTAAGATTGTGAACAACAGCTCTCCCTGGATGTGGGCTGCTGACGGCAAGAGCTGCTGTGAGCAGCCATGGATGACTGGCAACCGAGTGCCCCAACCCGGGGGAAGCGCAAGGCCCATAATATCAGCATGGGCCAGGGAGCTGTGTCCTACACAACTAGACTGAGAAACAACGGCTTGAACCAGAGTGGGGCGGGGGGAAGGCAGAAGAAAGGGGGGAAAAAACAATAAAATATTAAAGAAAAAAAACAAAAAACTCAGCAACAGTATTGATATGCTACAATATGGATGAAACTGGAAGATATGGCAAGTGAAAGAAGTCAGTCACAAAAGACCACATATTATATGATTTTATGTACGTGAACTGTCCGGAATATGCAAATCCATAGAGAGAGAAAGATTAGGGGCAGAGGGAATTAGGAAGAAAAAGGGAGTAACTGCTAATGGGTAAGGGTTTTTGTTTGTTTGTTTGAGTTGATAAAAATGTTCTAAAATTGACTGTGGTGTTGTACAACTCTGTGAATATACTAAAAATCATTGAGTGTATACTCTAAGTGGGTGATTTTTACGGTATGTGAATGATATCTCAATAGTACTTATTAAAATAACAAACAAGCAAACCCAGCCACTCCTCTCTCTGTGTCTGATTCAAAAAGAAGGCTCAAAATGTTTTCTGCCAGGGAGAAAGGTGGACACATTGGGGGTGACTGTGGGGGGTTATATGCAGGGATGTGGTTTTTGTAGGGGGTTGGTTTAAGAAAGGCAGAGCATAAGTGGAAATCAAGTTGAGTCCTGATAATAGAATGAGCCACAGAATATTTCAGAAGGAGGGGTTCTGGTGAAAACGGAAACCACTTCAATGAAACCAGGTTTCAGCAAAAAAGGCTGAGGTTAGCTTCAGAAGGGTGGCTTTCCTTTGAAACTGGTGGCGGAGTTTAGTTTCCTTACTTGGCCTGGGAATCTTCTCAGGGGAAAGAACTATAATCCAGACCGAGGTTGGAATTCTGATACACTTACCCTAGACACCCAGCATCCCTGAATTTGGAAGCTTGAAAGGAGGGCTACTCTCCTTGGCCCTGCTGAGAGGTGACCTGTCATAGTACTAGGCCTGTGCCCTCAGGAGCCAGCTGCCTCGGTCTGAAGCCAGCTGCCTGGGTCTGAAGCCTGGCTCTGCCACTTACCATTGCCTTGGGCAAGTCATTCAATCTCTCTGTGTCTCTATTTTCTCTGCTGTAAAATGGAGCTAAGGATAGCACCTTTCTCATAGGATGGCTGTGAGGATTGAACCGAATGATATGGGAAGAACTCAGCCCAGGGTCCATTGCGTGGTGAGCACAAGGAAACCCCTAAAGTGAGGGCCAGAGTAGTGTCAGGAGCCATGAAACTGATTTCCGCAGAAGAGGCAGATCTCTGCCAGTGCTGAGTGAGGTCTACAGTTCAGGGAAGAGGCAGCAGCAGCTTGGGGGTCGGGTGGTGGCTGGGAAACAGTCTGAAGAGTTCGCAGTGTCATTGCTCAACCCTGCCAGTGGAGCTCATACTTCCTGTTTTCAGTGTCTGTGAGTCCTGATGCTGGAGCCGCTCATGTTGGAACAAGATCTTTCTTGGCCCCTGGCGGGGAATGCAGAGGCTGAGCAGCAAGTCAGTCTGGGCTGGGCCCCTCAGCTTCACATCATGCCTTTTCTTTCCTAGCAAGTTTCAGCTCCTACAAAACACACCAATGCAACCCTGAGGTGGGAGATGGAAGGGGGTTCTCATTCAATTCTACAAGCGCTTACGTGGTTTTGTAATAATAGCTGCTGTTTTTGTGCCTTTACTAGGGGCAGGATTGTGCTAGGAGAGTTATGAACTCAGGAATCCTTATAACAATCCTGGGAGGTAGATATCATCTCTTTTTGACAGATGAGGAAGCTGAGGCACAGAGAGATTGAGTCTTTTTTCCAAGTCACACAGCTAGTGTTAGAGCCAGGATTCTAGTCCAGGCCACCTGACTCTATAATCCATGCTCTGAAACCACTGTATCATACTGAATGAGCAAACACGCTATATTATGAGGATTGAAAGCTGGATACTCTGGGTTGTTGCCCTCCAGGGGCCCATGGTCTAGGGAGCCTCTGAACAGGAAGCCCACGAGACCTTGCTCCCCCAACCAACACTCAGAAAACTCACTGTTCATGCAGGTAACACATGCTGACCACATCTTGAATTTACTGGGCACCTCACATAATCTTGCCAATTGTCCCCAAAAGATATTCAATCAGGGGTGCTTAACAGAAACATCTGAGGAGCTTTTCTAAAACCATGAGCCCAGGCACCAGTCCTGACCTGAGTCACAAGCTCTATGGGTGGAGCATAGGCATTTACATATTTTTAAAAGGTTCTCAGGTGACTTGCCAAAATCCATTAACATAGTTTAGAAACTCCAATATTTTGGCATCTAACTACATATATCTCCCAGGTTGCCTTCCACACCCTACTACTTCAGAAACTGGTGCTTCGTTCCAAATATATGGTCACCTCCATCAGTCTATCACCCAGGCTTAGATTCTGAGCCTTCTCATATTAGGGATAGCATTGGCTGGTCATGGGTTCTATTAGCATATAAGAAAACAGCACCGGCCCCACACACAGATAATGGGAAATTATGTATTCTGTCCACTGCATGCCATACTCAAGCTGGGCTGGGTTTGGGGTCAGCATTTTCACTCATGTAGCTGTCCTCCTGGGTTGATGTCAGTCCAAGGATTGCTGGGGGCAGAGTGAAGAAAATCTTTTGAAATGAATCCTAAAGAGGATCACCATACACGGTTGCACAAGATGTGCACTGCACAAAAGCATCAGGCTGAGGAATTGGGAGGTGACACTCAGCCTGCACTGGCTTGTGGCACTTTTTTGTACCTATGTGCTATGAAGGGCCTGACCTACAACTCTCCTAGCTTCTACTTCCCAAAACCCCATTAAGTCCAGAGATGCAGCCCCACAAGAAACTCTGGGGTATATGCCTCGTTTTCTACTTTTTTTGCTTCCCACTCCCTCCCATACGCGCACCAGGGAAGAAACAAAGTCTTCAGAAAAAAATCATATTTTATTAATCATCTTTATTCAAAATTACAAAAATAGATATAAATAAAAATAGCAGAATATAATTATTAAATATTCAGTGTACAGGAGTGGTCCTCACCCCATCCAGTGAGGATTGGATGGACTCAGCTGGAAAATTAGAAGGGATAACTGGCTAAGAAAGGGACATCTGTGTGAAAGTGAAACTGAAATTTTTAATGGTCACCACGCCCCCAAAAAGAGACCTCTCCTGACAGACCATTCTATGTGGCATCACAGTCCACAGTTTAGGGAAATATCTAGACTCACACTCAGACACAGAAACACCAGGTCTTACCCAAACTGTCTACTCACAGCCCGTGCACAAGTGTGCAAACATAAACATGCATATATAATATTTCCTGATACATTCATGGAATGTCAGAGTCTTTCCCTCAAGTTATTAGAGTCCCTACTCCACAAACCACTGTTCCCACATTGGCCAAGCTCCCTTAAGAGACCTCAGTTCTGTCACACTTCCTAATTGGGAAATTATTCATTTCCCAACAATAGGCCTCATGAATGCCCACTGTTGGGGGAGCTGGCTCTCCTTCCACCCATGTACAGGAGATGCCAGTTTTATCTCCAGGAGGCTTTAGTTCAGAAAAAGACAAACTACTGGTCCATACCATCCTGGGTCAGGACCACCCCTCCATCCTGGCCAGAGGGGATCTGGGCGCCCAGCACCCAGGCCTGTATCTGAGGGGAAAGCTATTAATGCTCGTCCCAGTGGGCAACACAAGCAAAGGCATCTCTGCAGAGCCTATCTTTCTCAGTCTCTTCCTTATATAGCTTGTGCGGATGGCCCTACTGTGAAAGTAACGGTCAGCGTGGGAGTAGGCAGGGCCTTTCTCCTCCAGTGGCTCCCTGGGGGTCCTCAGAGGGTCAGGTCATTATTCTCTTCACTGGTGTGAGTGCGGATCCATGGCAGGAAGCGTGAGACCCTCGTGTAGACTCCTGGCTTGTCCTTCATGGCACATCCCCTGCCCCAGCTCACAATCCCAGTAAGAGTCAGGCGGCTTTGGATGGAGCAGATCAGGGGCCCCCCTGAGTCTCCCTGTTAAGCCAAAAACACAAAAGGTGAGCCTTGCGAGAAGTTAGGAGGAGGCCATCTGGTCCTACCAACCAATCATGCCCGAGAGAGAGAAGGGAGAGTTTCCCAGAGTCAGTCCTTAGAGAATCCCATTTTCTACCACATCAAGTTTCAAATTCTCTCGCTGGCTCTCGAAGCCCTATTATCTGCCACTATTCCACCCACATTCTCAGACCCTGCTTCTCCTCCCATCCTGAAATATGTTGTGCTCATTCTCATGTTTGTACCTTTCTGCTGAAACACAATCCTTTCTTCCTTCCGCCTTCTCGAATCCCAACTGAGTCACATTCTCTTTAAAGCCTCCCCTCCATGACCATCTAGTTGTCACTCACCTCCCTCTCTTAAACATCTGATCATTTATAATTCACACCACACACTGAGCACTGAGTTGTATTATTTTCTATTGTTTCTTCCCAGTCCCTTTCCCTCCCCTAGTCTGAACTGCCTAGCCAGACACAGGTTCATAAGAAATATTTGATAAAGACATAAGGATTGGTTTAAACCTTCTGAGACGTGAGCTCCTGATTCTGGCTTCTTGGGGGCTTTGGCTGGAGAAAGGCTCCCCAAAGCTGGCAGAAACATGCCCAGGAGCCCTGGGGAGATTTGGGTGTAATGGAGAGAGGTGTTTGGAACTCTCACCTGGCAGGAATCTGATTCCCACTGTGGGTCAGCAGCACACAGCATTTTGGTGGTGACCTCAGAGCCGTAGTAGTGGGGCTGCTGACAGTCCCTGTGGGAAACCAGCTTCACAACTGTCATTTTCAGCTGCTCTGGATAGAGATAGTCAGCTAAATGGAAGAAACATGGAGGAATTTACATTAAGATGTGTCTGCCCCGCTTTCCCCCTGGGACTCTCTGCCAGGGAGGGGATCAAAAAGTATCCCTATCAGGGAAAGCCCCTTTTCTTTTTCCACCCAAATCTGAGTTTTTACCCCACCTATAGCCCCTCACCGCCTCCCTCCCATCTATTTACCTTTATGACCCATCATTCCCTAAACATTCCCTCCCCACTCCCTTCCTGGACCCATCTGCTGCCTCAACCATGCTCCCATCTCTGTCTCCATGGTTCTCCCTTGCTCAAGCTGAGCTCACTTCCGGGTTACAACACTCCCCCACAACTCTCTCAACCAGCCCCAAAGGTCACTTACTGGTATTCTCTTTTCCAAAGCCAGTGATCTCACAGCTTGTGCCAAAAAGAGCATCACCATACATTGGGGGCAGGCAGATGGTCTGTATGGACCGGGATGGCAGCGCACACTGGCCGGAGCTGGAACTGATCTTCAGCAAGGCTGGGGGAGGAGGAAGGTGTCAGAGGGTAAAGATCACCACCCAGTCAAGTGGTCACCATCTCTCCCGTCCAAAAGCTGAGGGAGCATCTGTCTATCCCTAGGTCAATTATGGTCAGAGGTCATCTTGGGAGGCCTACTCGTAGGATGTCATCTGAAACAAGCCTCCCTTGTCCCATGCCACAAGGGCTTTGTTCCAGCTGATGACAAAGGCTTGGATCACCAGGGCTACTGCAGACAGCTGTATTGGTTTTTTCTGCAAAAGCCCTGGCTGAGGTAGCTAGGCTGAAATCCAGCCCAATGCTCTCTCCAAGTTCTATGTCCGGGGACAGACAGAGTCTGCCTCCAACAAAGGAAGGGGGATCCCAGCCCAAGCCATCTGCCCATAGGGCCACACACTGCTTCATGTACGTCCCTCTGCCCATAGGGCCACTGCCACCGGAGGAAGCGACCTGTTTGGAAATTCAGGGACTCTACAGAGGAGCACAGGCTCCTCATATATGTTATTCTGAACCCTTCCCCACCTCTCCCTTTGTAAAATAGTCTTTTCAAGTTCCGATACAACCTCAATCTCCCACTTCTCTTCTTGAGCCCCTCTTTCCCCAGCCATCATCATGACGGAAGGTGAAGGTTTTCCACTTACCAATATCATTGTGGTGAGCAAGTGTGTCAGCACTGTAGTCCTCATGCAAGATGAGCTTTTCCACCCTAAACCTCATCTCCCCAGGTGTAACGGAGTTAAGATTTGACCGACCCAGGTAGACAATGTAGTCCTCCTTCTTTTGGTAATTACTGTGGGAGGGGAGACCTGTCAGACAGTCTGATCTCATGAGATCCTGTCACTTCCCCCTCCCCAACGCAGTGACCTCAGAGCATGACTTGTCTCCAAGGTCATGGGCCACACGGAGAGGGGCTAAGAGGGGAGAATTAAAGTGGAATCCTTTGCTGGGACGGAGAAAGGGATGTATATGGGGTAGGGCGGGAAGGTGAGGAAGAAGAGACAGAGGGACGTACATGAAGCAGTGTGTGGCACTGAGCACCCAGCAGGGACTGATGAGGCTGCCACCGCACACGTAGGTAACAGAGCCTCCACGGTGCCTCCTATAGATGGCTGCAAACCAAGGCTGGTTCTCAATGGAGGTGACTTCTCCCCCGACAATCTTAAAGCGGGGCCTCAAAGCCTTCTGGCCACACTGAAACTCTGCTTTTTCAGGGGAAAAGGGACTTCTCCCTGGAGGAGAAAGAAAGGAATGTCTTAGGGAGGCAGGTAGGATAAAGTGTCCCTCTCCTCATCCTCTGACCTCCCAGTTTTTGGAGGCCAGACTGGCCTCCCTCCTCACCACTCCTGTGACGGAATAAGGGGACATGAGTTTGTCCCCTCCCACCTCACCATCATAACCAGGTCTGTGATACTCACCATAAGAGCAGTCAGGCAACATGCACTCTTGGACGAGCTGCTTTAGGCCAACCTGCACATAGCACCAGGGCCTTCTCTGGTTGTTTGGGTTCCTGGCAACAGAGGGGAGGGGTGGGGGTGTTTTCTCAACACAGAATGACATCCTCCCCTGCATCCTTCCTGCATCCTCCCCTCCAAGGAAGACTCAACCAGAGGCCTTGCTTTTCTCATGCTATGGCCAGCATTCTGGAAGCAGAAGGGAATGGTAATAAGGGCTTCTGTGAGGCCATGCTGAAGGTCCTTGCTGCCTCCACCTTACCTGCAGTAATTGTGTTTCCCCAGGCCCAGCTGAAGGGCATCAGGTCTTTGGGCATGGTATGGTTTCTGAAGGACATTGGCAGAGTTCCAGGCCAGGCAGGGCCGGGACATATAGTCGGTGTTGGCCTTCCCTCGGTAAGATTGACCATTCCCCTGATAGCAGGTTTTCGATGTATCTATGGAAGGGTATGAGGATGAGAGAATGTCAGAAAGAGGAGGAAGTTCAGACAGGCATTTTAGAGATCCTACCAAACCTCACATGATTTCAGGTCTTGCAGAAAACACTAGAAAGGGTCTCCTTCCATCCCACTTCACATTTGTGCAGCCACAGCTTCACGAGACAATGTGTGTTTAGGCTTGACTGTGTATATCACATGGGGATGAAAATGTCCCCCACTCTACCTTCAGCTCTTAACACCTGCCTGCTCTGGCATCCCACTCATCTCTCCTCGCCCCCAAATCTCTGGTGCAACCCCCTTCCAGTTAGAGGCAGGATCCCCATACCTATCTCACAGTGTTCCCCTTGGAATTTCTTTGGGCAGTTGCATCGCTGAATGTTAGAGAAGTACTTGTAGGACACACATGTTCCTCCATTCAGACAGCCACAGTTCACTGAAAAACACAAAGGAGGGGGAGCGGGTAAGCAAGAAGAGTGGGAGGAGGCAAGGGAAGAGCCAGCCCTGCATCAGGGACAGGGAAGGGCTGTCTCCTGAGGCTTTTCCAAGGTATCTGTGCAGCCAGATATTGTGCAAGGGGTGGATACTCACATGCACCAGATACTCGATGAAGGTCCTGGCTGCCCTGGAAAAGATGGAGGGAGACAGAAAGTTTACCAAGGGTACCTTGCTCCTGGGACTCCAGGGTGAGGATAAACTGGCCCCAATCCCCAAACTCACCCTTTCCTCCAGCTCTCTCTCACTTCCCCATCCTGTTCACATCTAACTAGCCCTCAATGGAAGATCATAGATTTCCAGCCAAGAGAAATGGATTGATTCAAGCAAGCCTCATGTATCAGATGCCAGCAGGCTGGGGCAGTCCCAGCAGCTTCTTCCTCCCTTGCTGTCAAGTGTTAACTCCCTTGGTTCTCAAGGCCCCCACTGCCACACCTGTCCTACTCCCCCAGAGGGGTCTGGCCCTGCTGTTGATGGAATCCAGGGAACTCCAGCTTCCTATGCTGCCCCTTCCTTTCCCGGGCGCTGTTCAAGGGTCCTGCAAGCCCCCTCCAGCCTCCATAAGTCAAAGCAGAGAAGCCACTCACTTCAGAGTTGCTCACGACCTGGGCACAAAGGAACAGGCACACCAGTAGGAGTGTCATGATGGCAAGGCTGGGGCTCTAGACAGCGGTTCTGCAAGGGAAAGAGAAGTCAGGGGAAGAAGCAGAGGAGCAAGAAGGCGGGCCGAGAGGGTTACTGCAGTTCAGGGCAGGAGCTACCAGGTCACCTGAAGGGCGAGCCCGCGGTCGTCTCTCCTCTCTGGGGGTTCAGGGGTCTCGGGACAGCCTGGACCGGCACCCGCACGGGGACGCATGGACACGCAGAGAGGCGACTCGGTGCGCAGCCGCTGCACTGCTGGGGCAGCCGGGGTAGGGGGAAGGGAAGTCTGCAAGAGCGGGAGCCGCCGCTCATCCGCCCAGCTCTCTTAGGGCGGCCTGCACTCACCAGCGGCTGTGGCGGGAGGGGCGCGTGGCCGGGACACCGGGGACAGGTTGACAACGCTGACTCTCGGCGAGGTTCTGGGGCTCCAGTCTCTGTACTGTGCTGCTAGCCCGCCGCGCGGGCTGTTTATTAAGAACCGCCCACGCCCTGGCCCCGCCCCGGGATCGCCCAGTCCACTCCCTTGCCCTCCCCTTCCCTGGAGCCGGCTGCGACCCGACCCTGCGTGGTTCCTCAGCTAGACTGAAGACGAGGAGCTGCACGGTCCCCAGCGGAGGGGACGAACTGAGAGATTAAGGGAGACAACTAGATTCCCCGCCACTCCTCCCATTCACCGGGCCTGGGCTCCAAAGCAGCCCACCCACTCACCCACCCAACTGCAGAGTGGAGAGGCGCCCGGTACTCTCGCCCTGGTCCGGCTCTGATGCCCCCCCCCCAGTTCCCTAAATCAGCCCTTCTCCATCCTGTCAACCCTCCTCCCACAACTGCCTGGGAGAGTGAATGAGAAACCTGGGTGTAGGGACATGGTCCGCAGCTCATACATTGTGAAGTCTTTTTCTCAATGGGAAAATCCACGTGACACTCGCTCGCTGAAAACAGACAAAAAAAACCTGCTAAGGGGGGGGGGGCTGCTTCTATCGAATGCCCCCGCTCCCCAAAAATTATCAACCCAACAAGTGAATAAGACAAAGCTGAGATAATTGCTTACCACCTTAGGGGAGTTTGGTAGTGTATGGGGCAGGAGGGAAGGCAAGGTTGGATTTTATTGAGAATTTGGAGTTTGGTTTAAGGGTAGTCTTTGAAAGTGAGGCTTTGATAAGGATTGAATAAGGGTCATGACACAATATTGTAGGATTGTGAAAACAAAGTCTTAGGGCACAAACTGTTGATGCTTTTTATTGAAGTGTTGATGGGTCTTTCAGGAAGTTCCTATAGTGAGCAACATGTTTATCTGCGGGATTGGTTAGTGTATAGTTAGTTAATAAAGACAATGAATAGTAAAGACTTATTAATGTAGTCAGTTTTTTATGACCTCTGAGGAGAGGAATTGGGGAACTGGAGGACAAGAATGAGAAGATTCATTTTACACTGTTTAAATTTTTAAAAACACATCTTTGTATCATCCATTCCAAAAAGATAACTACAGATTTTTAAATGTATGTGTATTTAGTGTTCTCCTTCATCACAGGGCCTTGTTTCTAATAAGATAAAATAATTGCTTATCAAATAAGATTGGCCTCCAGAAAAACAGACCCCTGTGTAAGTGTAAATGACTCAACCTGCTCTTCCTGCCTCAGGGTGAGTGCAGCACAGTTGCACTCCAGCCCATGCACTGGAACATATCCCTCAGGCATAGATTCCACCCAGCAAGATTCCCCCCCATGATGGGAGGGGTGGGGTCTGAGTCCCTGTAACTCACTAGGGGCCCAAGACTTGATCCCTCTCCCTACCTAAGCCTATAGCATCTTGAAGCCTGGCAAACCTGGACTTTGGGTCTGCATCCACTTGAGAGGGGCAGGAGGAGGGTAAGGAGAAAGCCAGGAGGACAGGAAAGAGGAAAGCCTCTTTGCTCTGCTCCAGCCAGAGGACTGAGGATGCCAGCTTCTGCCTGGGGAAAGTGCAAGTTAACCATCCAGCTTTGGGGAGGCAGATGACCCATTGTCCTCCAGAGACAGTTTGTGCCTGGCTGTGCTGCCAGCCACCAAGCGGATTGACTAAGTCAGAGGTTCTGTAAGTCTCAGAACCAGCCTTAGGCATGTTTTGTTTGGATTTAGAACTGATTAACTGTAAATAAACGTGACCAAAATGTAAACAGAGGTGTTGCAGCCTAAGGACTTACCCCGAAACTCCTAGGTTAGTTATCAGGAAATTCCCAGCAGTCTGCCATGATTCACAGAGCTCCCCAGCAGCTCTCATGACTCCAGATTACTTGGAGTCTGTCATGCTGATTTTTGAGAGAAGGATGACCTCATTTCCTCCCCAACAAAGAGGCTCCAAGAGACCGTTATGGAGTGTGACACCCCTCTCCCCCCTCCTTCCTCCTGTGGCCTCTTCACCTGGTTGAACAATCCTAGAGCCTCCAACTGGACACACAACTTCCTCCCCGCTATGATCTTTCCCACACTCTGAAATCTCTGTCCATCCTTTGGTGCACAGTCTCTGCTCGTCTTTCAATTCTTTGAGAGCAGAGACTACATTTTAAATATGTTTGTCTCTCCCTCAGCACTTGTGCATCCCTTGCTCACGTAGGTGCTTTATTATGAATGAATCAGTGAACAAGTGGGAACAGAGAGCTTTGGGGCACCCTGGAAATTTCCGTCCTCTATCTTTTTTTTTTTCTCTCCTTGCCATGAAAAATAGTACTGACATCGTTTCTGTCTTGTGCTGAAAAGCACGTTGACACAAATCATTCCTCTTTAAACTCATAAGTGCCTTATGATGTTAGAGATCATTCTTCCCATTTTGCAGATGAGGAAAATGAGGTGGAGAGAAGATACATAGTTGATGAGTGGGAAAGCCAGCACGAGGACCCAGGTTTTCTGATCCTCGTTCCTGTGCTCTATACCTCAGCGCCTCCATAAGAGAGGGGTACAACACAGAATTCTGCGAAGAGAAGGGCCAGATGATGTAAGATGTTGAAATTCAGAGGAGACCTCCCGCTGGCCTTGGAGAGCTCCTTCCAGAATCACTCCTCAGGCTATAAGCTCTGAGCTCCTGGAAAGCCCTCGCTGTTACATGAGTTAGTTGTTTGCCTGAGTTCCAGGAACCAACTTGATGGTTTAGGTTATCTGAAGTTTCTACCAAGAGTGAGAGAATAAGGAACTGAATATATGTGATTTCATTCTGTTAGGACTCCCAGACTAAAGCCACCAGCCCCCTGCCTCTGTGCCTCGGGGATCCATATCTCCTGAATCAGATGTGGCAACAGAGACTAACAGAAGGACACCCTTTCCTGGAGCTGCTCATTAAAGAACAGGCAGATGCCAGGTGTGCGAGGAGGACCAGGAGGTCTGAATTTGGCCGAGACTGTGTCCAGGAAACTGGACCCCTGAAGGGCTGTTTTCTGGCCAGCATGACCCAAAGGGAAGTTAATGTCCAGTCACCGGATATGTTGCTGAGCTGCTGTAACAAGACTGTTCAGCGTGGTACCATAGAGAGAGTGCAGTATGTAGCTTTGGATCTGTCACGTCCAAGTTAAATGATCTCAGACAAGACACTTATTCTCTTGATCTCAGTTCCCCATCTGCAAAATGAGGCAAAGCCTATTCTACCTGTGCCTCACTGTGCAGATGGAATGAGATCATGCTTGTGTGGTGAACGCGTTCCTTCATCCTTTATTCTTTCATTCATTCAATACTTATCATGGGCCTGCTATGTGCCAGGCACAGTTCCAGATGCTGGAGATGGAAGGATGAACTTTATAAACTATAATTCCTACTCTGAGTGAACGCCTTGCCTTCCTGATTATGGCTATACTGGCCGAGAAGACCAGTGCATTCTCTGGAGTCCATTCCAGGATTCCAGTTAAGTGGGGATGCTGTGTCCTTAGTAAACTGTTCCCAGCATCTCGCCAGCTGCATGTGCTGCTCAACCCCACAGACCCGACTCCTACTCCCTCCCTCTCCTCTCCTGTGTCCGCCGCCAGAAGCTCTTCTCTTTTCTTCCTGCACAAGGGGAAGGTAGACTCCTCTGCAGTTCTGGGAAAGAGGTGCTGAATGCTGGTCACATAGCTTCCTTGGGTCTGAGGTCTCCTTCTCTGTGTGTTTAGTGCTGAGGGGGAAGATGCTGTTGTCACAGAAGGTACTGAAAGCCCCGTCTTCGGCCTGTAACATGATAGGGAAGCTGCTAGGCCCCCAGTGGCTAGTGGAAAGAGTGGGGCGGGGGAAGCCACATACTTGCTTCCTTACTCATGGAAAGCAAAGAGCCCAGGGGCTGCACCCTGAGGTTATACTCTGTCGTCAATAGCATCATGAATGGAGGGGCCGAGTTGGTCCCTACAGCTTTAGCCTATGCCCCCTGACCCACCCTTCTCACCCTTTCCTGCCTCACCATCTCTGACCCAATTCCTAGCCCCACCCAGGCCAGTCAGCTCAGACCTCTGAATGAATATTTTGAGGCTTGGCCAAATTTTTCCTTATCCTTAGCGTAAACCCAATTACTTAATAAATCAAGAACTCACTACCTGAAAGGAGTGTTGGTCATGACGTTCCAGACTGTCTGGATTCTGAGTCCCACCAGGAACCAAAGCTAGGCCCAGGCCCTTGAACTTCTGCTTAGATCCCAGGCTATTATGTTGGATGGCAATGGCTGCTTCACTGGAAGCTAAAGGAATAGATACCCAGGAACAAAAGGCTAGAATGGGAAACCAGAAACTGCTGGGTTTCCTGAAAACTGCTAAGAAGTCAAGGACATTTAAGGAAATACATTCAGCCAGGAGCCAGTATTCTCAAAAATTTGTTCAGAAGAAAACCAACGTAACATCCATAGCCCATATCATGTATAATTTCATGTGTTCATGGCTTTCCCCAGCTAAACTCTGTGTGCTTCTCTGTCTTTAAAATAAGTGCAAGCACTTCCCTTTCCATTACACAGAGAGGAAAATAGAGGACTAATAAAGGGAAGTGAATCATCTGAGTTCATTCACTGAAAATGATGAGATTCAGAATTCACCGATTTTGCAGAACTTCATGACACATTTCCACCCTCTCTATTCCTATTCTGAATCTTTGCTCCTCCCTTCCTGACCACCCTCAATCCCACCCTCAGTCTCTTTGTCTTCCTACTTCCTACCCACCTGCAGAAAGTACTTCTTTGCTCCAAGCACAGATTGATAGCAGCGTGATGAGGTAGCTCTCAGAGCCTCAGTTTCCTTATTCATAAAGTGGGAATGATATTGCATCTCCCTCATTGAGGATTAAATGAGATAATTCATACAGAACTGTTACCCAATGCCTGCTAAATCTAAGTCCTGGGGAGAGGTCAGTCTCTTTTTCTAAGGTACCAAGTACTGTAGGATGAAATGGTTGGAAGTCTGTGGGAACAGGGAGCAGGGGCACAGCAGGGACCCCCTGAGATAGGTATGCAGAGTGAGGGGAAGGAGCAGTATACAGTAATCTAACCAGGAGGCTCCTGTTCACTTTGAGAAAAGTGGTGGCGGGGAGTGTGTAAGAACTAAAGAAGTGGAAATCTGTTCTTCCCAAGAGAATATTATAATCTATTCCTTGTTTAAGGTAGATAACAATAGCCAACTTTTATTTGCTTCACATTCCTTTTCTTTTTCAATCCTACCAACAGCCTTTAAGGAAGATACTATTAATATCACCATTTCATGGATGAGAAAACTGATGCTCATAGAGTTTTACCCAAGATCACACTACAGGTAAATGGTAGAGTTGGGAATCCAACCAGACCTACCGTGTTTCCCCGAAAATAAGACCTAGCTGTACCATCAGCTCTAATGTGTCTTTTGGAGCAAAAATCAATGTAAGACCCTATATTATACTATATTATATTACATTACATTATATTATATAAGAGCCAGTATTATATTATATTATATTATATTATATTATATTATATTATATTATATTATATTATACCTGGTATTGTATTAAAATTAGACCAGGTCTTATATTAATTTTTGCTCCAAAAGATGCATTAGAGCTGATGGTCCGGCTAGGTCTTACTTTCGGGGAAACATGATAGTTGGTTTCAGGGTTTGGAGAACCATCTCTGAGGCAGTATTGCATTCAGTCAGAAAGGTGGGGGAGCCTATTCTTATGCCTGGGAATCATCCTACTTCTAACCCATGGTGTCATCCCAGGGTAACCCCAGCTGTCCAAGTCATGTCTATGTTGGTTCCTGCCTACCTAGCTCAAGGCAGACTTTGTGTCTAATGACAAAGTCAGAGAAGGGATTATTGGGTCTTCTGGTTATGCTTATATATCTGTGTGGATCCCTGGAATCATCAATAGCCAGTCTTCCTTTTTATTCACCCATATTTATATGATTAGGAGACCATAGGGTTCTCCTGTGGGAAAATAACAATAGCATCTATTTATTGAGATGCATTATATTTAGCAGGCATTGGGTAACAGTTCTGTGTGAATTATCTCATTTAATCCTCAATGAGGGAGATGCAATATCATTCCCACTTTATGAATAAGGAAACTCTGAGGCTCTGAGAGGTTAAAGCCACACAGCAAAGCCAACACCTGGCAGGTCAAACTCAGGTTTCTGACTCCAAACCCTGTGTTGATAATCACTTTGATAATGTTGTCTCTTTACTCCTCCCTGAGGGAAAAAAATTACACTGTTGAGTAGGTCCCAGAATCTGTAATAATAAATATTCATGAATGCTATTTTTTCCAAACTTGTCTGATGACAAGTAAGAATCACCTAGTTTGAAGGTTTGAAAAATACACAATTTCAGGTTACTTCTTTGGAAGTTCTCATTCATTAGGTCCAGGATGGGTCCTAGGAATCTTATTCCTAAGATGCATCCCAGAGGATTCTTACCACCAAAAAAGTTTGGGGAAAATGTCAGCCATTGCATAGCTAGGGAGTGTTGGTTTATTTTTTCACCTGGGAATTCCCAATGAAATTACAAACTTTCTATTTACTGGGGATTCTACTCCAACCCCAACTTTGGTATGGAGGCTAGAGGAGAACATAGAGGTGGGAAAGTTCCAGAGTTGGAAGATCAACTTTTGGGCAGAGTTTCCCAGATAGGAATGAATCAAGGAGGGATGTACACCTGAGAGCTTTGGTGCCAACCCAGCCACCCCGAGGCGACTTTTCTAAAGAATATGTTTCCAAACATTAATTGCTTCAGCAATTAACTTTTGTACATGTTCTTTTTTAGGTCCTAGTGATAACTGCATTTTTTAAATGCCAAATGGATGGCTAATGGAGGGACTTTTCCATGGAGAAACTAAAAGAGCTTGGAGAATCAGATAATCCTCAAATTTATGACAGTGAATGAGAAATTGGCTCCCCAAGACCTCAGGAAAATTGGGAGAAACTGAGTAGAGGTGAGAACAAAGAAGAATTGAGAATACCTGTACTTACTAGTACCTTTCTATTTCTTCAGAGTTCCTGTGCTGGCCCCCTTCCAAGCTTCAAGAAATCCTTCTCAAGCTTGTAATTTGTTCCCCCTAGGATCTTCCACTTTCACCTGAATAGAAGTGGGTTCCCAGCACATTGTCCCTTTGCAGAGAGGGTGGGAACTACCTCCAACAATAGTGGATCTAGCAGCTTGTGGGATGACCACAACATGGGCATTTTTAGTCAAGAAGAAAGCAACAGTGACATTCTCCCCATGCAGACCCTCTGCACCATAGCATGATGTCCTAAGATTTATTTAGTCTGCATCATGGCAGTCAGCCTCTTTCATTTGTAAAGAACATTCTACCCCAAGTTCTAAAAATAAAAGAATTGAGCTCAACTCAAACTGTTAATTTTATTCAATCAACTAAAAATTACTTTCAGGTACCTAAGGTATGCCTAGCACTATGCTAGGCCCTGAGGGCAGACGGAAGAACAGACATGATCCCTGCCTTGAAGAAGTTTAAAATCTGATAAGGAAGACAAAAAGAATATACATGCAACAATTGAAAAGCCATTAAGCAGGATGGCAACTATAAAAATAAAAAAATAAATTAAAAAACTGAAAATAACAAGTGCTGGCAAGGATGTGGAGAAATTAGAATCCTTGTGCACTGTTGGTGAGAATGTAAAATGGTGCAAACCACTATGGAAAACAGTATGTCAGTTCCTAAAAAAAAAAAAAAATTAAACATAGAACTATCAAATGATTCAGCAATCCTACTTCTAGGTATCTATCCAAAAGAAAGCAGGGTCTTGAAGAGATATTTGCAGACTTGAGTTATAGCAGCACTATTCACAATAGCCAAGAGGTGGAAGCAACCCGTGTCCATTGACAGATGAATGGGTAAGTAAAATATAGTCTTTACATACAATGGAATGTTATTCAGTCATAAAAAAGAAGGAAATCTTGTCACATGCTACAACATGTGTGAACCTTGTGGACGTTATGCTACGTGAAATAAGCCAGTCACAAAAGGGCAAATACTATATGATTCCACATATATCTTTAGATTCAGAGGTATCCAAAGTGCAGAAGTCGCCCCTTATCCACAATTTTGCTTTCTGCAGTTTCAGTTACATGGGGTCAACCATGGTCCAAACATAGTAAATGGAAAATTCCTGAAATAAGTAGTTCATAAGATTTAAATTGTGCGCCATTCTGAGTGGAGTGATGAAATCTCACGCAATCCCACTCCAACCCACCTGGGTTGGGAGACTTTGTCCACAGTCTCCATGCTATGTATGCTACCCACCCATCAATCACTTAGTAGTTGTCTTGGTTATCAGATTGATTGTCAAGTTATCACAGTGCTTGTGTTCAAATAACCCTTATTGTCAGGTCAGTAGCCGCCTAACCCTACATCACAATGCCTGTCATTCACTTCACTTCATCTCATCACATGGGCAATTGTATAATCTCACATCACCACAAGAAGAAGAAGGGTGAGTAAAGTATGATAAAATATCTTGGGTTTGGGCTGGAGGAAATGGGGGAATGATAAACCCCCAGGGCTGGGTGCATTAGTGGGTGTGAGAATTAAAATGAGAGGACACCAGAGGGGAAGAGACAATGCAAGGGAAGAGATGAGGATTTCTACAGTCATCTTTGTTCCTATTCTTTAGGAGCTTTCGTTTTCCCAGAATTTCAGGGTCCTATGTTTTGCTTTAGAAAAAGCCTTAGAAAGTTTCGTTAAAGGCTGTACCATAAAATCCATATCTGAAAGCCAATAGTCCATGGATTAGAGTGGGAAGGCTGAGGGTAGAAAACCCCACTGCCCAATCCCACTGGCACCTATCAACTACAAAGGCTGTATCTCTGAGAGTGGGCTGAGAGCTTTTTCTTGAAGAAGAGGCGACTGCCTGTGGTGAGGGCTGTGGTTTCAGAGTCAGAGACTAGAGCTCCATTCCCAGTTTGTTTGCTGACTCCATCTGTGACCCTGGGTGAGTCACTTCCCTCCATAGGCCCCTGTTTTCTCTTTTGTGGAATGCAGGGGGACTTATTTCCACCTGCTTTTGCAGAAGACAGAGTGGCTAAAGAAAAAGAAATTTAGAACGGGCATGTTTTAATCTTCACTGCCTTATTAATACTCAGTTTGTAGACAGAAAAATTTAGCATGAAAAAGACGAGATGACCTGCTTCAAGTTACAGAACTAGTCAGCACTTCAGCTGGGATTTGACACGCTGACTCCAGAGCCCACCAAAAGTAAAAAAAGGAAAAAAAAAAGAAAGAAATTTATATCCGGCAACTTTCCTCAAAGGAGTGAGGCTTGGGCTGAAGCAAATATATCTTCATATATATGAGGATATATCAGGACCAATGGGCCAGGTTTGACTCGCCTTGCTCTTGACATCAGAAGTCCACGAAGAGGACGTACGTATTAAACAAGATAAACAAATGTTGCTCCAGAGAGCCTCGGTTCTGGGAATATGAACAAGGAATCCTGACCAAAATTCCAGGTTTCCAAGTTCTCCCGAAAGAGTCATGGGACTCATGCAAGAGGTGAATCACTACACCCAGGATCTGTCTTAAAGAACTAAACCACCGAATATGAGCCTCAGCAAAGGAATGGGCTAGCGGGAGGCTTGATTCAAATAGCTTAGGGGTTGTAGCTAGACTTTAAGGTGTTCCCCTGGGTCTTGATTAGACCAAGAAACAATTTTGCCCAAGGCTCTGGATGCTGTTCTAGTTCTGAGGTCAGTGGCAGGTCAAAGCCATAAAGTGGGTCCCCATGGAGTCCTCACAATTGTTTCTGGTACTGAAGACTACATGGAAAAAAGAACTCAGAAGATTGTGGACCTACAGAAATTGAATTTATATTCTTCCCAGAGTCTGTATTATTTTGTAATCCAATTCTCCATAAGCAAAAGACAGAGAGATGGGCAGCAGCTCTTCAGAGCCTGGAAGAAAGACCAGTGGGTACAGGAGAAAGAAGCAAGTTGGCTGCTCACCAGCAATAGTGGTTTCTCTGCCCCAGGGAAATGTTGCTCCTCAGAGCCAGAGGAGGTTCGTGGGGTGCTCAGAGGGGGGAGTAGACCCTGGAACGCTTGGACTTGTGGAACTCTGTTTTCAAGAGGGATCTCACATACTACTTCACAGCCATTGGGATGGCTGCTATCAAAAATGTGGAAAATAACAAGTGTTGGTGAGGATGTGGAGAAATGGGAACCTTTGTGCATTGCTGGTAGGAAGGTGAAATGGTGCAGCCATTGCAGAAGACAGTTTGACAGTTTGTCAAAAAGTTAAACATAGAATTACCATATGATAAATCAATTCTACTCCTAGATATATATCCCAAACAATTGAAAGCAGGGACTCAAACAGATACTTGAACACCCATGTTCATATCAGCATTATTTGCAATAGCCAAAAGGTAAAACTACCCACTGTCCGTCAACATTTGAATAGATAAAACAAAATATGGCATATGCATACAATGGAATATTATTTAGCCTTAAAAAAGAATGATATTCTGATACGTACTCCAACATACATGGACCTTGAAAACATTATGTTTAGTGAAATAAACCAGACACAAAAGGCCACATACTATATGGTTCCACTTATATGAGGTCCCTAAAATAGGCAAATTTATATAGACAGAAAGTAGAATAGAGGTTACTGGGAGTTGAGGATGGGGAGTTATTGTTTAATGGGTACAGAGTTTCTGTTTGGCATGATGAAAAAGTTCTGGAAATGAATAGTGGTGATGGTTGTATAACAATGTGATTGTACTTAATGCCACTGAACTATACACTTAAAATGTATTAAAAAGTACATTTTATGTTTTGCATATTTCACCACAATAACAACGAATTAAAAAATTTTTTAAATGGTTAAAATGATAAATGTTATGTATATTTTACCAAAAAATTCTTTTCTTTTTTTTTTTTCTGCTGTGACTCCAAATAGGATCCAAAGAGGAGTTTTACAATCTCTTCTCTGGATTTCATGGAGACTTACCTACTTTACCCTTCTGTGCCAAAAAATTATTTTCAAAAGTGGGGAAAGAAATCCCATGTCAAAGGGATCTCACTGAGAATGAGACTCAGAAACACAAGACATGAGAAGGTGACAGCAAAGATATTCGGAATCATGAGCTGAGATGGAGATGGGAACTGGGATGGAGGCAAAGAAACCTGTCCAGGAAGGACTTTAAATTGTGAGAGTCAGAGATGAAACACAGTGAAGTTGAGACCAAAATGGAGCCCTATTAGAGGGTAGGGCTAAGTATGGAGAAAGAAATGAGGATTGTCAGGTCTGATGTTAAAAATGAGTCTTAAGGGGCGGCTGGATGGTTTAGTTGGTTAGAGCACGAGCTCTGAACAGCAGGGTTGACAGTTCAGTTCCCACATGGGCCAGTGAGCTGCGCCCTCCACAACTAGATTTGAAGACAACAAAGCTGCCACGGAGCTTCCAGAGGGGCGACCCGATGGCTCAGTTGGTTAGAGCACGAGCTCTTAACAACAAGGTTGCTAGTTCAATTCCCTCATGGGATGGTGGGCTGTGTCCCCTGCAACTAAAGATTGAAAACGGTGACTGGACTTGGAGCTGAGCTGTGGCCTCTACAACTAGACTGAAGGACAACGACTTGGAGCTGATGGGCCCTGGAGAAACACACTGTTCCCCAATATTCCCCAATAAAATGTATTAAAAAAATAAAATTTATTAAAAAAAATAAAATAAAAAAATGAGTCTTAAGTCTGGGTCTGTTCTGTGGCAGGCACGTGGGTTTCCATGTTTCACTACCACAGTGCTTGTGGTGGATGCTTCTGGGACCATCATCCCCTTTGCAGTGGCCAGCTGGCTCTTGACCTCTGAGGCTTCCTGTCTCCTTTGAGAGCCGAGAGACACCATGGTGAGTCAGTCCTACCAAGGTTTGACTCAGTTTTGACCCAGTTTTGATAATCAAACATAATACCCTGGAATTTGTAAGTATGGCTCAAAAGGTATGGTGTGAACATGGTTGCGAGACCCAGGCTCCTGGCTGCTTCCTGTCACCATCACATTTCTTTGTAAAGGCTGAAGTGAAATACATTTAAAGTCAGAGAGACTTGGGTTCAAATTCTGGCTTGCCTCTTACAAGCTGTGTGACCTTGGGCAAGTTCCTTAACCTCTTTAAGCCACCGTTTCCTCATGTGTAAAGTGGGGCTACTGAGCTCTGAAGCCTTGGGGGGGGATTAGATGAGATAATGTATAAAATGCTTCTTGGCGTTTTTGCCTATCACAAAGAAATTGCCTGGTAAATTAAGGTTGTTGTTGTTGTTATTATTACCACTATTTTAGTACCCGGAGATCTTTTGATTATCTAGGATCACTTTGTCACAAGGGCAATGGAGACATAGATCTGGGGCTTCGGTAACCCAGACTCCTGTAGCCCTGGCTTTAGAGCAGGAAGACCTGAATCTAATCTGGGCTCCCCAATTTACTAGTGCGACCTTGGGCATTTTTCACACTGAGTGCCAGTTTTTTTATTTGTAAAACAGGGAGGATTACGTAGAGTTGTCGAATTTAAACAGTGTGTATAAAAACTTTATAAATAATGGTAACAACGAAAGTACAGATGTATAATGTACTCCGGATCAGAAACACGGATGTATCTGGGCCAAGGTTAGGGTCAAGATGGGAATCAAGGTTGGGATTGGAACCAGGGCTGTAAAAACAACTGTGATCAAGATCCGGGTTGGCATTGGGGTCAAAGCAAAGTTTGGGGCTCGGATAGGGAGGCAGTCATGAACAGGGTCAGGGTAGGGGCTCAGGTGGAGTTTTGGTTTGGGCTAGGAATCCAGGAGGAAGACAGTGTGCATTGTCTGAGCCCTGAGGGATACAGCTGTGCTGTGCAGTGACTCAGAGGCGGCCGCACTGCCTGGCATCAGGCTCTAATCCAGAGATCTCGCTTTGAGGGAAAGTAGAATGTGAGACATACCAAATCCTGAGAGACTGATAGAAGTGTAGGCCTTTAGGGAGACAGTCCAATTGCAGTAGGTCAGCCCCCTCATTCACTTCATCCTTCTTCCCCCAGCCTGGTAGGCAGTTAAATCACGTTAAGTACTAGCCTATTTCCAGGTGCATCCTGCACAGTGCTGGTTTTCACAGCCCATCCCTCCTCCATCATCCATCCATCACCCATCATCTATCATCATCCATTTAACAAAGGTTTATTGAGTATTTACCATGTGCCCAGCACTTTGCTAGATGCAGAGGATCCAGCAATGATGTCTGTCCTCTTGGAGCTTCAATCCAGAAGGAGAGACAGATACCACAGTCAATTCCCATCTTCTGCATTTGGGTCTATTTGTGGGGTTGACAGTAGATTCTAAAATCAGATAATCAGGCAAAGATTACAAAATTATTCTTGAAAATCCCTTAAGTCACCAGGACCTTGGCATTTAGAAGCACAAAAGCCAAGAAATCACATCTGTTTCTCTTTGTACTTTGCATGTGACAGTAGATGTCAAGATTTGGTTTTAATGGTGGAATGTAACTCTAAATAAGGAATATCTTTGTTTCTTGCTCTGTTAGCTAGTTTAGTTGGGTTTGTACCAGTTAACTGTATTAATGATGGGAGTCCAGTGTAAATACAAATTACACCAATATGTTTGTAAATGCTTTAAGGAAGCATGGAGTGTACTGTGAGAATATATAGTGGAGGAGTGAGTGATATGGAAGGCTTCACTGAGGAGGTGACATTTAAGCTGGGTCCCAAAGGGTGAACATGAGGTAGCCTGTCATAAAGGGGAAAAGAACTTTCAAGGCAGGGGAATTGATCTAAAGCAGAAAGGAACTCAGTGCATCTCAGGAACTGAAAGCCAGTCAGGTTGGAGATGTTGAAGAGATAACAAAGGGCCTCCCCAAGTCAGGACCTCTTCCACATGTTCTGATGCCTTGTATATAACAACATGGAGGTAAGGTGGTCTGACTCAGGGAATTAAATAATTCAGAGTACAGGGCCAGAGACACAAGTAAGCAGTCAACATCTTTTGGAATCACTGGGCTAGCTGCTCTGTGGGATGCAAAGGAAAACAAGAAACAAGTTATTGGGGGCAGCCGGATGGCTCAATTGGTTAGAGCGCAAGCTCTGAACAACAGGGTTGCCAGTTCGATTCCCACAGGGGCCAGTGAGCTGCACCCTCCACAACTAGATTGAAGGACAACGACTTGGAACTGATGGGCCCTGGAGAAACACACAGTTCCCCAATAAAAAAATTAAAAAGAAAAAAAATCCTTAAAAGAAAAAAAGAAAGAAATTATTGGAAACAGAGACAGTGAGATCACAGCTGTAGTGGAGTAGCCTACACATAGACATAAACCGAGGGTCACCAACGCAAACACCCCAGAGGCTAAGCAGGTAGTGTAAACAGTAAAGCAGGCTGAGTGCAGGACAATAGGGAGGAGTAGGGACTATGGCAGTGGACAGCTCTTATCTTGTTTAAAGGGGCAACTGTTATTCAGCTCCCACTAATTGTTGCCAAGTGGGAGCTGAGGACCACTTTTGCTAGATCTGCCTTATTGTAGCAGATGCTCTCAGTTCCAGATTCCTCTGGCCTTTGACGCCAACTCTTCCTACTGTACAGCAGGCTCGATGTTCCCCAGGAATTAATACTGCCATTACCCGTCCTTTCCCACATTGTGGCAGCTCCCAGCCAATGACTGATGGGTTTGGCGGGTAAATATGCAAATGCCTTTGCCTCTCATATGAGACAACTTTGAGACACGTGTTCTACACTGTTTCCCTGATACCTCCAGGAGAATTAAGCTCCAGATGCCCAATGGTAACTTTTTTCATAACTTACCCTCATGGGCCTCCTCCCTTCCCTTCCCTTACTTGTCCACTTACCCACTCCCTAACTGGAGTTTCCTAGGATCACCTACCAAATAAACTACTTGCAACTGAAGTCTGTCTCAATGTCTGCTTCCGGGACAAGCCAACCTAAGGACAAACAAATGTTCAGGAATATTTGAAATCTAAATTTCTTTTTATGTTAGAACTCCCCAGTTAAAATGGTGCATGTCAACGGAGACAGATTTAAAGACTGGATTTGGCCAACAGGTCATTCGTTTGGGATTCCTGACATAAATAAAGACTTTGTCTTAATTTACCCAGGAAAGGTTCATATTTGCTAAAGACAAGTGTTTAAGCAAGAGTTGGATGAGAAAGTTCTAAGGGTAGAGACTCGTGCCACATGGAAATGACTGCTTAAAATACAGGAAATTAGAGAGCAGCTGAGCCACGATGAAGGCTGCTGCTAGAACGGCAGCTTCTACCCATGGCTCGCTACTGCAAGCTTCCTTCTTTGAATCCCTGGCAGCCACCATTCCCCACCAGGGTAAGTCACATGAAAACCCCATGGGAAGTCTCAGAACCAGGCAAGCCCAGCAGCCGCCCACACCAGACTGGTTCTGCAGTGACAAGCCAGGGCCTGCTGGCTGCAGGGTCCTCAGAATCAGGCTCTCCTGATTTCCAGTCTGCAACCCTTCCTGTGGCCACGAGCCAGCTGCTGTTTTGCATGACCTTAGCCCAGCTAGCCTGGCCTCTTGGTGCAAGGGAAGGTCCCAACGATGTGGGTGTGAGGACCTGGTAGGGGGAGCCATGAGTCCCCTCCTGCACTTCTAGCCAAGCCAGCTTTCTAGGTAGTCATCCAATCCAGCCACCCAAAGTGCTGACAGGAGGCATTGTCATCCTGGTGCTGCAGAGAGGAAGACACGCCAGGCCCTGGAGGATGGAGGGCTGCACCTGGCTGAGATGTCCAGACAGGCCCATGGGTGACAGGCAGTACCTTATGCCCTAAGCTTTCTCCAGCAGTGTTTGCAGAGCCTGTGCTATTTTAGGTTCCTTTGTCATCACTGCAGGCAAACTGGACTGGAGGAGTCTGATTAGAAGGGAAAGAACCGGTTTAACAGAGCTGGGGTGTTGGGAATTACTTCTCTGAGTTGGCACCATAGGGCCAAGCAGAAGGGACTGCTGTCAATGCTTCTGAGTCTCAGGACTGAGGTAGGATTTCAGCACTGGCTTCAGAACAACTTGTCAGACAAGAGAGAAAGAGGAGGACTTTGAGATTCAGGGGCCAGCGGCTATAATTCCTCTCTCAGGAATAAGCATGATGGTAATACCTCATAATAAATGTGCTGTATAGTATATGCGATACCTTTATAGACATGAGCTCATTTGATTTTTACCGCAGTCCTATGAGGAAGGCGGGTATTATTCATCCCAACTTTAATATAAGGAATTTAAGATACACCAAAGTAAGTGACTTGCCCAAGGTCACAATGTTAAGACAGGGCCTCAATCTTAATGGCAGGGCCTCAATCCATTGCAGACAGGGGTTTGGGAACCTAGACTTGCACATCTAGAAGTCTTTGTTAGAAGAAGGGAACTCGAGGAGACAGGGGAGGGTCTTGGCCTTCTGCTGGTGGCTCCAGGAAATATGGGGCTACATGGATCAGTGGCTAAGGAATGGCCCCACCCCCGGATCCTTTTGGTGGTCTGACACTATGGGACAGCCATAGTGGACCTCAAGCTAGCCTCGTCCCCTCTCTTAGTTGGTGGGCGTGAAGGGTTCTTCTGTTCCCCTCATGCTGCCCCCTGAGTCAGCTCTCTGGCATTGCCTTGGCACGTCCTGGGCCCCACGCCCAGGCAGTGAGGAAGTGCTGGCAGATTGCCCCGGGGAATGCTACTGTCTTAAGTTGAGCCAAGTCCTAGTAAAGACCCCCTTCCCAGAGGAAGCTCAGTAATGGTTGCTTTGGGAGCTGTGACTCATAGGCACAGGTGAGTCTCCCTCACCCCCCTGGGGCTTCCTGGCACAGATGGCATTGGGCACACGCCTTTACCTGAAGGCTGCAGCCCAGGAGGGGGATGCAGGGACCAAATATATTTTAGAGACTGGCTGAGCCAGGCTCCCGCCCCAGAGCCCTGCTTGGATTTCTGGTCACATCCAAATAGCTGGGGAGGGAGTTGCTTTTGGACAGAAAAGGGGAAAAGAGAGCCAAGACTCCAGGCTGAAGCTGCCTCAGCTGTTTCTGGGGCTCTGACTCAGAAGCCGCTTCTCAGGAATGTTGAGCACGTGGGCCTCTGCGCGCCCAGTCCAGGCACAGTGGAATGAACAGCTGGGGCATGGAGGATGTTTTATTCTCCTCTCTCTTCTCTGACGGCAACTTTTCCAGAGAAAGCCCACCACGGGGCAGATGGAAGCCTCTTCCTGGAAAGCCCTGGTTACCTCCTCCAGAATGGAAGCCTTCCCAGATCACCTCAGCCCTGAGGGATCCACCCCAGCAGTGACTGTCTGTAGCAACCCCATTTGCACTCTCAAAGTGTTGCATTGCATGGGTGTTTATCTGTCTCTACCCCTCACTCTTGTTATCTTATCTCCCTAACAACGCTGTTGTAACCTCATGCTTCTGGATAAAAAAGGACACCTCGAACATAACATTTGATAAATAGATTGACTGATAATCTGAGAAAAAAAAGAGCAATGAAAAGAAGATCGCAAAGAGAAACAGTGAGAAAGCCAGCGGTCTAGGTCACAGCCCCAAACCTGGGGAATCTGCTTTCCTTCCCCAGACAAGCTCCCAGACTGGAGACAGGAGAGTATAAAAGCTGTGGTGTGGTCACTGGGACTTCCTTGCTGCCAGTACCCACTCCAACCCCAGATCTGCCCTCAGATTTTCCAGGAGCCTTTGGGAATCCTTCCACCTCAAGAGAGCAGGCACCTCCGCAGCAATTCTCCAAATGTGGCAAAGTTCTCTTCTCTGCCTGTCTCCTTTTTTCATTTCTCTAAATCAGACAGATATCCCATGAGATAATCCCCCAATGAAATGAGACCCAAAGAGAACTAACCCTGGAAAGAAATCATGTCAGCCACTTATCACATGATACAGTAATTTTGGGTTTAATTGTCCGCCTACTTCCTTAGGTCATAAGAGATGAGTTAGGCAGGAACAGCGTCTGTCTTGTTCACCGAATTAGTCTCAGAGTCTAACATGCTACATGGTACACAGCAGGCACTCAGTAGGCTGCTCCATGAACGTTTGTTGATTTGGCAAATTGAGGGGCAGCTGGAACCTGCCAGTACACTCCTGCTATTGAGCTGCCGTCAGTACCTTTTATTCTGGAGCTAACTCATTCCAGGTCCGGGAATCTGATCGATTGGAAGAAACCGAAGCCAGGGATGCTGATAGGCTGTCTCTGGGGCCTTGGGTTCTAGGACAAACTTGGTGTTGGAAATGACGCCTGGGGTGGGGTCCGCTGATGGCGCTCTAAAACCAGACCTACTGCGCCCTCTAGTGGACAAGCGAATCACTGCCCTTTTGGGGTGGAGATCCTGCTTCCTCAACTCTTTGCCCCCCAGGATCTCCAGGATCTCCATCGTGGGCCCAGGGTCAAGTGCATACAAGGTGGCACAACCAGCAAGATAATAGGCCATATCCGAACAAGTGACTAGCCATACAATAGACCGATCCATTAAAAAGCACCATTATGTACAGTACAAAGTATTCTGATGAAATCTATGAGGAAAGGCAAAAGGGAGATTAAGAATAAGACAAGGGCTCTGCTATGATCTAATTGAGAATGCAAAACTAAACATTTTTAAAAATCAAACAAGCCCATCAGCGGGTGCCAAACATTTCAAGAACTGAAATGGATTGGTGCAACCAATCCATTCAGTGGATTGGTGCAACCTCAGTGTCTCAGTTTTTTCATCTGTAAAATGGGGCTAACAAAATTTACCTTGCAGGGTTATATGAAGATTAAAACAAGAGGATGGGGAGAACATATGCCATTATTGTTGTTGTTATTCAAGCAATCCATGTTCATTATTAAAAAAAAACATTTGAGGAAGAGAAAAAAGTTCACACTAACACCACTATCAGAGGTAAGTACTATTAATCTAACAATGTGCATCTTAAGCATGCTGAGCACATCTGCAGAAGCAGGGGCATTCTGGGAGGGGTACAAAATCTCACGATTAACTGAACTGTGGAGGAGCTAGAAAGTTATACATGAGTATTTGTACTTACTTCTGAAGGAAACAGCATTTCAGCAAAGATGTGACCTACTGAAAGTGACATTATTTCCTGTAGATCTCTGCCTATATTGTTCACCTTAGCAGAAGGGCCTTCCCTGACCACCCTATATTAAATAGCAACTCCATCCCCTTTTCCTGTTTTAATTTTCTTCATAATACGTTATCACCTCACATATTAAATATGTTTGTTTGTAGTCTGTCCCTCTCACCAGAAGGTAGGCTTCCTGAGGGCACAGACAACACCTATTTTGTCCACTGCTCTACCCCCAGCACTGAGACAGTGCTCTATAAAAAAGTAGGTGTACAAATAATATTGAAAGACAGAAGAGAGGAAGAGAGAGAGAGAGAGAGAGAGAGAGAGAGAGAGAGAGAGAGAGAGAAGGGAGAGAGGGAGGGAGGAAACGAAGGAGGAAGGAAAGAAGGAAGGAAGGGAGGAAGGAAGATATAAAATGGAGTTGGCGGGGTGATCAGTTAGCTCAGTTGGTTAGAATGTGATGGTAATAACACCAAGGTTGCTGGTTCGATCCCCGCATGGGCCACTGTGAGCTGTGCCCTCCTTAACAAAAAAAAAAAAATTGGAGTTGGCAAAGTTAGGAGGACTACTGTAGTAAATCTGGAAGATGAGGTAGGCCTAGTCTAGGATGGTGGGAGGAAAAGGGAAAAGATGGAATGAATACAAAGACATTAAAAGAGGAAAATATACTGGTGTTGGTGCCTGATGAGACACAGATGATAATAACAACTCACATTTATTTAGCATCAGACGTTGAGCCATTCACCTACAAATGTTATCATATATTTATTTATATTATTATTTACAGCCCTATATGAAAGTTATGACATCTTTATTTTCTTGCTGAGGAACATGAAGCTCAGGGAGTTTAAGTAACTTGCCCCAGGTCACACAACTAGTAAGTGGCAGAAATCAAACCAAACTCTGCCCCTAAGTGAGATAAGGGATGAGTCAACGTTGACGCCACGATTCTGAACCTAAGACATTGGCAGGATAGTCACGTCACTGTCAGAGCCAAAGGAACTGGAGGAGAAAACTAGTCAAGGGTGGCAAGGAGAATAAATATAATAGTTAATATTTCTTGCGCCCTTACTATGCAAGGCACTGTTTTACTCTTCTTATGTACTAATAATTTACTCTTCATAATATCCTGTGAGGTGAGTATTATTAATATCCTTTTTTTTTTCAAATGAGAAAGCTGAGACACATAGAAGTTATAAAACACGCAGTTTCCCACAGTTAGTGGGAGGAAAAGAGGAAAAGCCAGGATTTGGCTTCAGTGTTCTTAACTACCATGTTATATTGCCTGTCAATTTGATTAATTTGGATTTGGATCATGTTGAATTTGGGGGAAAACAGGACATTCAAGTGAGTATATCTGATAGATAATCATCTTTAGTCCAGGTATGGGGATCTAAGAGCCTCTGGACCTGCTCTGGAAAGCAGAAAGTTGGATATTGGTTTCTGCCTGGCCTATAGGCCCACCCACAGCCAGACACTATTTACACCTGGCTGGTCCCCAGCTTCATGTCTTCTGTCTCCCTTCCCAATACTCTCCCCTCCAGTTCCCCTGACCACCCAGTTTCCCAAATACCTACCAAGTCCTCAGTATTTCAAGGCCTGATTCACACTGTCTTCTCTATCAGCAATGCCTCCCTTATCTTCACCGTCATCTGCCAACATCCTTTCCTTCCTTCCATCTCCTCCATTAAGTCTTTTCTGATTGTTTCAACTTATCTGATTGCTCTCCTTTTAAAATGCCCAGAGTACTTTGCTTTTACCTTCCATGCATTTATTGAACACTGTGGGAGAGGGAGAAGCTTTCCTCTATCCTCAAGGTTCTTTCTGCTGATCTAATAATTAAATTTTAAAAAGACATTTATAAGAGAAAATGACCAAATTTAATTATATACGTACATATGGGAACTCCACAAAACTGAGTCAGAGAGGTTCGGGGACAGAAAGTTAAAATGAGGTACATATGGCATTCTGAGGTAAGAATGAGGAAAGGTGCCTTGGGGCTTCAAAGGGTCATTGCAGGAGACAGATGTTCAGATGTTCAGTAATTAGCAGTTTGCCCTACCCGACAGGTAGGTCAAAACAGGTTATCTAATCTCTTATTATGGTCCCTAATCGAAATTCTTCTAGGTAGTTAAGGGGTGGGAGCAGAACCCACCCCAGGTGGGGTGACCTATTCTGAACCAATACAGTACCTACTATACTTCAAGCACTTTAGACACTGAGAATACCAAGAAGAGCATAAAGAGACACAGACCTGACCTATTGTCACACAAACACATATGTACTTACACTTGGGACAAGGGCTTTGAAGAAGTGAGAGATGGAACTTTTAGGGCGATCATTCCAAGGATTTGACCTGGTCAAGAGGCCAGGGAGAGCTACTATGAGAAAGTGACACCGGAGCACAGAACTGCAGGCCAAGCAGAGGAGAGGGAAATGTGATTCAGGCAGCTATTTGTACAGAGATCCAGAGGTTGTCTACGGAACTAATCTCCTGTCTTGTGTCATTGTTTTACTCTCCTGCTTATCTTCTTGCCCCGAGTGAGTAAAGGTCCTTTAAGACAGGGCCAATCTCGTCTAAAGGGACCGAGGGGACATTGTTTCTGCAGAACCCCTCAGCACACCACCCCCAGAGCCCCTGGAGAGCTGAGAGGTCATCCTGCACCTATCTTCACCACCCCACTTGGTGGTAGCCAAGGAACAGCATCATTTCCAGCACCAGGCCCAGATTTATGTCTGCCTTTGAGAACGGTATCTTCTGGCATTGAGCTGGGGTTTTAGGTCAGGCTTTTGTGAGCATGGAGGCAATCTGCCCTTGTGGACCCCCTGTGACCTACAGAGATTGGAAGGAGCACTAGGGTGGTTGTACCAGGACAATGAGGTTTGCTAGGGCCGCTAGGGCCTACTCTCCTACTGCTTCCCCCTTACCCATTCTGCTCCTGCCGCACCAGCCTTCTTTCCACCCTTAAATATACCATGACTATTTTCATCTCTGGCCTTTGCTTCTGCTCCTTCCACCCGGAATGCTTTTGTCCAAGATCTTCAAATGACTATCTCCTTATCGTCATTGAGGTCTCTCTTAAAAGTTACTTTCTGAGAGCAGCCCTGTCTGAGAACTTCAGTTAAAGGAATTTTCTATTCCCGCCCCCTCCCTCACTCTCTATCGCACTGCTTTATTTTATTTTCTCAGTAGAACTTGCTCTTTCTAGGTCCATTGCCTACCAACAAGAATGTAAGTCCCATGAGGGCAGGAATTTTGTTGGATTGTTCCTTTCTGTTTCCCAAGTGACTGGAACAAGGGGTGCTCAATAAAATGAAATGAATGAATGAATGAGTGTCTTCTCTTAGTGAGTGCCTGGATTCAGGACAAGGACTAGATTGGTATAAATCCACATTGGGTTTCAGATTTCAATCGAGATCCCATTGGTGGTAGGAGCACATCTGAATTGAACCCCCAAGCCATTTACTCCCCCCACCCACCCCCATCCCTTTCAATTCACTTCACTTCAATCCCATCATCCCTGCTCTAGCACATATTAGCTATTTGCCCTTAGGCAAGCTACTTCACCTTTCTAAACTTGTTTCCTCTTCTGTAAAATGGGGCTGAGGTTCCTACACTCACAGGATGGTGGTGAGGGTTAAACCGAATAGCTTATGTAGAGTGCTTAGTGCCTGTGTCTTGCGTGTAACTACAATCTTGGCTTTATCTTCACCACACCTCTCTCTGTCATTCACATTTCTTGATTTCCCTTTGCTCCTGGCAACACCCTGTGTGCATCAGGTCTGCCCACCAGGGGGCCCCACACACTGCTCTTCCTGTCCTGCCATTCCTGCTCTTGAGGGCAGCCAGCCCCTCATCTCATTACCTCCCTTTTTCCTCTGATGACAGCTCTGTCATCTCTCCACCAGTGCTCCCTCTTCATCCCAAATATCTTGGCCTCTTGTTTCCAGTTCTTCATTCATTCCACATATATTTTTTGAGCACCAACTATATGCCAGGCTTTGTACTAGATGCTGAGGAAACAAGAAGAAAGATCAGGTATCCTCTATGGTTAAGGAGTGCACTGTCTATACAGACATGGTGGAGAGGTCCAGAGGCAGAGGTAGCCCTGACTTGGACTTAGGGGTGGGAAGGCGGGAATCAGACTGCCCTTTGGAACCAGCCTTGTAGCTGGAAACCGGAAGGGAGTCCCTCCTTGCCAGCCTCTAGCCCCTCACTCATAATATTTCAGCTCCTCACATTATGTACTCCTACAAATCACCTGAAATTCTGAGTGTAAGTTCCATGAGGGACTAATCTTTTCAAACAGACTCATCTATTCAAACATCTCAGTTTCTCACACCAAATGCTTCAGCCCTCACCCCAAAATCTCATCCACTGTGCCCACCCTTTCAGGAGCTCAGTCCCTCACATTAATATCTCAGCTTCTCTTTCAAGAAATACTGTAGTCAATGACTTGATCTGTAGTTCTTAACACTTTTTTCAGCTCTTAGACACAGGAGGAATGGGAAAACACTCCCACGAAGGACAATGGCTTAGTTAGGAGTAGTTCTCACTGGCAATGCAGCATATCAACTTTTCTGTGCATGGTTGTTATTTGATGTGTCTTCCAGGTGAGAGAGGGCACCCCTCACCCCCTCCTAGTTTGGGAATTGCTTATTTAAATGTTTTCATTTGCCTTTACGTCTTTTTCCTATCCCCATTTTGACATCTTCTGACTAGTTTCAAAGGCTTCAGCACAAATAATTTTCTCAGAGTCTGTGAAGAGAGGTCATGACCTCATCCCCCATAATCCTCCAAAACTAGACATAAACTCTCAGAGTCAGAGGGGACCTCAGAAGCCACTGGTCCAGTGGGTTTCAAACTTCTCTCAGGGACATTCTATTTTTTGCCACACTCTTTTCTTCAACAAAATCTCATGTGGAAACCCAATATATATGTTGAGCACACACTGACACATGACCATGTAACTCGTAGGGTTCTGTGGATTATGGATTGAAAACCCTTCAAGGGCACCAGACTGAATTTTCTTCACGTTTATTTTACAACATCCCCTAACAAGCAGATAACTATTGTTTCCAACATCCTCTTTTCATTTAAATACCTCACTTTCAACTGCCCCATTTCCCCCAGGTCTGAAGAATAAGTACCTTTATACTCTAAAATTGCATTCCAAAATTAGGGAGGGAAGTGTCTCTCATTCAAGAGGCAGTCCCAGGGTGTAATTTTCAGAGCCTTCAAAGAGAGAGCTCAGCAAAGTGACAGAGGGTCCCACCCAGTGGAGCCCTCTGGTGATTATCAGGGAATCTATTTCCTGTGTAATTCACTGTTTCCGAGCTGTGGGCAAGGCCCGAGTGCTGGCGCTGCCCAGGGGACCGGCTGCAACCGGAACAGCGCAACTCCCGGACCTCATGAGGTTGCCATAGATACTGATGCGCAGGGAGCTAGTGAACTTGTTATTATTTAAATGTATCTTCCCTCTAATTGCTGTGGGGTAGCTGGAGATTGTATGGGTGCTGCAACAATGGGGATCAAGGAGGGCGTGTGTTTATGTGTGCACACAAAGGTGACTGTAGACCCCCAATTGCACAGTCTGAGCTGTTGAGAGTGGTAGTGAGGGAGGGAAGGAGAAGTGAGGTAGTCACAGAAAGGAAAAAGGAGAGAATGATTTGCGTTTCCTTCTAATTGTGTAAATTCTAATTTTCCACTTTATTTGGATGTTTCACAAAGAGGCAATGCCAAGCACATAGTAGGCAGCTGATAAATATTTGTTGAAAGGAGGCTAGCTCCACTTACACACTATGGTGAGTCATCCCTGAGGCTTCTCCCCCATATTTTTCTCATCACTCTTCCTTTCACCCAGAAACTCAATGCAAAGTGCTTATGTGGTTACCCTAAAATACCTAGCATAGATCCCTCACCCCCACTGGGAAGAGATCCCCTCTCACAGAGGCACATACTAAGAAAGGTCAAGGATATAGTCCTGTTTTTATGTTTTCCTCCGGGATACCCTAGGGGACTCCATGGGAGCCCGAATCTGTGCTTGTGCTTGTTCTGACCTCTCTCCATCTTCTCAGTCTACTTTATGAATATGAAGTTTCAGCATCTGAAGGTCAGGAACCATGTTGCCTTGAGGGCTTGGGAATGGCACATTGACGATTAACTAATATGTAGCCCCTATTTCTGAAGTGCAGGTTAGCTATCACTCTGCCTTTAAGGTGGATGATAGAAACTTAAGACTTACTGTCATCCCCATGTATACAACTTCACTGCCCTGCCTCATGCAGGGACTTGGAACCAGGCTCTTACGTGGGCGCTTCGAGATAGGAAGTGGCCTTACTCCCCTGCACCTTACTTCCTGTTGCCCTGAGGAGGGGTGGGGTCTGGTGTTCTGTCACCTCAACCCTTTCCTTCTTGGCCCTCTCTGCCCTCCTCCCAGGCAATCTGTTAATGCTTTTCCTCTCCTAGTCCCTTAATCGTCCCCCCTGGGCAGTCTGGTTCTCAGACCAGCTCCTAGGGCTGTTGGGTAACGAAAGGAGGGGAGCCCTCCCAGGGAGCTTTGCTCCACCTACCCCCTCAGAGGCGGCCTGGGAGGCTGGGAAGCCTCTTAGCCTCTCAGCTGCCTTCTCTAGGCGAGCCTGCCTGCTGACAAAAGAGGTCTGACTCCCAGTGGGAGACCTGCTGTAATCAAGATTGAGCTGCAGCAGTTGGCTGAGCTCTGCCCTGCCCAGTTTGGGCTGGTCCCTGACTTGGGGTACAGAGGCAGGGGCAGGTCAGGAAACTGCCCAGCCTGTTTCTCCTCCACCAAGACAGTTACGTGCCTGGGTCCTACCATCTTCTTATACTGGGGACAGAGGAAGGGATGCTAATTACCTTTGCCAGGGTCCCAAAGAGTCCATTCCACAAATAGTTACTGAGGGTCTGGAGCTGAGTATACATACAATGGTGAACAAAGGAGGAAGAGACCCTGCCCTACTGGAGCCTATAATTTAGAGTGAAGGCAAATATTAAACAAATAATAAGAGCTGACACGGTTCTAATTAGCTGCCAGGTACTATTCTAAGTGCTTTATGTGACACAGCCCATTTAGTACTTACAAACCTGTGAGGTAGACACTGTTATTCTTCCCAGTTTTCATAATGTAACTGAAGCACAGAAAGATTAAGTGACTTGCCCAAGGTCACACAGCTGGTCAGTGAGTTGCCCAGAAATCCAAGCCAGGCAGTCTGACCCCAGGGTTCACTCTTCAGACAACCATGCTCTAGCTCTCTACTGCTTCTCATACTAGTAAACATATCACTCATTACAAAATGCGATGAGTGCCATAAAATAAAAACGCAACGTGTCCTGCAAGAAAATGGGGATGTTTTCTCCTACCTTCTACCTGCTTGTCTAGCCCACACCGCACATGACCTTTTCCAATCGTTCCTACCTCATCCCTTTCATTGCTGGCCTGAGAGAGAACATTCTCTCATCTCTAAGGTTAGAGCGCAGGAAGTCGGAGTTCCACCTGCATCCTTGGCCCTGGCCGGGTCTCCCTGAACAAACTGTGCCTGAAGGGTTTTATCTGATAATGGCCCTGATGCTTACACATCTAGACTGTCAGCTTCCCGAGGATAGACTGCTGAGAACTGGCTCGGCACTGGCGGGGGCTCCTCCCGAGTGTGCAGTCTGACATGGGCTGTTTGACCTCAGCCACATCATTGTGAACTGGGCTGGGGGCTTAAAACCCGTGCGTGAAGCCCCGCTAGAGAACCCGGTGGTCCAGATCCCTACACACCGTCATCACACACACACACTCGCACGCACATTCCGAGCCCTCTCAGGGTCTGCCCTGGGAGGAGCCCACAGGTCGCAAACCTTCCAACTCTCTCGGGGTGGCTCGGGGTTTGGACCCACTCCTCTGCGCTCCCTTGCGCGCGCGCGCTGCCCAACCGGGGCGGCTCCTGGGGCGGGGCGGGGCCAGTGGCGGGAGGCCCCTCCCCAGGGGCGGTCCGGAGGCCGGGCGGTAGGGAGCCGGCGGGGCTGGGGGCGGGGCGGGGCGGGCGGGCGGGCGCGGGGGTGTCCCTCCCTCCCTCGCTCTCCCCGGTAAAGTCTCGCGGTGCTGCCGGGCTCAGCCCCGTCTCCTCCTCTTGCTCCCTCGGCCGGGCGGCGGTGACTGTGCACCGACGTCGGCGCGGGCTGCACCGCCGCGTCCGCCCGCCTGCCAGCATGGCCACCACCACCACCTGCACCCGCTTCACCGACGACTACCAGCTCTTCGAAGAGCTCGGCAAGTACGGCCGCCCGCGGCGACCCCCAACCCTGCCCCCGCCGCCCGGGCGCTATGCGGCTACTTGCCCCGCCCCCGGCCCTGCACTGGTCGCTGCAGCGCCCCCTTGGCCCGCCCCACCCCCAGCCTTTCCCGCCCGCTGCCTCCAGGGCCCCCTGGCCCCCGGCTCCCTGCCCTGCAGCCCTCTCCGCGCCCTGCAGCAGCTGCCCGGGCTGCTGCACCCCGCGCTGCCGCGGGGACTGCAGCCCCCGGACCGCTCCTGGGCTCCCTCCAGCCCCGCCCCTCGCGCACCCTTCAGGCGCCCCTCATCTCGTCCCTGCCAGCTCACCGCCCCCTCCCCACTCTGCTCAGGAGCTCACTCAGCACCCTGTCCCCTGTCCCACGCGCCTGGCACTCAAGACCCTCCCCGGCCCTGCAACTCCAACCCTGCTGCGGTGCCCGGGTGTGGGGGGATGTTTGATGCCCGGCCCCGCCCCCCGCTAGTGCCGCTTCTAGGATCCCAGCCCCGCTGCTGGGCTGTGCTGCAGCACCCCCCCCAGTCCCCTCCCCCTATCCCTGCAGTGGTCCCGGGAGCCGCGCGCCGCAGCCGCAACATCCCCCTCCCCTCCGCACTGAGCTGGCCGCTGCTGCAGCCCCGGCCCCCCCCACCCCCACCCGCGGCGCTGAGCCCGGCCACTGCAGCCCCCGCCCTGCCCGCCCCCCTAGATGTTTCCCGTGCTGGGGAGTGCGAACTCCCATTTTGGGGTGGGGGAAACGGAGAGGAAAATATCATGGGGAAGGGGAGCTATTGCTTTCTGAGACCCACAACTGGATCCTCTCTTTCCCTGCTGTCAGTTGAGCTTGGATGCAGTGGGATGAAGTGGGATGAAGCCGGTTGTGGGGGATTTGAGCCTCACTTTCCTCACCTTCCCCCATGGTTAAGGGAGATTTCTCTCTCTGGGGATTATTCCCTCTTTCTAATCTCTCTTTCCCCTACCTTCAACTATTCCTGCTGAGGGAAGGGCAGGGTCTCTGTTTCCTTCTCTGGTTCTCTTGCCTGGGACTGCAGGTCTGTTCGGGTGATGCAGCAGGTGTGTGTTTTAAGCATAGCCCACCAGCTCCTGATGTACAGCCTGAGGTGGGAGCTGTTGCTTTGCCCAGCAGCTAGATGTGGGGGTGGGAGTGTGGTGGTCCTCCACCCACATCTGTTCCGTATCATGCGGTGGCCACATCCTCCTGCCTGGTGATGGATGGTGATGGTCACTATGCTGGGGTGTGTGTGTGTGTGTGTGTGTGTGTGTGTGTGTGAAAGAGAGAGAGAGAGAGAGAGAGAGAGAGAGAGATTTTGACTAAAGGTTGGGGAGCCTCCCTGTTCTCAAACCTGAAGCGTGACTGTGTTGCTGTGCTCCGTGTCCCAGTTCTTTCCCCCTTCTCCCTCCAGGGGTGCTTTCTCTGTGGTCCGCAGGTGTGTGAAGAAGACCTCCACGCAGGAGTATGCAGCAAAAATCATCAATACCAAGAAGTTGTCTGCCCGGGGTGAGTGTTCCCGAGCTTGGTCTCTCCCTGGGGTACCTCCAAGGGCTATGGCTTCTTCTACAGATGCTCCAGGAGTTGGGGGTTGCACATTTTGTTTTAGCACTTGGAGAAGTATTGGGATTTCAGGGTGGGTGGATTTTGAAGCCAGGCAGGAGTTACATGGGGAACCAGAAATGCTCAGGTAGAAAAGAATAAAGATGTAAGAGAGGTAGCTGTAGGGAGGAACGGTTCCTGAAGGCTCAAGGGAGTTAGGGTTTTAGGGAGGGAGAGGATATGGGGAGTGGTGGGTGGCATGCGATGGAGAGCTCTTAATTTGGGGCATTTGAAGTCTCTGTTTGGGGCAATGGTAGCTACTTCAGGCCTGTCCTACTCCCTATGCCACAGTGGTGACTTAGGATGGAAATGCAGTAAGTGAACAGCTCTGACAAATCCAACCTCCCCCTGCCCACCAGGAGGCAGAACAGACTCCCAAGGGAAGGGAATCTGTAAACACCAGGGGAGGCTGCTACTGGCGAGTGCTTCTGGGAACAAATCCTGCCAGATGAACTTGATTGCTTTTTTGATCAAATTACAAAGTTGGTGGTACAGCAGCAGATGCATTCTGTCCTGGGTGGAGAGTGATGCCTCATGGTCTGGAATTCTCAATGGCCTGGTCTGAGGGGGAGCAGTATTGCCTCAGGGTCTGAGGATTGTAAAGGGCCAAGCCTGACTTGTGAGATCCTCCAAGTACCTGAGGCCAGGAGGGTCATGCCCTGTCTTTCACGCCTGGAACCTACACTCCCTGAACCTTTTATTGGGTGCTTGCCAAACTCACCTCATCTGATAGGTATAGACCCAGCAATGTGTGAAGTGCTGTGTGAACAGGTCTGGTGAGTACAGAGGTATGTAGATAGGTTGGGTCAGAGTGCAGCAGGGCGACAAATTTTATGAGATTCTGAGAAAGGAATTAGGGCTGGGCAATAAGATGCCATAAATACATTAGGAGCCAGGACAGATGCCCTAGGGGAAGATGTGGGCTTTGGCTAGTAATGACCCAGGCATCTCTGGGGTAAGAGATATAATAGATGTCCCCAAGCATCGGAGAAGCTATAAAATTCCACAGAGATGACAGTGGGCTTCTGTCATGTTGACAGTTGTTCTGGGACCTCTTTAGCAGGGTCTCTGCCTCCTGGCTCAGAGAGCCTCTCTCTATCCCCGCAAGCAGAGCTTGTCTTGCTGTCTCCCTCCCAGCCCGTCTCTTGCTGTTCTCCACATTGGCTATAAAGTTGACTTATTTGTTTGCTTTCTTTCTCTCTGGGTACCTTGAGTTGGAGGCGATGGTTGCCATAGAGATATGTGGGCAGTGAGATGCACTTCTCCCCCCAGGGTGGGGGGGGCAATGCAGTGGGTTGGGCTCTTTGGCAGACATCCTCTGGCCAAGGATGCAGGGTACAGGCAGGGATGACAGTCTGAGAGTGCTTACCTCCTCATGCCCACACAGCGTAGCCCTGGTACTTCAGAAATGGGGCTAGTGGCTGGTGTCTCCAGTTAATCATGCGGTGCTTTAATTTCCTCATCTCACCAGTGTCCTCTGACCCAGGGGTGAGGTAGGGAAAGACAATTGGGAGCTGAACTCGGGGATGTGGGGATAGCTGGTGTGGTTACTTTGTGGAGCTACCTGTCTTGGGCTGTCATTTTTTACTCCTTGCCTACCCACCTGAACTTCTCTGACCCGTGTGATCATGTCTCCTTCCCATCCTCACCTCCTGTCAACCTTGTCCTGTCTTTCCCAATGGATACCATTCTTTCCCTGCCCAAACTGGGTGAGGTTTGAATTCTCTTTGATTTTTCTTTCCCCTCAAGAAGAAAATTATTGTGTAAGATCATATGCTTCAGAGTTGCTACTCCCCCTCTCTTGAGATGGTTATGCCAAGACTGGGGCTCTGTTGTGTGGCTTGTGTGCCAGATTAACTTTGGGACAGAGGCCTGGTCCTGGCTGATAGGCACAGATGCCAACAAGAGGGTCAGGAATATATAAGTGCCAGTACTGTTTGGAGGTGGGTGAGTGGGAGGGTGTTGTCTTGGAAATGGAGGGAACAAGCCAGGGGCTTTGCTGTAGGTGTAGACATGGGGGATGTGAGCTCCTGGAGAGGCTTGGGCCAGAAGGCCCGCTAGGCTGGTGCCCGTGGGGTTAGGGAGTGAAGGCCGTGGCTTCCTGCAGCCTCTCAGTTTACGCTGTATATTTTATAAAGGTGCAGCAGCTGGAGCTGGGTTTCACTCATCGCTGTCTGTCTGTCTCGGGCTCTGCAGGTGTTGGATTTCTGTGTCTGGGGATGTGGTGGGCCCATCAGGGTCATCCGTAGGGTCTGAAGGGGCTTGCTGTTTGCTGAGTCTCCCTGCCGGTTTTCTTTCTTGTTTGTGATTCTCTGGGCTGCAAACTGAAAGGAAAGAAAGAGGATATCGAGCTGCTTCTCCTGGGCATCCATGGTGAGGTGGCCCAGGAGGCCCGGGGAACGATCACCTGGTCTTCTGGGGGGTGGGATCTGGATGGAATCCTTGTTTTGGTCTGTTGTTACTTGTCATTATGGCTCCAGGCCCACGTGTGGTGCAAGGTAGAGAGTTCGTGTCGCTGTGCGTTGAGCACTGTCTGTCTGTGGGCCTGTCTACATAAAGTCACTGAAAGTCACATAACGTCACTCCATTTGCTTCAGAACAGCAATAGGTGTGGATTTGGGGCTTTTAAGGGAATCTATGGTTCCAAGCTTGGCTCTCTGCTAGGCTGAAGGAGGCATTTAAAATAGGCTTGGATGCAGGAGCTAGTGGGCCAGGTGATGGCAGTGATAAGTTGTTATTTTAAGATTTAAGAGCACCCCCCCCCCAAGGAGCCTGAGCCCTTATGTCTTTTTTTATTTTTAAATCTTCATATTCCCTTCTTATCTTTATTCATATGCATATAGATTTTTACCTCGTGGAGCATAACATTTATATCCCGCTCTCTTGCTTACATCCAAAACATTTCCCCATATTGCTACAGTTGAAGGGCAAATGGTCCTTTCTTTCTTTTACATCATTTAGGATTTATTCTTGGAATAGTTCGCACTATAAGAAACCTCTGTGTTTGGACCATTTATCTGGATTCCAATTGCTTTTACTATGATGGATGCTTGGCCTTACTAAGAGATGCTACCATAAACAATATTATGAAATCTGTTACAGCACTTGCTATATATATATTTAGTCTGTATACTGAAGAAATTTCTATGGAAGTTAAATGTAAACAAAAACTTTCCTCTTCCTGAGAACCTGGAAGGTAAGGGTTAAGACCATATCTGTTTCTTTACTTCTGTGTGGGCAGGGCCTTACAAAGTACCTGATCCACACATACATGTAGAATGAATGGATTAAGAGGGCTGCAATACCCCTCATGGTTGTCTTTCTTTTGGCTTTGGCCCTCAGGAACGTCAGAGCCAAGTTGCTGGAACCCTTGTTCCCTTGAACGGGCTTGGGTTCCCCCTTTCTGCTCCGTGGAGCCAGCCTGTCAGCTTGACCCAGCTGTTGGAGAGGACGTATAAAGTTAAAGACCTGTGCTTGGGGCATAGTGCAGGTGGGAGATATAGGGAGACAATGATTCTCTGTCATTAATGGCCTTCTAGGGCAATGTTGGGACTTCTAGAAGCAGCGATGTTGGGTTTTAGTGTGTGTAAGGCTCACCTCGAATACTGGTTTAAAGTGCAGGTTCCTGGGCTCTGTCCACAAAGATTTGGCTTCTGGAGGACTGGGGAAGGGTTCCGGAATCTGCATTTTTAACAGGTTCCCTGGTGAGTTTAATGCAGGTGGTCCCTGAGCCACGCTTTAGCTTTTAGAAATGCCACCTAAAATCAGCAACAGCATTGACAGTTGCTCTTGCCATGCTCTCTGAGATTTACCAGACACACCTTAACCCAGCCTTCTCCAGGTGGTGTCTCTACCGGTATGTGGCCACCTGTACACATGGCTGTTCTGTGATTTGGGGCCTCCTTCTGAGCCCCCAGGTTGGTGTGTTAGTCTGTGTTCAAGGCTGTGGCAAGCTGAGTGGCTGGGGTTGTGGTATGTTGGCCATCAGAAGGGCAAAGGCTGTCCCTTTCTGGGTCCAGCTGGCCCTGGGGACTGAAATAGGATCCCCCAGGGTGGTGCCAGCTGAGAGTCCCCACCCCCTTAGTGTTGGCCTCAGTAGCCCCCATGACATTTGTGTCCCCTGTGGTATCTCCAAGTGAGACTTTCCTGTTAAGGATCTGGGTGAAATGAGGGGAGGATGAAGCTGCAGTGAGAGGGGGAGAAGGAATTAAAATCTGTACAGCCCTGGAACACTGGGACTCTGGGACTTGAGGAAGCATTTAAGGAGGGTGTATGTAAAACCAGGCTTTCTGCGTAAGGATGAACAGGCCAATTTTTGTAAACAGACAAATAGGCATCCTGTATATAAGTGACTGCGCTCCTCTGACTCTTCCCCCCAAGTGGTTGAGGAAGCAGCCTAGAGGTCCCTTTTCTGTGCCAAGGCTTATGCTGGGTTGGTTTCGTCATACAGCCATGCTGTGAGCTATGTCACTTAGCTTGTACAACACTGGCCTGTCACCCTGCCCTCCCCCCCACCTTCCCAGAGTGACTTTGGGTACTGGCATCATGGAGTGGGGATGGAGTTTGGAAACTGGCCCCATCCCATAGGAGAGGCCCCTGCTTTCTTCCAGCGGCTTGCTCTGGTCCCTTCTCAGAAGCTGTGCTCCAGGCTTCAAGGCTGTGCTGAAACCCTAGAGGTGAGTGGCTGACCCCATTCTCTGCTGAGGCTGGAGACAGGGAAGGAGAGGAGTGGGTGTGATGGGTTTTCTGCCCACATCTCTGTAGTTGCTGCTCTCTGGACAGCCTTGGCAGGCTGACGAAGGCCTGACCCCATGGGCGCCAAAAGGGTGGTGACAGAAAGAAATAGGCACTTTGCACCTCTCGAGTGCCTCTTGGCAAAGGGCCTTTTATCATCTGCCCATGGCTGGGCAGATCTGCCCCAGGGCCAGTGGGGAAACCAAGGTATAAAAGGTTCGTTTATATTGAGCGATAGGTATGCCAATGGTTTTGCCAGTTTTCAGACCCCAGCATCCTCAAGTGATGTGATCTTCACGTACCCTTTGGCTCTTCCCTTTAAAACACAGATCCTGGTTATTTTGTTCCTCTGAGGAATCCTGATACATCGCTCCCACACCTCACCGTCGAGGCCCAGAGCTTTAAGCCCAGTGGAGCAGATCCCTCTTTTCTGCTGGCTGAGGCCTCGCTCTTGTCTGTACCCACCTCTGGGTCCAGACTCCTCTATGGTGGGGAGATTTCCAGCTGCTCCCCCAGCACCATCTCTACTTCCTGGGCCCTAGCAGCCACAGCAGCAGCTTCCCATCTGCTCCCCTCTTTTCTCCTCCCTCTCTTTACCCTCCCCCCCTTGCTGCTGCCCTGGGAGGAGCTATTTTTAGGGGCTGCTTCCTGGGATGTTTTACTTGGGGCTGGTTACCATGAAGGAAATGTCACCAAAACAGTGGGCAAAGGCTGCAGGCACCCAGAGCTCTGCCGGGGGCACGGAGAACTAAGCAACTGACCCTATGTGGCCCTCGAGAGCGTCCACAGTGTCCAGAGGCAGAACCTTGCCTTCTTGGGGCTTGCTAGTGAGCCCATGGGGATTTTCTCCATCCAAGCTCATTTGGGAGACTTTCGCTGTGGGCCACTTCTTGGCACTTCTCTTCTTTCCCTCCTTAGTTAAAGCTTCTCTTAAGAGCCAAAGGCCAAAGTGGGGCTCAGTTCTTTGTGTTTCTTGCTTAAAACTGCTCGAGTTTGGACTGAAGAGAAGGGGAGGATGCCAAGTTAGAGAACAGAGCCTTGGGGTTTATGTGGGCATGTGTCAGGCCCTGTCCCACTGCATTGATTGACTAGGGGGCATGGATGTGAAGGAAACAGAAGCCATGGCCCCCGCTCTTATGTGGTGGGTGGTGGACGGACTTTGCTCTTACTTGGAGCCTCTTTGCACCTTTAGAGTTTCAAAGAGGAAGGGGTATGGTATCGTAGTGTCACGGTGAGGTCAGTGGGATTGTGATTTGGGATTCCTGCTGGGGGGTGCCCAAGATCAGGGGCTGTTTATAAGTAGCTGGAGAATGTGGATGATGATATAAAATCCCTGTACTGTGTTAACTCTTCAGAGTGATGTCTCAGGGGGCCAGACGGGGACCTCTGCTGCTTAGGACGGAGGGGGGGCACTCAGAAGGGCAACAAGAGGAGACACCCCACGTTGAGCATCTGAAATTGATGGGGCTGGAGGAAGCCTCTCACAATCCATGTCAAGGCCACAGGCACAGACCTTGGAAGTATCCTTTGAAAGGTCAAGGGGTGTCATTGAGATTGGAAGTTGAGGAGGGTCCCTCATAACCAGAGTGAGGGCTCTGTGTCCTTTCCCACTTAAAGAAGGTTGTATGTTTAGATGGCAGCAGAGTCTTATTTGAAGCTAGTGCTGGCATTTGTGGTTTTAGAGAAATGTCACTAAATCAGGCTTGTCCCTGCAGGGCCATGGAGAATCGGTGACCCCCAATCCTGTAGAGGTAGCAAAGTGCATTTGGAGTAGGGGTGCTGGGGAGAGATTGTCTGCACTTCCCTTTGCTGCACGCTAGCTCAGCTCCCCTCTGTGTGCTTTCTCTTATTTGCCTCCTTTGGCATATTGGGTCACTCCTTGCTGCCCTGCCCGTAAAGGATACCTGCCCTTCGTGGCACCCTGGACTAAGTCATGAAGTACTTGGGCAGAAGGCGGGAGAGGCATGGCCTTCAGGCACGCTTTTGTTCCAGGGCCAGCTCTGCCCTGGGTGGGCTGCTGGGGAAGGCCCAGAGTGGGTCCCTGATAACAGCTGCTTCTGCTTTCTGCTCCTCTTGTCACCTCTGCTCTTGAGGGGGAAAACCTTGCAGAGGGCTGTGGTTGGAGCTGGGCTGAAGGCCGGCAGGGGTGGGTCTCTCCATGGCAGTAGCACACAGGCAGGCAGGAAGTGGCCCTGTGCAAAAGCGGGAAGTGGCTGTTGTCAAACAGGAAGGGGGGGCTGGGTTGTGGGGGAGGCGGGGACAAACCCAGTGGAAAGGTGGGTGGGAAGAGGGTCAGCCTTGGCAGGTCTGAGCTGTTCCCTAGGAACAGTGAGCTCAGTGGTCACTGGAAGGAGGATGGTCTCAAGGGAGAAGGCCATCTTTGTGACGACAGTACCGGCTAATGTGTTATCACCTTAGGTTGTTGAGCCAGGGCCTGGACCTACCACTGTGGACCAAGCCATTTTAGTGGCCTACCCCTTTTGGGGTTGGGGACGCTTTGTTTCGCTGGGACAGCCCTTGCAGTTGGGAAAGATGCTCTACAAACAATATGTGTTCCCCAATCCCACTACTGCTCGGGTGGGGAGCCCTCTGCTTTTTCCCAGACATGGACCAGCCCTGGAGGGGACTACAGAACAGGAAGTGTATGGAAAAGGGACAAGAGGCAATGGCTAGAGAGGCTGGGGTGATGGTCGGCTATGTGTGGTGGAAGGAGGCAGGGAGAGTGTGGTAGGCAGAAACCGCACAGCTCATTGAGCAGAGCTGATGGCAGGGCGCCACCGCCAGCAAACCTGAGGCCGAGGAAGAGGAGGGATCCCGCAGGCAATGGCGCTTCCTGGGCTGTCCTGCCTCTGAGGAGCCCCTGTTGCTAACTTTCACCTACAGGCTATAGACACGAGGGGTGGAGGAACAGCCCCACCCCCAGGAAGGCTGATGGAGCCAGGTTGGAGGGCTCATTTGGTGTGTTGTGGCCTCCGGGACTGCCCAGGCTAAGGGACAATGCGTCCGAGTCTCTCAGTGTCTCTGGTGATAGTCATGGCCACAGAGCCCGGCCTGGGAGGCCTTGTCTGTCTTATCCCTGGGCTCTTGGACAGGAGGCTTGCCCTGTGTGCCAGGCACTGTTCTGGACACGTACCTGCACTTGCCCGATGACCTCATTGAATTCACAGGTGTCTCTGCCTCCGGTTTAGAAGTGAGGGCACCTTTCCCAACATAATGTGCTTGGCTCATTCTCTTACCGTCTTTGGGTCCTAATCAAATGTCACCTCCTTTCTGAGGCTTTCCCTGACCACCGTATATTAATATACACTCTCCCCTTTCCCTGCTTTATTTTTCTACACAGCACGTGCCACAACATTGACCATGCCGTCCAGGTCTTGTCGTCTGTCTCTCCCCACAGCCCAGCCTCACTAGACTATCAGCTCCATAAGGGCAGGGATTTTGGTCCATTGTTCACTGCTGTATCCCCAGCTTCTAGAACAGTGCCTGTCACATAGTGGGCCTCAGTAAATGTTTTCTGAATGAATGAAGGAGGCTCAGATAGGTGTATAACTCACCTGAAGTGGCAGTGCTAGGATTCAATCCAGGGTTGTTTGACTCCCAAACTGATGTGTTCATGGTGGGACTCCATGGCTGAGGATCCAAGCAAGTATCAAGGCGCAGCCTGGGGTTCAGAGAAGATGTAGGCCTCCCCCACGACATGGGACTCAGCTCCTTGCAGTTAGGGTCGAACTAAGTGACTGACGTGGACCCTCTGGACCCTGGGCAGCTCCTTCGAGGAGCTGGGAGTGTGAATCTGTCTCTCCTCTTCCCACTCTGAGTCACTGGTAAAGCCAGAGCACCCTTATTTTTAGTGCTGTTGCTGTTGTGGGACTGTAACCATTAGCCAGTAAGAGACTTAAGGGAGGAGATAAACATTAATCTTCTGGGCCTTCGCCTCAGCTGCCACCTCCGCATAGCAAGATACTGTTCTGCACCTGCCCAGGCAGCCAAGTCCGAGGGTTGTGGGTTGGAGGATTGTGAGGTGAGTGTCAGAGAGAGCGCTGGTGAGTCTGCAGCTGTGGGGCTGGCTAGTGGTACCTCCAACTAGGGACAGGAGGAAGGGGGCTTAGCTCTGACATCCTCCCAGCCAGATCTGGAAGAAGCGAGCCCCCCTGCCCCCCGCACCAGACAGGGCTGGCACTGCTTTCTTGACTGCCCCACCTTCTGAAGGTCCCCAGGTGATGTGGGAGTGTGGGGTTACCTGGGGTTGTCCTGGCTGCATCCTGGTCAGTGGTCATGCTGAGCCTGAGGATGGGAAGGAAGGCTTGACCCAGATCTCGGGCAGCTGGGATGGATTAGCTGGGCAGCAGGAACTAATCTCTGCCTGTCCCTACCTCCTTCTTCCACAAAGCAGAGCTGTTGCTAGAGGGAAAGTGTCGCACAAAGCTGGGGGTGGTTGGTGAAACAATAAATATGAATTCCTTCTGGTCTATAATTCTTACCTCAGACTACATTATCTCACACAGGTCTGGGTTTGAATCCCAGTTCTATACCTTTTCTGCTGTAGGATCTCAGGCAAGTTATTTACTTTTCTGGGCCTCAGTTTCATCATCTATGAAATGGGGACAATCATAGCACTTACGGGAGGCTTTACAGAGGCTCTTTGCTGTTTAGGTAGAGGCCAGGTGAGCAGAAGCCCCTAGCAAGGGAGGCAGGAATTGTTTGGCAGGTGTGGATGTGAAGACATCTGCCTGGGCCTAGAGATATTAGGGTGAACTGGACTGTGCCCCCCAAAGCCTGGAGTCTTTACTTGATGCTCTTTTCTTTATGCTGTTATCATAGCATAGTGATGGAGAAAGAGGGCTCTAGGCTCAGACCATCTGCATCCATTGCCTATGTGACCTTGGGCAGTTACTTTAACTGTTTAAGCTTCAGTTTCCTTGTTTGTAATGTAATGGAGCTAATCAGATCCCCTAATTCATGGTTTCTGTGAGGATGAAATAAGATAATCCATGCCACTGCCTGGCATATAGTAAATACTTAGTAAATAATAGTTATTACTACTATTGTTGAAGTTTTTGAGGAACCCTTATTAAACCCCTGTTATGGAAGGAACTCGAGAAAACACCACTCAGAAAAGTTCCACCCTTTGAAGAGCTTGTGACTGAAAGATAACTGATGTATGATGTGAGAATTGTGAGAGGTGCAGTGGGAGATGAGGGGAGTAGACATGAGAAGGTTGCATCTACCAAGAGGAACAGGAAAAACTTGGTGAAGGAGGTAACTTTTGGCAAGATTCTAGCAAGGAGAGCTAGGGAAGCAGAATGGAAAGGGCTTAGAGGCCACCTTGCTGTGAGTAGCAGCATCCTCTCCTTCTATTTCCTGGAGCTCTGCCTTCCTGTGGAAGGAATTGACCAATGCAGCTTGCTTGGATCTGCAGACTCTTGGATTCTGGTCATTTCCCCAAAGTAGAGGAACCCCAGAGCCTGAATGCCAGAGCAGTGCATGGGCAAGAGGATCCTGGGGAGAAGTCGGATTTCTGTAAAATGGGCATCATTATAATACCAACCTCATTAGATTTGTTATGAAGCTAAGTTAAAAGGTGTATCTGCCTGGTGTAGAAGTAAGCTGTCAATAAATGTTAGTAATTATTATTATATTTTCAAATCATCATCTTCGTTGTCATCGTCGTTATGTTTCAGGGTTGCTATGAAGACTAAAGTGGAGAATATATGCAAAACTAGCACAGTACCTGGTCATGTAGGTGCTCAATAAAACCTAGCTATTGTTAGTATTTCTAACGAGAAAGAGATTCTGGATAGCTTGACATCCCTGCTGTAGTGGAAAGAGCACCAGAGTTTAGCTGAAGACCTGGATTCATATCCTGGCTCTGCCACTCACTAGCTTGAGGTGCTTTCCTTTCCTAAGGCATTTCCTCAACTGGAAAAGGTCATAATACCTGTCTCCAAGATTGCCATGACTTGGATTGATGCAGCAAATCGTAAAAAGCGTATAGTTGGTGCCTAAGAATTGAAGGAGTGTAAATAGCCAGGTGGCTGTAAATAGAACGGATAGTTGATGGATTTTGGTTTCTCTCCTCTGCTTTTAGATCACCAGAAACTAGAACGGGAGGCCCGGATATGCCGACTTTTGAAACATCCAAACATTGGTAAGTGTGCTTGTATAGAGTCTTTCTTGGGTGTTTTGTAGCAGCAGGGGAGAACCAAGATCCACTGCTTTTGTGTGTGGGACTCCTTCTGTCCATGGGTCTTTGCCTGGTGTCCTTTTTGGCCGAAGAGGGAAAGCAGCTGTGTCTGGCTCAGAATTCTGGGGCATTCATTCTAGTTTAGAGACCAGGGTGTCTCCATCCCTGTGGTGCTATCTCAGGGCTGGGATATGAGGTACTGGGACAGGTTTCAGACTCCCTTTCTTCCCCTCTCCTTCTGTCTTTGGGCTGGGGTCCAAGGTCCTCAGCGTGTGAGGTTCTGGGCTTGTAGCCTGCCTTCGTCCCTCACCAGGGGCCCTCCACGGCCGTCATAAAAGGGTCCGGATTTTGTTTCTGGACTTGAAAGAGTTTTGTTCCTGTTGCAGTGCCGTGCACACTCTGGGGGTTTCCATGGTGCTCCTGTTTATATTCCCCAGAGCCAGGAAAGCAAGCTGCCCACCCGCCTGGCGTCTCTGGAGAAGGGATGGCAGGAGCCACTCGGGTAGGGAAGGAGAAAATATGAAGAGGATTTCTCACTGCTCCCACCCTGAATTGGGGGACAAGAGCACATTGTTAGTTGTTCTAAAGCCTGAGGAGGTTTGCCTGCCACAACCCACTCCGGCTCAGTTTTACATTGTTCAGCTGAAACAGTCTTTGCCAAAAGCGTTGGCCCTGATTTGGTGCTTCTCGCAGAGAGGACAGAAACTAGGCTGGCTGCAGTGTCTGAGCAGAAGCCCCAGTCTTGACTCGAGGCAGAGCAGGGAGCGTCTCCTAGGTTCTCCCTGAAAGCCCTGAGTCATCACAAAGAACAACATGTGTTCCGTGCTCCTCAGGCATGGCCTAAATATCGGGGCTCCCACAGTGCCCCGGAGGCCGCCCACTCTACTGTGTTGGCGGCCAGGGCTGTGAGGCGACTTGCCGAAGCTTAATGCATCCTCCAGAGCGACTCAGCCTCTGGCATCGCAGATCTGGGGCTAGAATGCTCCGTGTGTGCTATTACTTGGGAGAGCGGAGGTCGTACTCCTGCCCAAGGGGAGAGGAGCAGCTCTGAGGTAACCAGAACGCCAACCATGCAGGGCTTTATAGATCCCAATCAGCAGCTTGTATTACACCCGAAGCAGATTGGCATAGCCAGTGCTCAGCTCTGCCTGGCGCAGTGTGTTCCGCGGAACCAACACCTCTCAGCCGACAGTTCCTGGGCTCGGAACTACTGTAGCTCCTGCGTGATCTCTGAAGTTAGACCCACATGAAAACAGCACAGTGGGGACCCATGAGTTGCCTTCCGTCGAAGAGATACGATGGACAGAACACCTTAAACAGCAGTCACAAATTCAGGCGTGTTTGGTTTGGCCGGTCCAGTGGTCTAAAAATATTTTTATTACTTGCCAGTCAGTATTTAAAAAGCAAGATTTCACATTTTGAAAAAAATGTTATTTCCCAGTCTTTTGAATCAGAAAGCTTGGCTGTGCTGAGCCAGTGTCCACGCATGACCAAAATCAGCTGGGGCTGGGCAGTGGCTGCCGCCTTAGCCCACTGGCCACCGTCCTGACCACTCCCTGTTATCTCACGTTTGCATGGCCTATGTGGTGCCTGTTGGCCTTGTGATCTTGTGACCCAGAAGTTCTAGAACAGGAGGGAAAAGCACGTGGGTAACTAAAAACATCCGTGAGCCCAGAAGCATTTTGGTGTTCCAGTCCTGGGTCTCAGTCTGACAGCAACTTGCTTTCCTTATGCTCCTTGTGACCAACTCACAGAGCAGTGGTGAATTATCCCCATCCGGGAGGAGAACAGTGGGTGGGGTAGATGAGGCAGGAGGCAGAACCAAGTCTGCATCAACCCCAGAGGGTTGGGGTAGGATGAAGACAACTGAGAAACAACCAGGAGGGCAAAAATGGGATTCTAGCTGGAAGAAGTACTAGTCTTTTTTTTCTTTTTCTTTTTTATGTATTTCTACAAATTAAATATACCTTTTAGTCTTTACTTAGGTTGGTAGCCCTTTCTTTCTACCACCTACCCTCAACTCAGAATTAAGGCAGATGGAGGGACCGTCTACCACAGCCATCTGCTCTGTTAGGGAGGCAGCAAGACAGGCAAGGCCAGGAAGGCACACTCCGTTTGTCAGCATCTGATTGCCTAGCCCTGTTTTTCCATTTCCTGACTGCTCCCAGGTACTGAGGTGGTATTGGTCTGAGGCCCTGTTCTGAGGTCAAGGACAGGGAGAGGGAAGGGTGAGTCAGGACTGTGCCCTGGGAGAGCTGGCTGGCCAGACTGTCTGGCTTCCGGTAGGAACCAGGGCTCCCGGAGATGTGGCAGAGCTACGAGTCCAGGAGGCAGGGGTTGCCATGGATGCTGACCCGGCTTGTGGCAGGAGAGGAGGCAGTTTTGTCCCCCTAATCACCATTCCTGTCGTCTCTCCACCCTTCAGAGCTGTGGCCCTTTTGGCTCCAGCCTCTCTAACTCCGTCCCACAGGGATACATGTAGACCAGCCGAGAGTGGTATAGAGTTGAGGAAGCCGAGAGCAAAGAGCTTATGGTCAACCTCTGATGGCTGTCAGACTCCGTGGCACTTGAATTCAGGAGGGTATTTGTTGCAAGGAACCAGGCATCCCTAGTTGTTTTTCCTGATAGATATTCTGGCCCAGGAGTTAAAAGGCTGGTGGAAGAGTGAACCCTAATGTAAACCGTGGACTTTGGGTGATAATGATGTGTCAGTGTAGGTTCCTCGATTATAACAAATGTGCCACTCAAATGTGGGGGATGTGGATGGTGGGGGAGGCTCTGTGTGTTTGGGAACAGGGGACATGTGAGAGCGCTCTGTACTGCTCAGTTTTGCTATGAACCCAAATTACTCTAAAAAATAAAGTCTACTAATTAAAAAAAAGGGGGGGGGGCCTATTGGTTGTGAGGGGTACTACAGAACGTAAAACAGCCCTGGGAAAGTGGCCAACGGTGTGGAGTTAAGAGGACCCAGCAGGTGTGCTCATGGTCTGAAGTTTGAATGGAGTGTGTTCCACCTGTGATCTGCTTGCTCCCTGCTCTCCATTCCTCTGATGAATAGACTCGTCTTCCCTGCGTGCTGAGCTGCCCCAGCAGTTTCCATCACAGTCTAGCCTTGTGGTTTAGAGCAGCACTTCTTAAACTTTTATGTGCTCATGGATCACCAAGGGATCGCATTAAAATTCAGATTCTGACTCAGTAGGTCTGGGGTGGACCTGAGCTTCCTCATGCCGCCAGGCGAAGCTCACGCGGCTGGTCTGGGGAGCGAATGTAGAGAAGCAAAGGTCTGTGGCTTTGTCAGTCCTTGAAGGTATGAAACATCAGAAGTATTTAGGTGGTTTATGGCCTGTTCTTCCTTCCACCGTTGGTAAAGAACAATAATTAGGTTTATCACTGTAATGCAATAAACGCTGTATCCTCCTTTCCCCGGATCTTCCTGTCTGTAGACTTGGTCTGGCCCGCCTTGGCCATCATGCCCTTTCATTACTGTGGAATGGGCTGGGTGTCAGATGATTTCACTGCCTGCATCAATAGCCCTCAGCTCAGGAATGCTTCTTACCTAAGTGTTGGTTTAAAGCCTGTCTTCCCCATTCTCCTGGAAGCTCCGTGGTGGCAGCGCCGGGTTTCTCGTCTTCACGGTTGTACCTGTGGCATGTACAGCCACGCCTGCTTCAGGGACGGTGCAGAATGGACGTTGATGAGCAAATCAGAATGGCCAGGGGTAGCGGGGCATGTTGGATCTCCTTTGCCTTAGATGATGGAGAAAGTGACGCCCTAAAGGCAGTTCTGCAATATCAGGGTTTTGGTGTCAGTTTGTTTTGGCTTCAAGTGTCAGTTCTGCCTCTTAGTATGACCTTGGGTGAGTTCTTTCTTTCCTCTCCTGTTATTGGGGCTAACGGAAGTCACCTGCCCCACAGAGTTAATGTGAGAGTTCGATAAAATAACATATGTGAAGCACTTGGCACAGTGCCTTGCTCGTAGAAACAGCTCAATTAAGTGTTAGTTATTATAATTTAGATCATTATTATTAAGAATCTGCTAGGTAGGCACTTAGAGTGGTGCAGTCCCGTTTCTCCTCTTGTTCCCAGTTCCTTGTTATTTTCTTTACAAATGGAAAAAACCAAAACGATGGCAGTCTTGTTCAGATATGGACCTTCCATGCCTGTTCTTTCTTGTCTTAGTGCAGCCTTGCTCTGGGGTCCACGCCAAAGCCAGTCTTTGGGCTGGGTGGCCTGGGAGGGTGAATCTGCCTTTGCTGCTTCTCCCCTGAGTCCCCTCCCAGCTTCTCCCGCGGCCCACGTCCCACCCGTGGGCTCTGTGTGTGGCCTTCCTAGAGAAGGGCAAATGCCAGTGACTCCCTCACTGGGTATAGGCTTGGGTGTCTGCACTTTCTGTCCTGTTCTCAGCCCGGCTGGGCTGGGCTGGGCTGGGGCGGGGGTCCTGGGGAGGCAGAGCTCCCCTGAGAGTGGCTGGTATCCTCATACCTGCTGTCGTGTTAGCTTACCATCCTGCTGTTGTTTGTCACCTCCCTAACGAAGCTGGTCTTTAGCTTCTGGGACAGCTGATTTCCAGGGGATTATTGGTATTACACACTTTAATGCTTTTTAATAGCAAATTTTTAATTAAATGAAAAGTCCTGTTGGAAGCAAGGGAGCAGCAGCTGTGGCAGGACTCAGCATGCAGCACCGACTTAGACCAGAGCGCACAAGTGAGGAGGGAGGTGGCTGGGCTTTGGGGGAGCTCATGTGAGCACGCCTGGGTCGGTTAGGGTGGGAGGGAAGCAGGGGTCTGGCTGTAGCTCCTTCCTTCTGTCATCTGCAGGCCTAGAGAAGTGGGAGCTTGTTTGCTCAAGGATAGGAGAGAATGGTTTGAGAAGGAGGGATTTTAGAAGTACCACCTGCCTTTGATGTCATTGGTACATCACAGAAATACTGAGTTTGGGGTGGAATTTGGGGTTGAGTAACCGACACAGATCAAATAAGGTAGGCAATAGGAAGTATAAACAGTCGTTAGGCCCTGGTTCAGATCTGGCATGCCCGAGTCCTTGTTTGTCAAATGAGGAGAACCACGGCGCTCCAGCGATGGCTCAGTGCCTGTTATTTTATATTCTGGCTGATCTTGCTTTGGTGGGGAGAGGATGAAGGGAAGCGCCTCAGCCCTGATGAAACGCTCTGATACTGGAAAGGGAAGCTGTCGTTTGGGGAGGTTGGCAGCCTGGGCCCTGCCAAGGAAGAGACACGGTGATTTCTGTGTATCCAAGAACTTCACTGGTTGGTTTGGTGACGGGCCATTCCTGAAGTGCTCTGTGAAATGCTCCTGAAACTGCCGAGGGTTGTCGCAAAGGTCAAACAGAGGGAGCCCTTTGGAACAGAGGTTTCCCCATCAAGAGAGTTCAGGTGAGGGAAGGGACAGGAACAACCAGATTGTCAGCCAAAGCATCACATTGTGTTTGCATTTAGAATGATGCTCGGGGCTTGGCATTTAATCCAGAGGTGGCTTTGTGGGCAGAAGCTTGAAGAAGAGACCTCAGAAAACATTAGGTTGGTGTTTTGCCCAAGCGCTCTGGAGGCGGGGAATAGGAAGGGATTCTTCTCACCAGCCTTCTCTTGGATTTTGTGAGTTGTGGTTGTCAGCTCTGTACTGTGGCCTCCTGGACCCATCTGTGAAGCGGCTGTAGGTACATTTGTGAGTGGCCTCTCTCCCTGGTTCCATTGCTTTTTTTGCCTGGGTATGTGAGCCGTTCCACATTCCTTACAGGAATCAGTGGTGTAGACTAGTCTTTGGAGTCAGAAAGAGCTGGGTTTGCATCTCGACCCACCATATCTTTGACCTTTGGCAAGATACCATATGCCCCTGAGCCTCCTGTGGCCTCATCTGGGGAATGGGGTGGTCGTCAGGGACAATGAACACCTTAAAGGCAGGCACTGTGGCCTTCCGAATTCTAAACCATCTAGCACAGGGTCTCGCACACAGTAGGCACTCACTAAATGCTTGTAGAATAACTAATGTATGCAAAGAACCTGACAGAAGGCCCGGCACACAATAGGCATTTAGTAAACAGTTATTGTCGTTGTTGCCTGAATCTGCGTGTTGTCCCCCCATGCTCACCGTCCGTCATCCTCGATCCCTGTGCCTTCCTGCTGGGCTCTGCCTCTCCCACTCCTTCCCCTGCCGTTAATTCTTCTGTTCCCATTTACTCCTCTGAAAGAGCTCTTGGGCTCCGCCATCTTGTCAGTCTCTGTCCTCCTGTGGGGACGTGTCACTAGGTGCTTCTCCCTCTGTGTTGTGTTGTCGTACATCATATCCCAGGACCACTTTCTCTGGGACCAGCCCCTCTGGGAAGGTTCCTGTTTTTCTCTGTCTTCTTAACCGCAAAGCTTGTCTGTCTTGCCTACATCTGAGGCAGTCTGAGGTGGCAACCAGAGTGCTAGGCTCGGGGTCTGAGTGTGTCTGCTCTGTGGCCGCATAACCTTGGATCGGGGAGCGCTGGGCATGCTGCCACTTCTCACTGCCGCTCCTTCAGGAGAGAGCCCAGGAAGGCTGACAGGATCGAGCATGGGTGGGGATGCTGAGGAGGACAGGAATAGGATTTCCAAGTTTTCTCTCTGTTAATGTCTGTCCCCGTCTCCTCTCTTGCAGTGCGCCTCCATGACAGTATTTCTGAAGAAGGGTTTCACTACCTCGTGTTTGACCTGTAAGTGCCACTTTCTGAGGGTGTGGGGGCCTTTCCCTCCAGCTGGCTTAAGATGAAGGCTCAGAAAAAGGCGCAAACTGGGGGGTCTTCAGCTTCTGCCAAGGGTCCCTCTCCTTTGCCCGAGGGAAAGAATTTGATTTTGAACTTTCTCTGGTAATGGACAGGTTGCTGAGTGGGTCTCATTGCTCACTCAGTATCTCCCCAGGGCTCCGAACCCCAGATGGCTTTGCTGTCGTATTTCTGTTCAGCAACACACCTTGTGCAGATGCTTTTTTCTTGTTCCTTGGTGTGCTGTCCTTAGTGAGAAAGAGAATACAGCTCTTTGCATGACCTTAAAAATTCTGAGAAATCGAAGGTAGCTCTTATTAGTTGTGAACTGGGCTCTAATTGGTCTCTCCGCACTTTGGTTGTGGTTAAATATCTCAGAAGTGGCTCTTCACCTCCTGGAAACCCCTCTGGTATTGTCAGCGTTGGGTCCCTTTCCTTGGTCTCATTATTCTTCAACTTCAGTAGTAGCAGTTGTATCTTTAGTATTCATGTTGGTCTCAAATAAAGCTATGACTTTCTGAGTAGGTCGATTATTTTCTCTTAGATCCGTGTATATTCATCTTTGCCTGAGTATTAGCTAATCTGTAGGTTATAGAAACAGAAATGTGTGGGAGAAAAGGAGGGCCCACATTACTCCAAGGAGACGCCTTATGTCACTGATGGATTGAGAGTGTTCTGGGCTCTCAGAGGAAATGCATGTCGAGTTGGAATTTCTGTAAAAGCTGGTCTGCAGTATGACCTGTTACCTGTTGGATGCTGGCTGACTGACCTGCCTCCTCTGACCGTCTTTGTCTGTTGGTTGCAGTGTTACCGGCGGAGAGCTGTTTGAAGACATCGTGGCCAGAGAATACTACAGTGAAGCTGATGCCAGGTGAGATGAGGGCCCTAGAGTTCAAGTGTGAGTCCTGGGTACCTTAGGGGTCAGGCATTGTCAGGCCTCTGAATACTCTTTAGGGAAGATCAGAAAAGCTCGTCTGGACAAAGACCCTGTAGAGCTGGACTCAGGTTGCGTTCTGTGGGCAATATAAAAAATTAAAAATTCAGCACTTCCTGATCAGTTTTCTTGCAAAGCTCTTACAAGTCTCCTTTACCTCGTCACCCCAGAAATAACTGTTTCTTGCGAGCATGCCTCGGGGCCCTCCCCACCCCCTTTCTTTCCTTTGACGAATTCTACTGTGTACAAGGCATCCTGGGGATGATCCAGAGATGGAGAAAACATGGTTTATGTCCCAAAGGAGTGTGAACGTCTGTCTTGATAGTCCTGCCAGGAACCTTCTCGGGAGATTTCAACCTTCATCACATTGTCTCTTGACCACTGTGACCAGCCCCGATGAGGGTCCTCAGGCCGGGAGAACATTCCTCTGCCACTACTCTTAGCCCCCCACCCTCCATGGAAGGAAGCCCTGGCAGCTCCTTTACGTGACACAGCAGAATTCCTCCCACACCACAGCTCTGGGTTCTTGTTTGGCCAGCCTTCCCTGCCTCGGCTCCTCCCCTAGCTCCGACTTTTCTCTGAGGGTGATGTCCTTACAACCTGGTTTTGATCATCCTGCCTGTAGCTGATCTGGCATATGTGGCAGTTCTAGCTGCCTCTGGAGAGGGGGGGAGTGCAGCTTCGTCACAAGTTTCTTAACTCTGAGAGGCCAGTGTTTGCTGATCAACTTCAGATGCTTCAGCCTCAGGAAAAATTCTCAAGTGGGGAGATGAATTCCAGTGCCAGCAGGGGAGGACCAGGCTGTGGGGCGGGAGGAGGCGGTGATAGCTCAGGGAGCCTGTCGGGGAGGAGGGAGAGCTCGGGGGGTGACTGTACCAGTGGGCTTGGCCTGGCTCTCTGGGACACTTCTCACTTTTGCCATTTTTGGCCAGAAGGCTCTCCCTGCTAGCCTGGCTCTGTTCTAATTATACATTTCTGTGAAGACTCGCCTCTTCAGCTCAGTCTTAAAGTCTCTTTGGCCTACTCTTGGGCTGTGTCTTGTAGGGAGGTCTGAGCCTCTGCCTCCAGAAGCCTGGTAAGACCCTTTGGCTCTTGTGGAAGCCCCAGCATCAGATTTTAAGGAAGGCGTAATACGTCCAGATCACTGGCCCAGCACCCCCAGACACTGCAAGCCTCCTGCACATACATGGTGGTGTCTGCTGGCTGAGGCTCCATTCTCTAGGTCAGGGTTCTTCAGCCTCAGCAGTACTGACATTTGGTGCCAGATCATTTTTGGTTGTGAAGCCCCTTCCTGTGCACTGTAGAGGTTTAAAATCATCCCTGGCCTCTACCCACTAGATGCCATTAGCACCCGACACCTCAGTTGTGACAACCAGAAATGTCTCCAGGCATTGCCAAATGTCCCTTGTGAGGCAAAATTGTCCCCCAGTTTTCACCACTGCTCTAGACTGTCAGCACTCCCTGCCAAGAGTTTGAGTGCACGTGGGGCAGGATGGTTTGAAAGGTGGAAAGCCTGATTCAAGAATCAGCATGAATGTGACTCTGTCTTAGTTTGTCTTTTTCTATGCAAAATCATTATCAGAAATGCTCCTCAGGTGCCTTGTTTGGGCCCCTCTTAAGTGCATTGTTTCTTAAAGGTGTCTGTGTAGTATTTTATCTCCCTTTCTAGGTGACAAGCCTCAGGGTAGGCACTGGGTCTTAGTCACCTTCCCAGCCTGTGAGGTACTAAGCACAGTGCCGGTAAGCACTCAACAGATGTTTAAAGAAACATGAGTACACCCACCCAAAACAACTTAGCTTTAGATGGACTCTCCTTTCCTAAGTTGCCACCACAAGCGTCTTCTTGAAGAACAGAATTGTTGTTGTGGAAAAGAGAAGAAAGGAAAGGATTGGATGGTTTCCCCTTCTCAGGAGTCTGGAGTGTCCCGTCTCGTGGAAACAAACTGGTTGTGTTTGTTGGGCCTTTACAGTCTAAGGAGGCATGGTGGGCCCTAGTGGACCCTGTTCTCGTTTGTCCTCTGCCATTATCTAGCGGGAGACCGTCTACAAATCACTTAATCTGCCTGGGCCTCAGTTTCTTCTTTTGTAAAATAGGTTGCACTGGATGATGTCCGAAGTCCGAGATTCTAACTTGGCGTTCACTGAGTATCTGTGAACCTAGTGACCCAGAGTTATATCGTGCTTTAGTCCACAGCGTCTGGCTGTGGATAAGGTGGTTTAATCATGCATTAACATTTCTTTTTCTTCTGCTTTTGCAGCCACTGTATACATCAGATTCTGGAGAGCGTTAACCACATCCACCAGCATGACATCGTCCACAGGGACCTGAAGGTACTACTCTGGCTCCCCCTTTGAGTCCGGTGTGTAAAGCGTTGGCGCCACCTGCTGCCAGGTGGTGGGACTGTGAGGGCCCACCCAAACTAGGGTCCCTCTGGGCAGAAGAAAGGTGGGTGCCTCACAAGCTTCTCTCTTTTCCCTACACAGCCTGAGAACCTACTGCTGGCAAGTAAATGCAAGGGTGCCGCAGTCAAACTGGCTGATTTTGGCCTAGCCATCGAAGTACAGGGAGAGCAGCAGGCTTGGTTTGGTAAGAGTGACCGTGTCTTCCTGGAATGCAGCCCCCGCCCTTCCTCCTCTTCCTGATCTGCCTTCCTCTTTCAGAACTAGAAGCCAGACCCTTAATGGTCCTGGTGTCCTCAGAGACTGTGGAGGAGAGGGAGGGTGCAGAGCTCCCCCTGGCCCTCTGTGACTCGATACAGTGAGTCTAGCTGTTGTCAGCACTGTATTCTTGCTGCCTCTGGGGAGGACTGGAAGTTCCTGGTAGGAACACGGACTTGCCCTCTGATTTAGATTCCGGGCACTGCAAGAAGCCGAGCCTGTCATCTCTTGCTGCCCATGTGCTAAGAGCTTATGTAGCAAAAGCATCAGGAGTGAGAAGGGACATGGGGGAAATTGCTGATATGGACTTAATGAGAGAGAAAGTGGGTTCAGTGTGCCTCTGCCCTCTCTTCTGCTACAGGTTTTGCTGGCACCCCAGGTTATTTGTCCCCTGAGGTCTTGAGAAAAGATCCCTATGGAAAACCTGTGGATATCTGGGCCTGCGGTAAGCCCATTCCACACTCTCAACTTTTCGGTGTTAGGGGCCCTTGACTTCAAGCAATGGCAAGAAAGAGGCTTCGCCTGTTCCTTGCGGGTCCCACAAGTGTCTGGTATATGTGAAATCCCGGTTTGCTCTAGTGCCCCTGGGATGGCTGTTCCCATCACACCCTCCTCCCCAAAGTACTTTCTGAATTCTGCTGCATCCTCAAAGATTCGCTCACACCTTAGAGGATGGGTTGTGCCTAAAGAAACCCCTGATGTGGCTTGGTGTCATGGGGAGTGAAGCATAGCAGGAATGGCTAGTGGCACAGCATTACTGGCTGGTAGCCACTTCTGTCTCTGACATGGCCCTTGACCTTCTGGGTGACTCTGAGCCCTGCATGGCTTTCTCGGTTCCTCAGCAAAGTAGGTGACTGACCCCAGTGACCTGTATTCTGTCTTGTAGGGGTCATCCTGTATATTCTCCTGGTGGGATACCCTCCCTTCTGGGATGAGGATCAACACAAGCTGTATCAGCAGATCAAGGCCGGAGCCTATGATGTAAGGACTGGTTTGTTCCCACCCCTTGGCTCTGTCCAAGGGAGGGGGCGGGATACAGGGAGTGTTATAGGGACTTTGAGGACCCAGGGATGGGCAGACAGGTCTCAATTCTTGCCACCCACTGTTCCAGGGAGCAACTTTTTTGCATAGCCATTCTTAGGAGCTATAAAATCAAGGAGCCCACTGAAATCCTTGGGCATGGAGGTGTGGTGTGCTGCGTAACATAGGGACAAGATGTCTGATGGCTCCCTCCATTGCTGTCGTAAGGTGGAGCCTTAGGGACACCGCTGAGCCACTGCTTCCTCCTAGTAGAGAGACAGGGTTGAACTCAGAAGACGTTGGAGTCCCCTTCCTGCTCTGGTCTCATATTCTGGCATTTTCACCATGATTACTCTGTCTTCCGGACCCAGCCTTTAAGTTGACACGGGTTCTGGGATACCATCTGTCTGCCAGGCAGCCTTAGGTAACACAGAGTATCCCAATGACAGGAGTTGGGGTGATGACAGAGCCTACTTTTCAAGGTGTGGGGCTCACAAATTTCATATTTTTCCTCTCCCATTCCTGCTTTTTAGTTCCCATCACCAGAGTGGGACACAGTGACTCCTGAAGCCAAAAACTTGATCAACCAGATGCTGACCATAAACCCTGCAAAACGTATCACAGCTGACCAGGCTCTCAAGCATCCATGGGTCTGTGTAAGTGTCTTCACCCAAGATCGAGGAGATCAGGGGTTTCAGCCATCAAAATGCCCTTAGTACCCTCCTTACCCTTCTTTAATGAGCAGAGAATAATTATTCTGGGCCCTGAGCAAGGACTCAGCAGAGAGGGAGTGGGACCAGGTGGGACCCAGGGTCAGTAAATGTTACCAGGAGGGACTCAGAGAGGCAGATGGGGCTCACTGGCCTCTACCTGTCTCACACCCACTCATTGTCAGGTGTGATTTAGTTCTGATTTTGAACGAGGGCTTAGGTTGACCTTTGCAGACTCTAGGTAGTTGATGATAGAAAGTAGCTGGCAGAACTCAAAGTGGACTGCCCAGCTTAACGTGCATATTCAGACCTCAACTCTCACACAGCTCCAACGGAAATGTGACCAAGACTCAACAAATAAACAGAGGGGTCTCTGAGCAATTAAAAAGAGCACCCTGAAGTTCAGTCATAAAGCTCACCCCAGAAGAGCCCTCTAGGTTATCAATGTGGGTCAACATACTCTGTTTTCATATACAGGTCTATCAAGCTGAAATATCTGTTTTCAAGCAAAGGAGAGGGTCTACTACAGTTAGGCCTCCATTGATTACCATTGATGCATTTATTTATTTGTCCTTTCCCATGTTTACTGAATGCCTCTTGGGTGCTGGAGATACAAAGATGAATGAGGCATGGTCCCTTTCCCCAAAGATCTCAGATTATCTGGAGAGAATAGGCACTCAGGCTACCATTCTATAATGTGACAAGTATGTAAAAGAATCTATTTAATGTGCAGGTGTTCCCACTGTCCCTAGTGGGCAGTGGGATTGCTGAAGGCTGCCTGGAAGTGGTGATCTCTGTCCTGGTTCTTGGCAGATGACTAGGAATTCCCCATGATGATAACCTGCACACTTGGGCTAGGGTGAGAGGCCATGGGGAATCGTGGTGAGTTTAAGGACTGTTAGTAGTTTGGTTGTAGATGAAGATATGATGACAGGAATACAAGAGAATGAAGCCAAAAAGATTCCGTGACATAAAAGTTTCTGCCTAAGGAGTTGGATTTTGCTCTGAAAGCACAGGGACCTATTTGAGAGTTTGCAATAGGGAATGAAATTTGCAATTAAGAAAGATCACTTTAGAAGCTGTGTAACTAAGGAAGCTGTCGTAATTGTGTACGCAAAACCAGATGAGGGCTCAGCTAAGGGTGATGCTAGGAGAATGGATGGTGTGGCAAGAAGTGGACAGATTTGAGATATTTGGGAGATAGATAGAATCAAAGGAATTTAGTGATCAGTTGGATATGGGGAGTGAAAGAGAGAGTGGTATCTGTGGGAACTGCCCAGTTTGAGTTGGTAACTGAGTGGAGTGGAGCATTATACCATTTACTGACCCAGGAGAAATCCTGAGGAGGAGCCAGTGTGTGAAAAAATATGATTTTAGTTTTGTACATACTGAATGTAATGTCTGGGAACCTCGTTCTAGGGATTAGAAAAGAAGTTAAAAATTAGAAATGCAGGTTGTAGTTCCTTTGTATAGGCGGTGTTCAGTTTGTAGAAATCGATGAGATTGCTTCTGTGCTGATCAAATCTTACTGTGGGCTTATGTAAGAGAAGAAATGACCACTAAACACCAGCATTTCATGACAGGGAGAGTTAGAAGAGCCAGCAAAGGGGACTGAGAATGAGAGCTTGTGTTGGAGAAAGAAGAGCAGGAGGAGGAGAGCCTAAGGAATAGGAGGTCTTAGTAAGGGAGCGTCCATAATCAAATGCTTGAGGGAGTCCATGATAAAGATGGAAAAGAACCCAGTGGCTCTGACCAGATAGAGGCCATTGTTTTGTTATTTTACAGATAGAGGCATTGGAGTGAGAGAGACCACACAGCCTGTTTTCAGTGAGGTGAACAGGGAATGGGGGTGAAAGGAGGAAATGGTACTATTTAGAGAAGATGGATGGGTTAGGGGAGTTTTTCAATTTTTGAGAGTCTGTTTAAGGAGAGGCTTGACTATGAGGTACAGACTGCAGAGAAGGCTATGGTCCGGAGTGAGGGCTTAAAAATATTGGCTGATGAGGAAGCAAAGGTTTGGGTAGCAAAAAGAACAAGGGCCTCTTGAGCCCAGATCAAGGGATCTGCACTGGACATGAGGGATGATACTGCTGAGACCCGGAATTAGGTTGCAGGCCAGTAGAAATCAGCTTGAGGGTGGGAGTGCTGAAGTTTAAATTCTTTCTTGATGAGCTCTCGTTTCTCTTTGTGGAGAAATTTACACTCTGGAGGAGGAGGTAAAATAAGAGAAAAAGTTGGGAGAGTTGCTTTGGGAGCCAGGAAAGGGAGTGGGCCCGGGATGAGGGGAAGGATTGCAGGGAGGCTCCGTGGGGTTATGGGTACCAGGCTGCTTGTCGTAGGATTTGTTTTTCTGGCAGGCTGGCCAAGACAGCAACAGCAAAGGGAGGAGGTGAGCAACTTATAATGGGCACTCCAGAATTAGGGAAATATTATGTTCTGGGGGTCGTTGTGTAGGCCCTGTTCTCCACCACCCTCTATACCTCAGTGGCCCCTGAGGACATCACTATATGATGATACTACGTAATAACTGATGTTTGTATTGATGACTCTGAGTCATCAAGGAGATGTATAGCATGTCCAGTGGCCTCTGTTTAAGGAGGAAGGAAGTTAGTAGTCATACAGTGAAGAAAAATTTCCGTCCAAAATGATGACAAGAATTGATGGATCAAGGATCAAGGTAAAGATCCTAACTTCCCAGATCACAGCTTCATTTCGGACCTTGTGTGGGGGGAGGGGGTGTTGAGAGGAGCTCTTGGAAGGAATGAACATTCTCTGTAGAGAGCAGGAACCCTGTGTTCTCACTGGGTTCCAGAGTCTGGAACACAGTAGGTGCTTAGTAATCGGTTGCTGAAGGAGTGACTGCATGAGGACCCAACACAGCCCTCGTTTTCCAGGGAAGCTGAGTGCTCTCTCTCAGGCACCCTCCTCTAGCATCAGATATCGTGGTGTTTTCCCGTTCAGATTCTTTTCCTTACATAACTTTGAGTTTTGGGTAGTGTTATTATTCTAAAAGCATTTTCATATCTATGACCTCATTTTATCTTCGGAGAAATTCTGGGGTGGCTGAGTACACAGCCATCGGTCCTGGGACTATGGTGAGGGCCAGAGGATCTGGTTGGGGGCTCACAGGCCTGTCTGTCTGGCTTCCAGCAACGATCCACGGTGGCATCCATGATGCATCGTCAGGAGACTGTGGAGTGCTTGCGCAAGTTCAACGCCCGGAGAAAACTGAAGGTGAGTCTTGCCTTCCGGGCTGCCAGTGTCCTGAAATCATGCCTTTTGACAGTGCACCCCCTTCCCCATCATAAAAGGAAGCTCCCTTCCTGATTGCAGCTGAACTATGAAGGTTGTACATGTTGGGGGGGCCCCAGAGACCTGCCTTCATCAGGCTCTAGTCAGCAGCTGCCCTCTGCCTGAGACCTGGTGACACTTCTAGAGGCCGATTGAATTCACAGGTCCCTCTTCTTTCCCCAGGGTGCCATCCTCACGACCATGCTTGTCTCCCGGAACTTTTCAGGTATGTTTTCCCAGCCATGCACTTTAATTCTACCGAGGTGAGTGGGTCAGAACAGGGTGTTGCCATACCACGCCCTCCCAGCTGGGCGTCTCGGCAACACGTTGACCAAGATGTTAAGGATCCTGTTTTGAGGGGCTGCTGCGGCTAGTTCCTGTAACCTGAGATTTTGGGGGGGCTTTACTTGGGTTCAAATTTATGAGCTCTGTTTCCTAGGACCTCCCAAGGAGTAGCCTGCCCAGCCTCCCATTTACCTGGTCCCTGGGGATTCTTATTTAATTGTCTGAAGATCTCTCAACACTTTAAGATTTTAGCCCATCTCTGGGGTGTTGGAGGATGTGCTGGGAAAAAGAAAGAGATGAGGTGTAGAGAATTTTCTCAGTCACCACCAGTAATTTGCACAGTGAGGTGATCTCTACTTGACTGTGTCCAAGTAGAGATGACTAATAGAAATTATTCCAGATGTTTAAACCTTTTACAGTGACTGTGCTTAAAATATTCTCTGTGATACTAGCTATAAAAGTGAAAAACTAGAGACTAGCAGGATGGAGGGAAAGGAACTTGCTTCAATTTGCATGAGCGTTTGGGAGAGTTGGGACCAATAATTTGTAAATCACACTTGATATTTCTTTTTAAGATGCAAGACATTCCACCTCCTCCCCACACCCCACACCCCCATCCTCTCCTCCATTGTTTGCCCTCAGTTGGGAAGCACAGTGGCTTTTTTATGAAAAAAAGATGAATGTCAGGACTTAACTGAAGAGGGAAGGGCTCTCTTTGACTTGGCCTTTTCTCCTGGTCTTCCCCCCCCACCCCCACCCCACCCGACCTCTAGCACCACTGTTTTGGTTCAAGACCTCCCTTCTCATTCTCATAACAGTGCTTTCCTTCTGCACTGCCGTGGAGGCACACAGCTAGCAAGTGGTACAACCAAAGCAGTGTGGATTGTGTGGGCGGCTCACGTAGGCAGCCACTCTGGGCAGAGCTTGCTCCCTTGAGATTGCGTCCCAGTGGACTCGTCTGTGTTGGTTCCAGGTAACCTAAAGCTCTGGCTCTGGGGGAGCCACAGGTGAAAAGACATGGGGCTTCATGAGCCCTAGCCTGAGCGAGAACCACGGAGCCCAGGACGGTCAAGATTGGAGAGTGAGCTGAGGGAGTATCCCACCTCAGGCCATCCCCTTGGCCCTGGTGTGGGGCTCATTCTTATGTTGTGGGTGCCCAGGAGGGGAAGTCTGTGGTCCTGGATTCACCTCCCACGATGGGAACAGAAGGGCGCAGTTGGCTGCTTTCAGCGGGGAAGGAGCTGTGGTCCCACATCGTGCCTCTTGTCTTCTAATTACTTGCAGCTTCTACTTTCTTGGTTTAAGAGCCTTTCTTTAGGACACTCAAGGGCCTTTCTGTGCTGACCCTAGAAGGGTGATCTCAGGAAGAAATGTGAAGAAATGTGAAGACAGGCTGCTAGGAAATCAATAGCATGTGCCCCATCCCCTGGCCTCAGGCCTTACAGCAATCTCGCCCGGTCCATTTCAGAAAATTGGTGTCCTGGTTTAAGGAAATCGTTCTCTCTGTTAAGACAAAGCACCTTCACTAATCCCTAAAGAGCCTCCTGTCCTTGCTTCCCAGACCTCATCTGGCTTTTATGCTCACTTTTCCCTGGGTCAGAGGAGACCAAAAAAAAAGAAAAAAGAAAAAAAAAATGCTGCAGGCATTCCAGGATGACCTGTATAATCAACAAGGAAGGTCACCTCTGTTTCTTTAGGAACAAGCTAGGCTGTTTTCTGAGTTCATTCTGACAGGGGTGTAGCTTAGCCCTGGACTCTAGCAGGTTGGCTAGTGGTGAAATCAGAGCTTCTAGAATGTACTGCTTCAGCAGCCTTTATTTTCTTCATGGGGCCTTGTTTCTTAGGCATTTTTACCCTTGGAACACTGTAATGTACGGGCTGAGAAAAGCTGCCTCTCCTGGCTCCCTGCCTTGAAGAGGGAAAGCAGCCTGTGTCTCTGAGGAGCTGGGGAACATGGAGCATCAGTGAACTTAGCTGCACACGGGCCATGGACCCTCCCTGGGCCCTGAGTGCCAGTCTCTCTACTGTTTGGAATGTGGCCCGAGGAAAGGGCTGCCCTCTGCCCTGGGCTGTCTGAAAATGGCCTCATTTAGGTCCCCTAGAGAGGAAGGTCTGAAAGTGGGGCTCAGTTTCCTCATAGCCTTATGCGAGGGCTGGGCCACCTCAGAAAGGACACTGCCTCTCACCAAGTCAGGCTTTTCTCTGTAGACCCTCACCTGAGGTGGTCCCAGGACAGGTGCTGAAGCCATTTCTATGAAGTAGAGCTGTGGTATTCCCTATGCTCTGTCTGAACTCGGTCCTCTCAGGTCCCCAGACTGCTGCAGGGCTGGCTGCACCTGCTCCTCAGCCTGTCCCCAGCACCTTCGCTCCCCCAGCTCGGCTGGCTTGGCCACGCCGCCTGGACCCTGCTGTGCGTGGGCGGCCAGCGGGTTCCTGTGCCTCGCGCTGGGGCATGCTCGCTGCTGACTGGCCACCGTGGCTTTGCGGCAGCTCTGTGCACTGAGAGATTGTATCCCCTCAGTTGGCAGGCAGAGCTCCGCCCCCGCCTCGCCTGCCGCGAGCGCCGCCAGCCTGGCCGGGCAAGGTACGTGGCATGAGTCCTCCCCGACCGCCTGCCTCGGCTCCCTGCCACCCCACCAGGAGGGCCAGCATGCCAGGCCCACTCACCAGGGAGGCGAGTCCCATGCTTGCGGGCTGAGATGGGCATGCCGGACGGACCACCTAACTTGGCATCTGCGAGCGCATTGGTGTTACGGAGCCCCCTAACCAGCCATGCATGCTGGGCGCTTGCCAACTCTCAGGAGGCAATAGCCTGGGGACATGGAGCTGGGCAGCAGGAGGTTTTCCTCCAGACAGCCCAAGAGCCTGGCCTGCCTATGAGGGCTGTGGCCAAAGGTGGGCCCAGAGACAGCCCTGGGTGTGCTAGGACTAGGCTTCAACAGCACTGTTGGAAACTCCACAGAGGAAGCCATGCCCCTCAAAATTGTGAAGTCTGGTATTTTAAGCCTTCAGTTCTGAAAGGCTATAGAGTACAGAAGCTGTGGAGACAGAGTCCCTGGGTTTGGATCCTAGCCCTGCCACAACCTGAGCAAATCACGTCAGCTCTCCCGGCCTTCGATTTCTCATCTCTCCTGGGGGAGGCTAATAAATAACATGGCTGTGATTAAGATCATGTATGTTGAAGGCTCTCAACCCTGCCTGTACAAGATAGCTTGTAAAAACTCCTGATGCCAGCACCCCACCCATCAAATTCAGAATCCGTAAGGCATGGAAAAGGCATAAGCCAAGTGATTCCAATGGGCAGTCGGAGTTGAGAACTCTGAGGTATATAAAGCACTTAACACAGTAGGTAGTCAGGCATAGTAGTAAATACATTTAAAAAAATAACTTTCAAATAACCCCAGCATGACTAGAAATAGACCCAAAGGCCATTTTGGAGGGTCAGAATTTTTGTGACGGAAGGACCCCTATTCTCACTGTAGAGAGATGGGACCCAGTTTGGGTCCAAATGACCACCTGAAGGTGAGAATGGCAGTAACAGTAGTGACAGCAGTTAACAGAGTATTTGCTATGTGCCAAGCACTCTGCTTAGTGCTTTTCATGCATGGTCCCATTGGATCCCCATCTGTCCCTATCCGCACTGTCCTATGACCTAGGCCCTGTTTTGTCCCATTTTAAAGATAAAGAAACAGGTTCAGGGAGGTTAAGTAACTCACTCAAGGTCACACAGCTAGCAAGTGGTACAACCAAGATGCAAACCCAGTGAAGTCCAGTAGATCAGACAGTAGGGCTGATTTCACCTCCCCGCGCCTCCCAGACTCTCCATCTACTGTCTGCTACCTGTGGCCTTTATGGCCAGCAGGCATCACCAGCCTTCCTGCACAGAGCTCACCAGCCTTGAGCATCACCTTGTACTGGCTAGAACCTGTTTAATAATGTAATTTTGTCCAGTCTTTCTGCTCAGTGGGTCCAGAGTGGACGGAGGAAAGGGTGGCAGATAGGACCCAGTAAACCTGTTGAGGACCTGCCCAGTCAAGGCTTCAACCCCCTGGCAAAACCCTCCTGTAGGTGGTCCTGGTTTCTGTGTCTGTGCCTGTCTGTCCTCACGTCTGGTCTCCTTCGTGAACTGTGACACTTGTTTCTTGAGAACACTCAGGAGATGTCTTGCATCCTTCCAGCTTGGCTGTCCTGAGAATCGCCATCTAAGGGCGGAGCCCTCACCTTTCACCCTGGCACTTTGCTTCCAGGCCTGGGTGGAAGCTGTCGAAGGCAGAGTTCCCAATGCCCTAAGCAGCTCCAGTACTGAACGTGGTTTCTCCTCCTAAGCAGTGTGTCTCTGTTTCTGCTGAGCCCTCTTCCACAGCAGAGGAGGTCCTGAGCTACCACCCTGAGGGTCTGACGCTGCTTGAGATGTCCTTCATGCTTTCGGGCTACCAGGAAGGGCTTTGCTTCCAAGGATTTCAGGAGACTCCTGGCCCCCTTTTCAGACACAGCAGTCTCTTGCGGATCCAGCTGCCAGACTTCAGGTTGGGGAAAGGGTACAATGCAGGAGACTTGATTTTCCTTTTTGTTTTCACAGCTGCCAAAAGCCTATTGAACAAGAAGTCGGACGGTGGCGTCAAGGTAGGTGTCTCCACCCCTTTAGCCTGAGACTGGCCTCTCCTAACAGTCACTATGGAAATTGTTGGCATCTTGTTCCCCCTTCCCCAAGGAACCTTCCTATCCTTGCTTTTCTGCTTTAAACCAGAAACCTTTGTGCTTAGAACAGCAGGTTCCACTGGCCTGAGAGGGCAGGAGGGAGATGTGTTTCTCCAGACCCTAACTTGATTGGAAAGACTCAGGGGAAGTGATCCAAATTATGGTTTACTAGAGCTGAATCCTGAACTTGACTTCCAGACAGATGCTTCATTTCCAGGACTTGACTCTCTGGGTCTTTTAATCATTTGGTTAATCTTTGTTTTTTGTTTTAATTTTTTCTTTTTCTTTTTAAAGCACAAACCCTTTTTAACAAAGGAAAGCAAAGTTTGCCTGGTTGACTCAGGGTACAGGGCTTGGTACCTGAAGCCACTACTATCCTTTTGGTCTTTCCTTATCTCCAAGGTGCTTCCAGAACCCAGCTCAGATACCATGAAGTGAAAGTATCTTAAACTTTCACGGGGCATAGGCTCCTTAGAAACAGGTGAGGGACATGGTGTATCTCATAGTTCGTTCCCATTTGATGAGGGGGCTTTACTTGTGGGATCAAGACAAGAGAAGGCAACAGTGTCCTACAGGGACCAGCAGGAAGCCCTAGTGGGACTGGCTGATTGGGCAAAGTGGAGGAAAGGAGGCTGGAGGTCCTCACAGGGCTCAAGGTGTTCTATAGCTGCTTTGGGGACAGAAAGGCTCCTGGAGCTGTGGTATTGAAGAGGAGTTCATGCTATCTTGAAGGCTCCCAATTTACACTGCATAGAATTTCAAATCGTGAAATTACCCAAACCTTTAAATTCCAAGAAAAGTTTAAATTGGGCCTTTCCCCAGGATCTTAGGTCCCCAGCTGAGATCCACACGTGTGTGCCATTTCCTTCTCCCCAACCCCTCCTCTTTCTGTCACTCTCTGCATGCCTGCTTCTGTGTATTTGTGCCCCCAGGAGGGGAGCTTGGGCTCCGCACACACCTGCTGACAGGGAATTGGGGTTGGCCAGCATCCCCCGCTAGTTACAGGGACATGAGCTAGATGGGTGGAGCCAACTTAGGAAAAGGGGGCAGGTTTAGCTGGAGAGAGATTTTTCATGTTTCTACCTGGGGAAGAAGCTAGAGTCAATCAATCTTTACAAAATATTTAATACATACTTATCAGGCCCGGTGCTGCACTTAGTTCTAGGGTCACACCAGAGATAGAAGAGGTGATGCAATATTTGTCTACCTTTAGGAAGTTGCAAGTTTAGTTGAAGAGGAAAATGGACACACCAGGAATCAGCTACGCACTGAATGGTATATGGTACTGGACCCTACATGGGATGGTTCAGTCCAAGAGGCTTCTGGGAAAAAGCTTATTGGAGAAAGCTGAAAGGATGTAGGGAGACTGGAACAAGTCAGTGATTGGAATGGGGATTGAGGGTGAGGAGACAGGGGAGGGAGACTCACCCTTTGTTTTGTTTTTTTACTTTGCACACAAGTATTTTCTTTAAAATGAGAATGTATTCTATAACGTAAAAACACCACAAAAATATTTTTATGGGTTCTGTTATACATATTGATGTTTTCTGCCCCACTGGAACATGGGGTATGTGGTAGAGGAATGTCAAAAATGCAAGTGGATTGGTCTGGTTGGGCAGAGGAGTTGGAGGTTTGTATATCAGACCATGGGAAACGCTGTAGGCCACTGAGCAGGGAAGCTATGGTAAGTAAGACCGATGTTTTTGAAAGATTTGGCTAACGGTGTAAGAGTGAATAGAAAAGGGTAGGTATCAATAGAAAAGGAGGTATCAATTAGGCTTTGTTGTAATCTGGGTGTAGGGTGAAGAAAGGTGGTTAGAAACAGAAAGGGTTAATGTTCAAAGTACTTAACCATCAGCAGAGCATAGGCACCAACCAATCAGAATAGGTGCTGCCTATGGGTAATTGGTCCAGCTGTTCCCATGAATGCTGGGCTCTGATTACACATTAGCTCTGATTAGAGGTTTGCCAAAGGAAGTTCACACTGGATGTGGGGGGTTAAAAAAGGGTCCATCGAAGATAATGTCAAAGTTTCTTGAATGTCAAAAGAATTAGTGGTGCCTCTGCTAGAAATTGGAGTACTTGTGAAGGAATGCCCAGTGTGGTGGGAAGAGATGCTTGGTTTGGACCACACTGAGATTGAGAGGAAGGTGGAGATCTGCATGGAGAGGTTTTTAAAGGTGTAGCCCAGGAAGGCGGTCGCACTGGACTGCAAATGAGGACTCGCCTGAGTGAATCACATGAGTCCACTCACTCAGCCAATTCTGTGCCTCAGGAGCTGCGACGGCAGTGACATAATCCACCCTTTTAAGTGTTCACAGTGGGAGAGAGACAGGGATACCGCCAGTTCTGGTGCAGTCTAGTAAGATCCGTGAGGGCCCTGTGCTCAGGGCAGGTGCTGGGGATGCAGAGAGACGAGCATCTGAGCCAGAACAGATTTTCTTGAAGGAGACGGCCCATGAACTGAGTTTGAAGGGTTGGTTGGATTTTGCCAGGTCAAGGAGGGGGAGCTATTCCAGGCAGCGAGAATAGCACATGTGAAGATACACAGGTTTGAAACAGCATGATGATTGTGGAAACTTCAGTAGCTTCTGTATGGCGAAAGCAAAGAGCGATTGCACAAAATAGGACCTGAAACAAAGCAGTGATAACTGAGACGGTAGTGAGAGGATGAATAAAGGAGCATGTTTGTAACAGAACTTTCTAGATGCTGGCCTCAAGGAGGAGTGTCAGGGGCAGCCATGTAAGATTAGCCTAAGGAGCTAATTAAAAATGTACAGATTCCAGGGTCCATCCTGGAATTCAGATTTAGGAAGCCTTGGGTGAGAGGCAGAATCTGAATTTTAATAATACTCCCCTTCCCTCATGTGAATCCAAAGCACATGAAGGTTTAAGAGTCCAGCAAAGGCAAAATTGGGGGGTTATTTGTTATTAAGGGGCTGGAAAAGAAGAGGAAATCAGCAAAGGAAATGTAAAAGGAACAAAGAGGTGGGGGAAGAACAGAGGTATGCAACAATGCTGGACCCTCCAGGAATGCTAAGAAAGATGAGAGCTAGGCAAACAGTCATTAGATAAATTGCTTTAAATAAAAGCATATGTGGGGAACCTAGCCTAGTGTCTGACTGATATGTGCTCAGTAAATGAGTTTGATTCTTGAGAAAAAGACTTGGACTGTCGTGGTGGGACCAGAGGCTAAGATGCATGTGTTGAAGAAGAGAATGACCAACCAACATCAAAAGGCCAACAACAGACAGGTTGGGGGAAATATTCACAGCAGGTGTGATGGGAGGCGTTAATATTATTTTTATACCAAAGAGCTTTCTCTCATAAATAAGAATCCCCCCCTAAAACTCAGTAGATGATGGTCAAAGAAGATGAACTGAGACTCTGTCTGAAAAAGAGGACGTAAAACTGGTTCACAAATGTGGATGTTTAGCCCCACTTGTATCAGAGAAATACAAGTTTAAACGAAGTGCCATTTTTGACTCTTAAGTTCATGATTAAAGTGCAAATCAGAATGATTTTGTAAAACGGCCTGTGTGTCAAAAGCCATAAAAATATGTTCCTACCTTTTTTATCCTTTAATTCTACTTCTGGGAATTTATCCCAGATTAATAGTTCAAAATATAGAAAAACTGAAAACAAAAAGATGTTCAACATGACATTATTTATAACTGAAAAGATTGGAGACAATCTCCAAAGCCAATAAGATAATGACTAAGTAATTATGGGAAATCCTTACTAGACCATTACAAAGTTATTCATTGTCATGATATATGATGACAGAAATGTTTTCTGTTAAGTGGAAAAAGTGGGACATAATATACTATCATCTAAATATTGTTTTAAAAAAGCAGTGTGTTTGTAGATTATATATCGGATTATGGATTTTTTTTTCCCTCTTTTCTGTTTTCCAAATTGCTTGTAATGTGGCCACAGTCCTTTTATAAATCAGGAACAAGTATGTAACAGTGACACGGTAGGATGAAAGTGCTGAGGAAGGGATGAAAGCAGGACGTACGGGGTTTGACTTTTCAGTGTCCTCTTAAAAGTTGGGGTGATACCCTGTGTTATGAGGGAGGCCTGTAAAGTGGCTCCGAAGATCCTGAGCTGTTGTCAGCATCTTGGATCTTTCTTTTAGACCCCACCTTCCTTTCCCAGCTCCTGCTTAGGCCCATAGGGTGGTTTCCAGCTCACTGTCCAGCAGCTTTCACAAGATGCTCAAATATTAGCATCGATTGGAGCTCTTGAATTTGGGGACTTCAGGTTCTGGTTAGGTTTCTTCGAATGTGGATTCCAGTGACCCAGGGTCTATGGAAGAGCGAGAGCCACTTGTGAGGACGACACTTGAGGGGCCACAAACTCTCAGATCCCGAGAGGTCCCTCGTTGAGGACTTGTGCATTCTGCTAGTCCCAGGCCAGAAGGACCACCCAATATTTAAAATAATAATGAAGGAAAGAAAGAAAGGATACAGTTATTTCCTTAGTACTGTTTGAATATTTGTTTAAGTATGGAAAGGAGCTTGAGCTCTTTTCTGGTTTAAATTTTAAATAAATATTAATATTTAATTTTTAAATATAAGTAAGATGTGGTTCTTTAGAAATGATCTGGTATTTAAACAGTGCTGCAGTGTGCTGCTTGAGAAAGAGCCCGGCTGTGCATGGCGGAGGGCAAAACCCCCGGAAGGATGGAGAGGAACTGGAAGAAGTCTACTCACCTGGTAGAAGCTAACCCTTGAGTAGAAAAGGATTATCTCGGGTTTTCATGCAGGACAGTTTAGGGAAAAGAGCCAGCGAGGAGAAAGCTGAGCACTTACTCCTCGTTAGGTGACAGCTGAAAGTGCTGCCTAAAGCAGGGTTCCTGGTGAAAGCGACCTGCAGTGGTCTTGGAGGACAAGCCCCTGAAAATCACAAGAACCAAGACTGGGCCTGGTCTGTGCCCCTGCAGAGTTCACTGATCTGATTCTGGGCAAGTTAGAAACCTGTGCTCTGCTTTCGCCTAGGGCAAAACCAATCAGCAGACCCAGTTCAGCTCAGCAAAGGCTTGTTGATTGTATGCTAACCTTAAGGCTAAGCGCCATGGAGATTGCAAGGATAGATAAGATAATGGACCTTCCTTCAAAGGGTTAACACTCTAGCTGGATAAAGGGATAGATAAGTGTATATAGGAATGTAAGCAACTCCCTCTGTTTGAGGTATTATTTTGGAAGTAAAATCTCATCCTATGTTTGGGCATATAGGAAAGGCTAATGAAAAAAAGTCCTAATTATATTTAGGCTTTCTTTTTCTTTAGATCTAAATTGTGGACTATCCTTTTAAATACTGATGGTGGTCCCTTTCTTTTGAATTACAATACAGTTCCGAAACTGTCTTCTAAAGTAGAGTGTCACCCCCTTGAGTGTAGGAATGTTTATCTGATACGTTCACTGTACCTGGAACAGCCCTCAGTGAGTACTTGTTCGATATTGTTCAATGGATATGCAAGTCGAACAGCAGACAGACATGGTCCAAGGGGACGTCTGTCTCGCAGCGAGCTAATTATAAAATTCTTAATTACCTTTCACCTTTCAGACAGTCTTCTGAGATGTGTTTTCAGTGTTCCATGTGGCCTTTATTTTTATGCTCTTGTTACACCGGAACATAAAGTCCATGAGCATCTGGTGAAGACCGAGGAATCACTGCTTTCAGCCCTCCCTGTAGTTTACATCTCTGTGCCTTTGTAATCACTGCCTTTTGAATCACCAGCATTTCCCGCGGATTGCAGAATGCAATCAAACACTGAAATCTTACACATGAGCATGGCCATAGCGACAAAGAAAGGGATGCCAAAATTTATTAATAACTGTCAGATGATTTTCAACATCTTTATCTGAAAAGCAATGTAGGGGAGCAGCGAAAAAGTCTAGGTTCAAAAGCCAAATGTTATTATTCTGAGGATGGCCTAGAGTAACTTTTGCTGTGTACCTGGTAGCTGCTCACCCAAATTTCAGGCAGATTTAGTAATGAGAGAAAATTATTAACCTTATAGGCGAGCTGGCCTTTTAAGCCCAAACTTCTAAGTAAATTTGCAGTAAAATGGTACTTACCCTCGAAGACTTGTGACTCAACCTCCTCAAGAAGCTTTCTCTGAGCAAGGCCAAGACATCTCAGGGTATACTAACTGTGTGTTTGTGAACCTGACAGCAAGCAGTTCTTCCTCTCCCAGGGTCTGCCTGGAGGTCTAGGTGCTGTTTTCACCCTTTTGGGTGCTGGACTCCAGGTCTCCTTCTTCTGCTCTTTTCTCCTGAGGCAGAGCCCACGCTGGTGCACTAACCTGCAGTGTCTCTGTGCTTCTCTTCTTACCTCCTCTTTCCCCTTCTCTTTCCCTTTTGCTGTGGTGTGTCCAGAAAAGGAAGTCGAGTTCCAGCGTGCACCTAATGGTGAGCCTTGCCTGCCCACCCATCCGCCCACTCCATGCTGCCTGTGCCCGCCTGCCAGCCACGCAAACCCATTCTGCCATGTGCGTGTGCTTCACTCATCCTCACTGCATGTCTGTGCTGGGTGGGCAGGTGTGGCCTATCCTGCCAGGCGGGGGCCATTGTCCAAGGTCTCCTAGTGGCCTAAAAAGTGGGCATTGGAATGTGTGGTTGGCACCCCCCGCTGCAGGGCCTGGACTGCATCTAGCAGCCCAGGGCAGGAAGTGAAATGGGCAGGGATTTGGAGCCAGGTGGCAAGCACAAGGAGAGACCCTCACTGTCGCTCAGGAGGAGAGCCCTGCTCACCGGGCACAAACAGCCACATCCCACAGACTGGCAGCCATTGGACATCTGTGTGGTGGGCAGAAGAGCTGGTTGTAAGCTCACAGCTCTGAGTCTCACTCTCCTGGCCTTGTCCCCTGTGCCAGTGCACATTAGCAGGCTGTGCCCAATGTGTCATCCTTCCCACCCAGCCCTCAGGGAACAGCTGAAAGACAACAGAGAATGCATCTTCTTTCTCATGGGACACAGGGCACCAAGAGAAACCCGACATCCTGAATCATTCTGAAACCATCCATTAAAATCAGAAGTGGGGCCACCTGGGTGACATCCAAGCCCTCTACAGATGTGGCAGGGTTTACGACATCCTGCAGTCCTTGCACATGTCAGGCTCTTTGTCTCAGCTGGGCTTTGTGGGCAAGACAAACATGTGCAATTAGTCCCGTATAGGAGGTCCGTGTCAGCGGCTGAGCTAGGAGGGCTCTACTCTTTCCTGGTGGGAATGGAAGAGAGCAGAGCTCACAGTAGTTTAGACCCACATCCTGACTATTCCTGGGACCCCTCTTCTCCAGCCTGCAGAGTTCAATGGAGTCTTATAGCACTTGGTTCCTAGCTTGAAGTTCCATGCCTAGCCTTGGGTTTGGGGACATCTCAGCCATTGACGGTAAGTTAGGCATGGATGGGTTCAGGTCTGGTCCAAGGGGCCGTAAAGGAGGCCTCCCCAGGCTAGAAGGAGAGGACAGTCTGGTGGCTTCTCATGTGTGACCTCATTTGTGCCCTGTGCAGAGATGGTAACCACGTGTTTGTCTCTGTACCTGTTAAAGAACTCGCAGGCCTCAGGCTGCTTCTCAGTGGTCACCACCTCCATTGGGACTGAGCGCATTGATTAGGGGACCGTAAGAGGCAGAGAGCATGGATACGACTGCCCGCCCTAGAGATAGACCCCCTCCCTTCCTTGCCATCCTCCCCTTGCCCTCCCTTGCTGTGCCATTCAGTGTAACATTTGGAAACACAAGGAGACATCCTGGTGGTCTCTGCCGTTAGGAATGTTAGCCTGGTTGGCAGCCTGCTCTTTCCTGGGGCTACGTTCTGGGACTGTAGTCATAGCCCCCGCCTGGATTCACCTGCCCCACCTTAGAACTCGGCCATTGCGCCCAGCTAACCAAGTCCAAGAGTAATGAGGCAGGAAGGCCAACAGCAAAGCCCTATCTCTGCTCCCTGGGGTCAGTAGATGCATTTTGTATCCATTTCCATCTCTTTCCTCTCTGGACACCATCTCCTAGGCCAGATTTTCTGTCTCTTCTTTTCCGATTAGACTTCAAGCTGGTGTTTTAGGGGAAAAGAAATGCAGGTGGCAAGTTGAAAGGGCAGCAGGAGACTGCCCCAAGACAGAGGATCCAGAGTTTCTGAATATTGTTCTGCTTTCTTAAAAACCACCCTCCTTTTCCTTTGTAAAGTGAGTAGATCCTGCATTTCTTTGGGTGAAGATGATACGGCATCTGGCATAAGCAGCGATTTCTGAAGAGATGCTTTAAAACAAGTCTTTGGGCCGGTCCCACCTTGAGGATGCCTCCAGAGCTAGGTCTCTGGACCCCTCCAAATACTCCCCTCCTCCGATCATCTCTCCAACCATTGCTCCCATGTGCATAGTGTTATGGAGGCCACCTCAGGCCCAGCTCTTCTGGGCCAGGCCGGGGGCAAGGGAGGTCTGGGAGTCGAACCTGAGCTGCTTTGGTGACTCTAGAGGAACTAAACCATCTGTTTTCTTGTCTCAGCCACAGAGCAACAACAAAAACAGTCTCGTAAGCCCAGCCCAAGAGCCCGCGCCCTTGCAGACGGCCATGGTACCTCCTGACTACAGCTTCTCTGCCCCTGCCCCTGGCTGCCTCCCGCTCCCTCCTGCTTCCTCTTCTTGCCCTCCCTCCCAGGTCTCCTTGGCCCTTTTCCTTTCTTGATCCCTGTAGAGCAGGCTGCTGTGTGTACTGCCTATAGACCCTTTTCCACTCATTGTCCCGCCCGACCATGCTCTCTCCTGCACGGCAGAGTGCTGCTCCTGCTCCTTTCGCTGTTGGGGGGAGGAGTTCAGGGCTCTCAGCTCCACCTCCCAGCCCCAGGCTGGGCCCCCTGTGGGTCTGCTGTGGGGGCCTGGAAGGTGAGTTGCTAGTAAAAGGAGAGGGTAGGAGCTTTCTTGGAACCTGTCCATCTGTTCTTAGAGGCCTCCTTGTGAAATCTGCCTCAGCCTTTCCTTTGCAAAGCCATGAACAAGAAGGGCTGGGGTTCCCACCCCCCACCCCCACCCCCAAAGAGTGCTGATCTGTGGGTTTCTGGAGAAGCCCACGCTGCCCATGCTGAGTTCTCCCTGGCCTCATCCGAGGGTCACTGTGTACTCTCAGAGCTCTCTGCTAGCAACAACTAACTAGAGAGTGGGCAGGAGGGATGGCTAGGAAAAATGGAAAGGCAATTGTGTCTGCTACTCCTTCTACTTCTTGTGGACCCTCATGCTGCCTGACATGGTGACGTAGGGACAGGAAGTCTGGGGAAGGCAGAAGGTAGGTGAAGCAGGCAGCTCTCTGGGCTCAGCTTGCTGAGGAGCGTCCGGGGTCTTCCTGGGAGACCTTCGTCCACTCTCCCTGTGTCCCTGCTTCCTGTGTGCCCCTCAATCAACACTTGGCAGGGCGCAGCCTGTGCCCTCAGCCCCATAGCTCCTCCAGTGTTCTTGTCCTATGGGGAAAGAAAACTCAGAACTAGCAGGAATCAGGGACAGAGGCCCTCATCCTCTCAGCTTCCCTGGTACCTGCTTCCATTAAGTGCCAGGCCTCTCTTACTAGCCAGTGCTGTCTCCTAAATCGGGGCTTCCCAGCTCCCTGGGACCCAGCTGAGTCTGGATATTTTGTCTTCTGAGAATGGCTGGTGGGCTGGCCTCAGTGATCATAGGGACGCTGAGGGTACTGGGGTAGGAGTGGGGTCTCTCAGGGAAGAGCTGGAAGTCTATCCCTGGGTCAAGAGGGTAATTTTCGTCTTCTCTCACAGGAACCACAAACCACCGTGGTGCACAACGCTACAGATGGGATCAAGGTGAGTGGATCCTGAGCCTGTCTCCTGCTTTCCGTGTCAGCAGGAAACAGGTGGGCTGCGTCACAGGGTCAAGGGTCCTGGGAATAGCAGCCGACAGGCTGCCCCTCACGGCAGGGTGTTTGCAGAGTCTAGGCTGGGGGTGATGTGTAGGCACACTGTCCCTCCATTGCCAGGAAGGGCACTCACTATGCCTCAGTGATTCTGAGCTCAGGTTCTGTATTCAGACAGGCCTGGGTTTGAGTCCTGGCCCTGGGCCACTGGATAAGACCCTCTACTACTCTGTACCTCGAGGTTTTTATCTGTAAATGGGAGATGATGATAATAGAATTGTCCTCCATGACTTGTAATGTTTCAATGAGATTTACGTACATGTTAGCTAGAAAAACAGGCAAGAGTGTGATCAGACCCCAGGGCATGCTGCAGTCTGAGGCCTCACCCTTTATGCCCTCAATAACCTTGTCTCCTTCTCACCACCAGTAGCAAGTATTTATTGAGCCCCAAACCATCCATGGCTCTGGTTTACAGAAGTGACGAGACAAAATCCCTCTCCATACGTGTGGGGGAGACAGATAATAAGCCAAAAACCAAGTAAATAAGATAAAATCCAGTAGTGATAAGTGGTAAGGAGAAAATGGCACAAAGTAAAGAGAGAGTGAACAGGGCCTTTGATTACGTGGTCAGGGAAAGGCCTCCCTCAGGAGGTGATATTTGAACTAAACAATGGGAACAAGACCACCAGGCTGACGGAGGCAGAGTGCCCTAGACAGAGGGAACTGCAAGTGCAGGGGCTTGGCATGTACATGGAATGAAGAAATAGAATAGACGAACTCAAGCAGAGCTGAGAGTGCCGTGAGCCAGGGGCTGGGGGGTGGGGGCTGGGGTGGCAGGAGGGTGATGAAGTTGGAGAAGTGGGCAGGGCCTGCTATGTGGGACTGTGTAGGCATTTGCATTTTATTCCAGCAGCAACAAGAAGCTAGGGGAGGTTCTCAGCAGCGGAGTAATATAGCCTGATTTATTCTTTGACACACCACTCTGGCCATGTGGTAGGCAAGAACTTAGGGGAGGAGGCAAGTGTGGAAACAGGGAGACCAGGAAGTGATTTTAGTTGTTCAGGTGCTAGCTATCGGTAGCTTGGACTCGGGTTGCAGTTGTGTATTTGAAGAGAAGAGGCAAGGGGATTTACTTTGGAGGTAGAACTGACAGATTTGATTTTAGATGGTACAATTGAGATATGAGAGAAAGAGAAGGATCGACCTAGCATCAAATCTAGGCGATGACTCTAGCCCAAATAAGGGCATTGATAGTGCCATTTATTGAGTTGGGGGAGACTAGGAAGGGAGTTTGAGAATCCAAAGTTTTGTAAGTCCGATGGCAAGGGTGGAAATAGAACTTTCTATGATTCCTCCTTGCACCTACTGTAGGAGCACATGCTCTGCTTTTGTTCTGCTTGGTTCCTCTGGTTTCCAAGGACCTGAGTGTATAAAAATATGTTCTTTTTGGACTCTAGGGTTCCACAGAGAGCTGCAATACCACCACGGAAGATGAGGAGCTCAAAGGTAGGTGCTGGTCCTTGGTGGGGAAGGGACCCCAGCAGTGTTCCAGGTACCTTGGCTCCAATGGAGTACCTGCCGTGTCTGCCCTCAGTCCTGAAATTGGTGGCTCCTTATACCCCAGGAGTGGACTTGGCTACTTTCCAAGAGCCAAGCTATGAGGCCCCTGTCTTGCTGGGCAGGGCAAGAGGCATCTCTTCTTTGATCCCAAGTCGGAAATAGCTAAACTAGAGCTTCTCCTGAGCCTATCCAGGGCCAGGGCTCAGGCAACTGTTCCTGTTGCTGATAATGATGTGACATCCCAGAACAGGGATATCTTGAGTCCCTGCAGAAGTAGCCCACAAATGTCTTGAGTCATAAGTAGGGTGACCAATTGTCTCAGTTTCCCCAGGACTGAAGTGATTCCCAGGATGTAGAACTTCAGGCTTTAAAACAGAAACAGTCCTAGGCACATTGGGATGAGTGGCTCACTCTTGTCACAAAGCCTTGGCATGAAGGACGGTGTCAGAACCACATTTGGTTATGTCCTGGTGATCCTGTGAGGACCGCCAACCTAAGCTTGGGCCTGGCCAGAGTGCCAGGGCGTGTGGGAAGACGTTGCAGGCCAGACCACTGGGCATCTCTGTCCTACTTTTTGGTTTAGCCTCCTGGAATAGCTCCCTTTGCCTTCAGTAAGTGACCTCATGCCAGGCTCTCAGAAAAGATGGAGGAATGTTGCAAGACAGAGCATGCCCAGGGGCAGTGAGGGGGCACCAAACCTTTGGGAATCCCCAAAAATAAGAAGCGTAAATGTATAAGGCAGTAAAGAACAGTAGCTCAGCATTTCTGGGATGAAAGTCAGATCAGTTCAGTTCTGGCGATGCTGGCAGAGGAAGTGGCTCCTTCACTGTTGGGCTCTTGGCCTTGTAGCCTAGTCCCCTAGGACAGCTTTCCTGGAGGCAGGGGTTCTTGTACAGGCTGTTTGAAGGCTCCTGTGGAAGCCACCGCCCAGGTCTGCACCTCCCTGGGGCTCTTGGCTGGGAGGCCTCTCTGGCACAGGTGGCGGCGTGGGATGTGGTCCAGTGTCCACAGCAGTCCGAGGCGTCGCCTTGCCCCGGCTCTGCAGTGCCACGGGCTCGGGTCCTGTCCGGCTTGCTCGCTCACCTGCCTTGTTCTGTTTGTTTTGGCTGCTCTGCCTTGCCCTGCCCTGCCCTGGCTGGCTAGCTGCCCCGCTCCGCACTGGGAATGGCAGCTCGGTGCCTGAAGGACGGAGCTCCCGGGACAGAACAGCCCCCTCTGCAGGCATGCAGCCCCAGCCTTCTCTCTGCTCCTCAGCCAGTAAGTGTGAGGGAGGCACAGTCTGGCTTCCGTCTCCCTGGCTCATCTGAAGCCCCTCAGGGGTCCCCCCAGAGGTGTCAGCCCAGCCCAGCTCTCCATTTTAGTAAGCTTTGGGAGCTCAGCCTCTGCTAGGTGGGGGAGCTGATTGGAGATGCTGTTCACCAGGCAGGGGCCCCTGAGACCGGGGCCCAAGGACATAAAAAGAGTGGGTGGAAGAATGTGAAGTGGTGGGAAGAGGAGAAAGTCTCTGGGATGTCAGTGGGCCTTGCCTCAGCAGCGAGCCAGGAAGAAAGGCCAAGTCGGAAGTCAGGTCAGAGGCGATGGGAGCTGGGGTGCTAGTGAAATTGCCATAGCCCGGAAACCATGTTAGGATGTGGTGTTTCCTGAGGCTCAGCATGTCATATTAGGGCTTGGGGTGAGACAGATGGTGAGACACATCTGAATTTGAATCCCAGCTACACTACCGTCAGAAATGTGTGAAGTAGATTAAACCTCCCAGAGCTTCATTTTCCTAACCTGTAAAGTGGGAATAAAATGGCCCTTACCTTATAGCATTGTCATGAAAAATAAATGAGATGGTATAGTGTCTTGATATGATGATGCCTTGCTGGGTTAATGGTAGCTCGTGTGTATGTTTTCAGTTGTGCCTAAAAATTTGTATTTTTAGATTATGCCTTTGTCTGCTTCTTTTTCTCCTACCATCTATCCTTTGAGTGTTTCTAAACACAATCCTCTTCACCCATAGGGCCCCAGTCAGGTCCTACAGATGGGTTTGGTGGGGTTGGAGGGGTGTGTGTGTGTGTGTGTGTGTGTGTGTATACACATACCTGCTTACCTCTGTAAAGTGGATAGAGCTTGTCGGTTCCCCTAACCTGCTGCTTTTTCGCCTGGGATTGCCCCCCTGAAGGTGCTGATGGCTGTGGGGCCCCCTCCTGGCTGTACTTTTGGCTGTGCTGCCCTCTCCCAGCTGTGCCTCTGGGCTGTGCTGTTATAATACTCGCATTTGTCTTGCAGCCTCTGGCTCCTGTGAGGAAAGGCTCGTGGCCTGGGCCAGCCCAGGGTTCTGGTCAGGGTTAGCCCGAGCTCAGGCCGAGCCCTCCCTTACCCTGGCAGCACCCTCTGCTAATTGTGACTCTCCCTGTAAGTGGGGTGCCCATGAGTGCAGGATGTCACCAGCTGCTCCTTGGTTTGGGATGGGGTGGAGGGCTCTGAGGGCATCAACTCTGCCTGCCTGTCAGTGTGAGCCTTGTCTTGGTTTTCCTGAGGGACACATCCTGGCATGAGAGCTGGTATGAGCTTTAGAGCTTTTCCAAGGCGTGTCTAGGGTAAACGGTGTCATCTCTCTGGTGCGAGCGTCCATTTAACAAGAGTGTTTATAGTTCCAAGATCCTTTATCCCAGAAGAGCCCTGTGGAGGAGATGAGCAGCGTGAAGAGAATTAAGCATCCATCCTAGGGCTCTGTTCATCCTTTTGGAGCCTTCATCCCTGGTTAGATTCTGCTCTCAGGCTGCCTGTTGCCCAGGGCTAGGTTCTGGACCACTGAGTGAGGGCTGGGTGGGGAGAGGGGGTATGGTATTTGAGACCTGACTGAGCCCCTTCAGGTGAGAGACATAAGTGGGTGGTGGAAACAGCCTTATCGGGAGATGCTTCTTAGAGAAGCTGAACCTTCTGGGGATGGGATACAGACTCTGGCCAGAGTATTAATGATGTGCCAGGCTCCTCAGCTGTTAAAGACATGAGTGTTTTCTGCATCCTGGTTGTTGATGGAGATGGAGACAAAGGCCAGAGAACCCTAACTAACGGGTGGACTTCAGGAGGAGGGGGTCGTTAGCTCTACAGACAACAGAGGGAGGATGGAGAAAAAGGTGGGCTCACTCTTCCTGCAAAGGGCCTTAAAGACAGAGAAGAGGGAGGCCTTTGTCAAAGAGGTCACAGGGGATTCTTGAAGTGCTGGGGAGGCCTCTCCGTCACTTGGGGGCTCCCCAGTCCCACACAGGTAAATTGCTGGGTGTTTTCCCCCCACAGTGCGAAAACAGGAGATCATTAAGATCACAGAACAACTGATTGAGGCCATCAACAATGGGGACTTTGACGCCTACACGTGAGTAGAGACCCATTTCCTTGAGATCCAAGTCTCTGGAGGCTTCTTCCTCCTCCCAAAAGCAGCGAGGACCCTGGGAACAGGGAAGGCTGGGCCTTGGGCACAGTGTCTGAGTTAAACACCCGGCCACTAGGCTGGGAACCCTTCCAGTTGGATACCCTATGACAGCCTGCCTGCGGTGTCCTGGTGGTGGGCTGAAGGGGCAGGGCTAAGCAGCTCAGCAGGCAAGCCCCCAAGTTCTTAGCCATCTTCTCAGGTCTAGCCCACAGCGAACCTGCTGCAGGACAGACACTGCTGACGAGGCTGAAATATACAGGTAATTCCCACAGAACACTGACAGGCTACTTTTCTCTTTTTTCCTGCAGGAAGATTTGCGATCCAGGCCTCACTTCCTTTGAGCCTGAGGCCCTTGGTAACCTCGTGGAGGGAATGGATTTCCATAAGTTTTACTTTGAGAATCGTGAGTGGGTTCGTGCTGCTGATATACTCCTGCCTGCCCCTTCACCCCCTTTGCCTCTGTCCCCGCTCACACTCCTCTTCCCAGTTGCCCGCTTTTCCCTTATTTGACCTGCCTGCTGCACCCTGATCTGTGTGCTTGCCTCCTTGTGCCCTGAGAATGGTCTTAGATAGCACCTTTGAGGGCCTGGCTCCACAGCACCACGTGCCGCTTCATTCTGCAGCTGCCTCATGGGCCACGCTAGCTGCTATAATCAGGGTCACTGTATTTCTTTAAACCTCACCTCTTTCCAAGATGATGAGAAACTATTTGCTATGAGGATGAGATGTTCTCCCCAAGTAATAATGAAGCTCTGTGTCTCAGATTTCACATTAGAGGAAATTAATGCCAGGATAAGAATGTGCAAGCAAGTAACGGCACTGTTGGTGATATGTGAAATTGGAGGTTGTGGCTAGGGTCCTCCTGAATATCGAGAGAGACAGGCGTCCTGGCTGGGGGTTATACGCTGGACAGTTTGTGGACGTCGTAAGGGATAAGAAGCTGAGTCGTCACCTCTCATTTTTGCTCTCTACTTTCTAAGACCCTCCCCACCTTATTTTTTTCTTTTCCTTTATCCTGGGTCTTCCCCATAGCGCCTTGAATTTTATTTTGTCACTGTTTTCTAACGGTCATCTCCTCTATGTCTCAGCTGCAAATGTAAACCCTAGATTATCTAAGTAATTCTGTTAGCCAGAAGCAATTCCGGAGTTTATAGAAACTCTGGGCAAGGTTTCATGTAGCCCCTCTCTAACATTTGAATTGAACTAAGATGTGAATCTCAATAAAAGTAACACAATTCAGTGTTTGCTGATAATGGCAATCCAACTTCTTTTGGCTTTCCCCCAGAGGATACTGGGAACCCTAGGAATATCCTGAGCTTGGCTTCAATGATTCTATTTTAACTTTGGACTTTTTTTTTTTAATCACAAATCAATTTTAAATATTTTAAGTTCTTGATTTTGCTCTACAGCCCTAATTAGGGACAAGCCAACCCTTATGAAATCTAAACACCAGCCTGACAGAGTAGAGAGATCATAGCCTTCAGTTGAGAGTCAGGTGGGCCTGAGTTCAAATGTTGTGATTTGGGCAAGTTACTTAACCTCCTTGAGCCTATCTCCTTATAACAAAGAGATTAATATTGACCAAAGAATATAGCTCATGCATGTAAAACCCCCAGAGCAATGTCTGATTAAAAAGTAGTAGCTGCTATTATCATTGTTCCCCACCTTTCTCTTCCTTTTGGATAACTGACATTAATGTGGTAGGGTTTCCTGGCCTTTGGAAGGCATGTGGGGGAACATAGAGACTCCGGTAATTGTTGCTGGAGACGGGCTGAGACCTAGAAGGTTGGGAGGAAAGTGCCTGGCCCCGGCCTGACGCCCTCCTACCTCCCCCATCCTGCCCTGCCCCCTGCAGTCCTATCCAAGAACAGCAAGCCCATTCACACTACCATCCTGAACCCTCACGTCCACGTGATTGGAGAGGACGCAGCTTGCATCGCCTACATCCGCCTCACCCAGTACATCGACGGGCAGGGTCGGCCTCGCACCAGCCAGTCAGAGGAGACCCGGGTCTGGCACCGCCGGGATGGCAAGTGGCTCAATGTCCACTATCACTGCTCAGGGGCCCCTGCTGCACCGCTGCAGTGAGCTCAGCCACAGGTGCACCTGGTGGGGGGTGGAGAGGGGCCGGGACAGGTGGGGTCAGGAGGAAGGGGCGGTTGAGAGGTGGGATTGGGGGAGGAGATAGGGTCCATCCCAGAGGAATGGCCAGGGCTGGACAATGTGGTTGTCAGAAATTATGCTGTGAAATCAGACAGACTTGGGTCCAGCTCCAGGATTCCAGATTGGGTGACCTTGGACAGAGTACTTCCTTTCCCTAAGCCTCAGTTTCCTCAGCTGTCAAAAAAAGGGAAAGAGTGGTGCCTACCTCATTAAGTTGTGAGAATTAAATAAGATACTTATAAGTAAAGCATTTAGTTCATGGTTCAGCAAATGGGAGGTAATGTTATATTTAAATACTAGCTTCTCCCCCATTTGCCACCTTCTCAGGCAGACTTGGCCACATGTGTAGTGTGTTTAAGTCCCTGGAACTCATCTGTGTGCTTACTGTCCTCTGTTCTGTTACCACGTCTATCCTGTTTGACAGGGGCATTAGGAGATCCCAGCTGGAGGTCGAACCTTCGCAGCCAGTGGCTCTGGAGGGCCTGAGTGACAGCGGCAGTCCTGTTCGTTTGAGGTTTAAAACAATTAAATTACAAAGCGGCAGCAGCCAATGCACGCCCCTGCATGCAGCCCTCCCGCCCGCCCTTCGTGTCTGTCTCTGCTGTACTGAGGTGTTTTTTACATTTAAGGAAAAAAAAAAAAAAGAAAAAAAGATTGTTTTAAAAATATGGAATCCATACCATGATGCGTTTTAAAACCACCGACAGCCCTTGGGCTGGCAAGAAGGCAGGAGTTTGTATGATGCCCATCCTGGCATGAGCAGCCCTGAAGAGGTGAGCTTGGCCTCTGGCCTCCATAGACTCAGGGGACCAGGCAAGAACTCTGACAGAGCTTTTGGGGCCGTGATGTGATTGCATCCCCTGAGGTGGCCTGCCTGCCCGCCCCAGGTCTAGGAATGGACTTCTTCAGAATTTGCATAGGCGCCTAGAATGAGGCTGATGAGAACAGCGTGGCCATCAGACCTACTTGGGAGAGAACACAGAGCTCCCAGCCTGCTGTGAAGGCAGCTGAGAAGCAGCGGCCTCAGGACTGAGGGCCCGGATGTTGCTGTACTGTTCCATTTAGTGTAGAAAGGAAGAGAATTGGTGCTGCGGAAGTATGTCCCCTACGAAGCCGATGAGAAACCTCGTGCTAGTCTGACATGTACTCACTCATCCATTTCTATAGGATGCACAATGCACGTGGGCCCTGACATTGAGGCCCAATCCCTGCAGTGGGGAAGGGGGAGGGGTTGCCGCTTCGCTTCGTGTTCGTTTTCTTATAACTTAGCAAGGAGAGAGCCAGACCCTGGTCAGGGCTCCCCTTGCTGCCTTTGGCAGTTCTGTTTCTATGCTGATCTGGACCATCTTTGTCTTGCCTTTTCATGGTGGTGGTCCCCATGCTGACCCTCATCTGGGCCTGGGCCCTCTGCCAAGTGCCCCTGTGGGATGGGAGGAGTGAGGCAGCGGGATTGAGTTGATGGTTGTCTCTATGCATTCAGGCTGCCCTCGGGGCTGCCTCCCTTCTTACTATTCCCTTGCTGCACGTCCATCTCTTTTCCTGTCTTTGAGATTGACCTGACTGCTTTGGCAAGAAGTGTCCTCTTTAAAGCGGCCTCTTTACTGACCAACTGAAGTATAGACTTTACTGCTGGACGTTCTGCATGGGCATCATCCCCCCACCACCTGCATGTGCCCAAAAGAGGTGTCCAGAGCCAAGGCTCCTACATTCATTGTCCCTCTCTGTGCTCAAGGAGTTCCATTCCAGGAGGGAAAGATCTATACTCTAAGCAGATAACAGAGAAGATAATGGAGGAGCAATTGGTCATGGCCTTGGTTTCCCCAAAACAACTCTGCAAACTTATCTGCACTATTGGGGGAAAGATGGGTAGACCCCAGCTCCCTGGACTACCTTCAAAGAGACAAAGCTACAGGTTTACCTTGGAGCCAGCTGAGAAGAGAGCAGACTCACAGGTGCTGGTGCTTGGGTTTAGCCAGGCTCCTTCGAGCACCTCATGCATGCCCCAGCCCCTGGGCCCTAGCCCTTTCCTGCCCTGCAGCCTGCAGTACCAGCACTAAGACACCTTCACCACAGGGTTTGGTTTTGCTGGCTTGAAGACAAATGGTCTTAGAGTTCATTAAGACCCATAGCTTCATATGGCTGCTCCAGCCCCACTTCTTAGCATTCTTACTCCTCTTCTGGGGCTAATGTCGGCATCTATAGACAATAGACTATTAAAAAAAAGAGTCACCTTTTAAACAGGAAATGGAAGGCATTTGATGCAGAATTTTTGCATGATGACATAGAAATAATTTAAAAATAGTGTTTGTTCTGAATGTTGGTAGACCCTTCATAGCTTTGTTACAATGAAACCTTGAACTGAAGATATTTAATAAAATAACCTTTAAACCGTACATTGTGTTACTGCTGTTGGAGGCTTATGGCCAGAGGCTTAGAATTTAGTAGCCTGGGTTGCAAAGCTTCAGATGGAGAGAGATGTACCTTCCCCTCCTCCTTTTGGGCCCATTTTGGAATAAAACTTCCTCATAAACTCATCCAACCCACCGGGCTGCTGAGGCGAGTTTGGGGTAGGGGAGGAAGGATTTGGGGCCCTGGGTAGTGGGCCAGTGGTCTCGCCCCGCCTCAGGCCCCGCCTGCGCCAAGAGTCGCCCCCGCCCCCTCTATCAGTGGGCCGGCCCACCTCCCCCCCTCCGCGGGGCTGAGTGGACGAGCCCGTCCCCCTCGGCCCGCCCCTTCTCGGGGAGGTGCGGCGTCCGACGCTCACCAGACTGTGCCACCGAGCGGAGAGCAGGGGGTACTCCTCTGCGGCTGGGGCGCGGAACCCACCGTCTCCGAGGCTGAGGCTCGGCCGAGCGCTGCAGACGACGGTTCGGCTGCCCGGCACCTCGGCAGCTCGACTGCGCGGCTGCCCGGCACAGAGGCGGCGGGGACCTTAGCGGAGGCCGTGAGCGGCAGCGCGCCGCCTCCCCCCAGTGGGAGCGGTGGTTGGGCCTGGCTGCGGCAGAGAGTTCGCTGGGAGATGGCGGAGCCGCCGCGACGCGGCCCGAGGCCCCGAGAGCAGGGAAGCCGGGCAGCCCCGGGACGCGGCGGAGCCCGGGGACAGCGGGGAGGCCGCCCAGTCCGCCGGGTGAGCTGCCCCTGAGGCTATGCCCCACACACACGGTCGGCTGCAGTTCTTCCCCTCAGACTTCCCCTCTGTTGCCACCGTAACCACCCTCAGGGTGGTCCTGGACGGCCCCTCACCGCGGCCCTTCGCGCCCCTTGCCCTGTGACCCTTTCACTACCCTCCCTCGTAGTGGCCACACTCCTCAGCTCTCTCCCTCGTTACGGGGCTCCTGCTCCCCTCGGGGCTGCCCAATGCTTGCCTTCGATGTCACCCCAGACTCTCCTCATCGCGCCTCTTGCCCCTTCTCCTTTGATGCTCCACATCCGGTGCTGTCTTCATATCCACCTGTGACCCCACATTCCTCCTCAGCAGCGTTACTCCTTCCGTGCCCCGGTGTGCCATCCCCCCGTGCCCGTGTCGCCACTCGATATCCCCTCCTCCCACAACATCTGCTTATCTCCCAGCGCGGGGCCCACACCCCCGCCTTCCCCAAGCCCTGTCACTATGGCTCCCTCCCAGCCCAGGCCTGGATGAGCCCTTTGGTTTCTCCCTCAGAAATCGCCCACCGCTGCACACACATACAGCACCCCCCTTACTCCCTGTTCCTACCAATAGCTCCCTCCGCACCACTTCCCTAAATATTGCTGTTTCTTCTAGGTATGAAGCTAAAATGCAGTGGTGAAGAGCACGGGATATGGAGCTTGGCAGGCCTGATTTGGAATCCCAGTTCCTCCACTGACTGAGCTGTGTGATCTTGGGCAAGTTACTAAGCTTCTCTGGGCCTCAAGATTACTCATGTGAAATGGGGATAACAATCGTATCTACCTCTTACTTATCTCTTAAGGCTGGTGTGAGCATTAAATATTTGGAAAGCTCTTAGAAGAAGGTCTGGCAAGGAGTAAGCTCTCAGTAATGTTAACTATTATATTTAATGCACCCCCAGTATCCACTTACCCTTCACTGACTTCTCACTACTGTGTTTCCCCCAGAGTTGCCTCTAATTCTTAGGGCTCACCCCTTCCCATCACCATTTTGACCCTCTCACAATTCTCTTTTCATGTCAATTAGTGTTACCTAGGCCAAAGGTGAACTATTCTTAAATCATGTCTCTCGATTCTGAAGGACCCTGTCTCTGCCTAATAACACCTGAGATGTGTATGTTTGAGGGTGGGTGGTTGAGAGGGATTGCCAGCCACTGGCCTTACTAGGAGTGGCTATGGTAGGGAGTGACAATAAAGCTTCTAGAAGTAGTCTATCCATTTAAGAAAAAAGTATCCAAAATTAGGTCCCTTAAAACTGTTTCCTCATCACACTGACCTTACTCCTCTCTTTTGGTTGGATGTTACTTAAGGTCCTGTTGCTCTGTCATCCAGCTCCACTCAGTTTGCTGTTTTTGTAACAGAACTCAGTTCTTCATGTCTCTCCAGGCTAGCTCAGGCCGCTTCTGAGCTTTTCATGGATGAGGGTATAGTACCACCTAGGCTAAGTTAGGAAGGAGAACTGGAGTGGATAGGGAGAGAGACTCAGCTCTCTGGTTTTTCTCGGGTCCCAGTGATGTGGCCTGCTCTGGGGTTACATTTTTATCACTGCTTCTGACACTGGCACGATGAGGTGAAAGACAGAGGATGAGTAATTAATTTGTCACAAGCAGTGGAAAACAGAGTCCCTAAGTTCTGGGTTTGGAAGCTAGTAGAATGTTTAGCTAGCACCATTTCTCTTTCCTCTTGAATTTCCCCACCATAGTGTCCACTTGACTGCAAGTTCGTTAATGCTGTTAGCCTGTGATGTTGGGTTTGATTGATGAAGATTAACAAACTCACGAGTTTCCTCTTATCTGATATTTTGTTGGAGCACAAGACTTCTGGGGCTTTCCGTCCCTTCCTCATAGGAAGACCTGAGCTCCTAACTGCTCGGTCATGGGCTGGGAACTCCTTTCAGAACACGTTCATTTTCAGCCTTCTGGGCTGTTTGGTCTCTTATTGATGATTTATTCCTTTCCAACCCTTGAATATAATGCTCCAGCTCTGAGCTTAGCTCAGAGAGGGAAATCTAGACAGTATTCTAAGAAGGGAAACAACCTCTGAAGCTAAGGTATGAGATTCAGATTGTGGTGTTCTACAATTTTTGTTTTCTTTGTTTGAGAACAAATCATCCTGTGAGCAGAAGGTAAGAGAGATGTGTGAAGAGGGTAATGGATTAATGACACAGTTTCAAAGGGAGAAATAATCCATTGATTTCTGTTCCTTACAGATAGGAGGGGAAGAGATTGTGAACTCTGATGACCTCTGATGTGAGGAGCTCGAGCCAAGGGTGGAGCCTGGCTAGATTTGCATCCTGAAGCTATGGGCCAGGGGGCCATGGTGACCTGACACCAATGGACTCTGTCCAGTTGCCCCCTGTTGCCCCTTCTCCCTCCCCTACCCTATGCTAAGGGGACTTGTCTCCACATCTTCGGGGAACTGACCCTGAAGGCATCCCTTTCCCCTCTTTTCATATCCTTCCACCCTCCCAAGAAAGCCCCATCCTGTACCCTTCCTACCTCCTGTCCCTGAGGTCGTCCCCATCCCTGCCTCCCCCCCACCATGCTCAAGCTGTGGAAGGTGGTCCGCCTGGCTCGGCAGCTGGAACTGCACCGCCTCATACTGCTGCTGATTGCTTTCAGTCTGGGCTCCATGGGCTTCCTGGCTTACTACGTGTCCACCAGCCCCAAGGCCAAGGAGCCCTTGCCTTTGCCCTTGGGAGACTGCAGCAGTGGTGGGGCAGCTGGCTCTGGCCCTGTACGTCCTCCAGTCCCACCACGACCTCCCAGGCCCCCAGAGACAGCTCGAACGGAACCTGTGGTCCTTGTGTTTGTGGAGAGTGCATACTCCCAGCTGGGGCAGGAGATTGTGGCTATCTTGGAGTCTAGTCGTTTTCGTTACAGCACTGAGCTGGCACCGGGCCGAGGGGACATGCCCACATTGACTGACCATACCCATGGCCGCTATGTCTTGGTCATTTATGAGAACCTGCTCAAGTATGTCAACCTGGATGCCTGGAGTCGGGAACGGCTAGACCGGTACTGTGTGGAGTACGGTGTGGGCATCATTGGCTTTTTCCGAGCCCATGAGCATAGCCTACTGAGTGCCCAGCTCAAGGGCTTTCCCCTTTTTCTGCATTCAAACTTGGGGCTCCGGGACTACCAAGTGAATCCTTCCGCCCCTTTACTGCACCTCACACGCCCCAGCCGCTTGGAGCCTGGGCCACTGCCTGGCGATGACTGGACCATCTTCCAATCCAATCATAGCACGTATGAACCAGTGCTTCTTGCCAGCCTTCAGCCTGCTGAGGTGCCAGGACCGGTGCCTCGCCGGGCCCGGCTTCCCACGGTGGTACAGGACCTGGGGCTTCACGATGGCATCCAGCGGGTGCTCTTCGGCCATGGCCTTTCCTTCTGGCTCCACAAACTTGTGTTTGTTGATGCGATCGCATACCTCACCGGCAAGCGCCTCTGCCTGGACCTTGACCGCTATGTCTTGGTGGACATCGATGACATCTTTGTGGGCAAGGAAGGCACCCGCATGAAGGTGGCTGACGTGGAGGTCAGTCTTCCTTTTCCCCAGAGGCCGTTTCAAGCTCTGCCCTGTCAGACTCCCTGCCTTGGTTCTGAGCTTGTCGTAGACACAGCCCTGCTGTTTCTAGGCAGGAAGAACACTACTTCTCAGGTTTCTCCTGCTCAGTTGCTCTCTCCTGATTTCTCGTGTCCCTGCTACTTTTCTCAGGCTCTGTTGACCACCCAGAACAAACTCAGGACCTTAGTCCCCAACTTCACCTTCAACTTGGGCTTCTCGGGCAAGTTCTACCATACGGGTGAGCTTATTCCCCTGCTTCTTCAGCATGTCAGGCTTATTTGGTCTGTCCCTTCACTGTCCATGTCCCTGGGGAGACAAGTTAGAGAAAATGGGTAAGATTTGGAGTCAGAATGCTGTGAGGAGCTAGTGGGTATGAATTTAGGTGAGCATGGGCGGCTGGAGGGCACGTTGGCAAGGGGCAGATAGACAGTCTTAGGTGGGCAGACGTACCCTGGATGGAAAGGGGTCAGTGTTGTTACAGAACAGAGGAGGGCACAGAGGCGACTGGCTGTGGTCAGTGGTCAGTGTGTGGTCATAGGGACAGAGGAGGAGGACGCAGGGGACGACATGCTGCTGAAGCACCGCAGAGAGTTCTGGTGGTTCCCCCACATGTGGAGCCACATGCAGCCACACCTGTTCCATAACCGCTCCGTGCTGGCTGACCAGATGAGGCTCAACAAACAGTTTGCTCTGGTGAGACCCTTGGATCTCTTCCCCATACTTTTCCCCAGAGATAATGCTTTCTTTCCAACCTTCCCCTAATGGGGTACCCTTTTCCTACCCTTTCCATTTTTCTTTCTGTGGAGGCATCCCCACCCTCTTTACCCTCTGCTCCCCAAACCTCACCAGGTCCTGGTAAGAGTTTATGCCATTCCCAGGAGCATGGGATTCCGACGGATCTGGGGTATGCTGTGGCCCCCCACCACTCGGGTGTGTACCCCATCCACTCGCAGCTCTATGAGGCCTGGAAATCTGTGTGGGGCATCCAGGTGACCAGCACTGAGGAGTACCCCCATCTCCGCCCTGCCCGCTACCGCCGTGGCTTCGTTCACAACGGCATTATGGTGAGGGACTCCCAGTACAAACTTGAATCCAACTCCCACATTTTGACATCCTCCAACCTGCACTGACTTGTGTTCTGTCAGCTGCCAGTCCAGTTCACCCACATAACGGGGTAGAGGGGTAAAAAGTCATAATGCACTTGGCAGGAGTCTGATTAACTTTAGACCGAGTCCTCCACAAACCCAGGGAATGTTCATGCCTCTGGACTTTGGTCCTTACTCCACTCCTCACCCACCTTTCATATCTCATCTAGCCCTGTTTCTTCTTTCCCCTCCAGGTGCTGCCACGGCAGACATGTGGCCTCTTCACTCACACAATCTTCTACAATGAGTATCCCGGAGGCTCTCGTGAACTAGACCGGAGTATCCGAGGTGGCGAGCTCTTTCTGACAGTGCTGCTTAATCCGGTAAAGTGCTGAGAAAGGGCTAGAAGATTGGAGAGCCAAAGTGCTTGTAGGCTGGGACCTTTGCTCACCGCACCTAATTGTGAGGTGGGGTGGGCTCTCTGACTCTGACATGCAGGCACCCCCTTTGCAGATCAGCATATTTATGACCCATCTGTCCAACTACGGAAATGATCGCCTGGGCCTGTACACCTTTGAGAGCCTGGTGCGCTTCCTCCAGTGCTGGACACGGCTGCGCCTGCAGACCCTTCCTCCTGTCCCTCTCGCACGAAAGTACTTTGAACTCTTCCCTCAAGAGCGAAGCCCTCTGTGGCAGGTATGGGTGGAACTCAGGCTGACCAGAGACATGATGGGGGTGGGGACGGAAGAAAAGATTAGGCCTTATCTGCTTCCTGGCCTCCTTCAGAACCCCTGTGACGACAAGAGGCACAAAGATATCTGGTCCAAGGAGAAAACCTGTGATCGGCTCCCCAAGTTCCTCATTGTGGGACCCCAGAAGACAGGTGAATCATCCTTAGTCAACTTTTCTGCCCTGCCTTAAACTCAGGATCTTGGGTCAAGGAACTCCTTTCTCATACCCACCCCTCATTAATCCAGCCTCTTGAGACAGCGATTCTTAACCCTGGTTGTACATCAGAATTATCTGTGGAGGTAATTTTTTTTAAAGATCCACAAGTGATTCTGTTGCATAGTCATGTCTGAGAACCACTATTTTAACCCTTCCCTAGGCCTCTCTTAGACTTTCCTTTTTTCAGTCTAGTTTGGCCTAAGGGGCTTTTACTACCAAGAGTGGTTCTTGTCTCACCTCCTTCAAGCTCATGTTGTTGAGCTGGCTTCTTCTCTCCCACAATGGCCTGGGCTTTCTCTCCTGTTTAGGAACCACAGCTATTCACTTCTTCCTGAGCCTGCACCCAGCTGTGACTAGCAGCTTCCCTAGCCCCAGCACCTTTGAGGAGATTCAGTTCTTCAACAGCCCTAACTATCACAAGGGCATTGACTGGTGAGACCGGGACCCCTTGGAATGCTTCTCAGAGGAACACCCCTTTCCTCCAGTATACCCCATTCCAGCTTCCATAGCACTTCCATTGGCGCCTTCACTCTGCACATTCTCTGCGCTCCTTCTTAGGTACATGGACTTCTTCCCTATCCCTTCCAATGCCAGCACTGACTTCCTATTTGAAAAAAGTGCTACCTACTTTGACTCAGAAGTTGTACCACGGCGGGGGGCTGCCCTCCTCCCACGAGCCAAGATCATCACTGTGCTCACCAACCCTGCTGACAGGGCCTACTCCTGGTACCAGGTGAACCTGAAGCTAGGGACACATTAGGGCTTGAGGGAGGGAGGAGACAGACAGGAATAAGGGGAGGGAAATGAAAATCGGGCCTTGGAGAAGGGTGCCTATGCTGTCTGTCCACCAGAGCCAGGAGGAGGGCAGACTAATTCTATCACACCACCAATCCCTTCTCTTACTGCTCCTGTCCTTCAGCACCAGCGAGCACATGGAGACCCTGCTGCTCTGAACTATACCTTCTACCAGGTGATTTCAGCCTCTTCCCAGGCCCCGCTGGCACTTCGCTCCTTGCAAAACCGCTGTCTTGTCCCTGGCTACTATTCTACCCATCTACAACGCTGGCTGACTTACTACCCCTCTGGACAGGTACAGTCCCCCCAATAGCCCTCATTTGGGCCCCCTTTCCCCTCCGCGTCCCTTCAGCCCAGAAGGAACTACCACTTCTAAGAGGGATTGGTTAATCCCTGTCCCTAGTTGCTGATTGTGGATGGGCAAGAGCTGCGTACCAATCCAGCTGCTTCAATGGAGAGCATCCAGAAGTTCCTGGGTATCACACCCTTTCTGAACTACACACGGACCCTCAGGTGGGAGAGGATGACCCAAGAGAGGAGGACTGTGAGGGAAATGGGGAGGCAGGTTGATCATGTCTGTTTGGAAGACATGGATTTACCCTCTCGTAAGGAGAGACATGTGTCCCTGTGGGCTGGGAGTTAGTGTACATTTATGGAGCTTGGATTTTTTTTTCCCTGCCACCTAATGGCGTCTTCCTGTTGAGCAGGTTTGATGAAGATAAGGGATTCTGGTGCCAGGGACTTGAAGGTGGTAAGACTCGCTGTCTAGGCAAGAGTAAAGGCCGGAGGTACCCAGATATGGACACTGAGGTAAGTAAATTCTGGGGCAGGTTACCCCTCTTCACCTCCAAGATCTGATTCTATGTCCCACTCCTTACCATTTCTGCCTTCATTTTTCTCCTATCAGTCCCGCCTTTTTCTTACGAGTTTTTTCCGGTACCATAATTTGGATCTGTCGAAGCTGCTGAGCCGGCTTGGACAGCCAGTGCCCTCGTGGCTTCGGGAAGAACTGCAGCATTCCAGTCTGGGCTGATGTTCCAGCCTCCTGTACCAGCAAAGAGCCCTCTGCTTCCCTAAGGGGCACGCCCAGAGCAGGGCCCACAAGGGAGATTTAAGTGGCCTGGCCCCACCCCCTTCTACCTCAGTGGCCCCCAGGTCTGGGATGTCTGAGAAGGGATGGGCATCCCTTTCCCATAGCTCTGGGGTCTGATAAAGGGGCTTCCCTTGGTACCCCACATTATTACTAGCCACCTTTGACCCATGGTCTTGGAAGTTAGGGAGGAATGAGAGCGTCCAGGCAGGGTATAGAGGAACGTATTAATGAAATGATTTCCCTCTTCATCCCCAGAGTATATCTATCTATACTTGGATGTGGGAAGCAGCCCTTACTGTGGGATTAATGGCATCTACCTGTGGCCCGGCCTCCCTAATGTCATTCACATTGAATGGGGAAGAGGTCGGACAGTGGCTCATAGAGCTAGTGTGAGCCCGAGCTGTGGGCTAGAAATGTCCTTAATAAACATCCTTATTTTTCTGTTTTGTCTGCCTCACTGGAGTGGGAGAAACCTAGACTAAAGTACCAGACTTGTCCCCTGGTTCAAGGTTCATCTGCACGTGGAGGGAAAGAAGGGAAAGGGCCAGGCAGACTAGAGTAAAAAAGGAGTTTATATATTTATAAATGCCAAATAAATACCAGAGGCCACCCAGCGCCCCCTCCCAGATGGGGCTGTCTCCCCCAACCCTAGGCTTCTCGGGTCAGAGACATCTTGGCCCCAAGCTACAGCCAAAGAGCAGCTGCCAGTCTGGGCTATCAGAGGACTGGGTGGGGATGATCTGTCCAGCCAAGATTCACTGCCCCTGTGTGATGGGCCCCCATAGCCACCGGCTTGCGTCCCTGTATACGGCCCTAGGGAGGTCAGACTCAGGGGGAGAAGGTGGTCATCTCGAGTGAGACCTGTTGCCACAGCTCCTTGGTCTGTTTGCTGCGCTTGAGGTTCTGCAGGATGTCGTTGAACTGCATCATGCCCATGGGTGTCAGGCAGAAGGCGCTGCGGGCACTGCGGATCGCATTTACAAAGTCGTCGTAGTCGGCAGGGGTCAGGTGAATCAGGCGGTGGTGGATATACTGGAAGAGGGTGTGCAGGCTGAGCCACGAGGCACAGAGCCAGGCCCCTCTGCCCTTGCATGCTGGGTGCGCTGTGCCATGCCTGCCCAGGAAGTGCCCCACCCTGCTCCATACTTCCTGGGTTGTCACCTGCATGTATGCTTGCTGACAGCGCTGCACCAGTTGGTGGAAGGCCGGGGCACGCAGATGGTTGTGGGCATGAGCGGGGCTCAGCCGCTGCAGCGTCTCCATGACGATCTCCTGCAGCACAAACGGGCTCAGCACCCCCTTGGCTGCCCCCACACAGAACTGGTGCACGTAGTTCACTCCTGGGGGGCAGGGGGAGGGGCATGAGACGGGGGTGGCCACCTCTGCCCTAGGGACCCAACTTTTATCTCAGCTCTGGCCTGGCAGAGAGCCTCCCTCCACCCCAGGAGCTGAGGTAGCCCCCCATCCCCCGCGCACGCACACATACCCGACCAAGGCCTGAACTCTGAGCAAGAGCTAGGAAGGAGGTCTGGGATAGGAAGGTGGGGGAGCAGGTGGGGGCGGGCAATGGTCCTGGGGAGGGGAGGTGTTACCCAGCTTTGCCGCCAGCCCCAGCAACCATTTGACATCATCAGTGTAGGGGGGAGAGCGGGAGAAGTTGTTGGGGTGATCATTGTGTGCCCGGCGACCCAGCATCTCCAGTGCCAACATTCCTGGGAGAAAAGAGTGGGCACATGGGGGTACATCCTCTTCACGCTCTACCCCAACCTGGTATCTGACCCCGTAGACAATTATTAAGAGCTACGGGTGGGAGTTGTTACTGAAGAGCCTCTGGCACAACTGCAGGTGGGGGTACAGAAAGGGACCTCTCACCAACACGGTAGGCAGCATGCAGGTGGTGCAGGCTGTGTGGGTTGACAGGCTGGCTGTGCGTCTCCTCCTCGGGGGGTGGAAAACCCCCGCTCACCAGAGGGCTGGGCTGTGTGGTCAGGGCCGGCAACGAGGCACCCTGGATGGCTGGAAACGTGGATGCTGGATGGACACTGCTCACTGAGGGCAGGATGAAAGCCCCGTGAGGAACTTGGCCCAAAGGGGCAGAGAGGATTGCCTCCCTCCCTCCCCTGCCCAGTGTGCCTCCCCTCCATTCACCTGTTCCCTGTCCCCACAACTCACAGGCCACACTAGCGGGCAGTGGGAGCCCTGGCTCTGTGTGATAGGGATGTACTGTGATGGGTGCCATGGAAGGGACGGGGAAAGACACAGCAGTGGCAGCAAGTGAGGGGGGAGTCACCGAGTAAGGGTACTGAGCCCCCAGGAATGCAGGATGTACACCCTAGAAGCAGAAAGAGGAAAAGAAGGAAGATACTGAATTATAATAGGATGTAGCTTTCCCTGTTTGTCCCATAACAGTATTCCTGCATTTCTTAGTTGGGCTGGGTACCCCAGATTCCCACCACCTCTCCCAGGACTCCTGGACAGTTCTATTCGCCCAGAGTACCCCACTCCAACCCCCTGTGAACTGTTCTCCCACATTCCCAACCCCCCAGTAGAACACGTCTCACCTGTGGGTATGCAGAGCTGGGCACAGGGAAGACGGCAGGCCGGGGCATATGAGGCATGGGGTGGGCGGGGTGAGCTGGGTGGGTGAGGTATTGAGGGCTGCAGGGCAGGTGGGGCTGCAGAGCAGTATAGGGGTGCAGGCCAGGGGAATGACCATGCCCCAGTCCTGGACCTGGATATAAACTGGACCCCACTGAGATCACTGGCACCACTGTGGCTGCCGCTGTCACTGCTGCCGCTGCCACTGTAACCGGCTCAGTCCCTGGGCCCCCCCTGCCCTCAGGCAGCCCCCGCCCAGTCTCCCCAGCTGCCCTGATCCCATTGGCACTACAGCTTGTAGCCCCTTCACGGGCTGTGGATGAGCCACCTGCTGTTTGCTCATATAGCCAGAACCACTGGTGAGCAACCTCAAACAACACTTCGGGGTACACGCCCCCACCCTTAGCCGCCTCTTCCACCGCCATGCAGGCCTTCTCCAACATCAGGTTATCCTGGAAGGAAGGGGCACAGAGGGGGAAGGGGGAAGGGGGAAGGGCTTTATTCAGGGATGACATTCCCACGTCTTCCCAGAGCTGGCTGGTTCCCAGTGAGGCGTCAGAGGTCAGGGCCAAGTGCTGGTCTGAGAGCAGTGAGAGCGTCACACACACTGAGCAAACACTTGCCGACCAGCACAAGTCAAGACCCAGGTTACAGTCTCAGTTCCAAACTAATTGAGCCACCCTATCCCGTCCCCGTCCCATCATGTCCCCAAGGCCTTCCCTAAGCATTCCATCTTGGTGATCACCTTGGTACCTCATAGGCCTCTATTTCTTTATCTGTAAAGTAGGAACAATCCTAACCTCAGGGATGGCAGGTAAAAGAAGTAATGGATGTGACAGCACATTAATACGTCAAATGTCACCATGCGAGGACAAACTGGATAAATTGTCAACTCCAGGATATGGGAATCAAGAGCTGGGCTGTCAGCTTTCCCCATGCCCAGTCTCTCTGCCCAGATGCCCCAAAGCAGGTCCCCAGATTGCCTATAGAAATACCTGCTCCTTGCACTGCACCAGGGCCCGCTGGATCTCATTGGGGTTCAACGCGTGGGCATGAGGCAGGCAGCTTAGGGCTAGCTCCGCTGCTGCCCTCACCATATTGGAGTCTCGTGCCCGTGATGCCCTATCAGCCAGGGATGCAACCTCAGGAGGCGTCAGGTGTCCATCCCAGCATTCTACCAGTATAGTCAGGGCTGCACTGCCAATCTCCATTGCCTGGCCTTTGGGGAGAGGAGAGAGAAGCAGAGGGGAGAATGGGCACCACTGGGGGGTGGGAATGGTGTCTCTCCTATCAGATCAGTAACAAGCCTCTTATCTCCATAAATTAATCCCCTTCCTATACCCAAATCAAAACCCAGGATTTACCTGTAATCCAGGAAACGTGGGAAGAATAGGTACGTGAAAGCCAGTTGGGAGAAACAAAGTTGTGCAGGCCAAGGGCATAAAGCCCAATCTCGAAGGCGCAAAGGTGCAGGTTGCGGTGAGGACCCTGGTGGCCCCCTGAGGAAGATGGATGTGTGAAGATGGAAGTGCTGCTGTTGCCCCCTGCCTTGATCAGCACCGTCTTCGCCAGCTCAAAGTAGAAGTGTGCAGCGGCCTCTGACGGCTGATTGGGTACATGAGGGGCATGACTCTCGGGACGGCGGCCCTTGTACCTGAAGGGGCAATGGGGTAGGGACGGGGGTTGGGGTTTCTCTGAAATGGGTATCCAGGTAGGTTGGGAAAGACCAGGGTAAGTGAGGGCGTTGGGGGACAATAGTGGGCTTACACTAGGAATGTGGCTCTCAGGGTGGGCCAGATCAGAGGAGACGGGTATTTCTTCCCACTGACCTGCCAACTTCAACTGTCTTTGCCCGGGCCCCTCCACTGGCACTGGCCCGGCGACTTCCGCTGGAAGACGAGGAGCCCAGGGAATCTGAGGAGGAGCTGCTAATGCTGTCACTGTCCTGTCCTCGACCCCAAGAGGTAGGGGCCCAGCCTCCTCGAAGTGGCCTCCGGCTTAAGGTGGGGGAGCTATCCGATGTCGTTTCAGGGGCACTGCTGTCAATGCTGGCCATGCCTAACCCCCCAAAAGACAAGTCAATCTCAGAAGTCCTAGAAGTCAGACCTCAGGCATATCCTTCCCTCTATGTCATCCCAAGGGCTGTCATACCTGTGTGCTTTTTCTTAGGCCGCCCTGGGGAGCCCCAGCCCCGTCCATTGTAGCCTCCACGACTGCCAAGTGCCAGGCGGCTAGGAACCTTCCCTTCCGGCCTTGGGGTCAAAGCCGCCTCAGAGGGGAGGCCCTCACAGGGGGAATGTGGGGAACTCTCTAGGAAGGGAAAATACAGTGGTATGAACCCAGGAAAGGGTACCCAACATGGTTCCAGACCATTCATCACCCTTCCCAGTGCCCCCACCTCACCAGGCATATTCTTCTCTGTGAAGCCCTCAGTGGGGCCTGGCCCAGCCCCTGCCACACTCCCTGGCTGAGCAGGTCCTGCAGAGCCTGAGGTCAGTGGCTGCAGGGCCCCGGGGGCAGATGGGGCCCCATGCTTTGAAGGAGACCTCTGGCTGGTGGTGGCTGGGCGGCTAGATGAATAGAACGAACTCAGTGTCTGCGGCTTATGCGTCTGGCTCTCTCGATCCAAGAGTTTGTCTAAGATCTGGAGGACAGAGAAAGGTGACAGAATGCCCTTTATCTCCTGACTGTTACCTTCTTATCTCCTTGAAATAGCTTAATACTACCTCCTCAGGAAGCCCTCCCCAGTTATAGCGATAGGAGAACCTACTGGAAAACAGGGGCTGGCTTAAATATCTTAGTATCCTCCATAACACTTACCACAGGGTGCGTTTATTGACATCAATAAATATTGAAACCAATGAATGGATAACCGACTTGATGCTCTCTGCTTCTCTTCTACCATCCTGCCCAAGCACTCCTATAAGAACCATTGGTCTCCTGTTCTTTATGAGGTGTTCCCAAGATTCCCTACTTATCTCCTGTGGTGAGAATACCCTTTTTCTCATTGTACTGAAAACCCCTGAGAAAGATGATAGAAGTTGCTCTCTTTGCCTGTCAAAATCTCAGTACCTCAGCCCCTTACCTTTTTGAGCTTGGCCTGGTCATCCTTGTAAGTGATCATCAGTGCCAATGCCAGATCACCCTTCTCCCGACGTGTGCCTTCACACAGGAGGGGATGCTCGGCCTCACTCACTGTTGTCTTCATGCCTGTGAGAAGGAGAAGCTCATAGGAACTGAGAATGGCCACAACTCCCAAGACAGCAAAGGATAGCAGGCCAGGGCTCCCCAGCCACCAGCATGTGACATAAGGAATTCTCCTGGTCCAACCTATATCCTCTATGCAAGGTCCCCAATGCCTATTACATTCAGCCTAGCTAAACTCGGATCCGCTTTTTTAAGACCTTCATAACGTGGCCCAGTCTACTTTCCCTTTAAGGGAGTTGGGCTCCTCACTCTCATGAAGACTTGATTACCCCTGTCTTTATTCATGGTGTTTTGTCCCCCTACTTAGAACTTAACTCATCTTTTAACCCACATTCCATATTCTAACGCCTCCCTAAGGCCTTTCATTAGATACTTGTTTCACTGCTTTTATAACACCCAACACCCATAGCACATTTTGCCCTAAATTCTTAACTGTCTCATAGGCATTACTTGGCTTACACATGTCATCCTGGCGTCCCATTACCACAGAGCCCCTTCAGAACCAGACCATGTCTCACGCCCTTCCAAGTCTGGGCCAGGCTTAGCTCAGACATGCTCAAGATACTGACATACTCACCCAAGGCAGCAACTGCTGCTTCAAATCCTAGTTCCTCATCCCCAGGCATCTCGTTGTTCCAGTTGCGACTTGGGGGCCGGGAACCCGTAGGAGAAACCACTGGGTGAAAGTTGGGATAAGTCAGGCAGACAGGAGGATCATGGGAAAGAATGAAAGAGAGGGAACCCAAGACTGTCATTACTACAGATCCTCACATGAAGCTGCCTGATGGGTCCTAGGCAATTCTGAGCCTTGGGGCTCTTGGATTTTCCCTAGAGAAAGCCAGCCCTGCCCCGGTTCCCCACTTGCTGTGGAGTCAGCCACCGTACCTGGAGCACAGAGAACGTCAAAGATGAAACTGGCCAACATGAGAGGCAAAACAGGCCGATAGTCACAGAGCGTCCCCTCCCGAAGCTCCTCTGCCCGGCACCGCATGGTGCTCATCTCACTCGGACCCAGAGGAATCTTCTTGAGCAAGGCAGCCACCTCAGACTCCTGGTATGCCAGCTTCACCTGAGGGCAAAGGAAGGAGCTCAGACCTCTCATACCTCCACGGAGATCAAGGCACAAGGCTCTGAGATTACAGCACAAGGCTCAGACAGAACCTCTGACCTCCAAGGCCTTGGTAGAAGCCGGGGGCCGCTGTAGTTCCAGGGCAAACATGCCCACTCGGAAGGCCAGGTTGTGGTGCTCCGGGCGCTCACTCAGCACTGTTAGCAGGAAGGCCGCCTTGGTCAGGGTGTTGGTAGCCACCCAGGTCTGACGGCTCGTAGATACCTTGTTCTTCTTGCCCTAAAGGGAAGCATGAGGAGGCGGGCAGATGAGTCTGACTCCCCTGGGTGGAGGGAGAATGAGGCTCTCACTTGGGGTAGGACATGGGAGAGGGTTAGGGGTAAGTGGGGAGGGAAGGGGAACGGGATCTCTCACCTTGGCAGGGGGCGGCTCTACCTTGAGGTCGGGTGGGTTGGCTAGCAGGTCCTGGGCAAGCTCCACGGTGAGACGGGAGGCCTCACTGCTGTAGCCGTGCGCATGCAGGGCCTCAGCACAGGCAAATAATACCTGGAGGGAGGACATGGGTGCCACGCAAGATGAAGTCCAAGGGCAGGACACCATGCTCACTCCTGCAGCAAACATCCCGTAAGCACCTGCCACATGCGGGGCCCTACGCTGGTCCTGGGTATACCACAGGAACTCAGTGTCTTGTCACGGAAACAAACACACAAACCAGCGTGAAGCTGGCTACCACTGAGGAAGGTCAAGAGGGGAGCAGGTGGGTAGGATGCCTCACTGGGGCATGGGGCAGACTCAGGGAGGGTTCTGAGAGGAAGTGATTGCTAAGATCTCAGATCTAAAGCAGGAACAGGAGCTAACCAGGTAAGGTGAAGGAAGAACATTCCACACAGAAAGTCCAATCCGTGCAAAAACATAGATGTGAGAGAGAGCATAGCAAGCTACAGGAATGGTTTAAATGAAGACAGTGTAAGGGACAGAGTAGCTACAGGAGGCTGGAGAAGCACGCCAAGATCAGAGCAAGTGAAGCCTCATAGGTCATGCCAAGGCCTTTCACTTTTAAAACTAAGAGCAATAGGAAACCACTGAACAGTTTGTTTTAAGCAGCAGAGTGACAATCGGACATTTCAGGAAAACTACTACAGAAGCAGTGAAGAGAATGGACCGCAGGCAGGGAGGCCACTTAGGAGCCTGCTATGGGATTCTGACAGTCATGGGATGTACGGTCCTGACATTCCGAACTAGAACCGGATTGCCCCTCTCCCAGCTGTGGCTGAGGTGTGCCCTCCAAGGCCCCTCACCTCCATGCGGCTCTCCTGTTCCAGTGGCTTCAGTCCAGCAAACAGGTCGTGCTCCTCCCCAGTCCCACCCTCAGCCTTCTCTTCCTCGCCCCCAGCCCCGTCCTGGGCATTCAGGTAATATGCCTGGTAGTCATCATCCTCCTCTCCAACTGCAGGGGCTGCCTCTTTGGTTTTGGGGAGCCCATTTCCACTCTCATCTGTGGAAGGGAGGTAGTCCCTGGTACCGACCTCCCCGGGTAGCAGGCCAGGGGGGCCAGCAGAGGCTGGGGGAGGCTCAGGCCCTTCTGAGAAGTACACGCCACCATCTTCTTCGTAAGTATCTGAGGGTTCAGGAAGGAAGGCGGAAGGGCCTCGGGAGCCACCCGAGGGAGGGCAGGGTGGCAGGCTTTCAGGGAATCCACCAAAAGTGCTGGCCTCTGCACCCAGGGCCAGGCTGCTGTCATCCAGGCTCATCTCAGCCAGATCCGGCTCCAGGGAGCTGTCTTCACTGCTCAGCCGCCGCTTGCTCCCACCGCCTGCTGAGCCCTTGCCCCCACTACCAGCCCCACCCAGTGCCTTGGCTTTGCCCCCACTTGGACCCATCTTATGCAGAGCCTTATCTACCCCCTCAGCTGAGAGGCGGCGGGGACCCCTCTGTGACGAGGGGACCCCCTCACCCAACCCCTTGCGCTTGGCCCCAGGCTCTTTGGGTCGCACAGCTGGCTCAGCAGGAACAGGACGGGGCCGCTCCCGGGATTCCTCCAGGCCCCCAGGTCGGGAGGCACCTGGCCGAGGGGGCAGGGCTCGGGCCCAGCACAGTGCCAGCTTCCGGTCAGTGCCGCTATAGGTGACACCGGGCAGCGGATAGGCCTCTTCCCAGTTGAAGTAGCAGGCCTCTACCGCTGGCCGGAAGCCAGGGAAGAGCCGCTCCAGAGTCTTCTTGTGCTGTCCCCGCTTCACATTCTCAATCACCTTCAGTTGCCACTGGCGGAGCTGTGCACACAGTTCCCGGCGGCTGTGGGAACAAAGGGGTGAGGCTGTTGGGGGCTACACTCTGCACAAGTAGGGGTGGAAGGGGGCAGAGTAGGCCTAGACCCTGGAAGGGGGCACAGGGAGGTACTTCTTGAGCTAATCCCACAGACATCACTCTAACACACAGGGGTTTTGAAAAGTGGGTGCTATTTAGGGGCAGGAAGAAAGCAAGCCTCTCAGAAAAAGTGGGTGCTATTTAGGGGTGGGAAGAAAGCAAGCCTCACTGAGACTGGGCCTGGAGACAGAGAGGCAGAGTGGAAGAGGCAAAGGGTCTCACGTTGTGGCCAGGCATGCAGCGGGGGAGGTGGGGCGTAGGGAGGGCCAGGCCAAATCACTGGTCACCCTAATGCTCAGCACCTCCCAGTCCCCTGGGACTAGAAGAATGGCATGTCTCTGTACAAGGAGACGAGGGCTATGTCTGTCCTGGACGGGCCCAGTCTCCAAGCTGTGGTGCATGTAGGGACAGACTCACCGCTGAGGGCTGAGTGCAGGGTCCAGCACAGCCAGCCTCCACAGTGTGACCATCTCGTCACACATGCTGGCACATGCATGGGCTGCCACCTCTGACTGCCCGTTGCTTCGGCCCGTGTGCCCACTGGCACTGCTGTGTGAGGCTGAGGTGCGCACGCTGTACCACCAACCTGTTATCTGGAAACAAAGAGAACTCGGAGATGCACCTCATAGCTTGGAGAAAGGGAGAGTAACCCTTCCCAGCGTTCCTGTCAGCAAGAGGGGAATGAACTTAAGGGAAGGAGAGACTGAATCACCACAGGCCTGCCCAACTCGGGGGGATTACCTGTTCGTAGGTGAGGCACTGGTCAGTGAGGATTTCCAACAAGGGGGCAGCATTGCTGTCCCTCCGTTTGAACATCTCCCGCACGATGCTAAGCAGATTCCAGACCCCCTCTGGCTCGCGGCCCCTCAGAGGACGGAGCAGACATGCCCATTCAGCGGCAGCCGGAGGCTCCGTGGAGGACAGATACATGGAGTTCACATCGCTGTGAAAGTAGGAGAGTGGAAATTGATGACGCTAAGATGGAGCTGAATAAAGCAGGTGAAAGTGCAACAGGGTTTTGACACAAAAGGGGCCCTGACCCAAAAACCAGAGTGTAGGGGGAGAAAGAAGCCTGTAACAAAAATTCTCTTTTTTTTTTTTCAAAAATTCTTAATCTCTCTCTGCCTCAGCTTCCCAACCTCTGAAAGAAAGAAAAATAACTTCTGCTCTACTTAGCTAAGAACAGATCACTGTGTGACTATGCAAAATTATCATCATGTATTGATTCATCATGACACCTTCCGTGTGCCAGGCACTGTACCAGCGCAGGGAATAAAAGGGGGAGGCATCGGCATGAACAGAACAAAGGGTCTTTCGACAGCCTGAGGGATGTCCCCTACCACCACAGACCCAGGCATGAAGAGATCCAATTTACCTGAAGACCACAGGGGAGGGGCCACAGAACTTGTGTAGTGTCTTCTTGATGTTGTCAGTAAGTGTCGATTCATCCAAATACCAGGTACTTTGGTCAGAGGCCGAGGGCCCTGCTGTGGGGTCTGGGGGTGATAGGCAGTCAGTCACCTAGACATAGGGGCCTGGATTCGCCTGACGACATCAAGCCTTTAGTAAGTGGCGCTCTGCACTACCAGCTTCCTTTCTTCTTACTGCCCTTCTTTCTCACCACACTCACCTGGGGCTCCACACACAGTGTTGATGGCTGTTGACTGGGAGGAGAGGAGTTCATCCAGGAGACGCTGGGCTGTGGGGAGGATCTGAGGGGAAAAGGGACAAAGGCATAGGTATCCCACGGAGGCTTGGGCCTAGTCAGAAGGCTGATAATGCAGCCCTGGAGCCAGCTGGTGGAGGGTGTGCCAACCTCACTCACCTGCTGAGGGAGCTCACTGATGAGATACTGAGCAAACTTCTGCAGCTGGTCCCTCTGCAGCCGCGACAGGGACTCTGAGACTGGGGCCCGCAGGCAGACTGCAGACGCCTGAAGGGACAGAGGGAGAAGCAGAACGAGCTGAGCAAAGGCTCGCGGAGGCCGGGCCTGGAGACAGAGAGGCAGAGTGGAGGAGGCGAAGGGTCTCACGTTGTGGCCAGGCATGCAGCAGAGGGGGGGTGGAGCGTAGGGAGGGCCGGGGCAAATTGGGAGGGCCTCACGTTGTGGATGCGGAAGAGGCAGAGCGCCACCACGTGGGTGCACCACTTGGCCCCAGCCCCACAGGTGCAGCTGCAGGAAGTGACCCGGCAGCGGTCAAACATCACAGCCACGTTGTAGGCCCCTTTGGGGGGGACCATCTGAGGTGGCACCACTGTAGCACTCAGGTGGAACCCTGGGGAGAAACATGGCTGTGGTCAGGAAGAGCCACCCAGACACAGGTCTCTGCCCTTGACTGCGGCCCTGCAGGTATTCAGGCAACTGTTCCAGCTTCTTGCAGGAGGCCCTCAAGTCATAACACAGGGACGGGCGGCGCAGGAAGTGCCACCGGGCACGAAGGCACCTTACCTATCTGGAGCGGGTCCTTCACAGCCCTCATGCGGAACAGCTGATCCCCTCGCTGGAACTCATCTGCACTGCCATTGGCCAGGCAGGAATACAGCCTGAGAGTGACGAAGAGGACGGAGACATGGCTCAGCAAATAACCTCTGCAGACCCCGTCAGAGACCACCACCTGGGGTACGCTCTCCCCAGTGTCACTCCCTCTTGGGGACAATCCCAGGCACTCCCTCCTCCCCTTGTCTTCTTCTTACTACCGCCCCAAACACAGTATCTTCTTTGTTCTGAGGGAAGCCCCACGCACTCTGTGAAATATCAGGACCCCACTTCCCACCATTAGTCTTTTAGCCTCACCGAATATCCTCTTCATTCTCAGGAAAGCTCCAAAAAGCAATCCGGAGCTGTAGCTGCTCAGGCACTGGGGGGTAAACTTTCTCTACCACTTCAAATGGGATGTGAAATGCCACCTGCTTTGCTGACAGCTCCACCAATGGGATCACCAGTCCGTCTTTGGAAACAAAGGTTGAAGTGAGGGGAGAGAAGGAAAAATGAAAAAGGCCATACTTACTTGGCACCAATGCCAGTGCCACCTCTCATGCCCCATCTTCACTATGAAAGAAAGGGGAGATCTGTATGAAAAACCAAGGGACCCTCCTGTCAGGATCCACTAACCCTTAAGCCTCCACCTGGGGAAGGGGAGCTAAACAACCCCAGCCCACAGTCTGCTACCTGAGGTCTAGAACAGAAGACACCAGGGATATCCCTGGCAGGAAACAGGTGTGTTCTAAGATCCTAGCAAGTAATGCCTTTCACAAGGCGCAGCATCTAATTTCCCATATACCTAGCACTTTAGATTCATATTACATTGTCAGTGTCTCTCCTCTGGCTTTCTCTAATTGCTTTTTTACTATTCCTTTTTCTCTAGATGACGCCAGGCCTCTATCTAAGGAGGGAAGATAGACCAGAGCCCAGAAGAGTTAAAGATGGACTTCCAGAAGCAAGAGAAGCTGCACTTCTTTGGCACACCTGAACTCTGGCTTGCCACAGTGAAAGCCCTGGGGGGAGGTGGGAGAGCTAGGCCATCCCAAGGGAACCTATGTGCTACTCCTGGAATCACCTGGAGTAGGATGGTGTTACCACTCAAGGTTCCCCACTGTTTTAATCAAAAAGCAGTGAAACACAACAGACTGCTTATCTCACCAAATTGCTAGTCGTTTTAGGAAAGAGATCAGAAAATCATGGAGTTGAAAGGAATCTTTTTTAAAAAAAAAAAGGTTAACTTCCTTATTTTACAAATGAGCAACTGAGGGTAGCCTGGGACTGGAGCAGGTAGGGGGTGGATGAATGACATGTTTTCCTAGATTTTAACCTGTTCAGGAAGATACCAATAAGTTAAAAATCTTCACCACCATGACTTCATACTTCCTTCAAAGTGAGGGAGCTCTAAGCCCCAAGCCACCCACACATGCAAATATGAAAGAAGCACAGAAGCCATACAAGACCCACAGTGAAACTGCCTATGATCTGTGAGTGTGTGCGCACGCGTGTGTGTACATAGAGCATATGCTCTCTCCCCAACTGAAGCTGAATACTAACACTCCTGAAAAGTAACACATGTACATTTCTGTCCCAAAGGGGTGAGCACTAGAAGTCTCTGCAGGGCGGTTTGGAAAACAGGACTCTGGGAATGGCCAGGGTAGAATCACAAATTAAACCCCTCAACTGCTGAAAAAAGTCAGCTTCCACTGAGGCCCAGGACAAAAACTGAAGAAGGCAGGGAAAGGATGTGGTGAATCCCAAGCCTGTGGAGCTTCTCTGATCATCACTGTTCTCTCCACCCCTTTAAAGAAAAATTCTTCACAGCAATAATCAGTTAATTCACTGAAAAACCCAAGGATGAAAGAAACTCACAGCGAAAAGCAGGAAGAGGGCTTCATAAGGAGATTCCAGAGACAATTACCCACACCCTGCCCCAGACCCCAGATGATGGAAATCGAAGGCTCTAATCCAGGGGTCCCAGCCTTGGCTCCGACAGATGGTCAATATGGTTAGGAACCAAGCCTCTGATCTAAACCTATGGAACTATGGAATCTACTCTCACAGGCCAGTTCATCTCCCCTTTCTTCTGTGTGGAACCCCTTAGTGCAGCTGGGATCAGAGATCACTACTCTGAATCAAGAAGCTCCCAGCAACACACTTTGCAATGGGATGACAAACCTCAAATGGTCACAATCCACCCCCTTCCCACATTCTCCTGTCTACTTTCTGGCTTGCCTCAGGCTCAGCTCGGTAAGCATTCCCAAGTCCGAGACGATAGTCTTTCTTACCCCATCTCTAAGGCAAATTAACAAAAGATCTACTTTCTGTCGCTAAAAATCCTATCCAAGCCAAGATTTCCCAGTCTTCCTCCCCAATCACACACACACACACACACACACACACACACACACACACACATACACACACACACACACACACACACACGCTGCGGAGAAGCTAACCCCAGAAAGACCAGAAAAGCGAGTCCTGAAGTCCGTTCAAAGCTTGGTACAGCTCGCGGTCCGGGACAGCTCCCGAGCAGGGACAGCTCCCGAGCAGGGACAGCTTCCGAGCAGGGACAGCTTCCGAGCAAGGCCGGAGCAGGGCCTGCCCGTTCCCCCAGCCCCCACCGAGCTCACCCTCACCTCGCATTCTGGTACTGCCACTGCCACCTCCGCCACCGCCGCCAGTGGGGGAATTGGGCCCCGCCGACTGTTTGCGCCATCCCCGCCAGTTCTGGCAGAGGCTCTCGGCCTCGGAGATGAAGGAACAGAGCGAATCCTCCTCAAAGCGGTCCGAATCCTCGAATGAGAAGCGCTCCCCGTCCTCCCACTCCGCGAACATCAGCTCCATGGGGCCCGCACCCCCCGGGGCCGGGTCCCCCCCCGCGGATCCGGGGCCTGGGCCACCGGCTGGGGACTGAGGGGAGGCCCGGGGCCTGAGGGGCGAGCCGGGGCTGGGGGTGGCCGGGGCGCTCAGGGCGGCCGTGCCGGGCAAGGATCTCAGGCCTGGGAAAGATATGGAACCGGGCCTCGCCCAACTGCGAGGTGCGAACGGTGATCGCGGCCAGTCTCCGAGACTCAGGGCCCGGACGAAGCGCTCGGCAGCCGGGGCCTCTCCGCGGCTGCGGCACCGCCTCCCCCATCAGCTGATCTGAACTTCCGGCCGCGCCGGCCACCACCACTTCCGTCCTCGCGCGTTCGGGGACTGGACAGAGTATGGGCAGATGTAGGGGACTTGTATTTAATTGCTGCATTTCCTTTTTTTTCTCGAACCCACCCTCTGATACCGTAGAGGAAGCCAACCCCAAAAGGCATACAAGGCGACCACAGATTCCAGCAATAACTCGGTGACCATAGTGTCCCCAAGGAATAAACATTCGCCAGGCACGCCGGGAGTCGTAGGCTGTCAAGCAACGCCACGGGAATCATTGACTAGAGTTATTGTCCTAAGTCCGGATAGGCCCAGGGGCCGCTTCCCCTTCTGGGAACTGTAGTCTAGAAGACTTCATAGACTCTAATCGGGGAAGCACCAGGAAAAGAAGGCGTTTGACTTCAGGAAATGGTTGTACTGTTTGTCAGTGGAGCCTTTTGAGTTTAGGGGTTCTTAACCTTTTTGTGTGCCAGGCACCCTTCAGCAACCTGGTTAGGTCCCTGGATCCCCTTCTTGAATTGTTTATAAATGCACAAAATAAAATACAAGAATTATAAAGGAAAACAATTATGTTGAAATACAATTATCAAAATAAAACAAATTGTAACAGTAATACTTTATTTACACATTAAATAACATCCAGCAGCAAGTGTTACAACTACCATAATTTTGAAGCTAGTGGTGAGTATAAATGATACTAATTTTAACCTGTTCAGGAAGATACAATAACATAAAGATGTAACAAATTGTAACAAACTAATATACAAAAATACTGTGATTTCATATAGGTATTGCTAATGATATTGTGGTTTGTTTCCCACAGTCCTTATTGAAATGTTAAATTAGTTGTGGTTAAAGATAAAATTTTTTCCCATCCATGTTCACAGGTCTCTTACTGGGTGTCTATAGACCCTAGGTTGAGAACTCCTAATTCCAGTCCAAAGTGCCTAAGCACTGAGCTGCTTCCTATAGCTAAAAGCCTCAGCATGCAGAACCAGGCCCAGTTCTCTACCCATGGGGTATGAGGACTATAGGAAGATAGCTGTCATGGATCAGGGAGGCAAGACCCCTTCTTTATCTTAATAATTATTGCACTAGAGCTTGAAAAACCCCACTGATCCCGTTGTCCATTTAATGCTGTAAGGTACAAATAAATGGTTAATTCCATTTATGACTGAAAGGGCCGAATATACATAAAATGCTATACAGTTGTTTCTAACATCAGCGGGGACACAGAAGTAAATGCCTTCAGCAACCGGGTGGATATGTTAATGAGAGACAAGGACAGGTAACACACAAAGGTAATTGCCAATTAAGTCTCAGTTTCACCATTTGGGAGAGTCCAGGTCCCTGGAGAATGCAGACAAATAATAATCAGCTCTACTTGATTATTGTCGTGGGAATAAGAAACTATAGGGTTACCAGATCCTTTGATTTTTTTAAAGAAAAGCTAAAATTTGGATTTTTTATGGGATTTTTTCCTATTTTTGAACGTGATCAGCTAATTTAAAAACAAATTTTAACCGTGTGGGCCAAATAAAACACATCTGCAGTACCTTCGGATCACTTTTTGGATGAGTTTGTGAAGTTCTGATTATTCTGGGAGCACCTTGCAGGGGCTATGCACAAAGTAGGTAATCACTAAATACTTACAAATGATGTCAAAAAACAAACAAACAACTTTGCATACAGGCAGACTTCAACATCCTTGGTGCATCCAAAGGCAAGGGCACTAAATGGTGTTCAAGGACTTCAAATGCAGGATAAGATGTAAGTTTTTGTCCTGTTCCTGAGGCAAATCAGAGTGCAAAGAACTTCCAGAGTTTTGGGGAGGATACAGGAGTCAAGTACGGAAGGAGTACCTAATGCACAACAAGAGGCCAAGTTCTCTTCAGAGGCTTTTATTTCGAGATTAAAGCATAACTGCCACCCAGACAGTAACTCCAAAGGGTGAAAACAGTGTTTTGCCTCCTTTTATCCTTCAAATAAGAGCATAACAGTGCAAATGTCTCTAAAACGCTTCAGTATAGATCTCAGAAGCTACAGTCCAGTCATTGAAAATGCTTCTCCATTTTCAGCTTACATGAGGTTTGTTAGGAAACCTTTGTAACAATATATTCAGTTGCTTGGGGGGTAAATTCCCAGACTCTCCCTGGATTGATCTCATCTTTCGGGCTGCCTGAAAACACAGAACAAAAACAAAAATGACAGCTCTAAAATTTGTCTTGACCTAGGCCAGCAGTTCTCACAACATTCCAAAGCACACCAAGATACTAACCAGCCTAGAGAAATGTGTGCCATCTTCACAGCCCTCTTTCAACAAAAGGGATGAGGGATCTACAAATGACTGTAGAATATGACACTACCATGCTAGCTAGCAACTAAGCCTAGGCTAGAAACCAAACAATCTGTCCTTCACTATCTTCAGTTCCATTTCAAAGAATAATGTCGGTTTGAGCAGCAATTTAAATTTTATGAAGTGGTTTCCCATTCATTCCCTCATTTCACACTCACAAAATTCTGTAACATAGGCATTAATATTAACCTCATTTTACACTGGTAAAGTTAAGGCTCAAGATTCCAATCCTTAATGACCGTAACCTTTCCTACTTTGGTGTGTGTGAAAGCGCTCCCCAAACTTTTTCCTCGCCTTTTTAGAACGAGAGGGACTTCCTTATCATCTAGCAAGAGGCAGGATAAGCCATTACTTGTAACACGCCCACCCCTATTCTCCTCTCAAGAGGGCACCCCAGGAGCCTTCTGTCACCTCAGCTTTCGAAGCACAATCGAAGAAGTCCTGGATCTCTTTTTTGCACGCTTCGTCGCGAAATTCATTCTGCTTCCAGCAAGCCATCATCACCGACATCTCCGTGATACAGGTCGCCTCTGGAGGGGAAGAACGTGGGGACCCTCAGTCACAAGGCAACCCGTATCTTACAGTTCTCCCACCCATTCGCACCCCCTGCACCCGCCCGGCTTCCGCTCTGGAGCCTCCTCGGTTCCGACTGCTCACCGCCCTTCTCCCGGCGCCGTTCTCCGACACGATTAGCTAGGATGAGGGGCTTGCTGGGCTTCAGTATAGGCTTCCGCGGGTTTCCAAGTCGCGCTAGGCGGCCCCGCAGGCTGGGCGTCGCCATTACGCACCGGACTCCCGGCAGGCTCTGCGGCGCCGTGCGTGACCCTGCTTGACCCCTACGCGCTCCACGAGGTTCGGCGCGCGGCCGGCGGAAAGCTTAGCAGCTTGTTTGCGTGCACCTCGTTTTTTTCTTGGCCGGGTCGCCGGGATGCTGGTCTCCAGCACGGGACGGTCCAGACCACTGTGTATGTTAGCAGAATTTCTGGGGCTCGTGCGCCGACCTAGGTCACTCCTCTGTGGGTTCCCGGCCTTGAAGTCTCGGGGCAGTTCCGTTCCGCGAACTCGCAGGAAAAGGCCCCGATAAATAAACGCTCACTTATCGTGCTGGCCTGCTGGATTAGAGAGTGATTGACGGAGGCAAGGCCAGAGAGGATGGGAGCGAATCGAAATATGAGGCTTGAAGGTGTTAGGTTGGGAAAGATACTATGTTTTATTAAGCCTTCAATAACCGTTGGTTTTGACTACCTTTAGAACCCCCCGAAAGCCGCAAGGAAAAATTAGGCTCGCTTATTTAAACAGCTGCTACTACTTAAATACGTTTGCTTGTTAGTAATCTCATTGGATAGGGTGAAGTTTAAGCACTTTCGCATTCAGTCTTATTTAATCCCCTTGCCAGTCCTGTAAAGATACTTAGTATCATTCCAATGTATAGACTTGGCCCTTCAGTTGTGATGCCTGGCTTCATCAGACTTGATTCTAAGTGACTTAACTGTTTATAAAACTCAGTCCAAAGATGTGCCACGGATTCTCAAGGCATTTACAAATGAGCCCCAAGAAATGTTTCTGGTAATGAAAACAACTTGAACAATCTTGTAGTTCACAAGGTGACTATTTTGGAGGACCAATATTTATGTGGTTGTGTGAATTTAGTGTGCTAATCATTTAGCCCAGCTGTTTGTAATCTTCCCCATTTATTTCTGCATGACTGGTTCTTTTTCTTATTGAGTTTCAGTCCGTGTCAGAGAGGCCTTACTCCACCACCACAACCTGTTTTATTTTCTTCATAGCACCTATCAGTCTGAGTTATCTTGTTCATTTATTGTTTGTTTACAGCCTTACCACCAACACGTATTTCAAATGTAAGCACCATGAGAAGGGTCCTTGTCTACTTTGTTCATTGAATCCCCAGTGCTTAGAATAGTGTCAGTAAATGTTAAATGAACAGTGTTCCAAATATTTTTGCAAGTATCCAACTTTATCATGCTCACCCCAGAAATGTAACCAAGCGTGAGACACTGTTAAAAAATAAGCCGTTTATTATACAAAAGGAAACCTGAGATAATAGAGAACAGCAACATTTGGAGTACCGTTGTTTCTCTGAAAATAAGACCTAGCCGGACAATCAGCTCTAATGCGTCTTGGAGCAAAAATTAATAAAAGACCCGGTCTTACATAAGACTGGAATATAAGACCAGGTCTTAATTTTTGCTCCAAAAGACTCATTAGAGCTGATTGTCTGGCTAGGTCTTATTTTCGGGGAAACAGGGTAATAAAGGCATTAGCACCATTCTCCACCCCCTTGCCAGCAGCACAAATAAAACTGATTCCTAACAAAAACTTCTACCACCAATAACCCCAAGCCTGCTGCTGTATACAGAGCAGGCTGGGCTCCAAACCAGAGAAAAGTCACATTGCTTGCTTTTTCCATAGGGAAAGTGAAGCCTTAAGTTGATAAGTGCCACATGGCTATTTCTGGTTCTGCTCTTCCTTATGGAAATGTAGCATCTGGTTTACCTTGATCTTTTGTGAATACTTTTATGGCGATAGAAATAAAGGAAAAAGCCTGGGAAGTACTGACCATAAAGCAGGCATGAGTCTCCAGCCACAATCATTCATAAACTGGTCCACTTTGTACATAAAAGTGCTAAAGGAATGCCAGTGTGAACTGGTGTAATTAGACAGAAGTAAGGATGATTCTACCTTGCGTAACCATGACTTACCCTTTTTTTTGTTGCGTATAATGAAATTTGAGTCCTAACCTTAGTTTGCGCTTGAGTACTAGTATCTTGCACTATAAATCAGCATTTACGTTTAAACAGATTGCATGCTTAGAAATCAAGAATCCTGAATTTGACTTCTTTCATGGCTCCCTACTGTATCAACTTTTAACGTTACGTATTTTTTGAAGGTCTGTCTTTACCTTTTTCTTTTCTGCAAAAGCCCAAATAAGTTAAAGCAAACTTTCCATGATGTTATGAAGGGCACTTTTTTATTAAAGAGTAACATGAAAAAAGAACCACCCTGCCAGGGTAATACAGCCTAAGTTATAGTTTTCCTTGGCCACGTCCTTAAATGTCATATTAAGTGTGGGACCCTAGTTGTTGAGGCATCTGTATATCTGATGGTAACTTTGTGTGTATATACACACACACACACACACACACACACACACACACACACTAATTTACCACCAGATATACTAATAAGCTATGGAACTTCTCTGGTGATACTTCATTAATACAGCATTACACATTACAGCCAGGGTAGCTCTAAGGGCCAAGGTATTCTTCCCTGTCTCCCTGCCCATTAAGCTGTATGTTCAAACCACAGCAATAGGAGAGTTTGGCTACATCCCCAAATCTAACAGCTTTTTATTTAGCCAGCTACTTGTGGTGGCTTAAATCTCTTCTCACCTCTCATCCCCTTGAGTTTAGGGCCTTGGGTTGGCTCCATCCAAATGTAGGCTCAGTAAGTACTATAAAGTTGTATAAAAGGATATCAGTAACAGAGTGAATGAAGTTAGAGTATTCATCCCACTTCAAGTGAAAAGTGCTACAAGAATATGAGATAATTACTAGAACTATTTTGCTGGGTTGTTTTTTCCACCATAAAAAAATGAAACTTTTGTAACATATAATATTAATAATAATAAAATAGAGGGAAGAGTTCACTAGACAGAAAAGAACAAATATCTATAAAAATTTTCACTTTGATTCACACTGGCCTATTTTAACATTTCAAAATTTATATATATATATATATATATATATATATATATATATATATATATATATGTTTATATTTATATACTTATATATATATTTTTTTATCTATAGCCAAAAAAATGTATACACATTTTAAGAAAGGAAAAAACTATTAAAACTGTAATACTCAATATATACCAATAACAAAAGATGAATACAAGTCATGTGTATACATATTTTTGGCACCCCGGTATGTGTGTGCATGTATGAGGTCTGACAATTCAGTTCGTGAACTCGTCCTAGAAAAAGTGCTACATACCTCATTGCTGAGTATCACTACAGTCACCTTCGAAATACTCCCCTTGGGAAGCTATGCACCAACACCAGAGCCTAGTCCACCCTTCAAAGCAATTCTGGAACTCTTTTTCTGGAATGGCCATTAGCACTCTCATCGTATTACCCTTGATGTCCTGAATGTCATCAAAATGTCTTCCTTTCAATATTTGCTTTATCTTTGTTCAGGTAAAGAAAGAAGTCACTGGGGGCCAGATCAGGTGAGCAGGGAGGGTGTTGCAATACAGTTATTTGTTAACTGGCTAAAAACTCCCTCACAGACAGTGCCATGTGAGCTGGTGCATTGTCATCGTGATGTAAGAGCCATGAATTGTTGATGAAAAGTTCAGGTCATCTAACTTTTTCACGCAGCCCTTTCAGCACTTCCAATAGTAAACTTGATTAACTGTTTATCCAGTTGGTTCAAATTCATAATGAATAATCCCTCTGATATCAAAAAGGGTTAGCAATATTGTTGCAACAAGTTCGCGAACTTAATTGCCAAACCATATATGTGTGTGTGTGTGTGTATGTATATATATATATATATATATATAAACTTTTTTTTTTGTGCCATCATTTCCAGCCTTAGTCCTCATCTCTAACCTAAAATAGAGCAGTACAATTCATTAAATTGACCTGGCATATATTCACCACGCAATCCTTGTTTGTGAGAAGGAATTCCTGATGTGCCTTAGATAAGAAGCAAACCAGCAGTAAGAAAAGCTGTCAAATCTATAGCTAGTTTAATGCAGGGGAGAATGAATGTGGCAGTGGTGGCAAGGCTGTTGCATCTTCATCAGAAATTGTGGGAAACTAGGAAAGAAAAAGGCATTTAAAATAAAGTTTGACAGGAAAGGCAAGGTAATCGATATAAAAAAATACAACCCCAGAGAACCAGAATATAACCCACCAGGAGTTTTGCTTCACCACTAGTTTATAAAGCAGGAGATGCAGAAAAGAGATTGGGAAAGGTAATGAATAATGAGGGGTTTGAGGAATAGCAGAGGAGAAGTTTTCAGACCCTAAACCTGGTCTGTCTTACCTCAGTTGTAGCCAAGTACTAAGGTGTTGTTCCAATCATAATTGAGAGGATGAAATGGCTAGAGAAATAAGCAGTTCTTAAAATATTCTGTCAGATCAGCACCTTGAATCAAATGGGTGTTTCAGGCTTTTGTTTGCCATTAAACCAAGAACTGGATGCCTTCCTCTCTCCTTGAGGAAAGGCCCTATGACCACAGGCTGAAACCCTGGCTACATAGCATAAGGATACAGTATCAGTGGATACAACTGGAATTCTTTGAATTCATGATAAAACACTGTTCATTAAAGGTTTCTGCACTGGACACCCCTCATGTCCCGTGGTAGAATAAGGACTTCCATCTCCTCAGCTCTACCAAGTTAAAAGCTCTCACAAGGGTAGTTAGAGATTTTGGTTCCTTTTCATGAAGATCTCATACAGGTAATCCCAAAATTTCTTCTGCTGTGTCTCATTGTTGTGGATCATGGCAGTGAGCGCTTCCCCCTGGTCCAGACCTTGCCAATAATCTTGCAGCCACATCTCCTTCCAGCTGAAATATCAAAATGGGGGTTGGATTATGGAAAACAGCACAGCTGTGAATCCTGCTTTTCTCTAAATCACAGGTACAGTGATCTGTGGCTAGCACAGGGCTCTACTTCAAAGAGAAGGAAATGTAAAGTAAATCCAGTACTAGTCCAGGTGATAGGCAGTAAGCCACAAACACAAAAATACCACATAGCCCAATCAATGAGTTACACTTCCTGACTTGCCAGCTCCTGGTTCCCAAGTGTGGAGGGAGTTCAGAGGCAGGCAAGGCAGGGGCCAGATGAGGGAATCAGTTGTCTCCCTAAGGAAAGCAAGGGAGCATATTTAGATGGCTACCCTTTAAGTTGCACCTTTATTTAAATAATCAAAATGAAGGTGCAGCGGCATCCAGTGTCTAGATTAAGACATAATCTGATATTTTTAAATGTTTACATTGTTTTACATTTTTCCTCTAGTAAATCATTATGTTCAACATAAACTAGATAAAAATTTCTGGATGGAGGACTCCATTCCCAGGACCAACTGTGTCAGCAGTATGTAAACAGCCCTCTGCTGCCGTCCACTGTCCAAGTCTGTCTCTGCAGGCCATTCTAGCAGCCTCTTTAAGATTAGTCATCTTTTATTGCCTCTCCCAACAAGTGTGGTTTACTGCAAGTGCCTTTAACAATTTCCCACCCCACTTCCCATGCTATGTTCCCAGCGCTACCACATTCTGTCATCTACTGCAGTGGCCTCCTTCCCTTCTAATACACACTGCCCACCATTGTTTTGAAAGTATTTCCTCTCTTCTGTCTAGGGTGAACATAAAATTTATCATCCAAGTCAAGGTACTTTTAAGAGTGAAAGGAGGTGCTGTTATGCTAGGCTAACAAGTGTAAACCCTGACTATTGCAGACAAACCTCCCTCAAAATACTCATCTTTGTATTCCTCATTCTCACCCCACCATATACAAGGTACTCAAGAAATAGCTGAGTTGGTTTTCAAGACGGTCCAACTCCTGAGCCCGGTATTCAGACTGCATAGAGACTGGTCCGACTTTACTGCCCAACTTTGTCTCTCCCTCATCACTTCTCTGAACAGGCTCTGCTTTGGTTGAAACCCTTTTTGAATTACTATTGCAAACATTGTGCACATAAGCTGATTTTCATATGTTGCCTAGAATTATATTTTACATCCTAATTGAGCTTTTTCAGTTTGTCTTATTTCCCCTCCACTCCAGGAACTAGACTCTTGACATCTTAAACGCAGAGTGAGCCTATGTCATAATATCCTTATACGACATCCCATCAGCACCTAGTCCTAATTCATTGTCCACAGTAAGCAACTAAATCATTTAATTTGATGGCTGCAAGGGACCCCAGCTACTCTTACCGGTCATTCTCAGGAATCGCTTCCACACTGCCAAAGCCAGGTGTTGGCATTGGGCAGTCCATGTGTGAAGGCTGGGCAATGTGAGGCTCAGGGACAGGGACGTCCCCAGGAGAGGCTGCATGGGCTCTCTCAGCATCAAGCCGAGCCAGTTCATGGTCACAGACAAAACACTCGAAGCCACTGAGGTAGTTAGGCAGTAAAGGATCATTCACTCCCCACTCCCGATGCTTCAAACTATCCAGAAGGAACTGGTTGGTGATGCCCCCAGGTTGCTTGTATGCCAGGTATTTCATATATTCCTCATCATTCTTGTCCAGAAAGTCAATAAACTCTGCCAGCTTCTGAGGTGACTCAAAGTCATCAATGAGGATGATGGAGTGATTGTTAGGCATCCAGTCCCTCACAGAGGGAGAGCCACGGTACACAGGCACAGCACCGAGATGCATGGGGCGCCACAGTTTTTCTGTCATGTAGTCGTCACAGATGGCATTTTCGAGGGCCAAATGGAACTTATAGCGGGACAAGAAGGTCAAGAGCTCTGGATCCTCGGTGGTGGCTGTGGCTGTGTCCTGTAACCGCGGAGTGGGCAGCTCCCGATTCTGCAGGCATTTCCCGTAGGAGTCCACCTGAGCGGGGTAGAGCACAGCCGTCAAGAGAGTACAGCACGTCGGCCGGGACACCGGGGGTCCTGGCCTCAGCCCGGCGCGCCCTTCCCGTCCCAGCCCCGCCAGCCACGCCCGCACCCACCGGGATGTAGCGCATGAGCTCGCGCACGTAGCGGTCCCGGTCCGCAGGCACGTCGCAGTGGGACTGCAGATAAAGCAGCGGCGCATACCCGCGGCGGCGCCACTCTGCGCGTTCCTGGAGCGGAGGCGCGGGGCGACGTAGGTAGGCAGTCCCCGGCAGCCACTGCAGCGGCAGAGGGTAGTCCGAGTGGCGACTAAATGTCGCGGTAAGATTGAAGAGGCGGATGCCCGGACCGTGGCTCAGCAAGAAGTTGTTGAGGGGCGACTCCTCGTGCAGAAGCGCCCAGCTCTGGTGCGCCAGGCGCGGCAGCGGCGCCTCAGCCGCTCGAAAGTCGGTGCCGTAGAAGAGCAGAGCGCGCGTGCGCAAGTCTCCCCGCACCCGTCGGTCCCGGGACGCCACGCACGCGCCGCGCGCGCACTCGATGCGTTCCGAGTCACCCGGGAAGTGGGGAAACAGCCCTGGGCTCCACCACAGCAACACCGGTAAGTCCACCGCCTCCTCCCTCCCTAGCCGTTCGGCCCCCGGACGGCGCGCCACCCCAACCGCGCCCAGCGCTGAGGGCGGCCGGAAAACCGCACCATCCCACGGCTCCGCCCACTCCGCCTCCCCACCGGTCGCCCCCTCTGCCACAAGCCCAGAGCCGTTGGCCGCACAGACACTAAGCACTCCTAGGGCGGCAAGCACAGACCCGGTACGGCCAGCCGCCATCTCCACTCTGGCAGCCAGCCCCCCTCCTACAGCGCCAGACCCCGCCCTGCGTTGAGCCGTGACGGACCGAGTCCCAACGCTACGCCACCGGGGCATACGGCGCATGCGCAGCTGCACTCAGCCGACCACTTCCCAGGAGCTATTACGCGGGGCAGGAAAGACTGGAGGGAAAGTGATACGTCACCGGTAAAAATGAGGCTACTGGTTACATCTTAATTTATTTTATTTCTTTACAAATTAAAGATGCATTGAAAAATAAACCAATGAAGAGAAGTGACAGGTCCAGAGCAGGGGCATCCCAGGCTGGGAGCAGGCAAGCCTGGCCACCATCAAGCCTAGCCCTTGTCCTGCTCCAGCTGGCTCGGGTTGGAAGATAACTGTCAGCCACTCTGTCAGTACCAAAGCCTGAGTGGTGACTCAACAGGAGAGAACCGAGCTCCGGCCACCTCTGCCTCTCTCGCCAACAACCCCCAGCTTGGAGAAGCAGTGTTTCCAGTGGGAGCTCAGAGTGGGATGTGGGCTGGCTCTGTGAGGTATTGCAAGTTGATGACCAGGCTCCCTACAGAACCATCCAGTTTTGGGGCCTCTCCAGCTGGAAAGGAGGCTGGTACCTCTCCAGATACTACTATACTTTGCAACTCATTTCCCAGGCTCATTCACCTCTGACAGTGTGCCTCTGTCCACGGAGTGATCATCAATCATTGCAGGAGACAGAAAGAGCAATGGAAGCAGAGAAAGAAAGCTAATCAACCACCTCAGTAACTCTGACTTGGCTGCTGACTTCCAGGCCAAGAAGGATCGACCACTTTTCTCTCCACTACCTGTGGTCTATACCCCAGCTCTTGTGCACCTGTATGTTTTATCCCTAATATAGGAAGTTGTTGATGACACTGAGCTGAATTAGCCTCTCCCCTCATAGTAATCCTGGGATCCCCCTTCATTCCTGCCTGCCCCTCTCTTCTTGGAGGTTGGTCCAAAGGGACACATAATATTGCCAGGGTCTGGGTGCTTCCAAATTCCCCAACACCAAATCATATACAGTGAACTGAGAAACTACATTCATTACGACAGGATTAGCAGGAAAAGGAGGGTAAAGTGAGGGGATAGGGGCACCTTCCATCAGCAGGACATGACAGAGTGGTAGGATACTTGAGCCCAGAAAGAAGGTGTCTCCTTTACCTTCCCCTCCCCACAAAGAGACTGAGGTCAGCTTACATGACTTATAATATATGAAATTGTCCCGGTTTCTCTGCCACTCTGGGGTACTTTCTGGAAGCTGGCCTGGGACTCTGTGCCATTCACCCACTTGCTCTAGCTCAGTAGCTGCCGAATCTCCTTGTGCATATGACAGAGAAAGTCCACATAGGATGCTCCTCCATTCAGGCTCTTATCTTCCACCAGGAAGTGCTTGAACAGCATCTCCAGCTTGTCCTCCTGTTTCACCACGATAAGCTATGGCCAGAACATAGGGTCATGAAGCAGAGCCAATGGGAATTAACCATGCTCTGAAATCCCATTATCCTGTCATTTACTCACTCCCCACCCCCTTCCTGGTGAGGGCTTGACAAGGTAAGAACCCCAAGGTTCAGATCAGTGTTACCTTCATGTACCGCGATCTCTGGGCCCTTAAGCTATCGATGAGGCCTCGCACCTTCTTGGACAGTGGATTATCCAGAACTGGCAGAATACTCTGGAACACAAAATTCATTTATCCTTATGGTAAGGTACTCTGAGTCCAGTCAAGATGGGGCAGCACAGATTTATGCATCATCTGAAACAAAGAGGCCTGGGAAGAATGACAGCACCCTCACTGCCCTCCAAGTGGTCCCTGCTATTTAAGGGGACTAGCACACTAACTGTTGGTTCTTACTCATATCACAAAGTGCATTTCCACACCCATATTCTCCTTGACGCCCTGCTCTCACCAAGCCACTGGGTATCTGACTGAAGGAGGAGACGTTGAAGAGGCTCTGGACAACACCCTGTTGGACACTTGCTCCCACCCAGAGGAAGAGGTTGAGCCCATTTTCCAACAAATATATATCCCCGTTGCTTAGACGCTCTTCAGATGCTCGAACAGCTGGTGGTTCAGTGGTACTCTCAATGGGAGACTTTGTCTAGGTAAAAGGAAAGGGGAAATGTTACTGAGGACCATGAAACATGTTTGTCCCTGCCCCATGCACACCAAATTTCAGAAAGATAAGTCCCTCAGTAACTCTGAAAATGACATCAGATAATGTATGTAAAAACAAATTTTTTAGTGTCAGACACAGATAATATTAATCCTTCCTCTTTCTATGATGCCCCTTTCTCAGTGCAAGGTCTCACACTCCAGCCCTCAGTTGTACCAACGGTAGGAGCCGAGGATAGAAGAAGACATTGGTCTCAGCCACGTCCATGGAGGTAACCAGCTGTCGGACATAGGCACGGTCATCAGTAGTGACTTCAGCTCCAGGCTGCAGGACATCACTCTTCAACACACAGTTCAGGTAAACTGGGAGTAGCTTCATGCACTCAGGAAGGATCAACTGAGGAGTGCGATCAAGATAAAGTCAGTGGTCACGAGAAATCCTTCTCAAATGTAAATATTCATCCCAACAACTCCTCCACCAACATGCTTGCCCCACCTGTCCTGCAGAGGAGGGGCTGGCACAGTTCTTTCTGTAACAGGCCAGGATCTGGGCACACTGAGTGATCAGAGTGTCACGAACACTCTTCACAGGGCTGTTCAGGACCCCCCGGTATGCTGGATGGGAAATGGAGATAGCAGTCACTGGTTAGCCACCCCATCACGTGTCTTCCCCCCACCACGCCTACCAGGAATGCTCAGTTGTTGACCGTCACCTTCCTCAGCCCCAGTCCCAGCCTGCCCTGCCTCTACCCTCACCAAACTTGGCCATGTAGTTGATGAGTGTGTCAGTCTCACAGTTCCGATACAGATCAGCTAGCTGGGTGCAGCAGTTCAGGGCCAGGTTGTGAATGCGGAGCCGTCGCTGCCCTGCACAGCTGGTGTAGAGCAGGGCACACTAGAGGAAGGGAGAAAGGGGGTGTTCACACCCCTCCCTCACCAAAGCCCTCTGAAAAACTGCCCCTTTGCTATATTATTAAACTAGAGGAAAGACATGAGCCATCCCTTCCCCAGACTCTTCTAGTCCTCTCTACCCACCCCTCACCCTCTTCTCTGCAGCCTATTCATATCCAGTGAAATGACTGCCTCCCCAGCCCCTGCCTCCCGCCTGCCACCTGCAGGAGGGCTCCACTCTCTTCATTGAGCCGATCATCATGCTTGAACTCCACAGTCACTGTCTTGTCCCCATCCAGCCCGGCAAGCTCCACGTCTGTTGTGTTGCTCATGTAGAAAGCCCCAAAGAAATCTATAGCACGGATACCTGAGGCCACATGGAAAGAGTCAGGGCTAAAGGTACAACAGGTGCCACTTGCCTCCCTCCCCGATTTATCCCCCCACCTGCTCTTCTCCAACCAGGACTGACCCGTACTCGTCCGGACCCGCATCACAGCATCAAAGCCAACAACCTTCTGTACATCCCGACGCAAGTCACTCAGGAACCGTTCCTGGTCATTCTCCACCTGCAGCCCCCCAGGCCCAGAGTCACATCACCGAGTACATAACCTCCTGCAGACAATCTCGCTGTACCCCCTCCACTCTACAAGGTGCTGAACTATAATAACAATAACAATGAAGATGATAATGATCGCTCTTAAGCACTGCTAGGTACCACATCAAGTACATGTAATTACTTAATTCTGATGACAAATACTAATGAATAAGTATTAAAATTCCATTTTACAGATGAAGAAACAAAGAGACGATAGTCATTTCCCCGGGGTCATGTAGCTAGTAAGTGGTAGGGCCAGAATATCAACCAAGGACTGATTCTAAACCCCATGCTCCTAACTGCTACACTCACGGCCCCCTTCTTTATACTGTGTGGTCTTTTCCTCTAACACTATTCCTGTTAATGAGTCAGCAACTAAAGAGCCACTCCATATATAGACAGACATTCCCAGTCCTGCTCCCATTTGCCACCCAGAGTCCCATGCCATACCTGAAAGCAAGTATATTTGTAGACAGAGCCACCAGTGAGCTGGGGTACAACAGAGAGTGTGGCCACATCCACATACTGGTTAGGGAAGAGGAAAAGGTCGACACAACAACCTTGGGCCACACAATCTTTGGCCAGGCTCTGATAGGCACCTGTCTGAGGCTGGAACAGAGTCTGGGGAGGAACAGAGGACAATGTTCAAATATCTGAGCTCCACCCTATGCTGTATATGTCATGTGGGATATTCAAAGACATGTAAGACTTCAGATCTACCTCACAGGAGTTTGTTATAGTAGAACATTCTATTAAAAAAACCACAAAAATAACCAAGGGCTTTGGGACGAGCTGGGGTAGAGAGGTGGGTAGCGGTGGAGAAGGTCACGGATGTGACACGTGAAAAGGTAGAGCGTCTATTTCAGTCCCCCTGAAGAAAATTAAGAGTACTGTATTGCATTGGGAAGAGTCACCACCTTCCTCTCTAATGGAAAGTCCTCCCCCCACTCCCCCAACCCCCCACCTTCTCCTTGTCCGTGTTGATCAGCTTCCTGTCATCCCTGTTCTTCAGTTTCCCTGGGGCCTCTGCAATGGGCAGGGAGGTGTGGAACAGAAACAGCTTCCCTGCACACTCGGCAGCCTAGGAAAGAAGAGAGGACTATTTGTTCATTCTTTCCTTTATTCATCCATTATTCATTCATCCCCTCCCTTGTCATTTATTTAGTGCCAACTGTGTCAGACAGGTTCACTCATTGGACAGTCATCAATAACCGAAGAAACGGGTTGTATCCCAGAGGGCAAGATGGTCAGAGGAAAGTTAGGCAGAGGTTGCTGGGGATGCTAGCCTTACCTTTAGCGCCTCCATTCCAGCCTGGATAACTGGGGCAAATACTGTCTCTGTTTCTCTTGTGTCTGCAAACATTTCTGGAATCTGATCCAATAAGCTGAAGAGATAGGTGATGGGAGGCAATCAAAATTGCTATCCAAATTCCAGAGTCCTCAGTTCCCAGAAGATTCATCTGACCCTCAGACTGAAAACTCCTGAGGCACAGGCCCTGTCCTCTGCTTAGCCCTCTGCTCAACCCTCTGGCTTTCGGTGGTTGTACCCACCCGCCCCACTTCCCACAATCTGGCTCTTACCTGGTGATGACTGCCCGAGACTCCCTGACATTGACCAGGAAACCATCCAGCAGTGGCACAAACATGTCAGCCACATCAGATACAACCATCATCTGTGGCTGGGCCAGTGAGCTCTTCACATTGTAGAAGTGGAGCACCTTATTATAGGTGACAAAGCCAACGCGGATTGCTGACTCTTCTGCCCCGCCCTCCCTGTAGAAAGTGACACTGTTACCCAGACCCGCCACCTTCTTCACCACTCAGCTTCATGACATCAGGCTCCATCTGCTGAGTCCACCCACACACTACCACCACCCATCGCGTGCAAAGGAAGCACCTCAGCTCCCTAACTCTCACCTAGGCAGAAAGTCTAACAGTGACTTGAGCTCCTCACAGAGGAGCCTAACAAGTCCACTCCTGATGGCATTGTAGGAGACGTCAATCATGAAGATGAAGGCAGGAGGGCTGGGGAACTTATTGTTCTGCAAAGGAAGGAAAAGGGTGGGGGGAAGGGTATTGGTAAGTAGGCCAGGTAACTAGAAAGCCGTCAACATCAAAGGGGACAACAAAGGGGTGAGGGAAATGATCACAGCAATTCTTAGCTGTCTCATTGTCCTCCACCCACTGCTCCTCCCCATGCTACCTTCCCTCACCTTGCAGTAATCTACAGTGGCCAAGAATTCATAAGAGCCCAGGGATAGCTCAGGACGGTCATAAGCATCCACACGTTTGCCGGTATGATCCAGATGTTGAAAATACTGGGGGGGAACTGTGGGGAGTACGGCAGAGTGTTACTCAAAGGCCCACTCTCAATCTTAGTCTGGCCCTGGCTGAGCTCACTCTACTGCCCCACATCCCCATGTATGCCCTACGTCGCCAGTTCCTAGATAACGGACCCTCATCTATCTAACTAGAAAGAGCACTGAGGATACAATCAGATGTCCCCCAGTCCCAGCCATTGTGAACATACCATCGTTGATACAGCTGCAAAAGCAGCACTGGAAGCGCCTCCCTCCTTCAATGAACTGCATGAAAGGGCACATGTACGCTTTGCAGCGATTGCAGCGCAAAGGGCCAGATTCCCCATGGTCAACGACATACGGTAAAGCCTAAGGGGCAGAGGGGAGGGGCTCAGACATAGAGGGCTCAGACAGTGGGTTGAGACATGACAATAGATGAGGAACAACCTGGAAGAAGCCATGGCTCAGATACTTTGCCTGGGGAGGGAGTCCAGTGAAGAGGAATAAAAACAAATTATGTGCATACTGGTTACAGGCATATCCCTAAGAGTCTAAATTCCATAGCCTCCTCTCCCATTCCCCATCAGAATTCCGCTTCTTGAAGAAGAAAAGGGACTGTGAATTGACTCTACCAAGCCAGGGGCTGCCATGGGCATATGAGGAGAAAGCCAAAAATTACCTAGGATTCGTTTCCGGCCCTATCTTCAATCCTCTTCACTCTTGCCCCTAGGAATCTTGATTCCTGCTTCCTTCCCCAACCAAGTATCTATACTTGTCCTCCCCATCCCTGGGTTTCTATGACACCTACTGATGCCCCAGGCAGATGTCACCCTGCAGATAAGAGACCAGCAGCCAAGTGTCCAAGCATCCTCACTCAAACCCCAAAAGAGAAAAAAACACAGCAAGACAGAAGCAGGATGTTAAATGAGCCCTCTTGAGCTTCCAGTTATAGAGAAACACACCCTAAGTTTGATAAGCTAGGCATGAACATGAGGGTATCCTACCAAGGCTTGTCAGAGCAGCTGCCAAGTTCTCTTTTCATACTGATTCCAGGTACTGGGGTGACAGATCAGGGCCCAAGTGAGGTAAGAGATGGACTACTGAATCCTAATCTACCTTTTTTTCTTATATGCTGTCCGAATATCCCTAACCTACCTGGGATGATTGGACAGCATCTAAGAAAAAATAGAATGATGTGCTTCTAATCACCTAGAAATGACTATATTATGAGAAGCTCCTGGATCCAGTTGTCTCCTCAGGCCAGCTGTCTCCTCTTCTACAAGTTGGTCCTGCCTCTTTTCACATTGTTTCCTCTATGGACCCTGCTCTTTTCCAGCAATTTCTTGGGCTTTTGCTCTCAGCCCTACCACCCTCTTCAGGCATGGGCCCTGGGATAAAAAGCTATTGAAGATACTCTCCCCTCCCGCCCAACTAAGGCTTCTTCCATTGTGACTGCCAGAATCACAGCTAGGAAGAAATCGTATTCCCCCTCCCTCCCTTCCTTTCATTATACTCCAGTCCCTTCCCTGACTTACCTCTTCTGGGGGCAGCCTTGCCAGTGGCTTGATGACAGCTGCCAGGGGCACCTGAGCCTGCTTAGCCATGTCAGATGTGCAAGGGATATTATAGGATGTGCATCGGATGTATCGGGGACTTGCGTTCCCTGAAGGAAGAGGTAGAAAACCTAAGTCAGATCACAGAATCGCTCCAAACAACCAGCTCTCCAGTGCTGATCCACCCCCACCGCCCCCACAAATGCTAAAGCCAATGGTGGCTTTTTTCCCCTAGAGACCAATGAGGAGCTGGTCTCTGATTAAAGAATGACAAAAGCCTCATCTGAAAGCTGATAATCTTGGAGTAAAAGCCCCCAAGGGAGGAGTTAATGTCCTTCTCACCTTGGTCTTTCACCAGGAAGTTGGTGGTGACTAAGGGTGGCACCTGGCCCCGTACTCCAGTAACAAATGGCTCTGAACCCCGGTTATTCCTGTCATCCTCAATAACCTGAATCTGTAGGGAAAAGTGAAATGAGTAAGGTGACAGGAAAAAAAGGGAGTACCAGGTCCCAGAGAGCCAGAAGAGGCTTAAAGCTGCAGCATAGAAACTAATAATTGGCCAAGGAACACTTCATGCACCAGGCCTGTTCTCCTTTTGGAGATCATATAAAATGCTACAATCAGCAGCAAAATGCTGGACAGGCAACACCAAGAGTAGGCTTCTTTATGAATTGCCCAGACCCCAAATCAATGGTGATCACCTTGTTATTCCCCCCACTCCAGAACAGTTCCAGCTCTAATCAGAAACTTTCAAACATGATCAGATTCCACTTCCCTCCCCCTTCAGGCCTACCCTTTACCCCCTCTCTCCAAGACACATTCTGAGTCAGAGCAGGAAAACAGACAACAGTAACCATGTAAAAATGAATCTACTTGGAATGACTCTATCTATACTCAATGAAAGTAGAAGGGACAGGGTGAGGAGAGGATTAAACAGCCAGAAATGATGAGGTAAGGTGAGGAAGCAGATGCTGCCTTATTTTCAGGTAAGCGTTAGTGTATAAATATGGGAGAAGAGGATAAGTACCCAATTGTTATAGCCCAATCCTCAGTCCCTATATTTTGACAACCCAGCACAGGAAAAAAAAAGATTTTGCAAAGGTGGTAATCAAATCTGTGTGCAGGCTGATGACCTTTGGTCAGTGACTTCAAGATGAGTTTGGCAAAATCAGAAAACGTACAGAGAATAAGACTCCATATCACATAGCAAAAGGAGTTGAAGCTTAGAAATATATGAGAGTCAAATAGACTCTCCAGATGAGAAAGTGGCCCACACTTTCCCAAACCAGTAGTCCCTTCCCCTGTAAGAAACACCAGTATCCCAAACCTGTACACTTATAGCCACCTACCCAAATGTTTCTCCACAACAAGCTATAGACAAATCAAACCCAATGGGGTAGGATCTACCACTCACCTTTGTCCTGTTCCATCAAATGTCACATGCGGGCTCCTGAAAGAGCCAGCAGGACTAACACCCAAGCTTAACATGCCACCTGACCCCCCACGTAGAGCCTGCCCTTCTACCACCCCATACTTAAGGCACTGCGAACAGCTTGCTACTTCTTCATTACATGGTGACTTGAGGCATGCACATCCTTCTAGTTTATACAAGTGAGGTCTAGAAGGACTAAGGAAAAAGGATGGAGAAGGATGGACATGGTGGATGAGGTAAAGATGAGGTCGCAGGCATGCATGGGTGGCACTAACACAGGGATGACACGCACACACACACCCACCCCCTGCACTTACTGGACTAGGAATGGCATCAGGGTCTATTCTGTGCCTGGTTTTCTGCTGAGGAGGCAGCTCATTGAGTTGCTTTTAGTGTTTTAATAATAAAGGCAGCAAGGGAATACAGGGAGGGAGACAAAAGAACAAGAAGCAGATGTTACTTCTCTCAACCCTGATGACTTAGACATGAACAGCTAGAGCCCAGCTCATACTGCTGAAGTCAGGCTCCCTCTAGATCAGAAATTCCGAGTCTTTCTGGCCCAACACAAGGCTTTAACAGCTCAGTCTATCATGTAGAAAAATAAGGAGAGGGGCATATAGAGGCAAGCAGGGGTTATACAGGGAAGGGCTGAATGGGAGAATCTTAAGGAAGAAGAGGTTCCCTCCAAAAGGCCAAACCTCCCATCTAAGGACTACTCTTATGCTGAAAGAAGCCTCCCCTCACATCCAACCAGACTCCTTCTCCAAGGACGGAGGAAGGAGGGGCTGCTTAATCCTTTCAGGTCCCCTTTAGCCAGTAAGGTCCCTCACCCTGCTAGTTCCCCAAGGGAAGAGGGAAGAGAACAGAATGAAATATGACAATGGCTAAGCATGGTGAGGTAACTGACATAGCAAATGTTGCAGACAGCACTATAAAGTGGCCCTCACTTGGGAGGACAGTCCCAGCCTCTCCTCCGAGTATGATAAGGAAGGCCTGAAGATTCTGATGGCTCTAAGGGTGAGATTCACCCTCTTCCCGGGAGAAGCAGCTTCCCCAAACTGCCCTTATAAACTGTAAATCACTTTTCCCATCCACACAGCAGGAGCCTAGCAAACAAAAGTATGAAAGGTTTCCTCCTAAACCACTGTCCTAGTAGGTGCAAAGAGAGACCAGTGAGGCTTTCTTTCTCTTAACACCTAACACCAGAGAGTTCCTATCAGCTCTACCCATTAAGAAGACTGCAGTCTTACTAGATCTAAGAGGACAGACCTGGATGCAGCCACTACTCCACAGAAGGGCAGAGGTTACCATGCTATGTCCAAAAGTTGACAGAATGCAGCACTCAACCCAGAGCTCTACTGACCCTTGGTTGGCTTCCCTTCCTTTCCTGCCCAGCTATGGAGTAAAAGTGCCCCCAAGAGACTTCTGGAGCCTCAAGTTCCAGTTCAAAGAGTCAAAAATTACATCTAGGTTCTACACCTACAGGATGAATGAAAAGGGAAAATAATCAGAAGATGCTAGACAAGTATCTCATCTGGGTTGATTCACTTATTTGTCAGCCACAAACTCCTTCCCCGGGACCACATAAGTATCTACTTACAGGGCTCGGGATGGCATCCGGATCCAGGCGCTTAGGAGGCAGTGGTTGAGGAGGCCCAGGCTGACTGCCAAAAGTAGGTGCTGCTTGGTAGGGACTTCCATAATTGGGCTGAGGGCCCCGGGCTGGGCCAAAGGAACCTGGATGAGGACACAAGGTTGATGAACTCAAAATCCCCTCCCTATCTCTTCTTAAGGCCTCGGGGAACTGACCATATTCTACAAATGTAGAATCATGAGGCAGAGTAGTGACCATTCAGAGAAAGACTACATTATCTGAACTATGAGAATCAAGAATGTCTTGTAAACCCTACATCCTAGTAACAATACCCCGAAGCTGTCCATCTAGTTCACCACTTAGCAAGCAGTACTACAAGCAAACAAACACCTGAACAGCTTCAGCCTTTGGCTCCTAGACCGACCTCGGGCAAAACTCACCGTTTTGTTGCAGCTGATAGCCTGGCTGCTGCGAGGAGTGCATAGGTGGTGGTGGTCCTGGGAGCCCACTCATCTGGGTGCCAGGGTGCAGGGCTTGAGGAGGAGGCGAGGACACATGGTTGGGCTGGCTCACTGGGGGTCCCCCAAAACCCTGTCCAGGCAGGGGTGGACCAGTCATCGAAGGCATCCGAGGAACCCCTGAAGCTGGGGGTGTGAAGCTGGAGGCCTGTGGAGGGGCAGATCGCTGGGGAGGCTGGGCCCCAGAATGACCCTGGGCCTGAGCATAGGAGCCATACAGACCAGAGTTGGGGAAACTTCCTGAGGCTGAGGCCAGCGACGTTGGTGGGCCTAAGAAGTAGAAGAGGCAGAGTCAGAAACCCAGTCATTCTGCCTTCTTGTTCAGTAAATCACTTCCCTTTCCACGTAAGAGGGGCAGGAATGACTGTCCCATCTGCTAGGGCTCAGAGGCACAGGAAATAAAAAGGATTGCAGTATACCCCCACAGCCTGATACTTCTAAAAAAAGGGGAACAGTAATATTCCTGTGGTCACAGCTACTTACCATAGCCCAGGCCCGAAGGGGGAGGGGCTGGTGCCACAGCCCCACTGATCTGCATTCCAGCCAGCTGGGCGGTCACCTGGGAACTTGTCGGGGGAGGGCCATAGGACACAGTTGGCTGGCTAACCACAGGGGCCAATGGGGCTGACCCAAATGGCTGAGACCCAGGGAGCCTGTGAAGAGAAGGAAGGCAGGAATGACTAGTGAACTGGGACACCCTTCAAAGTTGTCAGGAACTTGACCTCATACAGGAAGCTATATTGTTTTACAGTATCTTACTCTCATCCTGGGCTCTTTTACAGCTTCATAGTTTTGTATATGTGTGGATAAATTACATTCCTGATCATCTATACTATGATTGTTCATGTCACATCTTGTTTTCCATTAGGTTCACTCCACAAATATATGCCAAGCACCCTCACATCAAATATTATTTACTCTGCTGCTTAGATTATCACCTCCTCTGTCCTAATCCTCTGTTGACAAATCACCTCAGTTTTGTAATCAGAAGCCCTGAAGGAGTTGAAAAAGAAGGTACACAGTAGCATTAACACAACAGGCACTCACACAAATGCGGTACGATTGTTTAACTTTTAAACTAAAGTATTTATTACTTTATCCTGAGAAAGATGTCAGAAAAATCTGTAAGATCAGAAGAGTAAGTCAGCTGAGTTTGGCATTCTGTACTAATCAGAAAGATGATGATGCCAACTCCACCAGGAAAGAACTAGAGAAACAGGACACAAACCATGTAGCCTTCTAGCTGGACCTATCTAGCAAAGAAAGCCTCCTTACTTGGATAGCTATGTTGGACAGTCCCATTATATCAGATTGCACATCAAAATATAAATTCAAAATCATTCCAATATCATTGCCTACCAACTAGCAACTACACTGGTGTTTTACAGTGATAATGCTGCAGAAACCTACAACATAGATTATACACAACAAGCTCCTTCTGGGAATTCAAGAATGAATCAAATTCTTCACAAAAGTAGTTTGTTACATTAAAATTCTGATTTATCCTTCCCATTTATTTTGTCTCTACTGAATAAGTGGTACTTTATTATATTTGGTCAGCTTCTATTAGTCCTGCAATTTAACACTTTTCATTCATTCAACTCGTATTTCCTGAGTGTTTTGCTAGTGAACCTTCCCTCCCTAAGCTCTTTGTTGTGCTCTGCAGTTTTCGTCTTCCACAGCACCGTACTGTTAGCTCCATGGCAGGTGTTCATAGATCCTTGTCAGAATAATTATATTCCATGGTCCTACTCCATTAATATGGATAATACTATCAATTAGGGTTACTCTTTCACATGCCCTAATAACAATAAATCACTATTTGTATATGTATCTGTATATAGCTTTACAACGTATAAAGCATCTCTAAGTCCTTTAATGGAATCCTCATAGCAAAATGATGAGGGAGACAGAGCAGATAAAAAACTGAGACACTAAGCGTATAAGTGTCAGACCAAGCTAGAACTAAAGCCCAGACCTGATTCTTAGTCCAATGTACTTGACTTTTAAATTGTGAAATATAACACGCATAGAAAAAGTCACATAAAACATGTATGTACTGTTAAATAATTATAATAAAAACACCCATGTAACCAAAACCAAATCAAGAAATACAATCCACTAGCATCCAAAAGGCCTGGTGCCTCTCCTCCATCACAGCCCTCTTCCTTCTCCCAGACTTGATTACTTTCCTGACTTCCTAAGAATCACTCCCTTGTCTTCAAAACAATATTGTTCAGTTTTGTCGGTTTTTTAAACTGTTGTAAACATACTCTTTGAGTTTTGCTTCTTTTGTTCAACCATATGTTTATGAAATTCATCTATGCTGTTGCACATAGCATTCCGTTTTATTTAGTTATTCCACTAAATAAACTTGCTGCTATTTACTTAAACATTTGAATGTAAATGGATATTTAGGTTTTTTTCTAATTTTGGGATATTACAATATTGCTATGAACACACATACATTTGATTTGTTTATATATACATGAGTTTTTCTAAGGCATATTATCTATGAATGAAATTACTGGGTTATAGGGTATGCATATCTTCAATGTTAACAGATAATTTCAAATTATTTTCCCAGAGTAGTAGTACTAATTTTCATTTGACCACCAGTGCATAAGAGTTCCTATTCCTCCATATCCTCAGTAACATTTAATATTGTCAGACTTTGTGATTTTGCTAATCTTATGGATACATGGTAGAATCCTGTTGTGGTTTTTAATTTGTATTTTTTTCATTACTTATGAGGTTGAACAGCTTCCCCCCCCCCCAATTATAATTGACATACAATATTATATTGGTTTTAGGTGTACAATATAGTGATTGGACATTTATATACTTTATGAAGTGATCATCCTGCTAAGTCTACACCATATGACACCTTATTACAATATTATCAACTATATTCCCTATGCTGTATTTTACATCCCTGTGACTATTTTTATAACTGGCAACTTGTACTTCTTAATCCCTTTCACCTTTTTCACCCATCCTCCCAACACCCCATCTCCCATCTGGTGACCATCAATGAACAGCTTTTTAGTATGTTCTTTGGCCATTCGTATGTCTTCTTTTGTAAAATACCTATTCTGGTTATTGTCCATTAGTTTTTCAACTGGATTGACTTTTTCTTATTGATTAAGGAGTTCATTATATACTCTGTATATTTTATGTGTAAATATATTTTTCCGTTCTGGAACTGTCTTTCCAATGTACTTTCCATTCAGTGTCTCCCTCTCTGATCATTCCATTCCCATCAGCACAAAAACAAACATCTCAAAGCAATCCCTATCAAAATACTAAAGACTTCTCTCACAGAACTAGAACAAATAATCCTAAAATTTATATGGAACCATAAAAAACCCCAAACAGCCATGGCAATCCTAAGAAATGAGAACAAAGTGGGAGGTATCATGCTACCGGATACCAACTCATACTATAAGGCCATAATAATCAAAACAGCAAGCTAATGGCATAAAAACAGACAGAGATCAATGGCACAGAATAGAGAGTCCAGAAATAAATGCATCCCTATATGGTCATTTAATCTATGACAATGGAAACAAGAATTTACATTGGGGTAAAGACAGTCTATTCAATAAATGGTGCTCGGAAAACTGGACACATACATGCAAAAAAATGAAACTGGAACACCTTCTTACACCATATACAAGAATAAACTCAAAATGGATTAAAGACTTAAATGTAAGACCTGAAACCATAAAACTCCTAGAAGAAAATACAAGAAGTAAACACAGACATTACCCTTAATAATATTTTTACTGACATATCTCCTCAAGCAAGGAAACAAAAAGAAAAAATAAACAAATGGGACTACATCAAAATAAAAAGCTTTTTCACAGCAAAGGAAACCATCAACAAAACAAAAAGACATCTTACTGAAATTGGAGAAGATATTTGCCAATGATACATCTAATAAGGGGTTAATATCCAAAATTTATTTTAAAAACTCATACAACTCAACACCAAAAAAACAAACAACCCGGGCCGGCCCAGTGGCTCAGGCGGTTGGAGTTCTGTGCTCCTAACTCCAAAGGCTGCCGGTTCGATTCCCACATGGGCCAGTGGGCTCTCAACCACAAGGTTGCCGGTTCGACTCCCGCAAGGGATGGTGGGCTGCAACCCCCTGCAACTAGCAAAGGCAACTGGACCTGGAGCTGAGCTGCGCCCTCCACAGCTAAGATCAAAAGGACAACATCTTGACTGGAAAAAAGTCCTGGAAGTACACACTGTTCCCCCATAAAGTCCTGTTTCCTTTCCCCAATAAAAACAAACAAACAAAAAAACAACCCAATTAAAAAACGGGCAGAGGACTTCACAGACATCTCCAAAAAGGCCATACAGATGCCCAATAGACATGAAAAAATGCTCAATGTCACTAGTCGTCAGAGAAATGCAAATAAAAACGCAATGAGATACCACCTCACTCCTGTCAGAATAGCCATCATCACTATATCAACAAACAACAAGTGTTGACGAGGATGTGGAGAAAAGGGAACCTCCTTGCACTGTTGGTGGGACTGCAAATTGGTGCAGCCACTATGGAAAACAGTATGGAAGTTCCTCAAAAATTAAAAATAGAACTACCTTATGACCCAGCAATTCCATTACTGGGTATTTAGCCAAAGAAATCCAAAACACAAATCTGAAACAATGTATGAACCCCTATGTTTACCACAGTGCTATTCACAATAGCCAACATATGGAAATAACCAAAATGCTGATCAATAGATGATTGGATAAAGAAATTGTGGTACATTTATACACTGGAGTATTACTCTGCCATAAAAAAGAATGAAATCTTACCATTTGCAACAACATGGATGGACCTAGAAGATATTTTGCTAAGTGAAATAAGTCAGACTGAGAAAGGCAAATACCATATGATCTCACTTACATGTGGAATCTAAAGAACAGAATAAACAAACAAAACAAATAGATTCATAGATACAGAGAACAAAATGATGGATGCTAGATGGGAAGGGGTTGGGGGATGAGTGATAAAGGTGAAGGGATTAGGAAGTACAAATTTGTAGTCACAAAATAGTCATGGGGATGTGTAATACAGTATGGGGAATATAATCAATAATGTTGTAAAGACTATGTAGGGTGTCAGATGGGTACTAGACTTATTGGGGGAATCACTTCATAAATGATATAAATGCCTAACCACTGAAACTAATATAAAATAATATTGAATGTCAACTATAGTTCATATATACACACACACACACACACACACATATATATATATGGTCACAGGATGTAAAGTCCAGCATAGGGAGTATAGTCAAGGATACTGTAGTAGCTACAAGCAGTGTCTGATGGGTAGTAGACTTGTTGGGGTTATTGCTTTGTGAGGGGTGTAAATGTCTAATCATTATGTTGCTTTGTACACCTGAAACTAACAAAATTAAATTTTTTTAAAAAAACTTACTACCAGTCAAAAAAACAACAACAAGTAACCAACTATGGTGGAAACTACCCAAATGTCCATCAGGGGATAAATGGATAAACAAAACGTGATATTATATCCATACAATGAAATATTACTTCACCATAAAAAGGAAAGAAGTACTGATACATGCCACAATATAAACATTGAAAACATGATAAATGGGGCAGTCAGTTACAAAATATCACAGTATATGATTCCTCTCATATGAAAGTCCAGAACAGGGAAATCTAGAGAGACAGAAAGTAGATTAGTGGTTGCTTAGCATTGGAGGACTGGGGGACTGAAGGAACAGCTATATAGGGGTAGCTATTTAGCTAAAGGATACAGTGTTTCTTCTTAAGGTGATAAAATATTCTAAAATTGACTGTGGTGACGGTTGCACATATCCATGAATACACTAATACCACTGAACTTATACACTTTAAATTCACATGGTATGTGAATTATATCTCAATGAAGTTGTTTTTTAAAAAAAAATCCAATGAAATAAAATTGCCAGAAATCCTCACATCCCCCTTAAGCTTTTGCTCTGCTTTTTAGCCAGAAGAATCAGTCTTACAGAAGAATAGTCTATACTTTGTTTCTGTCTTAATTACTATTTCTCTCTTTAAAGCTCCTTCTGTCAGAGTTCATTTTCCTTTTTTTTCCTTAGTCTATCCCTTAGTAGTTTTCTCAACCAAGGTCTATCCATGGTAAACTCTCAGTCTTTTTCTGAAAATGTCTCATTTGCCTTCTCTCTTTGGTAGGTACATAATTCTACATTGACAATTACATTCCCTTAGTGCTTTCAAGGTACTAATTGTACTATCTGCTCTCCTCTAATAGTTTCTCTTTATTCTAATCAATATTGTTTTTCCTCTGAGAATTTTCTTCCTTCCTTCCTTCTTTCCTTCCTGGCTTCTTTCTTTCCTTCCTTCCCTCCTCTTTTAAGCAGGGTGCAGCTCACAGTGGCCCAAGCGGGGATCAAACCAGCAACTTCGGTGCCATCAGCACCACGCTCTAACCAACTGAGCCAAACGGCCACCCTCCTCTGAGAATCTCTTACTGACTGGGTTGAGAGTGGGTGGTCATTTCACAGTTGCTTCTGGAAGGTATTCCAATGATATTGCTACCCAAGATCAAAAAATTTTTTTAAAACTTTGAGATATAATTTTCATATCAAATTCACTCCTTTTAAGTGTACAAGTCAACAACTTTTAGTAAATTTATAGAGTTGCTTTAGAATAATTTCATCCCTCAAAAAAGGTCCCTCACATTCATTTGCAGTCCCAAGACCTTTTTTTTCCTTATTTATCCACAGCCAGCCTGAGAGAAACAGGATTTCTTTTCTTTTTTTTTTTTTTTTTTTTTTTTTACAGGACTTTATTGGGGAACAGTGTGTACTTCCAGGCCTTTTTTCCAAGTCAAGTTGTTGTCCTTTCAATCTTAGTTGTGGAGGGTGCTGTTCAGCTTCAAGTTGTTGTTTTTCAGTCTTAGTTGTGGAGGGCGCAGCTCAGCTCCAGGTCCAGTTGCCGTTGCTAGTTGCAGGGGGCACAGCCCACCATCCCTTGCGGGAGTCGAGGAATTGAACTGGCAAACTTGTGGATGAGAGGACACGCTCCAAACAACTGAGCCATCTGGGAGCTCAGCGGCAGCTCAGCTCAAGGTGCCATGTTCAATTTTAGTTACAGGGGGCACTGCCCACCATCCCTTGCGGGAGTCGAGGAGTTGAACTGGCAACCTTGTGGTTGAGAGCCCACTGGCCCATGTGGGAATCGAACCGGCAGCCTTTGGAGTTAGGAGCATGGAGCTCTAACCGCCTGAGCCACAGGGCCGGCCCAGAAACAGGATTTCTTAATATCTCCCTCTGCCAGTGTAGATGTTTTTTTCTAGTTGATCCGTTCACTGAAGGTGCAGCCCAAACCCAAACTTTATAAACAAGGCCTCTATTCTAAACCTCAGCTCAGAAAAGCCCAAAGGGTCATCCCCCACCCCCAGTACCTGCTTAAATTTAAGTCCCCAGATTCTCAAGATGATACTCCCCACCCTCTCCACAGGCAGCCGCAGTGTCAGCTTACCACTCTCAGTTTCAGTTCCCACTTGGGCTCTAGCACTTGAGGATTTCACTTTCTTTCTTTTAAGCTTGATTATGCACTTGACAAAAATTGTTTTATTTCTATTTCCTCTCTCCTTTTTAGATGCTTGTAGCAAAAGGGTTTTCAGGTTGTATTACTCTACTACTCCACTACCCAGTTAAAACTCTTTGACCCACTCCAACTAAACAGCTGTCTTCATTTCTCCACTTAAACTACATTTGTCAATGATGCCAAACCTTGCCAAACCCAATGGTCAGTTCTCAGTCCGCATCTTACCTTTCAGCAGCAAATGACAGCTGATGACTCCTGCCTTCCTGAAATTCTTTCTTCATCTAGTTTCAGGATGCCACACTGTCCTGGCTAATCTCCAACCTCACTACTGCTCTTTCTCATTGTGTTTTGGTGGCTCCTACTCTGACTTCCTTTTAAATATTGGTAAGCTGCAAGGTGCAGTCTTCAAGTCTATTCTTTATGCTCAACACTCACTTTCTAAGTGATTTCATCTAATCCCATGGCTTTAAATAATATCTCTATACTGAACACCCTCAAATTTGTATTTCCAGTCCTGACATCATTCCACAGCTACAGATTTGTATATACATCTGCCCACTCAACATCTCTACTTGGTAGCTAGTAGTTTTTTATTTTTTTATTTCTATATATTTCAAAACCTACTCTGCCATCTTCACTGTTAAGTCTCCCCACTAGCAGTTTTCTTAAACCTGTAACACAAAATAAAGCCCTCCGTTTCACCCCCAAAATCTGCTCCTTCTCAAGTATTTCTCACCTTAGTAAATTGCACCCAGTTTCTTAAGCCAACAAGTTAAGAGGTATCCAGAATTACTCTTTCTGTCAACTCACATCCAATCCTATTGACTCTACTTCAAAATATACCCCAAACCTATTTATCACACCTCTATCACTACTATCCTAAACCAAACCAAGATCATTTCCTACCTGAACTACTGCAATAATCTAACAGGACTTCCTACTTTTACTCTTGAATCCAGCAAAGTGACCTCTTTTTTAAAATATTTTTTAAAAAATTATTAGAGAATGGGGAGAGCATATGCAAAAATTTTTTTCAAGTAGTATTTTTAGTAATCACATTTGTAACAAGTGTTAGTGTTGTTGTACTAACAACACTATTGTGTATAATAAGGAATAAAATAAATGACAAATTGTGGCTTATTCCAATATTCTAATTCTATCATCCCCATAGCCTTAAGAATCAAGATTCTTGGTGTGGAAAAAAAGAGATACAGATATAATATAGAGGCTCTGCAGCCTTGAATTTGAAGTACAAATTTAAATGAATGAGGTATTTTATTTTTAATATATGTAGCTATGTATTTCTTAGCTATGTGCACAGAAAAGGCCTAGAAAGTGTTCAATTAGGTAGCAGTGAACATCCCTAGTCCTCAGATTACAGTAAAAAATATCATTTCTCACCAACAAAATAAAGGTTTTCTTGGGAAAAAATGGCTAATTCCTGGTCGGGGGTATAAAATGGATAAGCCAAGCCTGGTACATCTTATCATACCTAAAGAATACTAGGCCATGTCAGAAGGACTCAGGAGTCAATGGTGAGGCTCCCACTGGGCAAAGATGGACATTCTCAATTTCAATACTGATGAAAATTATGGTGGATTGAAACCCATCAAATATGTTTAAAACTATGACTCATACTGATACTAAAAAGAATTGGTCACCTTCAGAAGGTAACAGAGGACCAATTCATTCCCTTGTGAACTAGTAAATAAAAGTAAAGAATCAAACATTTTTTCTACATGAATTGCACAATTGGTAACCAAATAACAGGTGAATGAATGAAAAAGGAAAAAATTAATTAGAGTATCACCATTTTATAAACCCAACAAATTAATATACATATATATTAAGCATCAACAACTGCTAACATCACAAAAACAGAAAAAATAAGACAATATGTGCCTCTTATAGTCTTGCCGCACACTACCCAAAGGGATTAGGCATGAATCTGGCTGCCAATTTGAAGGAAATACAGAGGAAAGAGAAACATATTGAACTGTAACATGAATATGCAACCAGGAGAATTGAGACTGTGGGAAACTATTCAGGTCAATTAGCTTGGGTTCTTCAATGATAAATAGTGAGAAAAAGAAAGAGATAGAGAGGGAATCTGTAGACTTAAAAGGCACATCAAGTTGGTTTTTTAATAGGCAAAACTAAACTGCAGTGTCTAGGGATGTATCTTTAAGTGTAAACTATTTTTAAAAACACAAGAAAATGGTTACTATAATAGTTAGGATAATGGTTATTATGGGGGGAGGGAGAGAGTTATCACTAAATTGGAGCACATGGAAGGGGCTCTTGGGGTGCGTGGCAGAGTTCTATTTCTTGATCTGGGTTGTAGTTATAAGGGGGTTAACTTATAATAATTTACTAAGCCATACATTTGTATGATTTTTGTATGTGTTTTATATTACATTGAAAATATCCATCGCATAAACAAACAAATAAGTGGGAACATTACTCCCCAACTTAAAACTCCCCCCAATGGATTCTCACTGCAACTAAAATCAAATTTATACTTCTTACTATGGCTTACAAAGCACTGCATGGTGGCACCTGCCTATGTTTCTACCTTATCGTCTCCACTCCTCACTCTGCTAGCCCCTCTGGTCTTGCTCTTCCTCACATCCACCAAATTAATTTCTCCATCAGGAACCTTTGCACTTGTGTGCTCTATCTAAGACACTCTTCTCCCAGACCTCGGAATAGCTCCCTTCATCATTTCACTGTTCAAAATATCACTTCAGAGAGGCTTTTCTTGACCAATGTATTTAAAACACCTCCCTACCTCCTCACCATTCTCTAATCCTTACTGTTTTCTTTTTCTTTTTCTTTTATTAGTTTCAGGTGTACAAAACAATGTAATAGACATTTACACCCCTCACCAAGTGATTACCCCCCGCCCCCAATTTACTACCCCTCTGACATTGTATAATACATAGCTGTTACAATTCCATTGATTCTATTCCCTATGCTGTACTCCACATCCCGTGACTACATACATATAATATTATAGTTGACATTCAATATTATTCAGCTTCAGGTGTATAAAGCAGTGGTCAAGCATCTACATCGTCCATGAAGTGGCCTCCCTAATAAGACAAGTGTCCATCTGACACCCTACAAAATCTTTACATTATTGATTATATTCCCCAAACTGTCTTTCATTTCCCGGTGGCAATCTTGTGGTTACTGATTGTGCTTTCGAATCCCTTCACCTTCTCCCTCATCCCCAACCCCCTCCTAAATAGCAACCCTCAGTTTTTCCTCTATATCTCTGAGCCTATTTTTGTTTGATTTGCTCATTTATTCTGTTCTTTAGATTCCACATATAAGTGAGATCATATGGTATTTGTCTTTCTCTGACTTATTTTACTTGGCATAATGTTCTCTAGGTCCATCCATGTTCTATTTCTTGTCTATTTGCCTATTTGTTATTTCCTGTGTACTCCACTAGATAGTAAGCACCATGGGGGCAGAGACTTGGTCTGTTTGTTTACTGTTTCATCTCCAACTTCTAGAATAGTGTCTGACACATAATAGTACAAAATAAATATTTTTTGAGTGGGTGAATGAATGAATGAATTCACTATACTGCTTCTCAGAGTATTCCAACACAAAGGGTTAAGGAGAGTCTCTTAGACTCTTTCCCCAGGCTTACAGTCAATGCTAAAAATGTACATTCTGGACACCCAATAAAAATGTCAGAAAGCGACTCTTCCATTACCACACACCCTACCCACAGTTATACTTTCTTCTTTGTTTACCAAAAAGACAAACAACATTCTAACACTGCCCTCCTGTAATGGGCTTTCATTCAAAGACAGGAGTTTATTAGATCATGTACCACCAAAGTTTTTATTATTTATGTGGTTTTCCTTTGAATATCATTTCTTTTCATAACCGGTCACACCCACACTTAACCAATAAGTCCTACTAAGTGCCTGACCCAGAGGAAAGAGGGAAGTCAGAGAAGACGAATAATCCTGAAGTCCCTTCTTCCTGTTTCTCCCTTAAGGTAGGCTCAGTAGGATTGAAATAATTATTGAAAATATGTGTCTAGTCAAGAAAACAAACAAACAAACAAAAAAACCACCTCAAATTCACAGAAAGAGAAAGAACCCAGGTACTAAGATAGGTCAATAAACCACAGAGTGGACATTAGTAGCACCTATAACCTGGAATAATGAAAACAAAGTACAAAAAGGTGGGGGGAAGAGGAAAAGGGATCTAAGAGGAAGGCAGGGGAAAAAAAAAAAGGAAAGGAAACGGGCCCTTATACATTCCTAATCATTCCAGTTTCATCAGACCAATTTTAGGTTTCCAAATACATACCTCTGCATCTGAACAGTAGAGCTAGGCCCGTTCTGTACATCTCCTTGGCCAAACTGGCCATATGCACCCTGGCCACAAGGGGCCTGTGCTATTGAGGCTGGAGGTGCCCCAGAAGAAGATGGGGCTCTTGACACACCTGAGGGTAAAGGACAGAAACTCAGTGATTGGGAAATGATTTTCTCCTCCATCCTTAGCAAGAAATGCAAAGCAAGGATCAACAGGCTCAGACCTTCACTGGCCCATTACCACAACTTTGTAATGAAAAGGACAGCATCAGCACGCAAGGCTAGCTACACAGATTCTGAACACTGTTGCCCACCAGAGAGCCTCCACTCTCCTAGGGAGGGATAGTACAAGTGAAGCTGTAGCCAGAGCCACCATAATGTAGGGGCTTCCTATGATCACCATACACTCTCCCTCAGTCCAGGAGAGTCTAACGTTCTTACCCCTAGACAAAAAGTCATTTCTTTTAAGGAAAAGATCCTACTCCAGAAACTAGAAACTTAGAGCATATATGAAAAAGGTGGCACAGAAGATGAAAAAGGTGGGCACCTCTTGGGGAGACTATTCTGCCAACCTCCTCTTCATATATTCTACTTATCCTAAACATTTTCTTTTCATCCACTTCTAAGTTTTAACTCTCCCAATAGCACATGGCCCAGAAAAATGTTTCCACAGGTTGGAGACTTTGTTTTTGTCCAACAGTTCAGTCAGGAGAGTTGGCCTGCCCTTCCATTACTGCTTCCACCTGTCTTCACAAAAGCTGGACGCCATCCTTTCCACTCATCAGCACTGCCATGAAAGCTACTTCTACCACCCCCAATCGTCCTGTCTGAATATTACCCCCAACCATCCTTCCCACATGAAATTCACAAAGAAAGCAATTAGTTACTTGACACATTACTTTGGAAATGTTGCTGACCCCTGTTCAAACATTTGCTTTTCTTTTGTTCTGCCCTTAGTAGAGATTAGATACTACAGAACCTATCCACAGAGACATGATTAATCTGAACCTGCTCACTAGTCATCACAGAACCAGATATGTTTTCCTCTCAATAACAAAGCTTCCTCTTGAGGCAACCAACGCCAAACTCCACCTTGATAAGCCAGGACTTGACAGATCAGAGGTGGACTCTGTCCAGCCAAAGTCCTAACCCAGAGTAAGCCTCTTCCAGAGACCTGAGACCTAATCTTATCACTTCATTAATTTTTTCCAAGTAATAATTAAAATGGTAATAATGGTAATATTTCATTTCCCATTTCTCAACTATGCCCCCTTGGTGCCTTCTTTTCCCATATCTCTTTATGGAATTTACTCTCCTGAAAAGTATACAGCATTTGGCATATCCCAAGTCCTCAGCTAGCCTAACTAAAGATCTACAGCTAACAATTTTCTAAAAGGCCCTTATGGATAGATAATCTGTAGAATACCAGCTGCTCTTCTTGAAAAAGTAATGTAAAAGCCAAACACTGATTTTAAGGCAGCACCAGATTAATCTTCTCTTATTGCCCTGATATTACAGAGCCTCTAAGAAGAGGAGGAAACTCAAACAAAGTGCTTATATCAACAGAAAGATAGGAGAGGCACCAAAAGTCAGGCACACAAACACCACCCTTTTCATCCATGAACTAGCTCCCCATGTCCCGAGTCATTTATAGATAGAACTGTTAGTCTAATGAGAGACACTATCAATATACTTGAGAAACAAGTAATTTCAGGAAGACTTTAGGTCAATAGGAAATATTCAATTCTGGTCACAGGCTCTGGAGGAGCTATGACCACAACCTTTCCATTCATCTGTGAATAATGCAGCAAGGTGAGGCTGCACAGGGTGACACCCACAGGAAATGAAGTGCCATTGAACATGGAAGATGTGCTCCTGCTAGAGGTCTTAAGGCGAAAACACAGTCACCTTATATAAAAACAGGGAGGGGCAGGCTGCCCACAGGGCTCTCAGTGACCAAGAGCCAGATTCATGTTCCTCAATCCAGGTCCCCCAGCTCTCTAGGAAACTTAGGTAGGGCAATACAACCCAATCGAAAGACTACTGATTCCCCTCCTTAGCTCCTTAGCAAACTTGGAAACATACCTGAGGGAGGTGGTTGCTGATAGCCTGGCCCATTGTAGGCTCCATAGGGGGTGGCAGGAGCTGTGGACCCTGGTTGCCCACCATAGCTGGATTGATGATACCCTGGGTAGACGGGCTGGGGCTGCCCAAATGGCGGCACAGGTGGAGCTGACTGGTTGACGTTCATTATGACAGCATCCCCAACTTGGTCTCACCTATTAGATGAGAGAGAAGAAAAGAAATTAGTCAAAATCAACTTTCTAAAAAGAGAGCAACTATTCAGGGTAGGAAGAACAGATAAAAAAAAGGATTGACCTTATCAGGTAGTGATCAGCCTAATCATTCCCACACTACCACAGGATCTTTGTAATTTTCTGCCCCAGCCAGTAGCCAGATTACCTCCTCAAAGTAAGGATTTTGTTACGGAACCCCATGCTTTGTTACTGCCAAGAGGGTATAAATTTCAACTTCAGATAGGCCCACTGGAATGGAACAGTAGCCTCCACTCCCCAGTGGTATGATTTCTAGTGTCTAGACACACAAGGAGTCCTGCCACTGATGAACTACTGTGATATTGCAGGTAAATGAAACAATGTTCCCACTTTCCATTCATTCACTCTAGCATCCATTCATTCAACAAATACTGAATACCCTCTAGTGTGCTAGTCATTTTTAATCACACAGGCTACATGTCTAAAACACAGCAGATAAATTCCCTCCCCCTCAAAAGACAAAGTTTAGAATAACTGATTAGAGAAATAACAGTCTTTGACTAAACTGCAATAATCCAAATGCTACTCCATCTCCAGTCTTCCCACCAAAAGAGTGTATGGACCTTAGAACTGAAGCATTAAAATCATTAAATGTACAGGACACCTAAACTCTAGCAAGGTACCAGACTAGAACTGAATGCAAGCCAGGCATAAAAAACTTTTCACAATAACCTTGGGAAACTGTTCAAGGATCAGCAGCAAAGTTAGATTTCATGGAAAACAGATCATTCACCTTATCCATCAAGCAGAGGGACTATGAGGATTCCAAATCCCAATGCATTCTTCCAACTCTCCTGTTTCTGTTCTCCTTATATACTGAATCTAGGCCACCACCAAAATTGTCACAATCTTGCCCAGCAACAGAGGAATTAGAGGGCCTTTCCTGGGTCCTTCCAAGAACAGGATTACATGCTCACGTCTACTGTAAACAGCCTTATCATTCCAACTATCCTATAGACAGAAGAGGCCCAGGAAGCAGGAGCTCTCACAGCTGCTGCAGTGGAACAATGGGCCTCTCCTAGCAAAGGAAGGGTCATCTTGACTATATAAAAGCTGAGCTGCTGTTGGACTAGAACTCTTTAGACTCAAAGCCATCTCAGACATTGCTCTTCCAAATCCTAAACCTTACAGAGGTCACAACACTAAGCTTAATAGATGTTCCCCTCCCGTTCATCTTCCTAAAGTCAGTATGGGGGTGGGAGGGAGAGGAAAAGAGCTTCTTCTCCAGGAAATAATTCCCTCAAACACACACAAGAGTTTGGTGTAGGCTCAAGTTTCCATTCCATTCTGTGTGGACAGTCGAGGGTGACAACCCAGTGGGCGGGGCATGCTTCCTAGAACTCTGGAAGTAGTCGAGCTGTGGAAGCTGGGAGCGCTGGGGATCGAGACTGAGAAGGCAAGCCAGCTTCTTGGGCCACGATGAGACAGAGGGCTGATCCATTAAGCACAGAGATCGAGCGTCTTGCGCCCTACAGCAGGCTCGGGGCAGGAAGCGGGAGCCGGAATTTGGGCCGGGAGCAGAAGGGAGGGTAGGGTCTAAGACTGATCTTGGATTGTGGATGCTTGAGGTGAGGGTCTCTCACCGGGTCCCGCCCCCGGGCCCCTCCCTTCCTTCACAGACTGAACCCCGATCTGGCTAGTGATACCCCTATCTCGCCTCGTCTTTCCTACCCACCAACCTCCCGATGCCACTCCTCACCCGGCTCCAGATCCAGGTTCGACTTCGTTCCTAACGTCAAGGCTCCCAGGCTCAACTTCCGGTTCCGAGGGGGCTGGCGCGTCGCCCCCGGAAGTTCCACCCCCACGCTCCAGGGCTGGGCCACTCCTTCTGCCACGTCTACAGTAGGCACGCGCTCAGGAACCCGGATGCTGCGCATGCGCCATTTTCTGCTCCCATCGTGGTCGTCCCTTGGGAGGCTCCACGGATTCTTAGACATTTCCGCTTCCCCCCCTCACCCCCGCCAGGTGTCCTGGTCACTTTATCATCCAACCAGCTAAGATGCGATTGTGAAAGCTAGGTCAAACTATCTTTAGTAACGACCCCTCAATCCGCCTATGACAGGTTAGTGACCTCTGACCTAGAGTCCCGTAGCCACTTCCTGCTGACCCCTGACCCCATTGATTTCCGTCTTCGAGGTTGTTCTCCACACGACCTTTGCGTGTTATGAGATTTGTGGAACGCATGATGGTAAAGGTCACTAACTGTGCTTTCGGGCTTCACATGTTCCAGTTCTGGCCCTGTAGTTCGCTAGCTTGGGCAACTTAATCTCTGCCTCGTTTCTTTCATCTGTAAAATGGAGTGAATACTAAATTCCCTTCTAATAGCTGTTGAAAGGATGCATGTAGACAAGTCACATAGATTGCCTGGCACCAGAGCAAGCGCTTAGTGATGGTCAACTGTTACCAGTTAACCACTTTTATACAGCGCCTTGATTTAGATGCAGACCTATGTCAGAGCCTGACTATCTCTGCTGTCAGGATGCCCCCAGCATATGAAAGAGCTCCAGTTTCTGGAGTAATTATTATTACCCCTAGTGAATAACAATAATTGTAGCTAATCTTTGTAGGATTTTAAAAAGCATACATGACTTCATTTAATCCTTTTTTACATTGATTCATTTAGTAATCATCTTTGTGCACTGCTGTGTGCCAAGCCATGTCCTTGGTTATGGGAATACAATAATGAAAAAAAGTACTTGCTCTCTTATTGTTGACAGTAAGTATTAGTTATTCTGAGGCACACAGTGGTTCATTCATTAAAAAAATTGCACCTGTATTCTGTGCTGGAAGCTGTATTAGGCATTTAAGTATGCTTTAGTAAATTGGCAGGCAGTTCCTGTCCTCAAGAGTCGAGGTTAGTGATTCTCAAAGTGTGATCCTGGGGTCAGCGGTATCAGTACCACCTGAGAACCTGTTAGAACTAGACATTTCTAAGACGTACTGAATCACTCTAGATGTACTGAATCAGAAACTCTGGAGGTGAGGGCCAGCAAGTTTTGATTTAATAGGCCATCCAGATGATTCCTTTTGCACACTGAAGACTGAGACCCACTAGTCCAGGTTAGTAATTTGCCAAATTCAGTTAACATTGGTGAGCGCCTATGTTATAGGCTGGGTCCTTTGCTAAACATTTTCACATAATTTATTGCATTTTACTCTCAGATCAGCATAGGAAAGTTGGTATCCTCTGTCTTGCTTAAGGTTGCACTCCTAGTAAGTGGTAGAGCCTAAATTCATAGTTTCTTGAGGATAGAGGCCGATGTGTTGCATTTTATTGCTTTCTGTATCCCCACTCTGGTTCTGTCTTGGCTGCACATTAGAGTCATCTGTGGTGCTTTTTAAAATGGCAATACCAGGTACCAGACCAATAAAATCAGAATCCCTAAGGCTGAAGCGTGAGAATCATTATATATATATATATATATATATATATATATATATATATATATATTATACACAATATATATTGTATATATATAATATACTATATGTTATGTATTATATAGAGAGGTATATAGATATGCATTATATAACATAGATTATTTCATTACACAATCATCTAAGCTATATGCTGTCTTATTTTAGGAAACCAGTAGCTTTAAAAGTTTCCTAGGGTGTCCAGATGGCTCAGTTGGTTAGAGAGCGAGCTCTGAACAACAGGGTTGTCGATTCAATTCCCACATGGACCAGTGAGCTGCGCCCTCCACAACTAGACTGAAGATAACAAGCTGCCGCTGAGCTTCCAGAGGGGCGGCCGGATGGCTCAGTTGGTTAGAACACGAGCTCTTAACAACAAGGTTGCTCATTCAATTCCCACATGGGATGGTGGGCTGAGCCCCCTGCAAATAAAGATTGAAAACGGCAACTGCACTTAGAGCTGAGCTTCATCTGCCACAACTAGATTGAAGGACAACTTGACTTAGAGCTGATGGGCCCTGGAAAAAACACACTGTTGCCCAACATTCCCCAATTAAAAAAAATTTTTCCCCCAGGTGATTCTGAGGGTTAATTGAAAGCCACTGGTATAGCACAATGGCTCACATGTAGCCAGCAGTCAATAAATGTTTGAATAGTGAATGAATGGATATTTAGATGCTCTTTACTAGTGAGGTCAAGTAACTGCTCAAGGACATACAGCTAATAAATGATGGAATGAGGATCCAAGTTCAGTTCTGACTCTATATCCCAAGTGCTTTCTGTGACTACATCATACACCAAGGCAAACAGCATTTGGCACACTAGCAGAACAGCTATTCCAGGAAACTAGCCTTTGATAATTATAATTACAGCACCACAATGTTATGTTTTATAACAGAAAGAGATCTCTTAACGTAGGGCACATTCATGTAATGGAAACCTAAAAATAATTAGGAATTTTATTTTTAACATGGGTTGGCATGTTTATACACACCTATCTATTTCACCTTTCCATGACCACCTATGTATAGTAAGAGGTAATTCAGCAAACATTTATTGAGTACTGTTTAGTCATATAAACAGACTATAATGCCTGAGAAGTACCACATAGAAATATGTTGATACATCTGTTACCCAGAGGAAGGAAGCCCTATTGAATAGGGAGGGAGTCTTGGGAAATGGGCCGGAAAGGCTTTATGGAAGAGGGAACAGTTCAGTTGGGGCAGGGCTAATCAGAATTCCTCTACACTGCACCCAGCGCTGCAATGGGATATAGATCTTCATTTTGATTAATAGGTAAATTCATGCAGAAAGGGGGCACTCTTTTCTAGGGAGCTTGCACTTGTGGATTGTTCCCAGCCATTCTTCCCTCTGGAATCAAAGCCCTTGATGATGTCACTTTGAAATGAGCTTTGGAGGAAAGCAGTTGGAATTAGTCCATGATCCTATCAGGGGGCACAGTCCCTGAAAAGGTCTACATGAGTTATAGAGCCAGAAAGTTAGTACTCTGAGTCCTGAGTCAAAGGCCCATGCAGGAGAATGGGGGACAGGAGAGGACAGAGTTTTTACTATAATTAACTCTGGGAGTAATACAGCTGGGGGGGAGGGAGAGGAGTACAGCCGGCAACTATTTTGAGCACAACTCCGATTGACAGGACACGTGTGCTGGACTGTACTGATCCCAGGGCCAAGTTGCCTGCCCGTGGTGTGTGGTGTGGGGGGGAAGGCCTGGGGCAGCAGGAGCAGGACAGCCAGACAGGCCGGACGGGGTACCAGCACCTCGACTTCTCTCCCTGGGACACTGTCCAAACTCCGAGGGCCATAGGCCAAGCTGAGCGATGGGTGCTGAGGAGGAGGTGCTGGTCACACTGTCAGGGGGAGCCCCCTGGGGCTTCCGACTTCAGGGGGGGGCCGAGCAGAGGAAACCCTTACAGGTGTCCAAGGTAAGGGAGAGCCCCTATGTTGAGGTTTCAGGGAAAGGGGGAACCTAAGGGTACCTGGGAAGAGCCATGTGGTGGCTTATGGGGGAGAGAAGTGGGAGTCTGTGAAGAGGAGTGGGGGTGGATAGGTGGGCAGGGAAGCGTGTTTATGTTTGTTGGGGAGTGGTGTCACCACAGGCTTCTTGTGGGGGGCTATTAGAAAAGGGATTCCCGGTTTCTGATAGCAGAGAAAAAGTGTCTCAGTTCCCTGTGGCGCCATAGTAGCAGAGGCCCAGGTCTGGCCAGCCAGTCTTTGCTCCCCTGGGTCTGTGCCTCCTCTACTCCAAACTCCAGGAATGTAGGGAAGGTTCTAATTTCTAACTAAGCTGATATGTAATGAGCTGAGTTTGTCTCGCCCAGCCCAGCCCAGCCCTGCCCTGCCCTGCCCATGCCTTCAGTGCTCTTCTTTCCCTATGCCAGATCCTTTCTCACTAGGCAAGACTCTTTTTTTGGTGCTAGGAGGGTTATGGCAAGATCTGGCCTGTCAGAGGAAGTTGTTACCCTTTTCGTTTCACCATACAGGCTTAATTTTCTCAGTTATAAAATGTGGGTGATAATAGTACTTACCTCATAGAACCATTCTAACGATTAAATGCAATACTACATGTAGAATGCTTAGCACCATGCCTAACATTTAGTAAGCACTCAATAAGTGATAGCCACCATGGCACACATACATACACATAATCATAGCCTCCCAGAATCTGCTGGATTCCCTCCAATCTGGAATACTGTTCTAAAATCTCGACTACATAGATAACAGTGCCTGGAATTCCAAGGCCTAGGAGAGAACTATTGGCTCGTATAGATATTGCTGTTGGAGGACAATCTTGGAAAACCACCATTCTAGTACCGCCTTGCTGCCGTTTTCCCCAAGGTGCTCATTCAATGATTACCCTACTTCCTCTTACATAATGCACCCTGTATCTTCTTCCTTCTAGATCGGCCCCCGTAACTGCAGCCCCATGCTCCTCTCCACCCTTCTTACCCTGCAAAGTAAAATCCCTCCCACACACGGGTCCTTCCTCTCCTAACTCCTTTCATTCTATTCCCCCTCGGAGGCCCTCTCTCACCTACAGTCTCTCCTCCAACACCTTCTCAGATCCGAAGACGGAGCCAAGCTGGCAGAGCAGGACTCCGAGAGAGGGACCAGCTTTTAGCCATTAATGGAGTCTCCTGCACCAGCCTCTCTCATGCCAGTGCCATGAGCCTCATTGATGCCTCAGGGAATCAACTGGTCCTCACTGTGCGGAGGTATGGATTCCTCCTACCCCACCCACCCATGTCCCCCTAGTCCATTTGTTCCCCTTGCCTGGCAGCTCTGTGCCTTACGGGCCTGGATTCAGCAACTAACAAGGACCCATCTCTGCTTGTGCATTAGTGCCGGAGTATAGATGTTAGTGTAGGCCTCCCAAAGGGCTTGAACATATCTGAGTAAGGGATGGAGGTATCAGGTGGGTATCTGAGTGTGTGGGCCTCCTTCAATCCCTTGCCTGTCTCATCATCACATCTTCCGGGAAGCTCATTTCCACTCAGAGCCCTCTAAGCACATTTGCCTTCCAGTTTGTCTTCAGATCTTCACTCTTCTCAGTCCATACATTCCTCCTATATGCCAGTCCCTTCTCTCCCCTTACCTCCTTCTCCCTCTCCCATCCCCTTCAGATCTCTCTAGCTGTCAGTCATCCAGCCCATTTTTCAAGCTCTGTCATCTTTCCCACCCAGGGTAGAGGATGAAGGGCCTTTGCGATCTCCATCCCCTGGTGAGTGTCACGTGCTGTCACCCTTATCTCCGCTGAGTCCTGAGCCCCCTGGTGCTCCAGTTCCCCAGCCTCTTCAGCCTGGGAGCCTCCTTTCACCCCCGGACAGTGAGGCTTACTATGGAGAGACAGACAGTGACGTTGATGGCCCTGCCACTCAGGAGAAGCCCCGCCGACCCCGCCGCCGAGGCTCAACAAGGCCCAGCCCTCCAGGAGCCCCACCCGATGAGGTCTACCTGTCTGACAGCCCTGCAGAGCCGGCACCTGCTGTCCAGGGCCCTTCCAGCCAGGGTGACAGCCGTGTGAGCTCCCCATCTTGGGAGGATGGGGCAACCCTTCAGCCACCTCCAGCCGAGGCCCTGCTGTTGCCCCATGGCCCCCTCCGGCCTGGCCCTCATCTCATCCCGATGGTGGGGCCTGTACCCCACCCAGTGGCAGAAGATCTTACTACCACCTACACCCAGAAGGCCAAGCAAGCCAGTGAGTGCCTGAACCCTTTCCCCCTAGTCAGGATCTTTCAATCTGAACCCTAAATCTACCCTTCATAACCATACCTTATATTTCCCTTGGCTATAGTCTTGGGGACAAGTGGAGAAGAGTAGGAGGGGAAAATAATTAATCTCATGGTCCCCATTATTTCTGTTGTTTGAACTAGTATGGCAAAAGGGTACAGGTGGTTCAACCCAACCCAGGAACAGGGTAAGTAGGGAAGTTGGAAAGAGACCTGAATCAAAGCAGGGTTTGCTTGTTGTTGTTGCTATAATTTTGATAGGTGTCAGGCATAGGGCAGGGGACTATTTGGAAGTAGGGCAGGGCTATTAATTGCAGGCATAGAATCAGAGGCACCTTTGACATTTGTAAATTCAGTTAGGATTCTGGGGCCTGGGAGGCTATGGGATACTCATGAATCCCTAGGAAATGGTAGGGGAGGGATCTTCAGCTCCTTATCTCAGGCAAGAATGTGGGCCTGGACAGAAAAAGCCAGTTCCACTTATCTCAAGCTCTCTGCTATTTTTGATGTGGGCTATAGAACAAGGTCTAAGAGTGAACTTTCTCCCTATGCCTCCCATGCCTCTCCCCCAGAAACCTTTCTTGTCACCTTGGAAATCTCTGGGTTCCCCCTCTAGTTCTCATCTCTTGTTCCTCCCCTCCACCATTCTGATTCCCGATCCATAGAATTGTGTGTCTTTAAGTCTGGATTAGAGGCTAAGGACATGACAGTTTAGAGGCTGACATCCCCGAGAGTGTCCAGTATACCACAAAGAAATTCCAGATGCATAACCAGGAGTCACGGCTTATCCCCAATTCTCAGTTTAGTACCCTCTCCCTTCCCATCATGTTGGATGAGACTGTAGTTAGCGGCTTGGGGATATTTTTAGCCAAGCAGACCTCATTGTCCAGTGGGGTAGGGTGGGGGAGAGGGCAGGCAGGTGCCTGTGTCCGTCACACTAGGGCTGGTGGAGCAGGCAGTCAGGAGAAGGGAGGGGGCCAGGCTCCAAAAATAGCATAGTGAGCTCATTCAGCTGCCAGCTCTGGGGAGAAGACAAAGGGGCTTTAAAAGGCATGGGGGGGTGGCTCAAGCTGGTCTTGCTCCAGCCAACACTGCCTTTCCCGGCATGGAGACGTTTGAGCCCATCAGCCAAGAGCCCTTCAGCCAAGCAAGTTTTGACAAAGCCTCAGGCCAAGTTCCTGCAGTCCAGGACCCATTCTATGCAGGTACTACCCTCCCATAGCCAAGAGGGTTCTGGGCTCTAGAACGGAGGGGAATATATCAACAGTTTAGGAAGGGAGGTCTTTGGGAAAGGTCTTACTCCCTTATCTCTTTCTTCTTTTTGCCTTCCTCTTCCTTCTTTTCTAAGGCAAGTTTCATGACCCCTTTCTCAGAATGGGCTGATGCTATGGTCACGTGTCAAAGGGGTTTGTGACCATATGAGTTATAGAAAACTCATGGAGAGAGTGTATGAGAGAGAGAGAGGTGTGAATAATCTATGGATACATTAAGGCTTGTATGTGGGAGTCTGTGGGAGAAAATATGTGTGTGTGAACAAGAAAGTGTCTGTATACATGTGTAGTTAGTGTCAAGAAAGCTTTGATAGTAATGATTACTCACAGTCGGACTTAGGGCTGTCGTTAAATGCTAAATTTACCAACATTATCTCACTTAATTCTCATAGCAACCCTATGAGGTAGCTATTATCATTCTCATTTACAGATGAGGAAACGGAACTTCAGTGAAGTAACTCTCTCTCATGAACCAAAAACCTAAACTGAACTCTGACTCCAGAGCCTGTCTCTCGTTCAGTTCTATTCTGTGGTACAAACGTTGGGATGGGTGGAATGAGAGCCCTAATTAGAAAAGAGCTTGGTATCTTGAGTGGAAAGTAGATGGAATTTCAAGAATTTTTCGGGAGGAACTGGGGATCATGGATCAGAGTATCCATGTCCAAAGCAGGGTCCCAGCAGCAGGGCAGCCACTCCCACTTTGTGGCCCCACCTCCCAGGCCCCACATGGCATGAAAAGCCCTGCCCTGCTTCCCTTTAATACATAGACCTCTCGTGCCTGCCTGGTAGTGGTTGCCAGAGCTTTCCACCTCCTAGAAGGCTGACCCCTAAAGAAGACCACCCCACTCCTACTGCCAGCTGGGGGAAAAGGTGACCTTGAGTTATCCTAAAGATTTGGAGGGTTGCCTTGGAGAGCAGCGCTCTGGCTTTTCCTGCATCTTGGATCTGAGGTTTTATCCCTGGCTGTGAGTAGCAGGGGTGTGAGGCACAGAGGAGTGCCCTGGCAGTTGGAAGGCCTATATCAGCTCTAAAGTTTTGACCAAACTGTTAGCAAAAGGGTCTCTGCAGGGGGTGCTTGGGAAGGGCCACCTGGAGTATGCATGTGTGTGAATATATTCAAATGACTCTATGCAGTTTTTGTGCAGGGATATATGTATTTATATACATGTGTGAACTGGAGTGTTCATAAGCTGGGGTCTCTGAAAATGAGAGTGAAAAGTACATGAGAAAATATACCCACAACTGGCTTTTACTAGACCCATATTCTTGTTGAAATGATGTGTTGTGGGAGTTATTTCTATGAATGTATATGGTTTGGAATGCATGGTAGGGGTGGAATTATGAATGAAGATTCTTGTTGCTAAGGGGTCCTTTGTGTCCTTATCATAGGGGTAAGGGGATTAGTCCCAAACTTTCTGAGAAGCACCCTACTGTGGTCTCTATGGTGGGAGAAAAATATCCCTTCTCATCTTTTCTCTCCCTGGGACCTGTCTCATCTTTCTGTCTGGGAAGTGACCCCGGTTCAACCCCACCCTTGCATTGCCAGCTGGGAATGGAGGGAAGCAGGGAAGGAATGTATGTGAAGTGGGTAAGAACACATCTCCGGGAAGACAGGAGCAGAGTAGAGGGAAAAGAGGGTAGGAGAGCTGTGGTCAGAGTGGTGTCAGGGCAGCCAGCTCGACTCAGCCTTCCCTTCAACTGTCCTTGGTTTCACCTTTCATCCTCCACTCTGCCCTCAAGTCAGAGGACTTTGCCACAGGCAGGAGACATTGTGGGTCTGGCCAGTGAAAAGATAGGAGGTGGGAGGGCTGAGGGACCTGGCTGGAGTAGAGATGAAAGACTTGGGGAGTAGGAGTAGAAGAGGCTCACTGACGGTTCTCCCTCCTGGCCTCCTCAGAACTGCAACGGGCAGAGAGCCTCCAAGAGAAGAGTGTGAAGGAGGCCAAGACCAAATGCCGGACGATTGCATCCCTGCTAACTGCAGCCCCCAACCCCCATTCCAAGGGGGTGCTTATGTTTAAGAAAAGACGGCAGAGAGCCAAGAAATACACCTTAGTGAGCTTTGGGGCTGTGGCTGGGACAGGCCCTGTGGAGGAAGAAGACGGGGTCCCTCCTACCAGTGAGTCCGAGCTGGAGGAGGAGGCCTTTTCCGACGCCCGCAGCCTCACCAACCAGTCCGACTGGGACAGCCCCTATCTGGACATGGAGCTGGCCAGGCCAGGCTCAGGTGCTGCAGAGGGCCCGGGCTCAGGGATAGGAGGGCAGCTGAGTGAGGCCTCTGGGCGAGGGGTCCAGCTCTTTGAACAGCAGCGCCAGCGCACAGCCTCCAGCACCCAGGAGCTGGCCCAGGATGGTCCAGCAGCCATGCTCAACGGGAAGGGCCTGCAGTCACCACCTCGGGCCCAGAGTGCTCCTCCAGAGGCGGTTGTGCTCCCATCCAGCCCTTCACCGGTCCCTCTCTCCAGCTCCAGACCCTTACTCCTAGGTGGTGGAGCCCCTACCCCAGCTCCAAGCATCTTTAACCGTTCAGCCAGGCCTTTTACCCCGGGCTTACAAGGTCAGCGGCCAGGTACCACCTCGGTTATTTTTCGGCCCCCAGCCCCCAAGAGAGCGAATGAAAGCCTGGGAGGCCTCAGTCCTGTCCCACCGCCTTTCTTGTCCTCTCCTCAGGGGCCCACGCCTCAGCCCAGCTTCACCTCAGGGGTTCCCAGCCACATGCCAGCCTCCAGTTCCCCCAGCACCCCACGCTCTTCGGGCCCCATGACGGCCACCAGTTCCCTGTATATCCCGGCCCCTAATCGTCCAGTTACGCCAGGCGGAGCCCCTGAGCCCCCCGCTCTCCCTAGCGCAGCTGCCATGACCTCCACCGCTTCTATCTTCCTGTCGGCGCCCCTGCGACCCGCTGCGCGCCCAGAGGCGCCCTCCCCAGGCCCCGCGGCCCCTGAGCTCCCCAGCGCTCGGGAGCAGCGCATCTCTGTGCCAGCTGCTCGCACAGGCATCCTACAGGAGGCCCGGCGTCGGGGGACCCGGAAGCAGATGTTCCGGCCGGGAAACGAGGAGACGAAGAACTCGCCCAACCCGGAGCTGTTATCGCTGGTGCAGAACCTGGATGAAAAACCCCGGGCAGGGGGTGCTGAATCTGGTCCAGAGGAGGATGCTCTGAGCCTCGGGGCTGAAGCCTGCAACTTCATGCAGCCACCAGGGGGCAGGAGTTACAAGACCCCGCCTCACGTGACACCTAAAACCCCGCCTCCAATGGCTCCCAAAACCCCGCCCCCTATGACTCCTAAGACTCCACCCCCGGTGGCTCCTAAACCCCCATCTCGAGGGTTCACTGATGGGCTAGTGAATGGGGCTACCCCTTCTGCTGGAATCCCGGAGCCACCAAGGCTTCAGGGCAGGGGTGGGGAGCTGTTTGCCAAGCGGCAGAGCCGAGCAGACAGGTATGTGGTGGAAGCTACACCTAGTCCTGGCCTCGGCCCTCGACCCCGAAGCCCTTCTCCTACTCCCTCACTGCCCCCTTCCTGGAAATACTCACCCAACATACGTGCCCCACCTCCTATAGCTTACAACCCTCTGCTCTCACCGTTTTTTCCCCAAGCTGCCCGAACTCTCCCTAGTAAGGCCCAATCGCAGGGGCCTCGGGCAACTCCCAAGCAGGGCATCAAGGCTCTGGATTTCATGCGGCACCAGCCCTACCAACTTAAAACTGCCATGTTCTGTTTTGATGAGGTTCCCCAGACTCCTGGTCCCACCTCCTCAGGGCCCCCCAAAACTGCCCGAGTCCAGGAGATCCGGCGATTTTCCACTCCAGCACCTCAGCCAACTGCAGAGCCCCTGGCCCCCACTGTGCTTGCCCCCCGCGCAGCCACTACATTAGATGAGCCCATCTGGAGGGCAGAGCTGGCCTCAGCCCCTGTCCTTAGCCCAGCCCCTCCTCCAGAGTCTCCCAGGGGTCTTGGGACCTCCCCTAGCTCCTGTGGCTTCCAGGTAGCCAGGCCTCGGTTTTCAGCCACCAGAACAGGATTGCAGGCTCATGTGTGGAGGCCTGGGGCAGGCCACCACTGAGCTCCCAGGACCAAGGAGAGGTGGCACATCCAGTTCCTAAAGTTGCTTCTCCTACCCAATCCACCCCCTCTCTCAAGCATCTGGAGGCTAAATCCCCTCCTGCCAGAGATAGTTTTGGAGTTGGTATCCCATCCCCTGGCTTCCTCCTGGCTCCCAACCTTCCTGCTTCTTTCTAACCTAATATCTGTGCTTTGGTATCTGCACTCCTCTTTGTCTCTGCAGTTCCTTGCCAGGATCTCTGTCTTTAGGTCTCTCCACCTGTATTCCCCCACTGGTCTCTATTTCTCTACATTTGTGCTTTGCTCTGTGGGCCTCATTTTAACGTTCAATGAGAAGCACACAGAGAAGTTACCATTGAGACCTCAGGCAAGAAGCTCACCACCAGGCAGGCAGCAAAGAACTGAATTGACCCCTGTTTGTACTAAGTCGCTGGCTACTTCTCACTCTTCTTTCCCAAGCTTGGCTGGCATATACCTAGATGTGTATGTGTGCATATGTATGTGCAAGTGTGTGTGCATATATGTGCTCTTCTGTCTGAGGCAAGAGTAAGAGGAGAGATCTGAAGGCCCATTGTGGGTCTTACCTTTGTGCTATTAAAGTGTAGGGGGGAAAGAGATTCACAAGAGTTTAAGACCAGTGTCTGTAGCTGGTACACAGCATCTTGTGAAACTCATGGAGTATGAGAAGACTTGGAGGGCCAGGGCAGTTTTATGGACTGAGTTATACCAGCTAGACCAGGAATAGAACTAAGAATTCCTCAGGATTTCAGAAAGTTAGCAACTTGAGAGGCCCATGCTGAGCAACAAGCACCCAGGAAGTGAACAAAAAGAAAGAAAATATCCTCTGAGAGTGACCAAATCATTGGCTTCATTGCCTCATGAACACAAGACAGAAAGGAGAAAGAAAAGAGCCATGGTGTGGAAAGTGAGGCAGAGCCAGGAGCAAAGCAGAAATGAATGTAACTGATTGAGCCACAAAGAGGAGCCGGTGAGGGAGAAGGAGAATGCAGTGTCGGCAGAGAGTAAAGTTAGGTAACGAGAAAACGACCATGTACAGGAGGGAGGTTGGGGGGAAATGAGGGAGAAGAGTATATTTGTTAGAGTGAAGGGGGTGATTGTGGGAAGATGTGAGAATGTGTGGTGCGTGTTGAAAGAACAGTTGGTATCTGTGCTACCTCCTCTGAATCTGTCCCTCTGTCTTCTGCAGCTTGTCCTGACCACCTGGGAAAGGGCAAGGAAACACCCAGAGCCAAACCTCTTTTCAGTCCTACCCTATCCCTCAAACCGTAGCTCTTGTCCCTTTCCAGCTTCAGGTCCTCATCTCTAATCCCAGAGTGTTATGGACTCCCCTCTCACCAAGACCATGGGGCACGCTTGCGGCTTTATCTGGAAATTGATTGTTCATTTGCGTATTAGGTGTGAGTCACAGTACTTTTGTTTATTTATGCACAAGAATAAACTTATACCCCGTACCTTCTGTTGCTGTCATCTCTTCTAGGTTTATACCCAGATCTTGATCTCCCTTTGATCTTCTCTAACTCGTTCCCCTGATCTCCTGATTCCTGATCTCTTTCTCCTATTTCTCACCCTTTTGCCCTTTACCCCTTGGTCTCTTGCTCTTCTCTAGCAATTCTGTCCCATTCCTGTTTAGCCACTTAACACCACTCCCTTGGTTCCCTCTCTCTACATTCCCCATCCAGATTTTCCCTCTTTCAATCAACCCTGCTCCAAACTTCCCGAACTAGGTCTCAGTTTACAGAACTAAGAGAAGTTGAAAAGGCCTTCTGAGCCTTTTGCCATCATCATTTCCTAGCTCCCTGGAGGAAGCAACTATGTTTCCGTGGGAAAACAATGGCTGGAGGTGAAGGTGGGATGGGAGACAGAAGAACTGGGTGGATAGTGTGGATTGAGACTAATGAAAAAAGAGAAGGCACTGGAGAAGACGAGCATTGGACTGGCGAGAAGGAAAGTGCCATTGCCCCAGTTTTACCAGCAGGGGGCATATGTGTGCCAATAACCAGGCTCAGGACCCAGATGCTCCCAAGTAGTCTCAGAATTCCAAAGGGAGGACCCAGAGAGCATAGGTTAAATATGTCTTCACCCACTTGATAGTTTTAGGTATTCAATCACAGGAGACCAAAATTTTGGTTTGTTTTTGTTTTCGAGGGGCGGATGGTAGGGATGATAAAATCACCATTGGTTACTTATGTTTTTTCCTCTAATTGCTTCTTTGGGTTGGGAGGAAATGGAGGACAAAAGATGAGGGATCTGGATGCTAAACTGGTCTGGAAAGAGGCCAACTGTAGGGGGCAGGGAGCCCTTTCAGCCCCTAGCATGAACCTGAAAAGTTCAGGATGGGGAAAGGGCAGGAGCAGGAAGAGTAGAGAGCTCACAGAGGGACCGAGGGGTATTCTGGGAGCTACAAACGCTGCTTCCTAAAGCAGCCACAACAGGGTGGTGGTGGCTGCAGCACATGTGCAGCAGCAGCTGGTTCCAGAACCTGAACAGAAGGTAGAGGGGGATCCAGGGTGCTCCTGGGGCTGCTGAAGAAGGGGCTAGGCAAATGACACGCTTCTCATAAGGGGGCTCTCAAGCCAGTGGCCCTGCCCAGAGGCTCCTCAGGAACAATGCGAATGGGACAGTCCACATCCTCTGGGGTGTGTGTTCCCTTTGAAGAAAACCCCAAGTAGTAATCTCAGAGAGTGAGGCCTTAGTAAGGCAGAAGTCTTCATGCGCTGCTCAGGGAGACGCCAACATCTATCTGGCAGAGTAGGCTGAACTGAGCACCCCAACAGCAAAACGGGGTGAAATGGCAGAAACCGGTCAAGTTCGCCAACATCTTCCCTTCCAGCTTAAAAAGCACTGGGTTTGGTTAATTTGGTCCCTTAAGCTGCCGAGATCTGGCCCTGCCAGAAGAAAGAACAAACCATCCAGGAACTTTCAAAGAGTAGTTCCATTGGGAACAGACTTCCCTTCTCCATACATAGCACCTTAAGCCTTCCCACCCAAAATGCCACCACATGTCTCTCCAGCTGTGGCCTGGATTGGCTCTGAGTGGTTCTCGGGACAGGTTCTCCAGGTTCTTGCTCTCCCACTCTGCGTTTCTGTCTCCTACTTGCTGCCTGCCTCCTCTTTCCCTTTCAGTTTTCAATTTCTCCCTGAATGCTTCTTTGGATTTCAGACTCTAGGTGCCAAGGGAGAGTAAGTCCCTGGGCACACTGACCCCTGATTCAGACAGCTTAGTGAGAGAATCCCAAAGCCCTTTCCTCTGTTCCTGAGCCTCTGGGCAAGGAGGGCGGGGTCTTGGTTCCAGGGTCTCAGTACCCCCTGTGCCATTTGAGCTGTGCTCATCATCTCTATTAATAACCACCCTCCCTCCCCCGCTGCCAATGCTGCCCCCGCCTGCCCAGCTTGGGTTCTTCGGTCACAGTAGCTCAGTCCTCCAAAGCTGCTGGACCCCAGGGAGAGCTGACCACCGCCTGAGCAGCCGGTAAGTCTCCAACTCTGTGAGCAGAGGCGCTGGAGCCCATTCTGTTGACTGCTGTGTCTGTGTCTGCAGCAGTGACCTTTGATCCTGGGATAGTCGCCCCCTCCCCCATCTGTGTTCAACTCCCAGCTGTTCAGTTCAGGGGAGCCGCAGAGAGTTGGAAGGAGAGGGGCCCAGGAGGGTGGGGGAGTAGAGATATTGGGGGAGGCTCTGGAGAAGTGAGAAAGAGGTCTAAGAGGCGGGATGGAAAAAAAAGAACCTGGTTGAGGCTGAAAGGTACAGGGAGAGTCCATTTAGCAGTTCCTGGACTCTGGCCTCAGCAGACCCCACTGAGTTAGTAGAATTGCAGATGTGTTGTGAGACAAGATTCAGCAGAAGACAGCATTTTTGCTGCGTGCCAGCCTCTGTGAAAGAGGAGCTGGAGTCTGTCTTTTCCCAGCTTGTCCCCCCTCCACTGCCAGATATTATTGTGATGTTCCTGTCCTCCCTCAATGCCCCGCTGCTATGATATTGCTGAGTTGACATGCATCAAAGTTCAAATGTCCCCTGACACCCCCCCGCACCCCCCTGCACTCCAGTTCTGGGGTCTGGGGCAGGAGTGACTGAAAGGGAGCAAGGAGCACGGCTGTGACCTCCAGGCCACATTCCAGCTGGCCCAGTGGAGGAGCAACAACTTCTCCTTCCTATGGAGACTGTGTTTGGCTGCATCTCCTCGACCCTGGCAGAACATTTTTCTGCCCCCTGGGGGTTGGGGAAGACTGAGGAGAGACGAGAGCTTGGAATGACAGCCCCAAGCTGAGATCCCCATGCAAATAAAAACGTCAAATCATGCCAATGAAACCTGGGTGCATTGCCCTGCCTGCGTGTTATTTGTTTGTTTCGCCCCCTGCCCACCAACACTCTGTGTTCCTAATCCACATACAGCTCTTTGTAAAACAGCTGCAAAGAGGTTGATAGAAGGTAGGGGCAGGGGGTACATCTATAGTTTCTGCCCTGTCTCCAAAGAAAAGAGAAGCCCTAAAGCAGTGGGTTTTCACTGTTTGAGAGGATATATACTTCTTTGAAAATCTGATGAAATTTTGTTCCCTGAAGGCCTTAACCCCAGGTTAAGCAGTGCTGCCTTCCTGTAGACACTCACCTTTCCCAATGCCTGTTCATCTTCCAACTGCCCCTTCCAACTGCACCCTATCCAGGCTGAACCACCTCCACAATGCCGCTCTCAGGAACCCCAGCCCCCAACAAAAAGAGGAAATCCAGCAAGCTGATCATGGAACTCACTGGAGGTATGGCCTGTTTGCACCTACTTAGTGTGGCACTTCTTATTAAGAGCATCTCTGGCACGAGTCCCAGCAATATCGTAAGGTTACGTATGTCTTATGGTGAAGAGACATGCATGAGACAAGAGGAATTCAGGGGTGGGGTAGGGTGAGGGATGGTGGTGGTGGTACAAGGAGAAAGGAGTCAACACTGACTACTCACCCTTCCACACTTCTCACCTTGCAATCTGAGACAATACCCAGGCCATCCTACCCAGCGCAGGTCCACGACAACAGGACCCGCAGGCCAGTGAGGTATGTTTAAGGAAGAAAATATATATGATGGAGATTGGCATAGAGTAAGGTCTCAAGAAATGGTTCATTTCCTTACTTCTTTCCCCAAAGCTAGGGAGCCTATGTAAGTATTTAAAATGGGAAACTGCTCAGGCATTTTTCCTGGGGGTCGTAGGAGTACGTGCATGTGACGAGCTCTCCCAATACCTAGAGGCTATTTGCAGCGAGAGTTCACTGAGGGAAAGAGTAGGGAAAGGAAATCCAAAACACTAATGCACAAAGATATATGCACCCCTATGCTCACTGCAGCATTATTTACGATAGCCAGGATATGGAGGCAACTGAAATTCCCATCAATAGACCACTGGATAAAGAAGATGTGGTACATACTACTATGTACAATGGAATATTACTCAGCCATAAAAAAGAATGAAATCTTACCATTTGTGACAACATGGATGGACCTAAAGAGTATTATGCTGAGTGAAATAAGTCAGACAGAGAAAGACAAATACCATACGATTTCACTTATATGTGGAATCTAAAAAAGAAAATAAACAAACAAACTAAACAGAAATAGACTCATTGATACAGAGAACAAAATGATGGTTGCTAGATGCGAGGGGATTGGGGGGGATGGGTGATAAAGGTGAAGGGATTAAGAAATACAAATTGGTCGTCACAAAATAGTCACAGGGATGTAAAGTACAGTAAAGAGAATATAGTCAATAATATGGTAGTAACTATGCATAGTACCAGGTGGGTACTACATTTGTATTGGGAGGATCACTTCGTAAATTATATAAATGTCTAACCACTATGCTGTACACCTGAAACTAATATAATATTGAATGTCAACTAACTAAAAATAAAAAAAAAAACGAAAGTCAGGAGTCTGTACAGAGGGTGCCTTTTAAGAAAGGGAAACTGTATTAAAATTGTAATACTCAACATACACCGATAACAAAAGATGAATACAAGTCACGTTTGACGTCTGCAATTACAAGAGGTGCTCAAAGTGGTTCCCATCAGCGTCCAGACACTTCTGATGACAGTGAACTACTGCTTGAGCAACATTGACCAAAATGTCCACTTGTACACATTGTTTTGGCTCTTGTCCCCGTCCCCAGTATTTAGAGGTGGCTGACTCCATACAGAGGGGCTCCCCACAGCTTTCGGGCTTTCTCCCAGGCTGTAGCTTCCTCAGTGGCTTCCGCCTATGACGTTGTTTACTCCTTTTGCCCGATAGCCCCATGCCCATGCCCCACTGACCCCATTCACTCTTTTCTATCCCAGTCTGTCTCCACTCTGCAGCCCAGTTCCCATGCTTTCATTCTCTCCAACTCCAAATCCAAGAAATCAAAATCCCTCACAAACTAGACAGAATTAGATCAGACATCACAGGCAGCATCTGCTTCCCTCAGGGGTCTCTGCTGGGACACACACAGCTGTGGGTGGCATCTGCATACTTAGCCCAGAAAACCCCACTTTCCTCTTCCCCTTGCCTCTTCCTCCCCACCTCCCTGAAAGGTGGACAGGAGAGCTCAGGCCTGAACCTGGGCAAGAAGATCAGTGTCCCCAGGGATGTGATGTTGGAGGAGCTGTCGCTGCTCACAAACCGGGGCTCCAAGATGTTCAAACTGCGCCAGATGCGGGTGGAGAAATTTATCTATGAAAATCATCCTGATGTCTTTTCTGACAGCTCAATGGTGAGTTCAGGACTTTACCACCCTCAAAGCCTCGTGCTCCTGAGGACAACTTCTTGATAGGCTATGAATCTCCAAATTATCACCAACCTCCCCTCTGCAAATTTATAGCCTGTTCAATTCCCAGATATATCAAGCCCTCAACAGCTCCAGGGTGAGTTACAGCCCACCTATGAAACTCAGCCTCTATCTTAGAGCTAGTGAAGTGGGAGGGAGGGAACCACACCCTCAGGCAGAAAATTCCTTCTCAGTATGGGTAAGTGTTAAAGATAGGATTTCCAGATAAAACACAGGAAGTCCAGCCCTGTATTTAAAAGTTGAGATACACACAAATAATTTTTTTAGTAAAGTATGTCCAATGCGATATTTTGGACATAAAAAAACAAAACAAAAACAAGCGCAGCCGGATGGCTCAGTTGGTTAGAGCGTGAACTCTCAACAACAAGGTTGCCGGTTCAATTCCCACATGGAATGGTAGGCTGCTCCCCCTGCAACTAAAGATTGAAAACGGAGACTGGACTTGGAGCTGAGCTGCGCTCTCCACAATTAGATTGAAGGACAACTGATGGGTCCTGGAAAACCTGTTCCCCAATAAAAATTTAAAACAACAAAAACAGTCCAGTGGGGGGATAAAAACAAACAAACAAGGCACTTAAATTTCAGACACACAATGAATAATTTTTTAGTATAAGTATGTCCCACAAAATGTTTGGGGCATAAAAATTAAATTTAAAAATATAGGACATTCAGTAAAATTTGAATTTCAGATATATAACGGATACTCTCATATATAAAAATGTCCCATGCAATATTTGTAGCATATTTATACTAAAAAAGTGTTTGTTGTGTATCTGCGATTCAGATTTAACTGGTATCCTGTAATTTTATTTGCTCAATCTGGCAACCCTAGAAAGAATTAAGTGAATTTTTACGGTCATCTCCTTCTTCCGCCATTCTTTCATCTAAGGACCCCAGATGTGGGGACTGAAACCATCCTTGAAGATCCTACATTCCCTCGTCAGGATCCTTCAAAGAAAGAGAAGTGAAGATTGGAGAGAGGCCAGGCACAAGATGTTATAGCTGACACGGAGAGGCTCTTCTCCATTTCCTTTATTTCCCCTCCACCTTCCCTGGGCAGCCGGCCAGGGGAGAGTGGAAATAGATGCCTATATGGGGCCAGGGGCAGAAGTGTCTGTCGTTGGCCCTTATGTAGAAGCAGAGTGAAGATGCTGAGCTGGTTATATCTAACTTTAGGAGACCAAAAGCCCTCCTTCCTGCCTGGGTCTGGTTACACTGGGTGGAGCATTGGGTTGTGTGTGGTGGGTGGCCAGGAGAGCCTCCTGAAGGAGTTGGCAGGGTTATTTTTAGGCCTTGGGGCTGAATCTAGTGTTGCCCTTTTGGCCACCCTTCCCCCTCCCACTACAATTTCACTGTCAAGAAGTCCTGGTCCAACAAGCACCAAGAAAAGAGAGGGAGAAAAAGAGGGAGAGAGAGAAGAGTTCTGTCTGACTAGATGAGGAGGGGGAGGGGGCAGAGAGCTCTCTAGTTCTTCAAATTAAGGCTGAGTTCTCCAGGCCAAACCTATCCTCTCAAAGTTTAGTTGAGCAGAAGTCTTGGTCCACTTTGCCTTGGTAAGGATGGGAAAGGAGAATGAGTTGCTCTCATCCTGAGGTACAATTGGAGGTACTGAGCCATTGGGGGTCTAACCCCTTAAGGAGAGTTTAATTTCTCTCAGTCAGGCTATCCATTATCCATCTATTGGAGGGGAGAATCATAGAGGATTCAGTGTCTTTTGGTTGCCATTATCTGATCACATCCTCCTTGCTACGCATACCTGTGTCTTTGTGTGTTCCCCATACCCATCACTAACCTTCCCCGAACTCTGTCCTTTTCAGGATCACTTCCAGAAGTTCCTTCCCACAGTGGGGGGACAGCTGGGCACAGCGGGTCAGGGATTCTCCTACAGCAAGGGCAGCGGTGGAGACCAGGCAAGGGGAAGTGGCTCTGCTGGACAGTACGGCTCTGATCATCAGCAGCATCAGGGCCCTGGGTCTGGATCTGAAGGTACAGGTGGTCCGGGAGGCCAGCCCGGCAGAGGAGGCACTGCTGGCACAGCAGGGGCTGGCGATACAGGAACAGGCAAGTATCTTCACCCAAGAGTAATGTCTGGTCCCTAGAGCAGCGATATCCACAGGAAGGAGGCCTAAATTGGGTGTAGGGAGCAGGAGAGGCCTGAGATTTCTTGGTGGACTCTATGGGTCCAGGAGAATACAAACATGTATCTATTTCACCCAGAAGCCTTGTCTCTCAGTCACCTTTCTGGCTTTTCAGTTTCAGCCCTAGATCCGACCCCAGGCTGTCATTATTCTGCAAACATTATACAATTACCAGGCTGCTATACCTTTGGTACTTGGCTCCAGCAACTTCCCTAGTGCAAGGGTACGAGACTAACTTCCACTGGCTACTACCTGCTATTATTTGACTTACTTTTCTCTCCCATGGCTGCCAGGAGACCAGGCAGGTGGAGGAGGAAAACATATCACTGTGTTCAAGACCTATATTTCCCCATGGGAGAAAGCCATGGGGGTTGACCCCCAGCAAAAAGTGGAACTTGGCATTGACCTGCTGGCCTATGGGGCCAAAGCTGAACTCCCTGAATACAAGTCCTTCAACAGGTAGCGGTGATGGGGGAAGGAAACAGATGCATGCGAGTGTGTGGTAACACGTCCCTCATTGGGATGGAAACTTTGGTTCAAATGTTTCAGGAGGCTGAGGAGGCATGGGAGGAATATGGGGACCCTAATTGAGGGCCTTTGCTCTTTTCACTCTAGCTCAGAGAAACAGCATAGTATGATGACAGAAAATTTATTGGGAGGCAGGATTTAAATTTTTATTTTTATTTATTTATTTTTTTTAAGGGGAACAGGACTTTATTGGGGAACAGTGTGCACTTTCAGGACTTTTTCTCCAAGTCAAGTTGTTGTCCTTTCAATCTTAGTTGTGGAGGGTGCTGTTCAGCTTCAAGTTGTTGTTCTTTCAGTCTTAGTTGTGGAGGGCGCAGCTCAGCTCCAGGTCCAGTTGCCGTTGCTAGTTGCAGGGGGCACAGCCCACCATCCCTTGCGGGAGTCGAACCGGCAACCTTGTGGTTGAGAGGACATACTCCAACCAACTGAGCCATCCGGGAGCTCAGCGGCAGCTCAGCTCAAGGTGCCATGTTCAATTTTAGTTGCAGGGGGCGCTGCCCACCATCCCTTGCGGGAGTCGAGGAATTGAACTGGCAACCTTGTGGTTGAGAGCACGCGCTCCAACCAACAACTGAGCCATCCGGGAGGCAGCTCAGCTCAAGGTGCCGTGTTCAATCCTAGTTGCAGGGGGCAGAGCCCACCATCCCTTGTGGGACTCGAGGGATCGAACTGGCAACCTTGTGGCTGGGAGCCCACTGGCCCATGTGGGAATCGAACCGGCAGCCTTCGGAGTTAGGAGCACGGAGCTCCAACCGCCTGAGCCACTGGGCCAGCCCAGGATTTAAATTTTAGTTCATAGGCCACTTATTAGCTGTGTGGGCATGGGAAGGTCACCCTATTTCTGAGCCTTGGTTGCCTTGACTGTAAAATGGGAGTAATATATTACACATTTAAAGGCCTCTTTTTTTAAAATTTATTGGGGTGACAATTGTTAGTAAAATTACATAGATTTCAGGTGTACAATTCTGTATTACATCATCTATAAATCCCATTGTGTATTCACCACCCAGAGTCAGTTCTCCTTCCATCACCATATATTTGATCCCCCTTACCCTCATCTCCCACCGCCCACCCCCCTAAAGGCCTCTAGAAGGCTCCCTTCTTTCAAGGTTAGGGTTCCATTACTGTTCCTGCAGTATGAGTCTAGTCCTTTATAACCTCCCTTAGGGAGGTTTGAATATCTGTTCTTTTGGGCTTCTCCAGTCTGTGAATAGTAGATCTGTGTGAAAGTAGGATAGGAAAGTGCTAGAGAAGGGCTCTTGCATCTGGTCCTAAGGAGCCTGGATTTTCCAGGAAATGTTATTCCTCTCAGTTAGGCCAGGTACTATCCACTGGAGGTGGGGTAGGGGTTCTACATTGTACTTTAAGGTAGCCTCAGACCCTTGGGTCTACAGTGTTTGGGGTCACTTTTTCTAAAATGCTGGTCTGCGCCACAGCTGCTCATGAGGCTATCTAGTACCAATTAGACTCCTTTTTTCATTATTAGCTTTGAGGAAACCAGGAAACCAGGAAGGGGGAATGGAGTGCTAAGGGAGAAAAAGAATAAGGAGTGCAGAAGCAATCTCACACTAGAATTCAGAGACTCCCCAGCTTCAAAACAGAGTAACATCTTACTGATAAAGCTCTGCTCCTTTTGGTCTGGTTTTTAATGAAATAATGTGTCACCTTTTCAGGACAGCAATGCCTTATGGTGGATATGAGAAGGCATCCAAACGAATGACCTTCCAGATGCCCAAGTTTGACCTGGGACCCCTGCTGAGTGAACCCCTGGTCCTCTACAACCAGAACCTCTCCAATAGGCCTTCTTTCAATCGAACCCCGATTCCCTGGCTGAGCTCCGGGGAGCATGCAGACTACAACGTGCGTATTAGCATCCCCTTGGATGGAGAAACAGAGGAGTTGTGAGGTGTTTCCTCCTCTACTTTGCATCAAGTTTCCCCTCTCTGGTTCCAATTTGGAGAGGGAAGCTGAGCAAGAGGCTCCCATTGTAAATCTAGTATCCTTTTGGGAATGGAGGGAAAAAGAAGGGAGAAATCTGCCTTTCCATCCTTCAGTCTAAGTTCCCACTCCAGCATCCTTCCTCACCACCTCAGAGCTCTCCTTCCACTTTCTCTGTATGGAAACTGTTCTTTTATGGAATTTGCTCCGCCACCGGTAACAGTCAATAAACTTCAAGGAAATGAACTCATTCTTCCTCTGTTATTTGAGGGCAGACGAAAACTGAGGCGAACAATGCACAGAGACTAATTAAAGTCAAATACTAAACATTCATGATTCAAACTTCAAGACCAGACCTGAGCTCTGGTTACTTACACACCCACACCCACATCCACACCCATGAAACCACATTCATAGGTATATACAAAGGCATTCTTATTCAACAGTAACATAAGACCAATAATCACGCACAGACACACGTACTGGTCCATATGTGGGCACAGCTAAGAAGCTATTGTGTGCTGTGGTTAGGAAGTAGGTGGTGGTGACCCTGCTGTTAGTTCTCTTTTTGTAGCTGATTAGAAATTGGGATAATCAGGATTACCCAATTATTACAGAACTAGAAATGCCATGAAGTTTCCAGATGACATCAGAGTGGGCTTAGAAATATATGTCAAAGGTTACGGATTCCCAAAAGGATGAGCTAGAATAGGGAGCCATGTTGGAATCCAGAAGGAAGTGGGAGAAACCAGCTGTAGTAGTTATAGTAGGCCTTGCTCTGTACTAACACAGCAAGAAAAGAACTAAGAGTCATGGGGGCACTGCAGTGGTGTCCAGAAAGCAATGCAATTGGGAAGACAGCACGAGAGCCCAATAAGAATGAGTAACATTACTCTTTTTATTGATTTCAAGCATGAGGTTTCTTTAGAATCCCAGACTTACTCCTATGTTCTACAAAGTAAAAAGTGATGCAGACCAGGAAGAATAAAGAGATGACTCAATAGGTTCTGGGAAAATAAATTCTGAGAGCTGGCCAAAGTCAGCCAACTTCTTGAGCCATTAAAGATTATACTAATTTGCTAGACTCTGCATAGACTGATTCAATTTTCATGGACCTTGGGTCATATGATATTTATCCTGGTCACGTTCCTTTACAAACCAAATAAATTTCAGGGGGTTCATACGTTCTGTGAACTTGTACACAAAACTCTACTTCTACATGCATTTTTCTAAGTAGAGTGTTGTCATAGTTTGGATTTTCCCCCAAACAGATCCTGGAACAAAGGTTTGGATACAAGTAGTTAACATGGGAGGTGATCCCAGAATCCAAGCAATGTTAGGGAGAAGAAAGCCAATAAAGGTGCTTTGAGCAATTGGGGCTGAATCCCACTGGGGACTCTGGGAAAAACACTATTCAAACTGTGGTCCACGGACTGGCAGCAGCATTATCTTCTGGGAGTTTGGTTAAAAGTACAAACTCAAGAATCTGTGGCTTATTAAGCTCTCCAGGTGATTCTTATGCATTGGTAAAATTTGAGAAACACTACATCAGAATTGCCCCACTGAGAGGGGAGGGAACCGGAATATTTAGCCACCAAATCCCATCTCTCATTGGTTGTGTATTGTTACCAGGAATGTTAACTCTGTTGGCAATTCTAGACAAAGGTGTTTGAGGTAGGAAGCTATGGGCTTGTGCAGGATCTGTCTACCAAAGTTGTAGTGAACTCTGAGGTAGGCTGAGGGAATATGGTTAGGGCACAGATAGGATCTGGATAAGGCTTCATAGCGTTCATCTGATTCTCATGTTTAAAAGTCTATGAGCCCTCCCAAAAAGTTATGGACTATATTTCTTAAACAAATGTTTATTGAGTGCCTACTGTATACCAGGTACTTACGAGGTCAGGCATCAGAGGTACAAAGGCTAGTAACAACCCGTGACAAAGAGATTTCACAGTCAATCATAAAATACTTATTAAATGCATACTCTTAAAGTTGGGATTAAAAACAAGAAGTCCAGGGCCGGCCCGGTGGCTCAGGCGGTTAGAGCTCCGTGCTCCTAACTCCGAAGGCTGCCGGTACGATTCCCACATGGGCCAGTGGGCTCTCAACCACAAGGCTGCCAGTTCAATTCCTCGAGTCCCGCAAGGGATGGTGGGCTGTGCCCCCTGCAACTAGCAACGGCAACTGGACCTGGAGCTGAGCTGCGCCCTCCCACAACTAAGGCTGAAAGGACAACAACTTGAAGCTGAACAGCACCCTCCACAACTAAGATTGAAAGGACAACTTGACTTAGGAAAAAGAAAGAAAGAAAGAAAAAAAAAGTCCTGGAAGTACACACTGTTCCCTAATAAAGTCCTGTTCCCCTTCCCCAATAAAACCTTTAAAAAAAAAAACCAAAAAAAAAAACCCAAAACAAAACAAGAAGTCCAGCATCTGCTAGTCAACAGCTCTGAAAACCTACAAACTTAAGTTTTTCCAAACTCACAATGTCTGAAATCTTAAATGTAACGAAAAATCATGATGCAAGCTCATTAATTTACAGGAAGCCCAGGTTGGTTGTGAAATTATTTTCTTAGTATAAAAGTCTACTTGAGAGTCAAATTATTATCAGAAGATGCAATGGTGGTTTAATGCATTAAAGTGCGTACTTGCACAGGATCTAACCAGAAATCCAGTCAAATCCTCAAGCTTTGCTCTCTCTTTGCCTGGACATTATTCTTGAGTTAAAACATCCTTTCTTCAGGCCATCTTTTATTGTTACTTGCCTAGCCTCTGTAGCCATCTGAGTTAGGAACTTTAAGGGTTTCTTTTACATAAACCACATGCCTATTATACTGTGCCCCTAACCTCACCCAGATAGCTCATTCCCTCTTCTAGGGTTCAGAGCTTTGCGGGCCAATACTGTAGTCACTAGACACACGTGGCTTTTAGGCTTTTAAAATGAGCCTAGTCAGAATTGAGATGCTCTGTGTATAGAAACACTGGATTTTGAAGACTTAGTATGAAAAAATATCTCATCAATAACTTAAAGACATTGATTACATATTGAAATGGTATTTTAGGTTAAAAATTAACTAAAATTTCCTATTTCTTTTAAGAAATGTGGATACTCGAAATTTTAAATTGCTTAATGCGGTTTGCAGTATATTTCTACTGGACAGCAGTGGTCTAGACTATGAGAGCTATTCAGGGGCTGTGAGAGAATGAAATAAATTCTCCATTTATTATTTCTGTTCCTTTATTTGTTCCCCTCTGTTTTATTGTTCCTTGATGACCGGCCGTTAAGTCTACCTTCTGTTCTAGATGTTACTCAGTCTGCATTTATAGTTGTCTGAGGGCAGAGACAGCAAGCCCTGCAACTTAAATGTTGACAGAGTCACTAAGTCACAAGGATGTGTCCACAGGGCAGCAAGCGCCAAGTTCAAACCACACACCAATGCGATCCCCTTCCGCATCCCAACACCTGTGCCTGATTTAAAAGACAAACTTGTGTTGCCTATTTGAGTCGGGCTAACTGACGGGGGGGTGTGGCACCAGCGGAGAAACATAAACGTTTCTGTGAAGTCCAATACCATTTGCAAACCACGGTAGGGGAAAAATGTATGAAAACTTCCTGAAGGAAGGTAATGAGGACACGGGAAGGTCAATTTCTGTCTTGCTTCATCCCTACTCCGCATGCAGAAGGAAAATGCCGGGAAAACGGGAACTTCAGCTAAAGGCGACATTGCTCTAAGTTGGAGGCACTTGGGCAAAGAGCAGGCCACATCCCTAGTTATTCCAGCGTGGGGTCCACTACCCTAACATCCCCAGCTCAGACTGTCCCGGCTGCACTAGTTCCCGACTCTCCGGCCGGCTCCACATTCTACCTCGCTCTCGCCCACCTCTAGACCTTCCCAGGCCACCCCTGAAACGCCCTGCAGCCGCCATTTTATCTAATGCTATCGCGAGACACTCAGCCGTCGGGAGCCTGACTCATGTTTGTACTTTCTTGCGAGACGTTCTCCTGGGTTGTTCTCGCGGAGGAAAGTGTCGCGAGAGCTGGTTGCCTTGGCTCCCTGTAGCTATAGCAGCCGCGGCGGCAAGGATGCGGCGGCAAGAGCGGTGAGTGCGACACACTCAGGGGGGCGGGGCTGGAGGGAACGGGGTGCAGGGGGAGCGCCCAGGGAGGGGGAGGGGAGGGTCGGGTCACGGGGGGAATGGGCGCGAGTGTGACGTGTAGGGAAGGACCCAGGTCTAGTGGGTATAGGGACTGGGCGCCGGTCTGCACTGGGGCACGCGGGGAGGGGTGCAGCTGCTGGGAGGTCTAGGGGGAGGGACGGGGTGGAGCAGGGTTCAAGGGGCAGGGGCCAGAGCGTGGAAGCCTCTGTGTGTGTGTGTGTGTGTGTGTGTGTGTGTGTGTGTTGGGAGGGAGAGGGTTACCGGGACTCAGAAACGGTTAAAGAGACCGGACTACATCGAGGAATAAGTGGTAAGAAATGGGGTACAGCTAGGAGAAGGCTATGTTGAATGGGAGCACAGAGGTTGGGCCCGGTTTGCTTTGCACTGGTGGGGATGCGTGTGCGTGTGTGTGCGTGTGTCAGACCTTCGCAGCTCCCGGGGGCCCCGCCTGAGGCTAGTCCGGGACTTGAGGCGCGCCAGGACCTGCGTCCTAAAGGGCTTGGCGGGAACGGTGGCGTCCCGGACCTTCGCCTCCCGTCCCTCCCAAAGAAATCCCCCACGGACTTTGAGATATGAAAGGAGGTTCCTGGTGAGCTAGTATTAGTTGGGAAGGTTCTTTCGGTGGAGAGACTGAGTGGGATCATGAATGATTGCTGTTCTAAGATAAAGTGGGGGTGGGCGCGGGAGAGAACTGTTTGAGAGGAAAAAAAACCCTCAGATGTGCTTCCTCTGGAGCGTATTGAGTTGGAGGAAGGGGGTGTGTGCTGAGATCACGTTTCTTGCCAGATTCATTCAATTGTAGAATTCCTTTACAGTATATTTCGGAAATTATATATGCAGTGTAAAATCAGCTTAGATGATACAGTGAAAGAACGTGCAGTACGACACTTAAACCTTCCACGAATGTAACTTACAAACTAAGAAAAGTGTTTTTATTGCAGCAGCAGCAGCCGCAGATTGAACACTAGGGATAGTTTTAGTTACTTGAATGTAAAACCTAGTGTTCCCAAAGTGTGCCTGTTTAGATTATTTGCCTTTTAAGAAATGGATTAGGTTTTATTTTAGGAGACCAAGCAAGTTTTGAATATCTGTCAACCTGGAAATAAAAGGAGTCTCCCAGGAGTTAAAATCACCAGAGGGCAAAGCGTTTAGTCTGAGACTCAAGGACTGTTCTGGAGACAGGTTTGGACTACTTTGCTTGTTAAAATCTTATTTCTAGGGAAAACAGTGGTTTCAATTCAGGCATAAAAATAATTTATCCATTTCGATCTACAGATAACAGCTTTCTGATAATTTTTCTCACTACCTTTTATAAGTATAAATGTGCAAGGGATAACCTCTCTTTGATTATGTAACTGGATTTTTCCGTGTTGAGGTTCACAAATTCATTAATTCGAATAATGGCTTTTAAATTTTTCTAGAGCTAGCCTTGATGTGGTTAGTCTTTGAACCTATTTATCTGATATGTTTTAGACTAAAACTTTTCATTTGTAATGTTAATAGCTAAACTTTAAAGTGCTTTTTTTGAGGCAAGATTTATGTGGTAGAGTCCAAAAGATTTCTGCATGAATCCATTAACGAGCTTTACTGAGTTCCTGTTATGTGTAGAGTACTGTGTGTAAGGCATTGCAGGGGGAAAAGATTAATTAATTCATTTATCCATTCATCAAACATTTATTGAGACCTATTTTGTGTCTGATTACTAAGCTTTCAGGATACAAATACAAGTAAGCCTTGCTCTCTGCCTTGAAATTGCTCAGACCCTAGGAAAGGAGAGTAATAGAGAAACAAATGAGCACACAATATATGAACACACGTTTATGAAACAAGGTTCTGTCCCTGAGCAGCTTACTATGTTTATAGTATAGTAGTTGACTATGCTGTATCAGTAAAACACATACTACATTTCTCAGAAGAGATGAAAGTTAGAATAGAAACTTGGGGCTCAAATTCTCGGGTAAGTTCATAATTTAATATTTTTTTTTTTTTTAGTATTCAAAATAAATATCACTAAGCATCTTAAATCAATAATAATAATAATAATAATAATGATTATAAGCACAATAGCTAACATTTGTTGGGTGATTATTAATGTTCCAGGCACATTATCTCATTTTATTTTCACAGCACCCTGCTCTTCAGCTGCTACTAATACTTCAATGTTAAAAATAAGAAAACTGAAGATTAAAAAATTAAAAAGTTGCCAAAGATTACAGAGCTGGTAAATGTCAGATTAGGGAGTTAGAAATATACGTGATTGGAAAAACCTAAGCAAGATTCCTTTCTTTTGCAGAAAGGGAGCCTTGGGATATGGGGAGGAGGGCAGAGATTGGAGGTGGAATTGGACAGAAGACCAGAATTCAATCTCTGTCTTTATTCATAGATTTTCCTCTATCAAACATTTACACGCATATGGGGAATTAATTTCAATATTATCATGATGCTAAATATGAAATTTATATTGTACAGAGAATTGAGTAAATTGCCATATTCATGTTGGATATAATTGTACAGGGAGCTATGTTTGGGAAAATAGTTGTAATAAGCAGTTGTTAACATTTATAAGCTTCCAGAAAATGATCATTTTAACCGTGGAAATGGTTATCTATATTCATACCGTGTTTCCCTAAAAGTAAGACCTAGCCAGACCATCAGCTCTAACGCGTCTTTTGGAGCAAAAATTAATATAAGACCCGGTCTTATGTTAGATAAGACCCGGTATAAGACTGGGTCTTATATTAATTTTTGCTCCAAAAGACGCGTTAGAGTTGATGGTCCGGCTAGGTCTTATTTTTGGGGAAACACAGTATATATGGCAAATGTTAATTACAGTGGACTTTAAAGGATTAAGTCAAATATTTTTTATCCTGCAATTTTTTTGTATTGAGAAAAATATATACATATTACATGTATTTATATATTTACTTTCAGATTTTTTAAAGCTCTATATTTCAGACTCCAAAATCTGATTATCTGGTTGAAATTCAAATTTTATATCTTAGTACATGGTTTCTTTAAAAATCTGAGAAGGAAAAATATCATCAGTGTAGTGTTGATACTTAGTTCTAGACTTACTTAGTTGAATGCTTAAAAGTCAACCAGTCTAGTCCATCCTTTTATACTGAGGAAACTAAAGCCTAGAGAACTTTTAAATGACTTGCCCAAAGTCATACAGCTACAATGTCCCAGGTATTCTGATTTCCAATTCAGTGTTCCTTCTACCGTACCACATTGCCAAATTATACTTAATAATTGCTATACATTAAAGATAATTGAGAGTTTTAGATGCTCTCAGCTAATTTTAGGAAACCAGTTATATCAGGAGGCTATAGATGACAGAACAAACTAATTACTTGTTTCCCTTATACTGTACTTACACTTATACTTAGGATAAATGCATTCAGATAACTTATTCAAATGCTTCCAACATTTGGTTTGTTATATCACTGTTTTCATTTTTTTCTGTGCCCAGCTGTGGTGCTGGCCCATTTTAATAAATGATTAGTGTCTTTAAAAAATGGAGGTGTACAACTATGTTGTAATACACGGTATTCTTAAGAAATACATGTAAATTTGATGGTGAGTCCGTGATGCAGTTTTTTTTTTTCATTGAGTTGAGTTTCTGCAGCAGCCCCTCATCTGTATAGATTTTAGATGGAATAGCATGTGGGTGTGAATGAGATTCTTGTGTTTTCTAACACCTTTTAACTAAGTGAGCCGGGTGCTTACTTTTTTTATGTGAGTTATTTATTTATTTATTTATTTTTATTTTATTGGGGAAAGGGAACAGGACTTCATTGGGGAACAGTGTGTACTTCCAAGACTTTTTTCTTTTTTTCCAAGTCAAGTTGTTGTCCTTTCAATCCTAGTTGTGGAGGGTGCTGTTCAGCTTCAAGTTGTTGTCCTTTCAGTCTTAGCTGTGGAGGGTGCAGCTCAGCTCCACATCCAGTTGCTTTTGCTAGTTGCAGGGGGCGCAGCCCACCATCTCTTGCAGGAGTCGAACCGGCAACCTTGTGGTTGAGAGCCCGTGCTCCAACCAACTGAGCCATACGGGAGGCAGCTCAGCTCAAGGTGCTGTGCTCAATCCTAGTTGCAGGGGGCGGGGCCCACCATCCCTTGCGGGACTTGAGGAGTTGAACCGGCAACCTTGTGGTTGAGAGCCTACTGGCCCATGTGGGAATCGAACTGGCAGCCTTCGGAGTTAGGAGCATGGAGCTCCAACCGCCTGAACCACCGGGCCGGCCCTATGTGAGTTATTTTTGAGGCATTGAGACATTTTTCCAAAAAAGGTTTAGAGCAAGAGAATGAGATGAGAGGAAGAGCCCTGAGGACTAAGAATGGAACTTCTACTCTAGGTGGGTTGAAAACTGAAAGAGCAGTTTATGATATGTGAGGAGGATAATAGTCTAAAAGCATTCTTTAACTCTTCATCCTCAGGAGAGCTTGAAGTTCTTTTCTTCTGCTTTGATACACATACCCTCTGGAAAGGTTCTATCCATTTACACTCCTACTGGGATGAGTGGGGAAAAGTATTAATTTCCTAGTGCTTAAATTAGCAACAGTAAATAGAGACTCAAGGAACAAACCAAAAACAATTTACATGGTAGGTGAAAAGTAATATCTTATTTTAAATTTCCATTTCTTTGATTGCCTGTAAAGTTGAACAATTTGTCATATTATTTTTCTTGACTGGCTGTTTTGTCTTTTTAAAAGCACTTAAAATTTTTAATAAATATTTAAATTGTATACTTAAAATACTTTAAAGAGAACAAAGAATACAGTCTTTCAGAAATATAATGCTGTATCTATATAGGCTAAGGAATATAGATTGCCCTTCCAGAAATATCTTGTTTGGTGGTTTTTCTTCCAGTCCTTTTTGTGTGTGTTTATACTTTATATATCTATTTATAGTTTTTTTTTTTTAATAGATTTTTTTTTTGGGGGGGAAGGGGAACATGACTTTATTGGGGAACAGTGTGTACTTCCAGGACTTCTTTTTTCCAAGTCAAGTTGTTGTCCTTTCAATCTTAGTTGTGGAGGGTGCTGTTCATCTTCAAGTTGTTGTCCTTTCAGTCTTAGTTGTGGAGGGCGCAGCTCAGCTCCAGGTCCAGTTGCCGTTGCTAGTTGCAGGGGGCACAGCCCACCATCCCTTGTGGGAGTCGAACCGGCAACCTTGTGGTTGAGAGGACGCACTACAACCAACTGAGCCATCCGGCAGCTCAGCGGCAGCTCAGCGGCAGCTCAGCGGCAGCTCAGCTCAAGGTGCCATGTTCAATCTTAGTTGCAGGGGGCGCTGCCCACCATCCCTTGCGGGAATTGAGGAATTGAACTGGCAACCTTGTGGTTGAGAGCCCACTGGCCCATGTGGGAATCAAACCGGCAACCTTCGGAGTTAGGAGCATGGAGCATGGAGCTCTAACCGCCTGAGCCACCGGGCCGGCCCTATTTATAGTTTTTTTAAATCAGTGGAATGATAATGTATTTTTTCTGCAGCTCTTTTTTTAAAAACTTAGCAGTATACCTTTGAGAGATCTCATCCTGTCAGTACACACTTTTTAATAGCTGATTGTATTTCAGTTTGAATTACTGTAATTTATTTAACTGTTCCTTTATCCATGGACATTTAAGTTGTCCCAGATTTTTGCAATTACCAACAACACTAAAATGAAAATCCCTTATTGTCTCTTGTGTACATGTTCTAGACTGCCTTTTAGAGTAGGTGCCCAGAATTGTTGCTTAAAAGGTATGCGTGCTTTCAGTTTTGAAAGATACTGCCAATCTGCCCTTTATATAGTCTGTACCATTCTGCATTCCACCAGCAGTTTATGAAAGTGCCTATATCTTTACATACTTGCCAACACTTGATGTTGTCAATCTTGTACATTTTTGCTACGTAATATAACGGGCAAAAAATTTTGTTTTAATTTTTAGTTTCCAGATTGCTTATTTTTAAAATAATTTTAAAGATTTTCAATTAACAGTTGACATATATTATTAGTTTCAGGTGTACAACATAGTAATTAGACATTTATATAACTTACGAAGTGATCACCCTGGTAAGTCTGGTACCCATCTGACACCACATATAGTTATTATAATATTGATTATATTCCCTATGCTATACTTCCCATCCCCGTGACTATTTTTATACCATATTTCCCCAAAAATAAGACCTAGCCGGACAATCAGCTCTAATGTGTCTTTTGGAGCAAAAATTAATATATGACCTGGTCTTATTTTAAACTATAAGATTGGGTTTCCCCGAAAGTAAGACGTAGCTGGACAATCAGCTCTCATGTGTATTTTGGAGCAAAAATTAATATAGACCCGGTCTTATGTTAGATAAGACCTGGTATGAGACCGGGTCTTATGTTAATTTTTGCTCCAAAAGATGCATTAGAGCTGATTGTCCAGCTAGGTCTTACTTTCGGGGAAACACGGTAACTGGCAATTTGTACTTTTTAATCTCTTCCCCTTTTTCACCTATCCCCCTTTCCAGTTTACTCATGAGTTTGAGCATCTTTTTATGTGTTTATTGGCTGTTTATGTTTCTGTGAAATTGCTTGTTCTGTTCTTGGTCTGTTTTTTAACTGGGTGTTTTCTTTTACCTATTGATTAACAAGAACTTTTTATATGTATGCGGACACAATTCTGTACTTTTTATATATATTGCACATATTTTTCTAGTGTGTTACATTATTTATAGTGTCTATTGATGTACTAAAATTTTTGTATTTCATAGTTATATCTTTTTCTAATGGCTTCTAGATTTTGGGGCTTAAGAAAGCTTTTCCGATCCCCAAATTATGAAAATATTCTGTGTTTTTTGGTAATACTTTGCAGCTAAAAAATATTTAGCTCTTTAATCAATCTTGAATTTATTTTTGTGTGTTTTGTGAGGTACCTTTTTCTCCAAACATGCAATTAACCCAACCCTATTTATTGAGTATCCTATCCCTGTCTTCACTGATGTGAAATCTTATCTTCATCATGCTCTAAAATGTCATATATACATATGTATGTGTGTTGGTTTCTCACTTTCTTTTCAGTTGATCTGTTTATTTCTGGGCCAATACCACCCAGTTTAATTGTTGTCGACCTATATAGAGTATGTTTCAAGGTTAGGTTTCCTCTCAGTCTTAGAATATACTCAAGAACAGTTTTTTCTTTCTTTCTTTCAGTAATGGACTTTCAGGTTTCATTACAAACAAAGATTCTTTTGTGATTGTAATGGGATTGATCACAATTAGACAGATTACTTACTTTATGGGAGCATTTATATTTTTATAATATTGATATGATACTTCCCATTTATAGACAGGATATTCTCTATTTAGGTTAAAAAAATCCTTCAGCAAAGTTTACAGTTCTTTTCATATTGGTCTTGTACATGTTTAATTTCTAGGTATTTTATAGTTATTTAAAGTTATAGCAATTGGGATCTTTCACCTCAAGACATTTCAAAATTTGGTTATTACTGGCATATAGGACAGTTATTGATTCTTCTCTGTTGATCCTGAATTGGATTACCTTATATTCTTTTATTAAATATGATTTTTCATTTGGTTCTTTTGGATTTTCAAGATAATCACATTTTCTAGCTGTTCATGTCTTTGCCAATTTTCGTTTTATTTTCTTATTTTGACGTGTTTTAAAGCTATAGTAAAAATATTAATCCTTTGTCATATACTTGCAATGTTTTTAGTTTACTGTTTGTTTTTATGGGAAACCTCTTGACCACCAGTGGGTAAAACACTAGAATGTGCATTGTAATGTTTTGATGTTGCCTTAACAGTTAGAAAGTTCTAAGAAGGTTAGAATTCTTTAAACCAAATCTGGTGAATAAAACTATGAATTAAAATGATGGGAAAAATACCACTTCTGGGTACAAATTAGATTTGACTATAAAATTCAGGAACTCATTTAATATTATTATAGTGATGTGACATTTGAGTTAAACGAGTTGAATTTTTTTTTTTTTTTAACGAGTTGAATTTAAAGTTGGGGAGACAATAGCTGAATAAAATTGATCAGGTTGAAAATCCACAATAGAATATATAAATAATAATTGTATCAGGTATTTAATCATGTATATAGAAGAAACTGGTTTTTCCTCATTATTGTTATGCTTGGGGGAAAACATAATTCTTTAGAAGCAATGTCCCCTCACAGCTCTCTTCTGAAGGGAAATCCTGACATGTGGACATTTATGAGTTTAGCATTGAGAGGGAGGTGGACACTGGGATAAAACAAAACTTGGGTTCCATTTCAATTGTCAGTTATTAGCATTGTGATCTTCAGCTCATTAAGTGACATCCCCCTCTGTAAAATAGGGTGCTCAAAAATGGTAGTTATTAATTTTCAGACTATGGTATATAACATCAAATAGTATTATCTGCTCAAAATTGATACTGCCGAAAGCTCCGTTACATGGTGTAAATATTTGATGAAAAAGAAGGCATGCTGTAACTAAAAGGGTCTGAATTCATGTGTTTGCTGCTGAACCACCAATAACACAGATCCAGTCAGATCAGGGGTTAGGAGAACCAATAACCTAGTGTGGGGGCTAAAAAATATGTAATACTTTCCCTCCCATCTTCTGAGTACTTCTAGCTGGGCTAACAATCAAATTAACGGGGACAGATTAACAGGAGAAAATCAAATTTTAATACATGCCTGTGGGGAATTCACATAAGCATAAAAATTCCAAAGACAGAAAATTGGGTATATATGACATTTTGGACAAAGTCGAAAAGGAGCGAATGGGGTCTTAGATTTCAAAAGTGAGAATGGGCCATGTACAGGTAGTTGAGGAAGAGTGGAACATTGGCAGGTACATTTTTGCTAGGTACCTGAGAAACAATGGGACTCCGGGTATCAAGCTCACAGGCCCCTGCCTAAAGCCCTCCTATTTACTATACATAATTCTGCTCAGGCCAAGGTGAACATCCTGATTTCCCTCCTGAAGCAGGTTTTTCTATCTGAATCTCTTGGGCTGGAAACGGGGGAGGGTCAAAGGTTCTTTCTGAGTTTCTTGTTTTTTAATAACCAGCTTACAATCAATATCCCAAAAGGCAAAACTTTTGGTGCCCTTCACTATATAGCATCTCTTCTGCCTTCTCCTTACAGCTTTAACTATCCTTTTAATTACATGGTATGAATAGAACACATTTTATTTATCCATTCAACAGTTGATAGACGTTTGGGTTGTTTCCACTTTGTGGTTATTATGGGTGAGGCAGATGAGGTGCTGAGCCCACCAAATGAGGATGCTAAGGGGTATGTGAGTGCAGAATTTAAAGAGGCGCTTACCCTCATGTTGACCCTGAGAATGAGAGCCTCCTTACATTTTGTACCTGGGAGCCTCAAGTATCCTACCATAGTCCTGGCCGGGGATGACGCTCTCCTTCAGCTTCACTGAATACCAGCCACTTTTAAAAACTGAATAAAAAATTACACTTCGCTCTTTGTCACTTTCCTGTTCAACAGCGTTCAGTGGTCTAACATTAACTATCAAAGACTGACCTGTGATTCTAGCTCTTTTTCTAGTTAGAGTCTCACTGTCTCATCCTTCCAGCCGGTCTAAACCACTTTCTGTTCCCTAAACAAATCGAAAGGTTTCCTGTTTTCATGACTTTGCCCATGCCATTTTTTCACCTGGAACGGATGCGCTGACCAAAATCTGTTTTTTGTTGTTGTTTTTTTTTATTAGAAATCTGTTGGTGGTGCATTGATCAAGATGAAGCAACTGTTTGAACCAAGGGCACTAATCTTGTTCAGACTCTAGTTCCCACATATTAGAAGTCATCTCTAGATCACAGATATTTTCCGGGGAAACTAGTGAGTAACTTCCTAACTAGGTTTCTTACTCAGAGTGCTAAAAGACAGAAGTGTCCCTATCAGGACAAATTCTGTAGCTATTGGTTCAAACTTGTTTTTCCTACAATTTCTTCAAAGTGCTCAACTGTGGCCAAGCAGAGCCCGAGGGGATTACTGACATTATGCAACTGATTCGTTTGTGCCAACCTCTGAGATAAAGCCATGTAAAGTAGAAGCCATTAAAAAGAAAAACAAGTCATAGTAATGCATGTACATTGTTTAAAAGTGAAATAGTATTTTAAGGCTTTTAAGGAAAAACATCTTTCTTTTGCCCTACTTTTCCTTGGGTACTGCTGAGTTTTGTTCTTCAGAGCACTTTTATTTAATTTTTTTTCCAATTAGTTAACATTCAGTATTATTTTATATTAGTTTATGTCAGTATTATTTTATATTAGTTCAATTAGTTAACATTCAGTATTATTTTATATTAGTTTCAGATGTACAGCATAGTGGTTAGACATTTATATAATTTACGAAGTGATCCCCCAGTGATCTTTAGAGCACTTTTAAATGTTGCCTTTTTTTTTTGGTATTTACCTCTGTATATATTTCTAAATGATATACTTAAAATGCTATTTCCTATACCCCCATATACATACACAATTTCTCTCTCAATGTATGTATAATACATTTTTGTTTGTTTGTTAAATCAGTTGTGGTAAGCAGAATAATGTGCTCCCCCACCCCAATCTGTTCACATTCTAATCCTTGGGACCTGTGAGTATGTTCCCTTACATGGCAAAAGGCAATTAAAGTTGCATATGGAATAAAGGTTGCTAAATCAGATTATTTTAAAATAGGGAGATTATCCTGGATTATCCAGATGCGTTCAATGTAATTAAAAGTATTGTTAAAAGTGGAGGAGGGAGGCAGAAGAGATGCTATATAAGGACTCAATCTCTGTGGTTGGTTTTGAATGTGTAAGAAAAAGTACTATGATCAGAGGCATGCAGGCGTCCTTTTGAATTTGAAAAAGGGAAGGAAAAAGATTCTCCCATAGAATTTCCAGAAGGGAACGAATGCAACCTTACCACCACCATGATTTCAGCTCAATGAGATTATGTTGGACTTCTATAGAAGTATAAGACAAAAAACCTGTTTTGTTTTAAGCCACTAAATTTGTGGTAGTTTGTTACTACAACAATAGAAAACTAATACATCAGTATTTCATTGTTATGGTTTTGTAAATATTGTTCATAGCTAAGCCATGTAGTAATACATTTCCTTTCTTAGACAATTTTTTTTCCTAGTGTTAGTAACTGCTTTTTGTTTTGTTTTGTTTTGTTTAGTGTTTTGGAAAGTTATTAGTAAATTTTTTTTCTAGCTGAAGGCTAGAAAAAGTGTCAAGACTAGGTTTGAATGTCAGCTAAGTCTCTGGTTATAGGCAAGTTACCTGTATCCACATTTTTTAAAATTAAAATTTTTATTGAGATAATTGTAGATTCACATGCACTTGTAAGAAATAATACAGAGAAATCCCTTGTACATTTTGTCCAGTTTCCCAAAATGGTAACATTTTGCAGAACTACAATGTAACATTACACCCAGGATATTGACATTGATACATATCACTGATCTTACTCAGATTTCCCCAGTTTTACTTGTGTGTGTGTGTGTGTGTGTTCTGTATAACTTTTTTACATGTGTCGGTTCATGTAACTATTACCACAGTGAAGATACTGAACAGTTCTAAAACCACAAGGATCTCTAGTGTGGCCCTGTAGATACCCTCATCCCTGGCAACCAGTAAACTGTCTTTCCTCTCTAAAGTTTTGTCTCTTCAAAAATGTTATGTAAATAGAATCATCCAGTACGTAACATTTTGGTGTTGCCTTTTTTTTGTTCAGCATAATTTCCTAGAGATTCATTCAAGTTGTTGCATGTATCAATAATTTGTTACTTTTTCTTGTTTTGTACTATTCTATGTATGAATGTACCACCATTTGTTCAAACATTTACCTGTTGAAGGACATGTGGGCTGATTCCAGTTTTTGACTTAACAAGTAAAGCTGCTGTGAACATTCATGTACAAGTTTTATATGAATATACATTTTCATTTTTTTGGGATACATTTCTAGGAGTGTAATTGCTGTATTGTATGGTAGTTGCATGTTTAGTTTTTTAAGAAACTGTCAAACTGTTCTCCACAGTGGCAGTAAAGTAAGTTTTATATTCTCATCAGCAGTGTATCACTGATGAGTTTCTTTGTACCCTCACCCTCATTTGGTGGTATCACTACTTTTTATTTTAGCCATTGTGTAGTGATATTGTAGCCATGTGTAGTGATATTGTAGCCATGTGTAGTGATATTGCTTGAGGTTTTGATTTCCGTTTCCTTAATGGCTAATAATATTGAACATCTTTTCATGTTTTATTTTGCCATTTGTATACCCTTTTTGGTGAAAGGTCTCTTCATGTCTTGTGCTTGGTTTTTAATTGGATTGTTTGATTTTTTTTACTGTTGAGTTTTGAGAGATCTTTATATATTCTAGATACTAGTCGTTTGTTGAATATGTGGTTTGCAAATATTTTTTCACAGTCTGTAGCTTGTTTTTTCCCCTGTGCTTTTCATACTCTTTCCCCTGGGCTTTCATAGAATAAAAGTTTTTAATTTTGATGAGGTCCAATTTATCAGTTTTTCTTTTATGAATCATGCTTTTGGTGTCACGGTGTCAAGTCTAAGAACTCTTTGCCTAACTCTAGATCACGAAGGTTTTCTTGTATTTTTTTTAAAGTTGTATATTTTACATTTACATCTGTGATCCTTTTGATTTAATTTTTATATAAAGTGTGACATTTAGGTTGAGTTCATTTTTTTGCCTTTAAATGTCCAAAGTCTCCAGCACTATTTGTTGAGAAGCTTTTCCTTTCTCCATTAAATTGCTTTTGCACTTTTGTCAAAAATCAGTTAAGAATATTTATGTGGGTCTTATTTGGGATTCTCCGTTTTGTTCCATTAATTGATGTGTCTATCTCTCTGCTGGTATCACACGGTTTTGATTACCGTAGCTATGTAGTAAGATGTAGTATTGGGTAGAGTAATTCTTCCCACTGCTTTGTCAAGATTGTTGTAGCAGTTCTAGAGGCTGCAACTTTCCATGTAAGTTTTAGAATAAGCCTATCTGTGTCTACAAAGAGCCTTGGTTGGCTTTTGATAGGAATTGCATTAAACCTATAGATCAGTTCGGGGAGAATTGACATTTTTATCATGCTCAGTCTTCCAAGCCATGAACAAGTCTCTTTGTTTATTTAGGTCTTCCTTGATTTATTTCATCAGCATTTTATAATTTATAATATGCTGTACGTGTTTTGACAATTGTATACTTAAGTATTTAATTTTGTCTGGAGTGATTGTAAATGGTAATGTTTTTAATTTTGGTTTCAGCATGTTTATTGTCAGTATAAAGAAATGCGGTTGATTTTTGTGTGTTGATTTTATATCCTCTGACTTTATTGTTATTACTTCTAGGAGTTTTTTTTTTGAGACTGCTTGGGATTTTCTTTGCAGACAATCATGCCATTTGCAAATAGAGATAGTTTTCTTTCTTTCTTTCTTTCAAACTGTATACCTTTACTTCTCTTTCTTGCCTACTACAGTGCCTAGAACTTCCAATACTCTGTTGAATAAGAGTAGTGAGAGCAGGCATCCTTGCTTTGTTCCCAACTTTGGGGGAAAGCATTTAGTATTTCACTATTGAGTTTGATGTTAACTGTAGGTTTTGTGGAGATGCTTTTTATCAAGTTGTAAGCACATATTTAACAAAAGTTTCAGCTGAGCATGGTAGGTCTTCTGCAATGCTTTTACAGAATCCCCAAAGCTAGTATTTACCCTCCTTATTTCAACAGCATTCTGCTTATTCTATTATTGGGCTCTTAATTGTATTGTGGTTGATTTGTGTTCAGCCATCCCTCCTTCTCCTCACTCCCACTCTCTAAGCTATGAGGGTAGAGGCTAGTTTATTCCTTTTTATGTCACTAGTTTGGTGCAAGTGTGCCTGCCACCATTGAATTGTCTGATTGAATGAAAGAGTCAATGAATGAATAATTGAACAAGAAAATGAGAAATTATCTCACACAGGGTCTAAGATAGTTTTAGTGATGAGAGTATAAGCCTTGGAACCAGACAGAATTCAAATCTCAGCCCTTGAGTTTAATACTATTATGGGAAGTTGGCCAAATTGCTAAATATTTCTGAACCTCAGTTTTCTTATCTGTGAAATTAGGATAATATCCTACCTGCACATTTTAAGTGAAATAATGGGTGTTAATTCTTAGCACAGTAGCTATCATGTAGTAGGCATGCAAATTTTAGTTTTATTTTTCCTTCATTGAACTGTTTTAAGTATGAAGTGATGTGATTGTAAAATTGCTCAGTGAAATGTATAAAGTTATTCCAGACATAGTTTACATTTGTGTTAACAAACAGTCAAATTAATTTTGATTATGTTGGTTTATAGGGAAAAATAAGGAGAAAGTTTGAATAACTTGTTGAGCATGCCATGTGCCAACCACTATGCTCAGCGCTTTGTATGAAATAATCCATTTAATCCTTACAACAACCTAGTGAAGCACATTTCTTCCTCTGAAAGATTATTTCTTAGTTTTTTCATCTGCACCCTTTCTGAATAAGTCTCAGAAATGAGGCAAATACAAGTTGATGCACATTTCAAATTTTGTATAGAGTATGACAAATAATAACTTTTATTTCTAAGCTACCATCCTTAATATTTGGGGACTGTTCTTTAGGTTAAGTGTCCTTTTTTTTCCCTATCAAACCTTAGTGATGATATTTCCTTTATACTTCTCTAGGAGTACATGAGTAGCCTCTAATATGTTAGGTTCTTCAATTGTATCAAATTGATCAGAGTAATGAATTTGTCTGTTGCCTATGGTACGTCAGTTTTTTAAATTGTGGTAAAATACTCAACATGAAATTTACCACCTTAACCGTTTTTAATGCATAGCTCAGTGGTATTAAATACATTTACACTGTAGTGCGACCAGTCAGTAGAACTTTTTTTTTTTTAATTTTATTGGGGAATATTGGGGAACAGTGTGTTTCTCCAGAGCCCATCAGTTCCAAGTTGTCGTCCTTCAATCTAGTTGTGGAGGGCACAGCTCAGCTCTAAGTCCAGTCGCCGTTTTCAATCTTTAGTTGCAGGGGACACAGTCCACCATCCCATGGTGTTGTCAGCTCGTGCTCTAACAAACTGAACCATCTGGCTGCCCCTCCGGAAGCTCAGCAGCAGCTCGTTGTCTCCAATTTAGTTGTGGAGGGCCCAACTCACTGGCCTATGTGGGAATTGAACCAGCAGCCCTATTGCTCAGAGCTTGCATTCTAACCAACTGAGCCATACGGGCCAACCCTATGTACAACTTTTTTATCTTGCAAAACTGAAACTCTATACCCATTAAATAACCCCCATTCCTCCCTCCCCCAGTGCCTGGCAGCCACCATTCTACTGATTGTCTCTGAATTTGACTGTTACAGGTACCTGGTAGGTATAAATGGAATCAGAATATTTGTCCTTTTGCGAGATCAGATGAGATCACATGCACATTTAGGGTGGTATGACTGTAGACTAGTATTTGTCCTTTTGTGCCTGGCTTATTTCACTTAGCATTATGTCCTTGAAGTTCATCCATGATGTAGCATGTGTCAGAATTTCCTTCCTTTTTAAAGCTGAATAATAATAACATACACACAAGGCCTGACAATTAAGTTCGTGAACTTGTTGCAATGATGTTGCTAACCTTTTTTGGTATCAGAGGGATTATTCATTATGAATTTGTACCAACTGGACAAACAGTTAACCAATTTTACTATTTGGAAGTGCTGAAAAGGCTGAGTGAAAAAGTTAGACGACCTGAACTTTTCGCCAACAATTCATGGCTCTTGTATCACGACGACAGTGCACCAGCTCACATGGCACTGTCTGTGAGGGAGTTTTTAGCCAGTAAGTAAATAACTGTATTGGAACACCCTCCCTACTCACCTGATCTGGCCCCCAGTGACTTCTTTCTTTATCCAAAGACAAAGGAAATATTGAAAGGAAGACATTTTGATGACATTCAGGACATCAAGGATAATACCACGACAGCTCTGATGGCCATTCCAGAAAAAAAGTTCCAAAATTTCTTTGAAGGACTAGGCGCTGGCGTCAATGCATAGCTTCCCAAGGGGAGTACTTCGAAAGTGACCATAGTGATATTCAGCAATGAGGTATGTAGCACTTTTTCTAGGATGAGTTCACGAACTTAATTGTCCTACCTCGTGTGTGTGTGTGTGTGTGTGTGTGTGTGTACATACACATATATGTATATACATATATGTGGGTGTGCATATATATGTATGTATATATATATATATATATATATATATCACATTTTACTTACCCATTCACTTGGGTTGTTTCCATATTTTGGCTATTGTGAATAATGCTGCTATGAACATGGGTGTACATGGGTGATCTGTTTGAAACCCTGCTTTTAGTTCTTCTGTATATATACCCGGAAGTGGAATTGCTGGTTCATATTTTTAATTTTTGAGGAATCACCATACCGTTTCCCATAGTGGCTGCACCATTTTCCATTCCCACCAGCAGTGCACAAGGGTTCCAGTTTCTCCACATCCTCATTAGCAATTGTTATTTATTTTTTTTGGTAGTAGTCATCATTGTTGTTTTGATTTGCATTTCCCTAGCTGGTGAGCATCTTTTCTTGTGCTATTGGCCAGTTGCATATCTTCTTTGGAGAAAAGTCTATTCATGTCCTTCTTTGTGCACTTTTAAATTGGTTGGTGTTGTTGGAGTTCTTTATGTTTTCTGGATATTAACTCCTTATCAGATAAATGATATACAAATATTTTCTCCCATTCTGTGGGTTGCCTTTTCACTCTATTGATTGTGTCCTTTGATGCATGGAAGTTCTCCTTTTTTGTTTTTAAAATTTTATTATTCATTATTTAAGACATATAAAAAGAATAATGCAGTAAGCTTCCTTGTATCCACTATCCAGGAAATTAATCATTATTAAATTAGTTGAAGTCCCCTGGGTTTCCCTTTCTTAATTGCAGGTCTCTTGCCATCTCTCAAAGGTAACCACTAATGAATTTGGTGTTTCTCTTACTAGTTTATACTCCTTAGCTTGTTTAGTGTATTAGAAGCTTATCATGGCAGAGGTAAAAATACTGCAGAGGTCATGTGGAAGGCGAAGGTGGGAATTTAATTTTACATTTAATTTAATTTAATTTAATTTAATTTAATTTAATTTTAACTCAAAGCCCAGTTCAGCACCCTTTCAGAGATAGATGTACTTAATACATGCACAGATATATTTGTTGAATGACTGGTACCCAGGTACTTTTGATTGAAGGTACTTAGTACCAGTATTAAATCGTTTTGAAATGAAGTCTACATAGTTTTTTGGGTTGGGATGTTTATGTGCTTTACCAATAAATAGACAGCTATGGCCGAGTAAATGTTTCCTTAGAAGTAGTGACTGAGTGACAAATGAATTTGGAGCATTTAGCTCTAATTACATATAGTGCATTTAGCTGCCTGGGTTAATTGAGACTTGTAGACAGACAGAATGAGAGATGTCGAAGTATTACATTCCTAGTTTAGGAAGATGCATGGTAAATTCTGAAAAAAGGGGTGATTGGTAAGGTCTGACTCTGGACAAGGACCTGTTGAAACTGTAATGTTTACAAGGTAGTGGTGAGGGACCTGACGTCCGTTCCAGCTGAAAATGAAATTCTCTAGTGAGGTTATAGTAGGAGCAGAAGCAGCTGCTGCGGCAGCCACTGCCACCGTGTGAAGTGGCTAGAGCAGGAAATGATTATATGGCACTAGGTGTGTCCAGGGAAGGACTTGTTCTGGCTTTGGCCAAGTGGTTGCACAGGTCGTGGGTGTCACTTTAAACACAAAAACCTGCTTGCTGGGGGAGGAGCACCTTCCTGAGCATCGTGCACATCTGAAGGGATGAGCTCATCCTTCTTACCAGACCTGCTCTAGACGCTGAGTGAAATGTTTCCCTAATTGCAAGCCCTGCAGCTGGGAGAAGCAGGAAATAGTTGAAGCTTCAGGCACTTCGTGAGTAGGAAAAAAAAAAAAAAAGAGAGAAGCAATTTTGGGACTGTCAGAATGTCAGAATGTGTGGCTGTCAATATCAGGTTGAAGGTGACACATGCACATTCAGTCTTTCTCTAAGTTGAGGATTGCAGTGAAGTGTATGGTGGGTTGAGGAAAACTTTACTGGTTCTAATTTCATTCTAGTGATTCTTTTGGAGGTGACTTAGTAGTTTGTTTCCCATACTGTCTTGTTTGATGTTGTGGCTTTGGGAAATAAGAATCCTGGGTAATCTTTTTCAATTTCCAAGGATCTTTATGGCCTTTTTTGAGCTTTGGTTGATGGGACTTACCCCACTTTTGGGGTCCACTGTGTTGCCCTATGCGTGATTCCATTTTGTTTTGTTTTATTTACCCACCAAAATACCCACTTTAAGTAAGCCTCTTTAAAATGAAATTGTTTTAAAAAAGAAATATCAGTTATTTATTAGTGTTTTATTTTACTTTTGAGATAATTATAGATTCACACAGTTAGAGAGATCTCATGTCCTCCTTACCCAGCTTCCCATCTTGCAAAACTCTGGTGCAATATCACAACTAGCATGTTGACACTGATACAATGAGGGTACAGAATATTTTCATCACCACAGGATCTATCATATTGCTCTTTTATGGCTACATCCATTTCCTTTGTCCCCCACCCTCTACTTAACCCCTGTCAACCACTAATCAAAAAATCAATTTTTTAAGCAAGAAATTTTATGTGCAATCTTCAGTAGTTTTGTATTAGAGACCCACATGGCTTTATGAAAAGAGTCCTAGACTGCAATAGGAGATTTTGGTTCATTGTAGCTCTTTGACCTTGGGCAAATAATTTTAACTTCTCTGTGCTTCAGTTTCCTTACATATAAAATGGGATAATGGTATATTAATTTTATTTAACCTATTGATAGGGTTTTTGACAAATTGTAAAGTTCTTTCAAAAAATAAGTACTATGTAGATCATTATTAGCAGCAAGGACAATAGTTTTCAAATTAGAAGGTATATAGCAAGTTGTAAACTAGAAAATGTAGCCCAGCATGGTTAGAATGAACATTTTAAAATGAATTTAAGTCTTAAGTCCCAATGGAATTTCAGAGTGCTGAATTTAACTGGCTAATGATCTCAGAGCCAGTGGTGTTAATCTTTGAGAAATCATAAAAACCAGAGAGAGACAAATGTTCTTATATACAAATGAAGAAAGTAGTTGGAAAACTATAGACCTTTAAAATTGATGTTAATTCCTGGGAAAATTCAGTTATAAATGATTGAACAGATGATATGGAGTATTTAAAAGAGTTAACATGGGTTGATTTATTACAACAAATTACTTCTGTTTCTATTCTTGAATTTCGTACCTCTATTTCTTTTTAGAATTACGAGGTTAGTAGATCAGGGGATTGTTCTAGTTACAGCTATAATCATGCAGTTTCACATTCTTTCATGATAGATTTGTGGCTGATGTGTAGTAAAATATGGTTTGGTTGATGAAGTGAATGTGTAGAAGATTGAATAACTGTACCCACTTAGACTCTTGATTTCACTAGGAAAATCTCTGGTGGATTATCTTTGGACCTTGGATAGAATAAAAATTTAAAAAAAAGTTAATCAGGTATGTAAGTATTGCAAAGCTGCAGGAATAGTTAATGTGACAGATGATGAATAAAGCCTTAAAAATTATATCCACAGGATGAAATCATGGGCCCAAACTGAGATTAAATTTACAGGTATAAGTCCTGTGTTTAAATTCAAAACCTCAAATGCTCAAGAACAGGATGAGGAAGAACTGGTTGGGCAGTGGTTCATGTGAAAAATCATCTGGGAATTTTGATTAATCATAAATGTAGCAGGAACTGGCTGTGCTAAAAATACCTTCAGCTATATTACCAGGAGTTTGTCCAGATCACAGAAGTATTGGTTCCAGTATATTTTTGTTTTAGGTTGGAAACACATTTTGCATATTGGTTTATTTAAATGGCGGCTGACAAAGTTGAGAGCATTCCAACGAAGGTAGACAGACCCACAAATGGTCTGAAAACCATTTACACAGGAGGCTGTTGGGATTTGGGAAGGGAGTGTTGAGAAATTTTAAAACTGCAAAAGTAATATAATAAATACCCATAGTCCCACCACCCAGAATTAACCACTATTGACATCTGTTTTTCTTCCTCTTTCTCTTAGAAATAAAACATTACAGATAAAGCCAAAGCCCTTTCCCTCTCCCTCCTTACAGGGAACTCTTATTTTTATCAAAGTAATACATGTGCATAGTTTTGAAAATTCAAATAGTATTATATGCTTAGAAGGAAAAATAGCAGTTCTCCCATCCCATGAGGCAACTACATTCATCTGCTTGAAATATTTTAATAGCATAATTACATCACTTGCTTTTTAAAAATACTAAGCATATATAAAGTGCCATATAATATGGTTTTGGCTCTTCAATGCATATGCGTCTTCTCCCTTATATTCTCAATATCATTATGTAATTTTGGGAGGTTAAATCATTATTTATTGTTTATATTATACAAATATTGAACCTGCGCTACATAATATATGATGATCATAATTATTTTCTTACATGACTTTATTTTCCTCAGGTATAGTAATTGCCTTTTTTTTTCATTTGCTCGGTTTTTAAAGTTCTGATCACTAAATCATTCCCAGACTCTTAGCCAGGACCATAAAACTGCTCCATTTCAAACCCAGTAGATAATTAACCAGTTTGTTCTCCCCTCAGAGACCTACTTTATATATTCTTCTACATTCTGCTCTAATATGGGTTGGTTGTTATGTAGGCCTGCTCTATAGCTGTCATCCTGGGGTTTCCTTTCACTGTCATTCTGGGAATTGTTTCCTGAATTACATGTAATCTTCTTTCTTGGTTTACTCCCTTAATTTGATGAAGCACTCCTGTAGAAGCTTTCATTTAACATTTATAGGAGTTAATATTTTTGAAATCTTGTGTATGTGAACACGTTTTTATTTTACCCTCAAAATTAAATAATACTGTGTTTGGGAATAGAATTCTATGTTGGGAATAATTTTCTCTTAGAATTTTATAGGTATTGCTAATTTCTTCCTGTTTTGGCAATAAAAAGTCTGATGTGAATCTTTTCATTTTATTTTTATAAGAATAAATGGTAGTTTATTAATAAATAAAAACATGACATTTCTAGTAAAACTGAGGCTGGGTGGCATTTGCAATGCATCCATTTACTTCAAATTTCTACAGAAAATGTAGTGTTTTCTTATGGACTGATTCTTATCAAGGAGTTGGGATCTTACCACTGTATCTCCATCATTCTTTTCTTTTTTGGTTAAATATACACAACATAAAGTTTACCATTTTAACCATCTTTAAGTATATAGTTCTGTGGTATTATATTTATATTGTGCAATCTGATGCCATTCTGATTTCCATTCCTTTGCTTAGTTACCTCTTTTTTTCTCACTTTCTAGAAACTTAAAGAATTTTCTCTTTATCTTTAGTATTCTGCAATTTAGTATTATTTGTGCCTTAGTGTGGATTATTAAATTTATTATCCTGGGGACTTTGTGGTTCCTTTAAAATAGAAAATTTATAATCTTAAAATCTGGGCTATTTCCTGTCTTTTTTTCTTTGACATTTTCCTCTTTTTTCTAGAAAGCCTGGATTGATCTTTGATTTTTAAATTTATTATCTTTTCTCTGGTATTTCTCTTTTTATTTTACTTTTGGGAGAGTTCCTTAAATTTGTTTCTCAAACCTTTTATTGAATTTTGTATTTCTTGTTTTATAGAAGCAAAATCTTTCCTATCTGAGAAATGCATTTTAGAATTTTAAGTTTTCTTGTGTTCCGTGAATTGTCTGTTTCCTTCAAGCTTTTTTCCCCTTCTTGTTTGAGGTATCATCAGCGGTCAGTATCTATAGATGTTCTTTTGGGCTGGTCAGTTTTCCCAGATGGAAATCCTCCAGTCTTCTGCCTGGGGAATATAGTCTGACAACCGGTGTTTTGGTGCTGACAGGGCGAAAGGGGTCTGGGGATCTCCTCACTTAGCATATAGACTTTCACTTAATCTCCCCATACTTTTTAAAGTTTTAACTTTTTATTAAAAGTTTCCCTATTTTTAATAACGCATCTTACCCAGTTTCGATGTGCCTGGTGTCCCCGAATCACACTCTTTGGCTCACACTTCAGAAAGTAAGCCTATAGTCTTCAGCTGGAGGGGAACGGCATTTGCCTAACTGCATTGGGTTGAAAGAATCTGAAGCATGAAACTGCTTCTTAACATTTAAAAAGTACTCTTCCAGTTTTAAGTGCTACCCCGCATTCCTACCGGCAGAGAGTTCCAATTCCTCAGCCTTTCTTGGGTTCTGTGGTGGGAGTATGCCCCCTTTGGTTGCCACCATTTACCCTCCAATTCTTTCTCTGGTATGTTAATCAATTACCACATGTTTATCTGCTTTCCAGCTTCCAAAATTTTGTGTAAATTTTACCCTTGTGGTCATTTTCTTTCCCAGTTTCTTTGCCCTTGTAGACTTTTATCTTTTGTATTCCTTTATTCTCAGTGAAGGTTTAATTTAGGAGTCAGTAGAGATAAATGTGTGTGTTTAATCCACATATTTAAACATATGCAATCCATTTCTTATAATTTTATATACATGTAAGATGTATCCGCAAGTATCATATAATAGTGTTTTACAATTGTAAATGTGTTTACAATTTTTATGTAAATGGAATTATAGGGGTAATTCTGTAACTTTATTTTCATATTATGTTGAGATCTAATGTTGAAATAAATAGATCTAGTTCATTTATAAATGATGCGTAGCATTAAATATGAAGACTGTATCACACTGTAGTTATCTATTCCCCTTTGATGAATATTTAAATTGTTTTCAGTTTTTCTCTAATATGTGTGAGTATAAATTTCTGTATTTAATGTGTGAAACTTTTTTTAGGCTATAATGAGAAGTGATTTGCTAGCTGTATTAGTTGTCTAATGCTTCATAACAAATTATCCCCAAATTTAATGACTTGAAGCAGCAAATATTTTTTTTTATCTCATGGCATCTGTGGGTCAGGAATCAAGGCATCTAAAGGCTTCGATCAAGTTTTTAGCTGGAACTTTGGTTTCATCTGAAGACTCAACTAGGTGAGGATCTGCCTCCAAGTTCTCTCATGTGGTCCTGGACAGGGTTTAATTCCTCATGGGTTGACTGACTGAGGCCCTAGTTATTGTTGGCTGGAGGCCGCCTTCATTTCCTTGCCTTGTGGGACTCTTCATAGAGTGTGTGCAACATGGCACCTGGCTTCCGATGACAATGAAGAAGATGGAAGCCAGGGTCTATAACCTAATCTTGGAAAAGTGGTGTGATGACACCACTTTTGCTATATTCTGCTCATTAGACGCAAGTCGCCAGGTCCAGCCCATACTGAAAAGTGGGGAATACACAAGGGCATCATGAATAAAGTTGTGTACCACAATGAGTTATAGGTATACTAGACTATTTAGCCTGAAAAGAGGTGATTAAGGGAACACATGAGTTTTGTCTTACATATTTGAAAGGCTTACGTAAAGAGAAAACTGTAGATCTGCTCTGTTTTGGACCAGAGAATGAACTAAGAACAGTGGGTGGAAATTAAAATGTACTGTTTTATGGGATAACATGCCCTCTGTCCTTAACCATATTCTGTCAGAGGCTGGGCGACAATTTGTAGAAAAGATTGCAAAAAGTGTTCTTGCATTAGGTTAGAAACTTAGCTATATCCTCTCTAAAGAATCTTTTTACTTCAAGATTCTGTACTTATAAGTTAGTGAGTTTCAAATTGTTAGTTTAGTATTTAGTCTCTCACTGATCAGGCACAAATGTATAGATAGAGAATACATTGTATTTGCACCACATGAGATTTCATTGAGGAGATTCAGGTTAAAAAGTTAAGAGGAGAGCTATAGATTTATACTCTGAATTATTGAAAAATCACTGTTCATATTTTGTTTTTATTTTATATCCCTTTGGCTACCACAGAATGCTTATTAATATAATTCTTATTTTTATTAGAACTGACTCAATTTTTTCTTATAACAAAAATATTTTCATTGTAAAAAAAAAGGAAAATACAAATAAGAAATAAACCCTAAATAGCCTATGATCCTCCCACCCAAAGATTATATTAAAATTAACTATATTAACACAGTGGTATAATAATATATAATTTCTGACCTTTTAATTTGATACAGACACCCCCCACACCCATTTGTGGTGGTATATTCTGTAATGTTGCTGCAATCCCTGAATTAACAAACGCTGATTTTAGTTGCCTTTGCATCTCTAATATTAGTGTTATGTCTAGCTTACTAGTAGATGCTCAGTAAGTATTCAATGAATTAAAATATTTCAGATATGACTCATGAGTAATGGGAAGTTTAGTGTAGAATTCTCTTATCAGAGTATTTTAAGATCAAATAGAATTAATGGTCTTACTTCATTCCTTCCTGCTCCATTCATCCTTATTTGCTCTTCTTTAAATATTTTTATACTTTTTTATGTGGATTAAAATTTACAAAAGAAATGAAAAGTTTCGCTTTTTAAAATAATTCATCAACAATCCTTCAATAGCAATGTTTTCTAATACATTTAAAATATACCAAACTTTCACTTACCCAGTTTGTAGAGATACATTATTATATAATCATGGAAGCGTTATCATGCTTAACCTCTGATCCTCAGGATCTTTGTGGTTCTTCTGATTCTAAGGGTAAGTTCTAATGCCCTCTTGTTTGCCTTTGTGCACAGGAAATAGTGAATACTTAACAAAAATGTAATAATATTCCCTAAGCTATTCTCTTTGTGTTAAGATTTTTAAAAAATATTCTTACCGTGATCTGGAATGTTTTTATGATGATCTGGACTAGTTCCTATGAAACAGTATTTCATTGAGATAGATCCTTTTTAGAGTAGCAGATACACTAGCGGTTATCTGTGTGTGGTTTATTTTTCCTTTGTTATGTAATATTTTCTGTTTGTATGTGATTTTTAAAAAATGTACTACTGTTTTTTTTATTAAGTTCCTATCTTTTTTCATACACTTTAAAACAGCTTTCATTTTTTTATAACAGTTTTAGATTTATGGAAAAATGATAGTACAGAGTTCCCTTTTACGTCCTCACCCAGTTTCTCTTATTGTTAGTATCTTAAAGTACGTATATTTATTGTAGTTAATGAATCAATATTGATACATTATTAACGTTCATATTTCCTCAGCTTTTACTTAATCTCCTTTCTTCATTCCAGGATCCGATCCAGGATAACGCATTACATTTAGTCATCATGTCTTCCTAGGTTCCTCTTGGCTGTGATAATTTTTTTTTTTTTTGCGTTTCTTTAATTATGAATGACAAGACCTTTTCCCTATCTTTACTGGCTCTCTATTTTTTTCTTTCTGTGAACCGCACATTTAAATTTTTTGCTTGTTTAAGAAAAGAAAATAAATCGGCACAAAGGGTTAATTTCCTTTCCCAATCCATTAATACTATGCTGTCATGTCTTCCTTTCCCCTGTTCCCAGTTTAGATCACTAACTCAGGAGTGATGCTGAAGTCTTTAATGAAGATGAATATCTGCTCATTTTTTCTGCTCATTTTTTTCCCTTTCCTTCTGCCGCCTTTTCATTTTCCAATGATTCCTTTACTCTCTTTTCTGTGCACCTGCACCCTGGATACAGATTGTTTATCAAAGAGATTTTTTTTTTTCCTTTAAATTGTTAAAAAATTTTTATTGGGGAATATCCGGAAACAGTGTGATTCTCCAGGGCCCATCAGCTCCAAGTTGTTGTCCTTCAATCTAGTTGTGGAGGGTGAAGCTCTCTAGTTGTGTGAGGGCTCAGTTGCAGTTTTCAATCTTAGTTTCAGGGGGTGCAGCGCACCATTCCCGCTCTAACCAACTGAGCCATTGGCCACCCCTCTGGCAGCTCAGTGGCAGCTTGCTGTCTTCGATCTAGTTGTGGAGGGCGCAGCTCACTGGCCCATGTGGGAATTGAACCAGCAACCCCCGTGTTCATCGCTCGAGTTCTAACCAACTAAGCCATCCGGCCGCCCCCCAAACAGATGGTTTTAAGTCAGCTTCTGAGTGAGCATTCTAGGAAAAAAATACTCAAAAAATAACAGAAAGGATTTCTGCAGATTACGTGGGAGAATGTTTGTAATTGTTTAGGAAAGGGTGTGCCCAGCAACTATCACTGCAGCCTGCCTTGTTCATCTGTTCTGTCTTTCCACCCAAACAGAAGACATGTACTCTGACTTTTGCAGCTGAGCCATTTTGGTGGCATTTTCAGCCACCAAATTCATTTTTGTCAAGGTGAATTATCTGTCTCCATTCACTTTGGAGATATGTGTAATCATGGTACTACTGTTAGCTTCTTGATTAGGGAAATGCTGATTGCATTTTGTCCTGAATTAAATGATAGTATCAAAGAGTACAGTGCACCGACAGTGTGATTTTCTTTGCTTATGTATTTTTAAAAGACAGTTATTCAAAATCTTGTATACACAGAAGTTATTTGCCAACTAAGTTTTACTAGGTGGCAGCTGCTGTTGTTTATGGGGACCTACCACGTTTCCCTGAAAATAAAACCTAGCCGGACCATCAGCTCTAATGCGTCTTTTGGAGCAAAAATGTATATAAGACCCGGTCTTATATTAATTTTTGCTCCAAAAGACGCATTAACATGGTAATTTAAACCACAGACATGAAACAAAGTGTGTCCTTATATTGCAAAACGAGAAACTATTTTTTTTTAAATAACAGCTTTATTGAGATATAATTTACATACCATACAATTCACCCATTTAAAGTGTACAATTCACCCATTTAAAGTGTACAATTCACCCATTTAAAGTGTACAGTTCAGTGGTTATTAATATATTCACAGAGTTGAACAGCCATCACCACAATCAATTTTAAAACATTTCTATCACCTCCAAAAGAAACGCTGTACCTATTAGCAGTCACTTTTCATTTCCTTTACACCGCCTCTCATTCCTAGGCAACTACTAATCTACTTTTTGTCTCTATAGTTTGCCTACTTTGGACATTTTATATAATTCGAATCATACAATGGGTGTTCGTTTGTGACCAGCTTCTTTCCCTTAGCATAATGTTTTCTTTCTTTTTTTAAAAAAAGATTTTATTGGGGAAGGGGAACAGGACTTTATTGGGGAACAGTGTGTACTTCCAGGCCTTTTTTCCAAGTCAAGTTGTTGTCCTTTCAATCTTAGTTGTGGGGGGTGCCATTCAGCTTCAAGTTGTTGTCTTTTCAGTCTTAGTTGTGGAGGGCGCAGCTCAGCTCCAAGTCCAGTTGACGTTTTCTAGTTGCAGGGGGCGCAGCCCACCATCCCTTGCGGGAGTCGAACTGGCAACCTTGTGGTTGAGAGAACATGCTCCAACCAACTGAGCCATCGGGGAGCTCATTGGCAGCTCAGCTCAAGGTGCCCTGTTCAACCTTAGTTGCAGGGGGCGGAGCCCACCATCCCTTGCGGAACTCGAGGAGTTGAACCGGCAACCTTGTAGTTGAGAGCCCACTGGCCCATGTGGGAATCGAACCGGCTGCCTTCGGAGTCAGGAGCATGGAGCTCCAACCGCCTGAGCCACCAGGCTGGCCCAGCATAATGTTTTCAAGGTTCATACATGTTGTAGCACGTATTATACTTCATTCTTATAATGGCTCAGTAATATTCCATGGTATGAATAACCACATTTTATTTATCCATTCATCAGTTTATGTACATTAGAATTTCCACTTTTTGGCTATCATGAATAATGCTGCTATGAACATTTGTACAAGTTTTTGAGTGAATATATGTTTTAATTCCTGTCGGGTATATATCTAGGAGTATAATTGTGGTATAGTATGGTAACTCTATATTTAATCTTTTTGAGCATCTGTCAGACTCTCTTCTAAAGTGTCTGCAGCATTTTACATTTCCAACAGTATAGGAGGGTTCAGATCTCTGCACATTCGTGCCAACATTTGCTATTATCTCTCTTTTTTATTATAACCCATCTTAGTGGGTGTGAAGAGGTATCTCATTTTGGTTTTGATTTTCATTGCATTGTTTTAATTTAACCTGTGTTTGTTTATTATAATTGTGTGGGAGGAAGACATTTTCCTTAACCCTTATAGATTTTTCTGCCTGGTCTAATAATTAAATGGACATGAGACAAATTAATAAGAGAAAATAACCGAATTTAATGATATATGTACCTATGGGAACCCCACATACATGAAAGGTTCAGAGACAGAAAGTTAAAAGGAGGTCTATATGGCATTCTAAGCTAGGGATGCAGTAAGGAGCCTGAGGCTTCAGAGGGGAGGAAGGTCATTCTCAGGACAGTAAGAGCTGATGTTCAGTCATTAGATGTTTGCCCTGCCCTATAAATAGGTCACAGCGCATTATTTCTGGTGATAATCCTTGGTACGGCAAGGCCCCCAGTTTAAATTCTTTGAGAGATAAAAATTTCTCTTGGGCCCGCAGGGCCTCAGTTGCCTTTGGCTCAAAATAATCCACATGCCAAAGTAGCACATCTTGGGGAGGCCAGTTCTGAACCCCGTCATTATTAATAGACTATTTCTTAGAACCGAAAGTAGAGAGTTCCCGGATGATCCCCGCCAGTTTCCCTTATTAGCATCTTACATGAGTATACTACATTTGTTGTAATTAATGAACCTATATTGATACGTTATTTTACCTAAAATCCAGTTTATTCAGATTTCTTTATTTTTTACCTGATGTCTTTTTTCTGTTTCAAGTTTCCATCTAAAATTCTGTATTACATCCTTAGGCTCCTCTTAGCTATAACAGTGTCGTACACTTTGATTGTTTTTGATGACTTTGACATTTTTGAGGAGTACTGGTCAAATGCTTTGTAGGATACCCCTCTATTGAAATTGGATTCTTTTCTCATGATTAGACTAGGGTTTGGTTTGGGGGAGAATGGCATAGATAGCGCCATTCTTGTCACATCATATCAAGGCTACATATTATCGACATGATTTACCAGTGTTGATATTGACCTTGGTCACTTGGCCGAGGCACTAGTTGTTAGATTTCTCCACTGTGCAGTCTCTCTTCCTGCTTTTTTTAAATTCTGTTGTTGAGCAGCTTAGCATGTGCTTATTATCCATTTGTATATCTTTGAAGAAATGTCTGTTCAGATCCTAAATTTTAAATTGGGGTTTAAAAAATACCCATTTTTAAATTGGGTTGTTTTTATTATCTAGTAGTAAGAGTTCTTTATATATTCTAGATACAAGTCCCTTATTAGATATATAATTTGCAAATATTTTCTCTTATTCTTTGGGTGTTTTATTACTTTTTTGATGGTGTCCATTGAAGCATAAAAGTTTTAATTTTGATGACGCCAAATTTATCTCTTTTTCCTTTTGCTGCTTGTGTCATATCTGAGAAGACTTTGCCTAATCCAAGGCCATGAAGATACTTGTATATGCTTATATTTTCTTCCAAAAATTTTACAGTTTTAACTGTTTTATTTAGATATTTGATCCATTTTGGTTTAATTTCTGGATATGATACGAGATAGGAGTCCAAGTTCATTCTCTTGCGTATGGAAATCCAGTTGTCTTAACACAATTTGTTAAAGAGATGATTCTTTCTCTATTGATTTGTCCTGGCAACTGTGATTTGTAAGGTTCAGTTGAACATGGGAAATAATATAGCATATGTATCTCTTTTTTATGCTTATGAATTAGATCTTTTTATTACGAAGAATTTATGGGGAGAATTGATGAAATTGAATGACAGCTGATGATTAGGCAGAAGGAATGTATCAATGTTAGCTTCCTGATTTGGGTGCTGTTTTGAGATTATTTAGTAATTATGCAATGAATGATTCAGGGTCACTGGACACCATGTTGACAATTTACTCTCAAATTATTCAGAAAAAATAAAAGGACCCTTTACTACACTTGCAGATTTGGGGAAAGATTGAGATTATTTCAATTGTCTTTAAAACGTGGGGGAAAATCTCCTTCTGGAAGTTACATTTCAGCAAGAAGAGACAAAATAAGTAAAATATGTAGTCTATAAAATGATTATAGGCTTGAGCCCTGGGGCACTCCCACAGTTAAAAATTAAATAGCAGAGAAAGAGCCAGCCAAGGACTGAAAAGAAGCATTTAGCATCTTAGAAGAGAGACCATAGTTTGCTCCTACTTCTGTAAAAACATTATTTGTGTGAAAGAACAGTAGTGTGAACTTTCACTCAACTACTACTCCCTTACGATGAAAAAGAGACAAAATAAGCTGAAGAAATAAAATTCCAGTTACATTCTGCAACCCTGAATATACTGAGTGAGACCTCAGTTTTGACGATTTCTCCGTGCTGCCCATGCTGTGATGCCTTGTGGATCACTGAGGACCCTCTTTGCGCATGTGACAGCTTGAGTGATGTCATCTTGCAGCAAAACGTTGCACGATATACCACAGGTGTTAACTGCTTTTGGGGTTTTGCCATCGTTACGCCAGTAGCGGCTATTGATCTGAAATATCCCATAATCAGTGTTCTTGCTTCCAGGATTGTAGTTTGTAGCTTGTGTGTTATAACTACTTACCCATTGGGCCAAACACACCCAGTTTACCAGGCTGATTCCCTTGAAGCCATCCATTCCAAGTCTTTTCAGAGCTCTAGCAAACTCACACCTTTCATAGACCTTGCCCTGGACGGTGACAGAAAGGCGGGGAAGCCCCAGAAAAAGGAGAGACTTCACGTTGAATGGGAAGTCAGACCGCTTGGCTGACCAGGGTGTGCTGGCCTAAGTAGCATGTGTATTTTAATACATACATTATTAGTAACTCTACTCAAAATTATTTGTAGTTTGCTGAAGTGTGGTAGAAATTGCAGAGGCTTTCGCTATAGTTAGAGAAAACCAAAAATGATTCAGGAAACAATAATACCAAAAATATAAATCACTCTGCTGACCACTTACCACAACTATAGACTCAATTTGGTTCTTGTGAAACCTTTTCAGGAGAGAATTTTTGGCTTTAGAATCTTCTATTTTAGCACACAATTATTTCAGTGACAAGGGGAAATGTTATCAGAACTGGGAGCAAATTGTTCTTCAGTGTATTCCCGAGTTTAGTTTATGGCCATTCTGGACTTTCAGCATTGTCATTACTTGCCCATTACTCTTCTCATATGTGCCTGCCCCAAATCTTCATAGATTGGAAGAGCACCAGTAGAAAGAGCTTTAGAGAAGTGGATGTGGGGTCCAAGGGTTTGAAGAGGTTTAGGATAACAGCTATAAGGATAGAGCAGGTGAAAATAAGAAAAATACAGGATTAGGGGTCAGGTGTGGTCTGAGAAAATTGGAGTGAGAGCGTTAGATATAGAAGCAGCATAACGGAGCCTCAATGGCTTCTTCTACTGTACCGGAAGTAATGAGTTAAAACGCTCTGTGGTCTGATGAGAGCACCTGAACAGGGTCACCGTCTGAACTTAGCTGTTCTGGAGTCTAGAAAAGAATTGGCTACCAACATAATTTTTACGGGCACTCAGTATTTTGTCAGCCCCCCCAACCCTCATCATTTTCTTTTCTTTCTGTTTTTTACTTAGACATGTCTCTATTCTTCCTTGATTATGCCTTAAACTTACAGGCTTAAGATATAAAAGAGAATGAGATTCATGTTTTTAACCACTTTCTGTGCATCTAGCATTTAGGTGATTCTGTGGTACACTTGAGAGATATTTCATATTCTTACTGCTTTCCAGGAGCTTTGAGTCTATTTGAAGAAATTTTAACCCCTTGTCCTAGAGATATGTTAGCTAATGTTCGTAATGTGATAATGCTAATTCAAGTAATTTTTAGGATGATAAATGATACTCGTATAATTGAGTATCTGAATTTAATAATGATGTAACATTAGAAACCCAAATAAATGGCCCCTGACTACCTTTCCTCTTTTTTCAGAGTCAATTTGTGTGAGAAATATACAGAAGTTTTCTTGGATGGTTTTGCTGCTTAGTTTTGTGGTTAACAGCTAGTTTCTCCAAAATGTGTCCTTAGGATCATTTTTTTTTTCTTCCCTCTTCCTTTTCTGCAGTATACCTCTTCTCAGTAATGTATACTTGAGTGAAATGACCAGTTACTTAAGATACACACATTATTTACCAACGCTGTGAATAAATCTCAGAATAAAAACTAGATACTAATTAGTTATGTAGTTTTTATTATTTTCCAGTGACTTTCCATATTCTTCCTTACAATGTAGTCAAAGGCTGGAATATTTCTCTTGGGTTCCTTGTTAACTAACATCAAGTCCATATCTTAGTTTCATTTTCTAAAACTCCAGTTGAACAGCTCTGAATTAAGCTTTTCTTAATTTCTCTCCTGTGAACATCCAGCCCAGGGATCAAATGCTGCTGTTCTACAGGCTTCCCCTTGGTATAGAGCAGTCTTGTCTCTCTCTCTTCCCACCTCAGTCTTCCATAGGTTATGTAAAAGTCTCCAAAGTTCCTCACTACCCTGTGGAGAGCTAGAATCAAGAGGGTCTTATTTCCCAATTTGGCTCCTACTATGGAGCCACTCAGGTCCTGCCTTTCCTGACAACATCAGCATTATCGTTAGCATCTCAGAAATAAAAGCCAACAATAATGGTTTTGCTTTATGATTACTCCAGGAGGGAGTCACCTTGGTTTTCCTTTGAGAAATTCTGTTTCTCTTTTAAGCAAAATGTTTTTTCATTAAATTGAACATTCTGCTGTATTCTACCCCGCTTGCTAGTGGAGACCAATAATGAAAGGTAGTGGGATCTGACCAAGTGGGACTTTTCAGCCCGTGTTCTTTCATTCCGCATTCCACCCCCCTCCCCCGCCCCGGTGCGCCTATTTCTCCTGATTGCTTTATTCACGTCTTAGAGGTAATTTCTCCCTGCTAATATTATTTATATTTTCTCAGCGGTGTATGTCCGTTATGCTCAAAGGAAGGTGGGCCATTATGGTGTAACATTCCCTGCAAAGTACTTGAATAATATGACAAGTTTTTTTTGAAGCACCATTGTTACAAAGTACTGTTGTAACTAGTCATCCAACTTTAGGATCCCTGGACATTTAAACATGACATCTGTTGACTGAGCATAAATGAATCAGGAGGCTTAGCTAACATTAAAAATGGCAAAGTTTCATTCAAGGGTCTTAGGATTTGCAAATCGAAAACACTACCAGGTTAACACCCAGATGTTCTGAAGAAAAAAGAAAAGTTGAGAGTTCTTACAGTAAAAAATACATTCTTGAGAAGAGTCAGTCCTGTGTTCTTAGATTCTGGATTGGTCTGAGATGGTAATCTTCCAGATGTCTGGTGGTCTGGATAATAGATGTTAGGTGGTCTAGACATGTGAACATTCTTCCCTAAATTTCAGAGGGTTATCTCTAGGATTTATATGCATCTCCAGGCGTTGATGGGTGAACGGAAAAGGGACTACGTGGCAGGCCTGACAAACTCAGTGACTGAAAGTAACCTACGCACAGGATGATCTGATCATAAATTCCTAACTGGGGAGGTCATGGTGGGGAGTCACTTCCTTAGGAGAGGTTAATCTTTATCTTAAGCAAGCCCTGTCCATTATTTTGTGCATCTAAGACAATATACCCTTGGAATGTCAGATACTTTTGCAGACCTCTGAGGCTTACTCACCTGCACCTGTTCCCCCATAACCATCTCGATTTACTGTTAAGTATTCAATGTTAACTATCCTTTCCCTGCTAATGTAAAACAAGTATTTAGCTCTCCATTAGAGATTTCTCTGCTTTGTTTTCTCCCTCCTCCTTAATCTTAATCTTAACCACCAATGGATTTCATGTTTTTCTCCTTTGATGCTAAATGTATAAAATGAACTGCAAAACTGTCATTCTCTGGAGCATTTTTCTCAATTCCTTTGAGATTTTGCTTCCAGGCTGGTCCTCAGTATTTTTGGCTCAAGTAAATGTTCATAAAATTTTTCTATAAGTTTGGACTTTTTTTTGCCAACAGATGCACAGCTGAAAAGTTCAAAAGTTTAAGTCCTCAGGCTAGTTAAACTAAAATAAAATCTATTCCTTATGCTTCAGCCCATTTGGTCTGAACCAGTTTTATCAGGCTGACAACACAAACTCCATTTTAAGTTAGCTATACTGACTTCATCGTGTTCTCTTCAGTCATTCTTTTCATCTAAAACCACACCTATCACTCTCCCTCTTGACCTACCAATCGTGCCCACAAAAATTCTAAAGGCAGTTTGGCACTCACCTAGCACAAATCTTTAGTTTCTCAATTTATTTTGGGTGGAGAGGCCCAGTGCTTTACACAGAGTTCTCTCTTCTATATGAGACAGAATCTGCTGTGCAGTCTTAAAAAGGAAATAAAAAATGTCCCAAAATAACTTGTTTAACATGAAGTATTTTCTGGGGGGGCTTCAAAAGAGATTACAATTGATTAGGGTGAGATTTTCCTGTGGATTACCTACCTTGCCTGGCTGAAATGTTATCCAGTTGCATTGTATCAGAGGTTGAAGCTCTGTAACTGCCCCAGTACTGTTTTATTTGATTAATTCAACAATGAATATATAACATCTCTTAATGACATGGGGAGCTTGACCTTGAAAACTGCATTCTTTCTTTGCATCTAGCTCTGATCAGTAAAAATCGTTTCACACTTTGAAATGGTACTAATCTGTCCGTCCTCACTCAGCACTAGACCAGAGTTAGAATGCTAATGTTAGCAAAAGAAAAGGAATAATACCATTTTTTTCTTCTTCCGTTTTAAAAAAATTTTGGTACTTGTTGCCAAAGGACTACTTTAGTACATTGTTAAAATGTAAGAGCTTAATTAGTTCTGGGCAGTGCCTGCATCTGTTTAATTTTAGCAATAAATCTTAATTAAATCTTTAAAAAAATCAACTCAGATATTTTATTTCAACCTATAGAAGTACAACAGCTCTTCATATTTGGCAAGAGTTCTGCTGATGAGTTTTTTCATCAGTATGCTTATAAAACAACTCCTTTCAATAAAGCTGTTTTATAACAGAGAGGAACACATAGAAGGGTGTGTGTTGGTCCTCGGGGGGCCTTTGTGCCCTGCCTGCAAATGTAAGTTCTGGGCCGAGGATCACGTGTTTGGGGGCAGGACCCTGCCTGCTGGTCGGTCGTTCTTGGTGATCTAATGTGGCCTCCACAATAGAAGACGACTGTCCTTGCCTTTGGGGTTGGGAACATTTGAGAACCCAAGCATTTTAAAATTGATTCTTGAACCCAACATCTCAGTTGACACAATATTCTTAAGAGTGTGTATTGTTTAAGAGAGTTGGAGGAATTTTGCCTATTAAAATCATAGTCCAGATAGTCTTGAAATTCTGAATGAAGGATTCAACAATGACATTGTTGCAGTTATTCTCTAAAGCCCCATAAAATGTCTTTTGGTGCTCCCTTTGACTGTGGTGCAAAAGACTGTTTTTATGGCTGGCCCTCCTTTTGGAAAGCAGCTGCCACCCTGCAGATCTCATTGTTACACTGCTGACCTTTGTTGTAAGGAATGCCCCTGGAGGAAACAGCCTCCTAATTGTTGTTCTTAATCCTCTATGAAGTTTGTGATGTGTCCTTTCAAGTTACTTTTTGATTTCTTAAATTTACTTTGTTTGTATTTAATCGGGGGCTCCATCTTTTTAGTTTTATCCGGAATTGTCAGTGCTGAGTGCCTGGTAGGTGGTAAAAAGAAATTCCCCTTCCCCTGTTATCCTGTTCTGCGGGAAGCCTTTGTGGTTTAGATTCACAGTTTCCCATAGTGGCTGCTGCAGTTGTCTCCTCCCTCCGTACCCTTCCCTCCCCACCACTCTAGCTCTTCCCTGTCCCTCCCCATTCCTGTATCACTTGCCCCACAAAAGCCCTTATGATTGCTAGAGGCTTTTTGCTGGAGGTTGAGTGTGCTGTCCGGTAAGTATCGTTCCTATGGTAAAACTGGGGGGGTGGAGGAATGTAGGGAACTGGTCAGTCTGTGAAGTGTTGCTTTTAACAGCAACAGGTTAAACTTTGAAATGGAAGTTTTAGGACTCTTAACTTTCAGGAGGCTTCTTTCATGCTGACTTGTTTTTGCTCTTCCCTTCTCTGTTTCAATTATTAAGGCTTTGGTAATTTGATTTTTAGGATTGGTTTAAAAAAAACACAAAACCCATTCTCATAGATTTTCTTGAGCTTGTTAGAATTGAAGGCAAGGGTTATGAGTTTAGTCTTTTAAATTTCCTTCAAACAGAAGGTTATTTGTGATTTCTTTATACTTATTTTCAGCATTAACAAGCTGATACAAGTAATAACGAAAAAAGATCTTATTTTGTGGCTAAGGTGGGAAGTAGCATTTACTTCCAGAACCAGAATGATTCATTTTTCCTCTCAGCTGAATGTTATTGGTAAAATTCTGTAAGATTTTGGCAATGTGTTGTCAAGTCTGGGAAATGGTTTGCTGAGTACTTCAGGATAACAGATGCTTCTGGGCATTATTTTTGGGAAGTTAAATAGATTTATTTGTTCGTTAGCACCTGCTGCATTGAGGTGTGAGATCTGTAATCCTTTTGAAAGCAAAATATTTAATATTTGGTGTTCAGATTGATTCAAATACCACTTTCATATCATTCTGTTTCCTCGGATTGTATGTTTTCATCCTCAACTAAAACAAACAGTGTTTGTGTATTATTATTATTTTTTCACAGAATGGATGATACTCTGGTATTTCAAGGAATTATAAATTGGAGTCTTGGGGTCTCCAGAAGTACCTGCTAATTAAAAGCCATTTTCATGGTAGACATTGTGAGGGGAAACTTCATGGGATTTTATTGCCATTCAACTGAGTCACTTAATTCAAGTGATAGTTGCACTTGTACAGTGGTGATTTCTTGAGCTCTTACTATGTGGCAGGTACTAGTTTCTATGCTAAGTGCTTTGCTTCCAATTCCTACTATAACCCTGCCAGGTAGGTAGTATTAGCCAGCCCTCTGGGAAGCAGTCATGCGTAGGTAGAAAGAACATGGGTATTGTTTTCTGAAAAATCAGGAAAATAACCCTGGCTTGATTGATTAATTGTGAGAATTAAAGTCTGTATACCATGTGTTCGGTGCCTTACACTGAGTTGGTGTTCACTGAGTGGTGGCTACTATTATAATCTTACAGCAGCTTGCCGAAGGCATCTCAGGTATAAGTGGTAGAGCTAGGATTTGAACTAGCTCAAAACCTGGAGTCTTGTAGTATTAGCATGTTTGAGTATTGTGAAGGCTTTTAGAGTAGATTTCAGTGGATCTCTGCCCATCCTTCCACCTCCTGACCCCACAGAGGAGGGGTTCTTCATAGATGCGCTTCTTTTCTTGGTGTCTTCTGTCACCTTCCCAGTCATGTGCTTGGTCTCACACTGGAGTTGCTTGTGCCATTCAGTACCAGTGTTCTCCCAGCAGAAATGAGTCAAGTGGGTACAGTCAGTGGCTTGCATTTCTATTTCCCTCTTGTTAAAGAGCTATCATGCTTTCGTTATTATTTGTGCTGAAATAATTTGGGTAGTCGTGTGTTTATAATGATTCACAAATAGTGCATTGAAATTAATCATTGCACTATTGCAGTCAAGCATTGTCTAAAAAAGCCTAGAGGTTTAAAAAATTAGGAAAGAAAAAACCCCTGGTTCTAAGTTATTGAACCAGAAGATAATATAGGGCAACTTTATGGAACTCTTAGTTATCCTTTTGCTATCCTGGGACCGACTGTAGTTGCAATTGATTCTCTTTCCTTTAACCACTGCTGTCACTAGTTTGGTGGAATTAGCAATATGTTTGAGAAAGAATGTTGTTTGTCCTACTGGCCATAAAGTAGAGTCTTTCTTCCACAGATCTTTTGAAAACACAAGGTATGAATTAGGTATGATATGATTTAGGCAATAGATTCAGGGAAGAGATAGAGAGATAACTAGCCATGCTTATAACTGAGTTATCTCTAAACTGAAAAATGTGTTTCATAAAACTTAGTTCTTTATTTATTCTTTTATTTAACAAGTATTGAGCATCTGTTGAGTGTAAAGTAATGTAACTTTCTGCATTGTGTGGACAGAAGAGGCCACATATTAAACCTGACAAGCTCAGGAGACTGAAAATAACCACATAGGATGGTATGAACATAAAAATTCCTAACTAAGGTGCACCATGGCGGGAAGTCACATCTTTAGTTTGTAGTTTCCTTTACAAAGGTCAGTCTCTACCTTAAGTGAGCCTGTCTATTGTCTTTTTGCACCTAAGATAACATCCTTGGAATGTCAGTAATCCCTTTTTCCAGACCACAGCAGGAAACTATAGAATCCCTCATTGTTATTTTTGTCCCCTGATGACCATCTCTACGTGCTGTAAAAAGTGAACTATTAACTGTCCTGTACCCACCTATGTGAAAGAAGTACCTGTCTCTCCAATTTACTTTTATCCAATCCCAGAGATTTCCCCGCTTTGCTTTCTCCTATCCCCTTAATCTGCCACCAGTGGATTTCAGGTAACCCTCTTCCTTTGATTCTGCCTATAAAATAAGCTGCAAACTGCTATTTTGCAGAGCATTTTCTCAATCAGTTGAGATTTTGCTTCCTGGCAATTGGCATCATTTTGGCTCAAATAAAATCTTATAAGCTTTCTCTTAGGCTGGATGTTTTTTGTGTGACAACTCTATTCTAATAAAATACTGATGTACAATTTAAGTGCTGATTAATAAAGTTCCTGGGAGGGAGACATTGAATCTAAATTGGTGGGAAGTGGTATTTAGACAATCCTTTGGGAAATAAGTTGATATAAATGACTACTCCTTGCTGATAGGGTATGGCTATCATTAGTCTATTACTGTAAGTTGCCAACAGAATGGCTAGTTCAAACAGGTTTGCTGAGTGGAAAGGATTACTGGTATAGGTGGGACTGGGAAGATGAATGGGAGAGAGGGTAATATACACAGAACAAATATTTTTTTGTGTTTTAAGGGGAGTGGTGGTAGATGAAGTTGGAAATGAGCGTGAGTGTTAGGATTGTAGAAGACCATTTAAGGCCGAGGAGTTTTGACAATAATTTGTCACTGAAGTTTTCTGAGCCCAATAGTGGTTGATCAGAGTTTGCTTTTGGTAGTATTTTATAGATAGGATTAAAAAGGGAAGAACAGTTTGGAAGTTATTATAATACTCCAGATGAATTTCATTGAGAATACATTATTTTTAGACTACATTTTCACTCATTTTGATATTGCTTTGGGTTTGTACTGTCAATTATAGTTTAATCTTATGGAATTTTTACAGTAAGTTATGTGTGTATGAGAGAGAGAGAGGGAGAAGGAGGGAAGAGAGAATGGAAAGAGGGGATGGTTAGTCATAATCATAGCTACTCTTTATGGAGATCCTGTTTTGTACTTGGCTCTAAGTATTTTGCATATATAATTTGTTGAATACTCTCAGCAAATTACATTTATTACAGGTAGTAAATTACATGAAAGTGATGGAGCAGGATTGGAATGTAGATTCATCTTATGCTTCATGATCATCATCATCATCAACAAAACATTTATGCCTCACTTAATAAGTTACCAGATACTGGGCTAATTATACATATACTACACGTTATTTCAGTGATCTGCATAATAATAAACCTGTGAGACAGATCTTATTTATTAATCCCATTTTGCTGATGTAGTCGTACCTGAGACTTCAATAACTGACTCAATAACATGGTCGAGATGACACAGTTGTTAGGTGGTGGAGTCCAGGTGAATTCTGCTTTGCTTACTCTGGGTCCCTAAGTTGTCTAATTCTCAGAATGTTCTTTGGGAATGGTACACCTTGGATCTCCACTGTGAGCATGGTGTTTCCTGAGGTTATGCAATATGGTTGGCCCTGCAGAGACTGCACTTTTAACTACTATGTTCATTCTACTATCATGCTGCCTCCCTTAGAAGTCAGTAAATTATCTATACAGATCTGGATCTTTATAAGGAGGGGCTAAGTGGCCTCCAACTGTCATTTCTTAGTTCTTAAAGTTTGTCAGTTATAACAAGGAAAACATGTCTTCTCATCGTTTTTTTTTCTTCCTAACTGGTTTTGGACAAATTTGTTGTAAATGACAGTTTTCTAAGTTCTCATAAAAGGAAAAATAAAGCTTTCTGTTCTTTATCAGTGTACAATTCTTCTTGTACATGATGTAATAATTTGAAGCTGCCAAAGTCCAACCCTCAGGAAATTGTTTGAGTTGAGTAACTGTATTCACTGGGGAGTCTGAGATAACCAACCCATAAATATACAAATAACTTAGGCTTTTTTATGGTTGTAGATGTTTATCTGTCTTCATTTTCAAGCTTGAATCAGAAGCAAATATTGATTCAATTGATATAGTCTCCATTAGAAAAAGTGGTCTGCAGTCTCCCAAGCTGAATATAAACATTTTGGGGGCTCTTTAAGGAGAGTCAGAATAGACCAGGATGTTCGAATTGGTTATTCTAGGTACTTATCCCATCACATAGAACGTTTTCTCTTTCACTTAAGCTTTTAATGACTCAGTGTCTATTATTTTCAACCGCTGTTTGGAATACAAAGATGTCCTTAAGGAATGTATAATGCAGTCCATGTACACAAATAACTGTACCATGGAGGATGGTGGGAATGCTGTGATCTAAGCCTCACATGCACTGAGAGCACTGAGGAAGATGAAATAAATGAAGAAAATGGAAAGGTGAGAGAAGGAGAGACTCTGAGAAGGCTTTTGATGCAGCTGCTCCTTGTATGATAGTTACGATTCTTAAGACGAAGAACAGGAGAAGAAAGGCACTGCAGGTGGACGCACTAGTAGGGCCCTGAGGAGGTAGAGTACAGAGCATGTTCATTATACAGAAAACAGTCCAGTTTACCTGGAGTGGAGGATGAGTGAGGGGTACATATTAGGTGCTCAGTGAAATGTATGATCAATGAGTGAGTAGAAGATGTAGCTGAAAATGGAGGTAATGTCTAATGATTCTCAAATTTGTATAGGGTGTAGACATTTAATTGTCTTACAAATTAGTAATTTTACTGGTAGAATATGTGAATACAGAAAATAGGCAATATAAAATCACAATCAAGAACATGAGTCAATAAGAAAAAAGAGCTGTCAAAATAGGTCTGATTGACTGCTTTCGTTTTTTTTATTTTCTTTAAGTTTGCTATTTGTTCATGTTTTTGCCCTGTTAGCAGGTAGAATAAGTGGACAAGAAAAAATTATAGACGAGAAACTTGTGAAAAATCCATCCATTATTATCTCCCCTTGTGAATGAGAAAAATACCATTTTTCTGTAGCCGAAAGCATGTCCCCCTCTGGGAGCCATTGAAGATTTTTGAAAGCGGAGTGACGTGGTATTTTAGGTGTCGTCTGGTAGTCACGTGTAGGAGTGGAGGCCTGCCAGAGAGTGAGTCAGGTGGTGAGGATCTGAAACGCAGTAGCAGCAGCAATGAGAATTGAATAAAAGGAAATAGAAATTCAAACCTGGCCCCTTATTTCTAAATAGGAAATAGTTACCTATTAAACAGTGTTCGTATCGTTAGGCTATTAGATGTCTCATGATTGGTTACCTCTGGTCCAGAGTCCTTTCATTCTATTTTTAGGGAAAATGAGTTTAAATCCCAATTTTAGTTTTACTTCAAATAAGGGAATTATAAATTATAGATAACTTATCTATGAATTATAGATAATTTAGAAAATAGAAAGAAGAGAATCTGTAATTCCATCCCCTAATGAGAGCCCTGGTTTTTTTAAAATTACATTTATCCTTTATCTTGTAGATTTAAAAACTTTTGTGGTAAAGCAAGCTCTGAGAAACAGGTCACTGAACTAATAAAACTTAACCCATGAACTGCTATTCTGTGACGTTAAACATAGTGAACCCAGAGTTTTGACATGAAGCCTTCATTGGACTCTAGTTGACCAGGATCACAACCTAGATGAATGTCTCCTGTTTTCTTGTAAATCTTAGTCCACTTACCTTTATATGCATGGATATTAATCCCTGACATTCCTCTATTCTCCACTGGGCCCAAGGTTCCATCTCCTTCAGTAAGTTATTTGCACAGTTTAAAAAGTTTTTTATTTTGAACTAATTTTGGACTTACAGAAAAGTTGCAAAAGTTGTACAGAGACTTTATGTAGCCTTCACCCAGTTTCCTTTAATGTTACTATGTCATGTAACTGTAATACATTGATCAAAACCAAGAAATTCACATTGGTACAATACTACTAACTGAAGACCTTTTTCAAACTCCACAAGTTGCTCACCATTGTTCTTGTTTTTGTCCCTATCTAGGATCCTATCCAGGATCTCACATTGCTTTTAGGTGTTTCTCTTCCTCAGTCTCCTGCATTCTCTCTGTGTCTCAGTGTTTCTTTGTCTTTTATAACCTTGACATTTTTGAGGAGTACTGATCAGTTGTTTTGTCAAATGTCCCTCAGTTTGGATTTGTCTGATGTTTTCTCTTGATCGGACTGAAATGAATGATTTAGGCAAGAATACCACAGAAATAATGTGTCCTTCTCAGTGCATTATTATTACCATGGGATTTATGATGTCCATATGTATTATTGTTG